>NC_092757.1:78611425-79226863 GCF_047496795.1 Chiloscyllium punctatum | reverse complement strand
TGCTCTTGCTAGCATTTGAGTCGAGTCGATTTAATTTCCATGACAGTTTATGGATTTAATTTCCATAAACTTGGGGGCTTGTCCAGGATCCCGCGACTGGGTGAGATTCTGAGGATTCCCAGGAGACGCAGGCACCTTGAAGGTTTTTCACTTTATCTTGAGCACTGAATTGGCCCTTTTGTGTGAGAGGACTGGGAATCTGTGGATTGCCCCAGCGCCGGGGTCCGAACTGAATAGGGTCGGGGTAAGAGTCATGGCTTAAGTAATCCTATATAGAGACTCATTCTAAGAGAATAAATGAATCAGGAAAAGGGTTCGGTAAACTCTCGTGCAGTATTTGAGCTAAATTTAAGGGAAAGGATTGCCATCTCTAGAGTATTTGAGAGACAGCAAGTTTAAGGGTGGTTTTAGATTTGGAACCGCCATTGGCTGAGTTGGATTCGCCAAAGAAGTACCGGGTACATGGTTTCTTGGTTTACGAAAAACAAGGCATTGAGGCAATGCGAGTGGGGACCTCCGGAGGTAAAAACCAAGTCAAGGGAAAAAGATAATGGTATCGCGCGTGAGAGAGAAAGCTGAAGACTTTTCCAGTAACACTGAAAATGGGCTCCGCCAAGAGCAAACAAAAAGAGGGTCCACAGAGGAATTGGAATGGCCAACCAAAAATATAGTACATGTTAAATCATTATGGTCCAGAGTCTGTAAAGCAGTTAGAATTGTGGACCAAGGAATGTGGATTTCCAGAGGGGGGCTGTTTTAGTAAAAGGCAGTTGGAAGTATTGAGGTTGAAGTTGGAGGAGAGAGAAAAGGAGAAACGGAAGGGAAAAATAGGACCTGTGAATTGGAGTGCTTATAACATGTGGAAGGCTGAGGCTGATATCAGAGAAAGGAAATCTCAAGTAAAGGATAGATCAAATGTACATACAAATACCAGTGCACTGCAGATGTGCGCGGAAAACAACTTAACAAAGTTGTATAGTGTCTTAAGTCTGTTTCAGATCCTGACCTTGATGACTGCCCTCCGAGACCTACATCCCCCCCTACGAGATCTGCCTGGTGAAGGTTCCAAGTCAGCGGCTGCCACCTCAGGGTCTGTTGGATCACTGGTAGCAAATCGTACCCACAACCAACTGAAGCAAGAAACCCAAAATGACAACGGCCACTCCAAGATGGAAAGGCATCCAGGGCCTGCTCACGATCTCCCCACGATGGATGCTGAGTCAGACGGTGAGGGGTTTGGCGTACGATCATCTAACCAGGTAGTTCTGCAAGCACCAATGGTTGAAGTTGCAGATCCAGAAGGCTGCCCAGTGCTGGTCCACCGACCATGGACCATGAAGGATTTGGAAAGTGCCTATGGGCAGTTGCCTGACCCACGCAAGGTTGGAAGTAATAAGTTCACCGAAGAAGGGATGAAGTTCTGTACCGAGTTCCGTCCCACGTCACATGAGATGAAACATCTCCTGGAATGAAAACTGGGTGCTGATATCACCAAAATCAAGTATAGATGACCAGCCGTAAACATCCATACCAGATCAACCGACCGGCAAGTGGAAGAGAACAGAGACTTTAATGCTTTTGTTGCAGTGCTAGCAACCACCTGTAGGGAGGCATTCCCAGTGTGAATGGCCATGACCAAAATTGCAATGTGTGAACAACAAGAAGGTGAGACAGTCTCCCAGTACCTTACGTGCCTCACAGAAGTCCATAACGCCCATAGTGGACTGAGACCACCGACGACATAATGGCGGCAGAGATCACGGCGTATGAAACACACCTGAGGAACAGCTTCATCAATGGAATGAAGGACGAAATAGCGAAGAAGGTAAAGGAGACATATATTACCTGGGACACGGGAAAGCTGAATTTGATAGAACAGCATGCAATATATGCTGAAAAATTGCTTACCCAAGAGAAGGATAAGTGGAAACTAAAAATGGAACAGCAAGCACATAAAGCCCAGCTTACTCTGATGCAGATGGTCGCCCAGCCTTTGGAGGGAGGTCCTGCAGAAAAGAGAGGAAGAGGCGCTGGCAGAGGTGGATCTGGTGGGTGCTTTGTTTGTGGAGCAATGGACCACTGGGCGAGACAGTGCCCACACAGACAGCCTCAATCAGCCCTGAAGGCTGGACAGCAGGGTGATTGATGGGGGAAAACTGAGGTGGAGGTGGGCAGCCCACAAGGTACAGGTAAGCCTCTTTCCTTTATGCTTGGCAATGAAGACTCACTTATGCTAAGCTCTTCTACTATCCTTACGGGCACTGAAACATGTCCCACCTCTATATTGAGTGCTGAGATTGTGAAGTATGGACAATATGTCCAATATAACAACGATGCGTATAAGTCGATGCCTACCTCTATGTTATATGTGGAAGGTACATCAGTTACCTTTTTGGTAGATACAGGGACAACACATTCAGTCCTTAAATCAAGCCAGTTCAGAGAGTCAACACCAATAAAGATAAGTGGAAGGTTCCTGAACTCAATGAGTGCATCAGGAGTCGTGCTACGAGAGAGATTTACCGCATCCTTGCAGAGCACAATACCTGTTAAAACCCGAGGCTACAGAGGAATTACTCCAGTCTTTGAATCCCTCCCAAAGGCTGGAGTGATAATCCCCTGTGAGAACTCACTGGTGAGAACCCCTATTTTTCCGGTCAAAAAAGCAAACATTCCAGGTGAACCAGAGGAATGGAAGTTTGTTCAAGACCTTCAGGCAGTCAATAGCATTAAAGATAGAGGGGCTGAATGATCCTCTTCGTTTGCTTGGTGTTCTTTCATTTTTCGGGCTTTGGTTTAAATTCATTGCGGGATGCAAGTCGCCCTGGAGAAGCCCTAAATATATGTGTTTTGGGCAATTCCACCCACTTTTTAGAGTGGCTATGAATATACAATCTATAATACAACTCTAAATTACTACCCTCACATAAAGGTCCAAAACAATTGTTGTGCTCAGGATTGTGAATGTTCTTTTGACGTAAATGGAAAAACATCATTGAGAGGGAGGCTAACCTAGGATCTAACTCAAGCTGTGCCTGATGTGGGAGTGTTTGACTGATGACACTGTTTGAAATCAAGTGGAATATAATCTGTTCCCCAGGCCTGACATCTCTCATTTTGAAAAAGACGCAAAACCTGAAGAGAAAGGCAGATTTGGTAAAGTGTCTATGGGGGACAGAGATTAACTGGTATCATAGATCCTCCTACATCAATCTGCAAACCAACTAGAAAGACAAAGTAGAATTCAGAACTTTCTAAGAAACATTTAGAATAGCAATTACCTGGTGTTAATTTTGTTAGTTTGTAAACATGTTGCTAAATCCAGGTCAAATATAACCCTCCAAAACTGTTATATTATTCTAACGCATACTTGGAGCTTTTCGCATTCTGTAGGACAAGTTGTTTCACTTGTCTGCTGGCAGTTCATAGTTCATTTGGGCATACAGTTAATGTTATAAAAATTGTTTGTTAAAAGGAGAACAAGATATGACAGTAATAACATAATTTATTGGTCAAGCTTCTCATTAATCTCTTGGACCAAGAACATATTTGGTGTGTTTTAATAAGCCATACAATTATTTCAGGGGGTGCAATTCAGGAGTTGTCATGACTGGTCTCAGTGTCCCAGCCAAGATGTTGGAGATTGGTGAAAAATAAAACATAACTCTCAGAATCCCTACAATGTGGAAGCAGGTCATTCGGCCTATCAAGTTCACACTGACCCACCCCCCCCCACTCAATGAGCATCCCACACCTGTAACCCTGCATTCCCCATGGCCAATCCACCTAGACTGCATATCCCCAGATGCTACGGGCAACTTAGCATGGCCAATCCACCTAATTTACACATGTTTGGACTGTGGGAAGAAACCCACACAGACATGGGGAGAATGTACAAACTCCAAACAGTCACCCAAAGATGGAACTGAACCTTGATTTGTGGCACTGTGTGGCAGCAGTGTTAACCAAATGCCATCCTGCTACCCTCCACTGAGCCACTGTGCTGGTCTTACTGCACAAAATCTGTCACATTTTCCATTGAGATGCTGCTCTTTTGATCAGTTTGTGTTAGTTTTGCTGTTACCTATTTGCATATTCAATCCTCTTGAACTATCTGTGCTTTGCAGGGCTCAGATGAATTCTGGTTTCCCTGGTGATTCCTGCCAAATTTTCCTTTCAATCTCAGGAAGTGTTTGATAAACCTATGATCCGCAATCCCTAACATTCCCCAAAAGAAATCTCAATAATTGAGTCCCTTCTTGCTGGCTCTATTTTAATACTGCCATGACTGCAATGTAAATAGCTGGCTGAAAAAGTGTTGAGATTAAAGCATTATAATCTATCACTAACAGTTAATTGAACTATTGTTGTTTTATGCTGAATGCTATAAAATGCTGATGATTCATACGAGAATGGCAATATGTAGTTAACCACAGAGACCTGGGTTTGACTCTGATGTATTATATCAGAGGCTGCTATCCGTGAGCAGGGAGTTGGCCTACAAGAATTGGATTAGGCAGAGGAAAAATTGACCTGCTGATTTTCCAATGACTCCTGGTGGTCAAGATCCTTCAAGCTTTACCATCTAATGATTGACCAATTGAATAAAGAATTGAAAAAGGTGTGGAACAAAACTATTACATTGGAATATATATTACTGGATAGAAATTGTTGACAAAATTCAGTACTGTGAGACTTAATTTTTTTGGCTTCAATCGTAAAAAGTTGAATTTAGTTCAAAGAAACTCACACAAATACATTGGTTTAAGAACTTTAAGCCATAGGAAATATTCAACAAAGAATACAAGTGATTGGAAAATTAAATATTCTCAGCAACTTCTTCTATTTTACAAAGCAATCCTAATGGAGAAGGATTTCTGGAATTAAAATGCTTACAATGTCGTCACACAAAGTTCCAATCACAAATCCCTCTCTGTCTCTAATCAATGAGTTCACCTTTACCAAACTGATGAAGTAGTCAGCCTTTACAACAGAGCCAGTATATTCAATCAGAAAGCAAAGCTTTCTTTTAATCAAATCTGAAAGCTTGGTTATTTTTGCGACCAACTACCAGATGGTATGCTATTAATATCTGTAACATAGCTTATAACTCATGTTCCTCCCACTCTTTAAATATACAATGTACCTCTGGTATTCATATGATACAGACACACTCTGTGTTCCTAGTGTTGAAGCAGTTAACTGTCGAGAAGCTTTGGTACAGAGGAGTGATGAGAAATGGTAATATATAATAATAGTTTCAGGCAAGTGAAGAGCTGTTTTCCATATTCTAGATCCTACTAGTTGACAGAACTTATCAAAAGAACTTGTCTAGTTATTTCCTCAAGAATATTAAGAGTTTGTGTTCCACCAATCTTGCCAGTCATCTGTTTCACATGCTCAGTTCCTTCTTAGTTAAAAAAACCCTTCTGCACATCTTGTTTTTCCAGTGAATTTTAGTGTACGAGGAAGATCCCCTTGTGGTTTATTTCTAGCAACTAACTTGCGTGCTGATTATCTGAACCTTTCATGTACACTTGAGCTAACTACCTTATGAAGGAGACAAGGAAACTCTTCCGTTCTGTGAGTTGGTGGAATTCTTTCCCTTTATGTATCCTTGTTGAAGGTCCTGACTCAATCTAATCACAACCAATGAGTGACGTACATGAGGGCACGGTGACTCAGTGGTTAGCGCTGCTGCCTCACAGTGTCAGGGTCCCAGGTTCGATTCCAGCCTGTGTGTGGAGTTTGCACATTCTCCCCATGTCTGCGTGGGTTTCTTCCGGGTGCTCCAGTTTCCTCCCACAGTTACAAAGATGTGCAGGTCAGGTAAATTGGCCATGCTAAATTGCCCATAGTGTTAGGTGCATTGGTCAGAGGGAAATGGGTCTGGATGGGTTACTCTTCGGAGGGTCGGTGTGGACTGGTTGGGCCAAAGGGCCTGTTTCCACACTGTAGGGAATCTAATCAAATCTAATCTGTGGAACTGTATTCCTACAAGTTAGTGGGAGGAAGGGGAAAGCTGTGGCGGGATGTTGAGGGGGTAGGGGTGGTGCATGGGGGAATATGATGGAGGAATGAGGTGAGGGAACTAGACCAAAATTTACTTTGAGAAGCACTTTCCTGAACTTGACCAAACCAGAATAATTTGGAGTTGATGTTTGAAGAAAACAAAAACTCACATTAGCTTTGACTTGATCTCAAAGAAATGAGTTTGCTGAGAAAAAGCTGCACTCTCCTCGATGAATAATTTATTGTTTTTACTCTCCTCCCAAACTAGTTTGTATTTTGAGGTTCAGGCTTCACAATCCCAAATGTGGAAGAGAATTTAATCACATCACCTTATATTGAGAGTACAGTATTTTGGCTGGGAGTCTTCACAATAATGCTAAACACATGTCTGAGTATGTATCAGTTGAGTGATCTTTAAACATTTCAGAGGCACAGGGAATAATTTACTCATTAATTGATATCCTCCCACTGATACTTTTGATAAAATCATTGACAGGAGGTTAATACCAGCTCCTGTAGGGTGCGATTGAGTCAGGCTCAGTAATGCCAAGCAGGGCATGACTGTGCAAATGTCTGAATATATAACAAGTTTTTCGACTTTTAAACTTCTGGGCATAAGCAAACAGTCTTGTAAACACTTCAGCTGAGCTACAGCATACTTGAAAAGCTAGACTATTTTGACAAAAGCTTTATCACTTAGCAGAATACTGTACAAAGGAGGCGATGGTGCAGTGACATTATCACTGGACTTTTAATCCACAGACCCAGGTACTGTTCTGGCGAACTGGGTTTGAATCCGGCCATAGCAGATGGTTGATTTGAATTCTTTAAGAAAATCTGGAATCAATTGTCAATTGTTGGAAAAATCCATCTGGTTCACTGATGTCTTTTAGGAAAGGAAACGACCTTACCTGGCCTGGCCTACATATGGCCCCAGACCCACAGCAATGTGGTTGACTCTGGAAATTAGGGATGGGCAATAAATGCTGGCCTAGTCAGGGACAGCCACGTCCTGTGAATGAATGAAAAAAAGATCCTTAAGATTTATATTGCAGTATACAGAAACAACTGAAAAAAGTTTTAATTTTGTATCAAAATGTAATTTAGTCAATAGAAGGTTGTGAAGGCTAACCCAGTTAAATTGTGAGGATGGATTGATCAAACACGGCCTATATTTCTTTGAGAATATAAGATAGAACATAGAACATAGAACATAGAACATAGAACATAGAACAATACAGCACAGAACAGGCCCTTCGGCCCACGATGTTGTGCTGAACATTTGTCCTAGCTTAAGCACCCATCCATGTACCTAAATGCTTAAAGGTCATCAATGATTCTGACTCTGCCACTCCCACAGGCAGCGCATTCCATGCCCCCACCACTCTCTGTGTAAAGAACCTACCACTGACTTCCCCCTATACCTTCCACCCTTCACTTTAAATTTATGTCCCCTTATAACACTCTGTTGTACCCTGGGAAAAGGTTTCTGACTGTCTACTCTATCTATTCCTCTGATCATCTTATAAACCTCTATCAAGTTACCCCTCATCCTTTGCCGTTCCAATGAGAAAAGGCCTAGCACTCTCAACCTATCCTTTTTTTTTAGATTAGATTAGATTACTTAAATTAGATTACTTACAGTGTGGAAACAGGCCCTTCGGCCCAACAAGTCCACACCGCCCCGCCGAAGCGTAACCCACCCATACCCCTACATCTACATTTACCCCTTACCTAACACTATGGGCAATTTAGCATGGCCAATTCACCTGACCTGCACATCTTTGGACTGTGGGAGGAAACCGGAGCACCCGGAGGAAACCCACGCAGACACGGGGAGAACGTGCAAACTCCACACAGTCAGTCACCTCAGTCGCACATCACCTATTCTCCATTCCAGGCAACATCCTGGTAAATCTTCTCTGCACCCTCTCCAAAGCTTCCATATCTTTCCTAAAGTGAGGCAACCAGAACTGCACACAGTACTCCAAATGTGGCCTAACCAAAGTCCTGTACAGCTGCAACATCACTTCACGACTCTTGAATTCAATCCCTCTGCTAATGAACGCTAATACACCATAGGCCTTCTTACAAGCTCTATCCATCTGAGTGGAAACGTTCAAAGATCTATGAACATAGACCCCAAGATCCCTCTGCTCCTCCACCTTACTAAGAACCCTACCGTTAACCCTGTATTCCGCATTCTTATTTGTCCTTCCAAAATGGACAACCTCACACTTGACAGGGTTGAACTCCATCTGCCACTCCTCAGCCCAGCTCTCCATCATATCTAAGTCCCTATGCAGCCGACAACAGCCCTCCTCACTATCCACAACTCCACCAATCTTCGTATCATCTGCAAATTTACTGATCCACCCTTCGACTCCCTCTTCCAAGTCATTAATAAAAATTACAAACAGCAGAGGACCCAGAACTGATCCCTGCGGAACTCTACTTGTAACTGGGCTCCAGGCTGAATATTTACCATCTACCACCACTCTCTGACTTTGACCGGTTAGCCAGTTTCCTATCCAACTGGCCAAATTTCCCTCTATCCCATGCCTCCTGACTTTCTGCATGAGCCTACCATGGGGAACCTTATCAAATGCCTTACTAAAATCCATGTACACTATATCCACTGCTCTATCCTCATCCACATGCTTGGTCACCTCCTCAAAGAATTCAATAAAACTTGTAACGCAAGACCTACCCCTCACAAATCCGTGCTCCCTAATCAAGCAGTATCTTTCCAGATACTCATAAATCCTATCCCTCAGTACCCTTTCCATTACTTTGCCTAACACCGAAGTAAGACTAACTGGCCTGTAATTCCCGAGGTTATCCATATTGCCTTTTTTGAACAGGGGCACAACATTAGCCACTCTCCAGTCCCCTGGTACCAACCCCGTTGACAGTGAAGACGAAAAGATCATTGCCAACGGTACTGCAATTTCCTCTCTTGCTTCCCACATAATCCTAGGATATATCCCGTCAGGCCCGGGGGACTTGTCTATCCTCAAGTTTTTCAAAATGCCCAACACATCTTCCTTCCTAACAGGTATCTCTTCTAGCTTACCAGTCCATTTCACACTCTCCTCTTCAACAATACGGTCCCTCTCATTTGTAAATACTGAAGAAAAGTACTCATTCAAGACCTCTCCTATCTCTTCCGACTCAATACACATTCTCCCACTACTGTCCTTGATCAGACCTACCCTCGTTCTCGTCATTCTCATGTTTCTCACATACGCATAAAATGCCTTGGGGTTATCCTTGATCCTACCCGCCAAAGATTTTTCATGCCCTCTCTTAGCTGTCCTAATTCCTTTCTTCAGCTCCCTTCTGGCTATCCTGTATCCCCCCAACGCTCTGTCTGAACCTTGTTTCCTCAACCTTATGTAAGGCTCCTTCTTACTCTTTACAAGACATTCAACCTCCCTCGTCAACCAAGGTTACCTCACACGACCATCTCTTTCCTGCCTGACAGGTGCATATATATCAAGGACACGTTGTATCTGTTCCTTGAAAAAGTTCCACATTTCCACGACATCCTTCCCTGACAGCCTATGCTCCCAACTTATGCTCCTCAGATCCTGTCTTACAGCATCGTATTTACCCTTCCCCCAATTGTAAAACCTACCCTGTTGCACGCACCTATCTCTCTCCATAACCAAGGTGAAAATCACAGAATTGTGGTCACCATCACCAAAATGTTCACCCGCTAACAAGCCCATCACTTGTCCCGAGAATGGGGACAGGCTCCATGCCAATCACTGGCGAGAAATGCAGGACTAATCCAACTCAGCCAATTATCACCCCATCAGTCTCCTCTTGATCATCAGTAAAGTGATGGAAGGTGTCATCAACAGTGCTATCAAGTAGCACCAGCTCAGCAATAACCTGCTTAGTGACACCCAGTTTGGGTTCCGACAAGGCCACTCAGCTCCTGACCTCATTACAGCCTTGGTTCAAACATGGACAAAAGAGCTGAATTCCAGAGGTCAGGTGAGAGTGACAGCCTTTGACATAAAGGCTGATTTCGATGGAATGTGGCATCAAGGACCCCTAGCCAAACTTTCCTTCCATCATGAGGTCAGAAGTGGGAATTATCACCAATGATTGCACAATGTTCAGTACCATTTGTGACTCCTCAGATACTGAAGCAGTGCATGTTCAAATGCAACAAATACTCACTCGAAAACTGTTAAATCTCGAACTTCTTCCAGTACTGATAAAAATGTAATGATCTCAAACATTAACTCTGTCTCACTTGCCAAATGTGTGCCTGACTTGCTGCGTAGTTCCAGCTTTTTTCCATTTTTGTGTTGAGGGGTAAACTATTTAGCACAATGAAAGACAGACAAAGTTCTCCAGTTGTTGGGTAGAGGGTGAAATGTTGTCTAAGAAATTGGACAAAGTAATTGCTGATCTTCAAGTAATATTATCAATTTAAAGTCCTGTGTAAATAATGCTGCTGATAAATTAATGCATCCTCAGTGCTGTGCCAGTGTCAGCTTTGATTATATACTCAAGTTTTGGATTGGAGGATCTTCTAAGAATGTGAGCAAGTGAAACAAAAATCGAATCAGCCTTGTCAGAAATGTGCAAGAGTGACAGTGAGCCAAGATTGTATCATTTTTCTGTAGTGCTGGGGAAAAAAAAAATCAGCAGTTTGTTTTTTTTTAAATTTAGGTACGTGAACATATTCTGTACAAATCCAGAGGAAGGCACATTATGGTCTCTGCAGGTGCTCTGCCTACTATAGTCATTTTTCAATGATAAGAGGTGCTCAGTACCACTTAGCCATTTCTGTTTATGTGGCAAAAATTGCTGAACAAATTCACTGCAGGTTTGATAAAAACCCACCTCTGAATCTCATTTGCATCATTTCTGACTCATCAGAAATATGAAGGCTGCTTTGTCCATTCTGTCAAGCAGCATAATGAAGAATCTAAGTGTTTCATAAATAATGCGATTCAGTTTAAGTAATACAATTCAGCGCACAGTGTAAGTGCCATGTTATGAACAGTTCCTCGTGTTATTGAAACCTTGTGAAGACTGTAAAAGAACACTGTGCTCCATGTTGTTTGCTTTGTTCTTTTTTAAAAGATGTCAAGCTGTAGCAGTCCATTTTTGAAATGTTGGAATTAAAATTTCCTTAAGTACTTTGGCATTCTGTTCCATCAGCATGTCAACATCATCAAGCCAACAAATAATGTAGACCCCTTTCTCCAAAGGTGCATGCTGAGCATTGTTCTTTGAACATCTTCCATCGTGAAGTGAGTGCTAATTCCCTTCTTGGTAGCTTTCACCTCCTTTGCTTGTTTTGGTATTTATTACAGAGAGAGCATCTTCCTTTCACACTCCCTTTTGGTAACTCAAACCTGCTGGTATTCATCCAGAATTTAGAATTCCACATGCATATCATCTCACAGCTAAGCATTAGCCCCTTATCTCTGTGTGAGTGGAAACAGCCAATTAACCCTTATTACTGCTGCAATCTGTGTAATTTTAGTTCTTTTTTTTCACCTGATTTAACGATTTTTATAATGTCCCTCTGGTCAGAAAGCTTTCTCATGACTCTCAATATCTCACCTTGCACATATGGAACGGTTACGTCTGTGAGGAACTGGAGAACCACCAGTACAGTAGGAAACTCTTCAGAAGCTTGATACTATCCAGAAAAACATAACTCGCCAGACTAGCAGCACATCCCCAAACATTCATACCCTTAATGCTTTATAGTAGCAGTACCATCCTCAAGTGCACTGCAACAATTTACCAAGGTTTTTTAAACTACAACTTTGAAACTTGTGATCACTACCATCTAGAAGGGCAAGGACAGTAAATGCATGGGAACACCACCCACTTTCAAGTTCACCTTCAAAACGCTCACCATCCTGATTTGGAAATACATCACTGTTCCTTCAGTATCATTTGGTCACAACTCTGGAGTTCCCTTCCTAATAACATTGTGGGGGTACCAAAACGAAGTGGATTGCAAAGATTCCAGAAGGCACCCTCTTAAGGGAAACTAGGCATGGGCAATAAATGCAGGCCCAGTCTCTGATACCCATATCTCATGAATTAATTTTTTTAAGATATCGTGGTGGCACGGTGGCTCAGTGGTTAGCACTGCTGCCTCACAGTGCCAGGGTCCCAAGTTCAATTCCAGCCTTGGGCGACTGTCTATGTGGAGTTTGCACATTTTCCCCATGTCTGCGTGGGTTTCCTTCAGGTGCTCCGGTTTCCTCCCACAGTCCAAAGATGTGCAAGTTAGGTGAATTGGCCATGCTAAATTGCCCATAGTGTTAGGTACATTAGTCAGAGGGAGATGGATCTGGGTGGGTTGCTCTTCAGAGCGTTTGTGTGGGCTAGTTGGGCTGAAGGGCCTATTTCCACACCGTATTGAATCTAATCTAATCATCAATGTTGAAAAGGGGAAAAATTGGGTAGGTGGACAAAAGGTATCAATTTTATTTCAGGGAAATATTTGCATGGCATAAGAGATTTGGCATAGAATATCTACTAACAATACATTAAAACGCTTACATATGCAGCCATTTCCCATCTACAAAATCTTGCTGGAAAAGCACAGCCGGTTAGGCAGCAGGACATTTGACATTTTGAGCATAAGCTCTCCATCAGGAATGATGAGCCCTTCCTGATGAAGAGCTTATGCTCGAAACATCAACTCTCCTGCTCCTAGGATGCTACCTGACTGGCAGTGCTTTTCCAGCACTACACTTTTTGACTCTGACAGAAAATTGGCCAAACTAAACTAACAGCCATGAGCTGTTTTCTGTCGGCTGCAGAAAACAGTGGAAACCATGGTTAAATAGGTCAAAGGTTTGGGGAAGCCAGCAATAATCAGCCCGAGGGTTGTATGTTGGAGAAGAATCGATCAGACTCCCTGGCAGCCTGACTTCCAGCCAGTACCTGAAGAAATGGACATTACACCTGGTAACAGTGAAGGGGGTTGGCATGACCCCATTGGATGATTTGAACCCATGACTCAATTGATCAAAGACCATGGAATATTTTGGAAGATCTGTGCTGAGGGGGGGATAAAAATGCACACCTGGAAGACACCCCCTCAGCGAAGATGCACAGACAGACTCATGGCAACCCAACAAGGCCCAGGGGAAGATCTGCCCTGATCTGTGAGACCCACCTTCACGGAAGAGAGCTAGCCCTACCTCAGAGGGAAGGAGATTCAAACACATGGATTGTTGAGCGTAATATCCTTATTCAGACAAATAGAGCTAAACAGAGAGAAAATATTGTGGAAATTTGGGAAATGCACATGTGGTGTTTTAAATAAGGAATATAGTGTTAATAAAATCAAGATGAAATGCAAACTGAATCCTATGTCCTATTGTCCACCTCACTGACAAGACCTCTTGGGTAAAGTGCTTTTAATCCAAATTTGAATTTTCTAAAGCATATACAACTGAGAAGCGAATGCTAATAGAGTTAGATGCAGAATGGTAGGAAGAGCCTCAGGTGGTATCAGTTGGGCCCCAGTCAGTAACTATCTAAATCTGTAGGTTGTGGGCTCAAGTCCCAATCCAGATGCTGCAACACATCATCTACGCTAATACTGCAGTGCTGCAATGTTGGAACATTCTGTTCTTTGGATATGATATTATTCCAAGACCCCCATCTGCCCACACAGGTGGCTGTAAAAGATCCCATGGCTTTACTCCAAAAAGAGGAGTGAAGTTATCCCTAGTGTCCCAGCCAATCTTTATCATGGAGCAGGTTATCTGATCAGTTTCACATTGCTGTTTGTGGGAACGTGTGGTGTGCAAAATGGCTTTGTTTCCTGCACAGCATGTACATTTTTAAAAAAGATTTCATTGATTTTAGAGTATTTTCAGATATCTTGTGGTCATGAAAGGTGGAATATGTTAGTTTTTAATATAGAACTGTTTGGGCCAAATGGCTTGTTCTATGCAATTCTGTGTAATTACCGGCATTGAAATTGATCTGCCACAATTTTGTCCACTCAACTAAACTATCAATGGCACTACACTTTTATGTTCCCATCTACTCTTTTTATGTGTTTGCATCATTGGTGAACTTGAATATATTGCTGTCAATTTTGTTATCTGTATCATTAATAAATATAATGAACACTTGAAGCCATAGTGCAGATCTTTGTGGGACACTTCTGGTCACTTTATTCCGCTATCAAAGCTTCCCAGTTTCTAGTTTTATTCTACTAAATCAATCTCCCAACTGCATCAATAATTTGCTTTCAATTCCATGAGGTCTAATTTTAGCTAAGTTTGTGATATGGGACATTAACTATTGCCTTCAGAGAATCCATACAAACTACATGAGTAGAAACAAATTACTGCAGATACTGGAATCTGTATTGAAAACAAAAATATGCTGGAGATCACAGCGGATTAGACAGCATCCACGGAGGGAAAGAAAGCTAACATTTCGAGTCAGAGCTGATGAAGAGTCATCCAGATTTGAAATGTTACTTTGCTTTCTCTCCATGGATGCTGCCTGACCTGCTGTGATCTCCAGCAATTTTGTTTTCAAATTACATTAGTGTTACCCAATAGATTTGAGACTTGCCAAAGTTGTAATACTCAAATCACCATTTCTGCTGTATGATGTAAAATATATACAAAAGATGGGGTTTGTGACAAAATTCCAGTGATAAGGGACAGGACTAACAGTAAATAATAGGTGAGCACTGAACTGCGACAGTAGCTGTGTCAAAGAATATTTTAATAGTAGGGGCTAATCACTATGTGGCATTCAATTGTGGTGACACAACATAAATATTCTACATAATTCACTCCTTTCAATGGGCACCTCTTTACCACATCTCTTGATGGAGTGAGGCTATCATATTTTAACATTAAGGTTTACTTTCCTATGGATTCTCTCCTTTTGGCATGGCCACGGATTGTGCCAAATAGAGTCTGGAACCATGTACTCAGTCAAAGAAGCTTCTACAAGTTCTTAATGACTACTTGATTAAAATCTCTCATTTGGTGAAGAGCATCAATTCACCCTGTATCTGTTGCGATCATCACGTTGCATGTGGTGAGTGTATTGGAAAGCTCTTAACTCCTCCACTGATACACTAGTCTCTCACTTTTTCTATTGTACTTCCAATATGTATGGTCATAGGGCTCTATGGTATGTTGTGATGTCCCTGTGATTTCAACAGTTATGTATAACCGTGCTGCTAAGAGGTTGGACCAAGTACAGCTCTGAGAATACTGCCCTGTAACCTTACCATCTTATATCATGGAATACAGGAAGAACTAGCCATTTGGATACAGAACTAGCTCAAAGGTAGAAGACAGAGGGTGGTGGTGGAGAGTTGTTTTTCAGACTGGAAGCCTGTGACCAGTGGAGTGCCACAAGGATTGGTGCTGGGTCCTCTGCGTTTTGTCATTTACATAAATGATTTGGATTTGAACATAAGAGGTACAGTTAGAAAGTTTACAGATGACACCAAAATTAGAGATGTAGAGGTCAGCGAAGAGGGTTACCTCAGATTACAACAGGATCTTGACCAGATGGGCCAATTGGCTGAGAAATGGCAGATGGAGTTTAATCGGAAAGATGTTGTGAAACTTGAAAGGGTTCAGAAAAGATTTACAAGGATGTTGCCAGGATTGGAGGATTTGAGCTATAGGGAGAGGCTTAACAGGCAGGGACTGTATTCCCTGGAGCATCGGAGGCTGAGGGGTGACCTTACAGAAGTTTACAAAATTATGAGGGGCATGGATAGGGTAAATAGGCAAAGTCTTTTCCCTGGGGTCAGGGAGTCCAGAACTAGAGGGCATAGGTTTAGGGTGAGAGGGGAAAGATATAAAAGAGATCAATGGGGCAACTTTTTCACACAGAGGGTGGTACATGTATGGAATGAGCTGCCAAAGGAAGTGGTGGAGGCTGGTACAATTGCAACATTTAAGAGGCATTTGGATGGGTATATGAATAGGAAGGGTTTGGAGAGTTATGGGCTGGGTGCTGGCAGGTGGGACTAGATTGGGTTGGGATATCTGGTCAGCATGGATGGGTTGGACCGAAGGGTCTGTTTCCATGCTGTACATCTCTATGACTCTATATAGTGTAGCAATAAGTATAACTATTACTATGAAGTCCAGTCTGAACTTCTGTTATATCAAACAAAATGAGGGATATGGGCGAATTGCTAACAAATGGAACTAGATTAATTTAGGATAACTGTTCGGCATGGACGAGTTGGACTGAAGAGTCTATTTCCATGCTGTACATCTCTATGACTCTATGTTGGCAACAGTGGAGACATTAGACTAAAGTGATATTATTTTTTGCAGATGAATTTGAAGAAGCTTGAGGCAGGGTTGAGTAACCACAAGACTTCCTTTGGAAGATTTCGTTAATATTGTATCTTGAAGAGTCACACACAGTTTTGAAAAAAAAAATCATACATGAGATGTATGTGTTACTGGCTAGGCCAGCATTCATTATCCAACCCTAGTTCCCCTTTCCAAGATGTCTTCCTGTAAGCTGTCTTCCTGAACCACTGCAGTCTTATTTGGTGTAAATAGATCCACAATGCCATTAAGGTGTGAGTTCCAGGGTTTTCACCAAGGACTCTGAAGGAACAACGATATATTTGCAAGTCAGGATGGTGAGAGGAAACTGTGCAGGTGGTCATGTTCCTGTGTATTTAAAGCCCTTGTCCTTTCAGGTAGTCATAGTCACGGGTTTGGAAAATGCTATCTAAGGAGCTTTGGTGATGTTCTGCAGTGCAGCTTGCAAATAGCATATACTGCTACTACAGATGGTTGACAGTGAAGGGAGTGACTATTTGATACCAATCAAGTGGGCAGTTTGTTCTGGAGAGTGTCAAGTTTCTTGAATGTTGTTGGTGCTGCCATCATCCAGGCAATTGAGACAATTGAGGAGTATTCCATCACACTGTTGACTTGTGCCTTACTCATGAGTTACTCACTTCAGGAGCCTTAACTTCTGACCTGCTGTTGTAATCACTGTCTGATATGGCTAATCCAATTCAGTTTCTGGTCAATGGTAATTTCCAGGATGTTGGTAGTGGGTGATTCAGTGAGAGTATAGCCATTGAATGTTAATGGTTCTCTCTTGTTGGAGATGGTCAACACTAGGCAATTATAGGTCACGAATGTTATTTGACACTAGTCAAACCTCGATTTTGTGCAGATCTTGCTGCAATTGAATGTGAACTCTTTAAGTACCTGAGGAGTCATGAATGGTGCTGGACGTTAATGCAATCATCGGTGAACATCCCCACTTCTGATCTTATGATGAAGGGAAGGACATTGATGAAGCAGCTGAAGATAGTTGGGTCAGGTGAAATAGTTGAAGACATGCCATAAGTGAGGTGAAGTGAAATTTATTCTAAAGTGACAGCATCTCTGCACCAGTTGAACAGTCATATAGTCATACAGCACAGAAACAGTCCCTTCCGTCCAATGTCTGCCTGTGAATCTTTCAATAAAAACAATAGTTCATGCAAGATCTTTCATTTATTTTTCACATTCCTTGTGGGAGTCTTTTGAAAAAGTGCATCCATTTTCCACCATTGTCCTGACAAGTCACCCATCTCTTTGTCCCGAATTTGAACAGAGCAAGGCCATTAAGATGCCATCATCCCTTTTTTGCAGTTCGATGATGTTATTCCTTAGCTCTTCTTTGAGGGTACAACTTCACCAAACCATGACCCTTTACTGTCCAATCTTCTCTCCACCAGCAGATGTCATAAAAAAAGATACAATTAATTGGCCAGAGCTCATGCACAAATAATGCCCACATTTAAATCGTTACAAATCACACAACGCCAGGTTATAGTCCAACAAGTTTATTTGGAAGTACTAGCTTTCAGAGCACTACTCCTTCATCAGGTAGCTATGGAGCAGAATCATAAGACACAGAATTTTTAACTTTGTCCACCCAGTCAAACCCCATCACATTTAGAATGGGAATTGGTTGTGTACAGTCTGCAAAGTTGTAATAATGTCCTCCCATCACTGGTGGCACTGTGGTGCTTTAAGTTTGCATCTTCTGGTTTGTGTAAAGTCTGCACTGTCAAACTGCTGATAGATTCTACTTAGTAAGATGACAACTAACTCTTTTTCTATTTAATTTTAAATAATATCCAATAAATTTACTGTACAAAAAAAGCATGACAATGTATGATTTGAAAACAGGAAACCAAACTGTATTAACCCTGAACTAATTATTTTGCCCTCCTATCTCACTTCATCTTTTAATTATTCCAAATTCCCATTAAACGATTGATTAATGATAAATGCAAAGTCTTGTGTATAACATGCACTTCATGCAAATGGTACACGTAATGTCCTGAGACATTTTCATCACCAAGATATTCCATCCAAAGAGTGCTATCAACACTATCAGAGAGGATCTGCAATTACACACAGCTATTCTTTCAGAGTTGATGACTTATGTTAATCTAGAAAACACTTTGATGTACATTCTGCACATTACAGCTGAATATCAGTAGTTCTGCATTAAGTGTTCACTCAGCATTGGAACATATTTCTGTTTGCACTTCTTGATATAAGTTTCTGAATGTTGACACTATAGATGCTAATCTGCATTCAAAGGATTGAAGGTCACGCTTGTCTTCTTATTAAACATCTTCATTAAAAACTGACATGGTAATGGATTTAAGCCGTCAGACAAAACTAATAAAGTTTATTTTGTGTGACATTGAAAATCCTCACCATTATAATGTAAAGGATTTAAGCTTTGAAGCTAAGAACCTTCTCAAAGCAAATTCTGCGCAATCACATAATTTCTGACATCACATCCCGTGTTTAGGAGGATTTATGGTTTTTAAGAGAGCTGAGCTGTGGAAGTGATGAGTACAAAGCAAAAACAGTTTAAGGCATTCTCACTTTGCTTCAGTTTACAAGGAGTGGATGAACTGTTGGGCCTTTAGCCCTGCTGTTTCCATTGTCTACAATCCCAAAGGCTCTGAAGAAATGACATATGATATGCTATACTCATACTAGAAGCTCCCCCCTTCTCCCTGCTGTCATGTTTCTCTGCCTCATGGCAAGCAAGTTAATTGTTATCAGCACTACGCAAGCTGTGTCATGCCACAGAAATGTAATTACATATAGAGCAGAGAGAATACTGGAAGCTTAACAACAGAGGTTCGTTCAATGGATCTTATAACTACAACTCATTTGATATAAATAAATATGTTGTGACCAAATATAACAATATACATAAAAATAGAACAATTAGCATATTTTTAACATTTAAATAAGTAACTAATGATAGTAGCGCTCTATAAGTCTTTGCCTGCACAAAACTATCATTTTTGGGTGGCTTATTTAAAATAACCCCTCAGTGTACTTATTTCATGCTTTCCAAAGTTAACATAAAAGAAAGAATCTCTTTTACCTCTTTGGTCTTTCACTTGTGATGGAAGGTGAATAGTTTATGTAAGTAGTAATATCAATTTTGGCATTTTATTTCAATACAGGCACAGATGTGTGTTGAACTCTACTTATGAAAAGTTTACTTTAAATAAAAACAAGGTCAAAGAGTTCTTCTGGAACAGGAACTAATTTCAAAATTTGTCAGAAAGCAAGTGATTTTCAGAGTACTGTAGTGTTAATGAAAAGATGTTTATACTATAAGATATACAATAGATTTGTTTTCAGTTCAAAAGAATCACGGATTGAGTAAGTTTTTAACATTAATTGCAGAAAAACACTAGAGTTGAGTTCAGAAGCAAGTTATGCTTCACTTCTAGAAAGAATTCAGTGATACAGTTTAAGGAACAAATCATTTTATCAAAAGGCTTCAGTTTGCAAAATTTCTAAACCAGGAGAGTTTAGTTAGAAATCTGCAAGTTATGAGAACTGAGAAGGTTTAGGCCTTCAGATTTATGAAGAGTTAATGTTGGCAAATTTGGAAAGGATTCATTGAATCAGGCCCATAGCAATGAAAGTGTAAGGTGTCGGTATGTAGAAATTTAAGGAGTTGAGATAGGGGTGTCATTTCTTTGGACTTGAATCTCTCTGATAGATAATGTTCAACAAAAGTTGTTTTTCTGTGCATTTTGAATTTATGCTCACTATCTTCAATATTTAGACAGCTTTGTTTATTTTGCTGCATTTCTGTGCAATAAACTCCTGTTTGTTTATTAAAGAAAATTTACAGCCTCGTGTGAATATGCTTCAGTGGCTAACCACCACATTAACTGAATGAACAAAAAAAATGATATCTCAAGCTGGGTTTCATTCTGGGATTTGAATTGTTTTATGGTATGATCAGCTAGAATCATAACTCTCTTTGTTATTGAACTATCTAAGAATGCAAACAATATAGTCACATGATTGAATTGTTTTCTCCTGTCCCTCCACCCTGTTTTTTGGAGATGGCATGACTTGACCCTGGTATGCTCCCATTATAGTTCACCAATCTGGTGATGTTTTTTTATCCAGCATTTTGGATAGTAAATGCTATTAAGCTATTAAAGGCTTTGCACAGGGGTTGGTTTAGCTCGGTTGGTTTGCAAAGCAATGTGATACTAACAGCATGGGTTCAATTCCCATTACCTGGCTGAGGTTACCATGAAGGACTGTCCTTCTCAACCTCTCCCCTTGCCTGAGGTGTGATGGCCCTTGAGTTAAATCACCACCAGTTGTCTCTCTCTAGTGGGAGAGCAGCTCTATGGTCTGGTAAAACTATAGCAGAAACAACAAAGGCTTTGCTTTTTTTTTAATCTCATTCAGTTTTGTGAACTCTGAGGACACAATTGTACATGTTTGGATGAGATCAGGTAACTAAGTGGATGACAACTAGCATTGAATTTGGAACATTCTTCAAGTCTTGTTTCCAACTGAGCCATTTGGTGTCACATAATGATTTCTAAAAATCTTTTCGAAGTTAATATAGAAGGTAACTGACAAAGGCCCTCAACCTAAGCTATTCAACCGAAGATGTATGATCAGTCTCCATATCTATCTTATTGTGCTGGAACTTGGCCAGTAAGCAGCAGTGTTTCAAACTCAGCAGTGCTCTGTAAATTATATAAATATATATAAAACCTTTGCAGAGCTGAGAACAAACTCAAGTGATTCAAGACACGATCTTAGCAACCCAGCCAATTAATGGTGTATTGGAAAAAGATACTAACAACATGCCGGAATCTTTGAAAAGGCAATTTCAGTCCATACCCATCCTGTACAGAATTTACAACAAGCAAAAGTTTCACTGTCTTTGATTTTGAATATCAGTTTACATTGGACCTGAGAAACTGTTCAGGAATCATAAAATTTGACTTGTAATGCAACTTGTTCTAAAATGTAATCATCTTATGGTTTGACAGACAGATTTTTAATTAGTAAGGGAATCAAGGATTGTCAGGAAAGGGCAAGAAAGTGGATTTGAGGATTATTAGATCAGGCAGAATCTAATTGAATGTTGGAGTAGACTTGAAGGGCTGAACGGCCTCCTTCTGCTCCTATGGTTTAAGTTTGCATACATATGCAGAAACATATGCACACATATATCTTTACCTATGTATAACTACACAAGAATATTTCAAGATAAATATGTATATAACGTGCACACGTACATGCAATTCATATGCCTACACATATTATATAACTAATTATAATTTATCTTAAGATTCACCTGCACTTTGTTTACAGAGAAAATGAGACTTCTGAGGTAACACTCCCTTCCTATGTGTCATTCTTGGCTCAGGGTAATGCTCATTCCAAAGCATATAATCAAGGGTCTAGATTAGAGTGGTGCTGGAAAAGCACAGCGGGTCAGGCAGCATCCGAGAAGCAGGAAAATCGACATTTCGGATAAAAGCCCTTCATCAGGATGAAACCCTTCATCAGGATTTTCCTACTCCTTGGTAGCTGCCTGACCTGCTGTGCTTTTCCAGCACCACTCTAATCTAGACTCTGGTTTCCAGCATCTGCAGTCCTCGCTTTTGCCAATATAATCAAGGGTGACATTTCTGAGCGGCTCGGTTTCGGATGGAATGATGAATTGATGGGAATTCATCCTCTGAGGTGGATGCAAAAAAAATCCCTTGGCATGATCTGAAGAAAGGCCAGGTAACACTGATCCCTCAATGAGCACCACCTCCACTCCAACAATAATTACAATTCAAAAGTACTTTATTAGTCATGAAGCACTTTGGGATGTCTTGATATTATGAAAGGGGTTGTATAAATACTCATGCTTTCTTTGAGCTTCAGATACATACAGCTTCCATCACGTATGCCATCCACACTTATCAGAGCAAACACCTACATTGAGTAAAAAAAATGAGCCTTTTGTGATGAACGCAGAACACAATTACAAAGGCATCACTTGCCATATATTGAGTTCAAAATACTTTGGGCAATTCAAAATTATTTACACTATAACTTGCTGATTTCAGGTAATGTCAAGCGTTTATCTTTCTTCAGTCATGAGACATGGGCATCACTGGCTAGACCAGTATTTATTGTTCATCCCTAATTACCTTTTAAAAGGTGACATTAGGCAACCTTCTTGGACTATGGCAGTCCATTTGGTCAAGGAACATCCATAATTCTGTAATAAAGGAAGTTTGAGAATTTTGACCGAACTGACACAAAAGGAAAGGCAATATATTTTCAAGTTAGGATGGTGGGTGGTTTGAAGGGGAACTTGCAGGCACCATTGTTCATCTGCTGCCTTTGTCCTTCCAGATGGTATAGGTCATGGATTGGAAGGTGTTGTTGGAGGAGCCTTGATGAGCTGTTATAGTGCACATTCTAGATATTACACCCTGCTGCCACTGTGCATTGGTGACAGAGAGAGTAAATGATTAAAGTAGCAGAAGGGGTGCAAATGAAGTGGACTACTTTGACCCTGATGGCGTTGAGCAAGTGAAGAATATTGCATCACATCTGACCTCTACCTTGTAAATGGTGGATAAGCATTCAGAAAACAGCCACTCACCTCAGATTTACTAACTTTTGACCAACCTCAATGGAATCAATTTAGGTAAAGGGGCAGTACAGAGAGATCTGGGTGTTCTTGTACACCAGTCAATGAAGGTAAGCATGCAGGTACAGCAGGTAGTGAAGAAGGCTAATAGCATGCTGGCCTTCATAACAAGAGGGATTGAGTATAGAAGCAAAGAGGTGCTTCTGCAGCTGTACAGGGCCCTGGTGAGACCACACCTGGAGTACTGTGTGCAGTTCTGGTCTCCAAATTTGAGGAAAGACATTCTGGCTATTGAGGAAGTGCAGTGTAGGTTCACAAGGTCAATTCCTGGAATGGCGGGATTACCTTATACTGAAAGACTGGAGCGACTGGGCTTGTGTACCCTTGAGTTTAGAAGACTGAGAGGGGATCTGATTGAGACATATAAGATTATGAAAGGATTAGACACTCTGGCAGCAGGAAACATGTTTCCACTGATGGGTGAGTGCCGAACCAGAGGACACAGCTTAAAAATACGGGGTAGACCATTTAGGACAGAGATGAGGAGAAACGTCTTCACCCAGAGAGTGGTGGCTGTGTGGAATGCTCTGCCCCAGAGGGCAGTGGAGGCCCAGTCTCTGGATTCGTTTAAGAAAGAGTTGGATAGAGCTCTCAGCCATGATCATATTGAATGGCGGTACAGGCTCGAAGGGCTGAATGGCCTACTCCTGCACCTATTGTCTATTGTCTATAAATCTCAAAGCTATGAATCTTGTAATTGTGTGATTATCTTAATGGATAGATTCTAGGTACAACTGTTAACAATTTAAAAAAAGTTAATCTAAGCTTTAAAATGTACTTACTTCACTGTTTGTTTCACACACACAGTGTATAACAGACAAATTATGCCAACACCAACACTGCAAATATAAATTATGGATAGTGTTCATTTCCAATGGAAAGTGGAAAGCAAACAATGGGAGAACTGTTGCCAGAGCTTTAATTTAATTGAAATTCCCTCTCAGATACTATAGATGCAGTCAAACAAAAATATAGCTGCCCACCCTCCCAAGTACTCAGACCAATTAACAAAGTATGTTTTAAAATGTGACAAATGTACACATGCAAAGGTTCACTTATTGTCTCACATTAGGCCAAACAGATTCAAATTCCCTGTATTCTAGGCAATGTCCTTTCGACAATAAATGCAGTTCTCTGAATTGGACAAAATTCCATGTTTTCCCTGTTATTGTTCCAAGTAAGTAAAGGGCCAGTGTTGAGTATTAATCAGATGTTGACACAGGTCTGGATGTTTCCAACCTCTCAACACAGACTGGGACATCTCAGAATGGTGGCTGAAAGCATCAGGAGGGGAGCCTCATGTTATTCCATTGCCAGAGGATAGTCACAGCAATGGAAACAAAAGCAGCTGTTGTCACTTCATGGCCACAACCCATTTTCACTGGTAAACAAATGTCCAGTGACTCATCAGTCCAGGCAGTGTCACAGGAGAGGTAGCCACCATTAGGACTGCTTTGAAGAGACTTCACAGTGGTATGAATTTTGTTAGTTATAACACAGCAAAGTCACTTCAAAAGATGCCAACCTTGGATTCCAGCAAGTGCATTTTTTTTGCCTCTAACCATTAGGACTGTAGCAGTCTCTAACTCAGGGAGGTGGAACTCTTGTGAAAAATAAGGATAAGGGGATGTAGTTGGGGTGGGGAGGGGTGTATGGGATTGGGCGGCAATGGTGGGGTATCATGTTCAAAGGCTCCAGTATAGGGAGGACGAGTACATGATGGACCAGGATAGATAGGCTGGGGTTGAGGGGAAGGAATACAGATGATCTAAGAAGGCCTCCCCTCTTTGCTGGAAATAGGGAACCCATTAAGGAGACACACTCTCCTCTCCTGTCACTAGTCTGCAAAGTAAGAGCTGACCTCTCCTGCTATTGGTTAAATCCCACCTGTGACAGGATGAGGCCCTTAACTGGTCATTAATTGGCCATTTAAGATCCCCAATTTACCTGGGACAGCTGATCTTCCTGCACTTCCCTTGCTACTGGTGAGGCAGGGGGAGGTGGATAGTTGCTGGGCCTGGTGCCAAGAAGATATTTCGTCAGATATAATACTTGACCAAAAACTTGGCTGAATAGATGTGATGTAAAGAGCATCCAGCCAGAATTTGTTTTAAAGTTCTGCAGTGCAGTGCAGTTGACTCTTACAAAATCCAAATGTAAATCATGCCACTCGCCTTGCTTGAGCAGTACTGATGACCCACATTTTTATGGGTCCAATTTGTCATTGGAATTAAGATGTCCAAGAATCCAATAAACCTCTAACAGGCATGCAGGGGATAAGTGACAGATCACAACTATAAATATAACAGAGGGATGTAGAAAGGTTGTTCAGACATCACTGTTCCAGTTCTATGGTTGTACTGGACCACAATGTAAAAAGATCTACACAAAATGCTTAAAGAACATCTTTTTGAAGTTTAACAATTTTAAAAATATAAGTTAAGAATAATTTACTGATCTTGCTCCAACATAAGAAGCAAAGTTACCATGTCAATGAACTGGCTCTGCTAAGGCTGCAAATTTCATGGTGTAGTCAGTTAGTGTAAACTGCAGATAGATGTTCTTGTCCATCTGCAGTCTGACCTTGACTGATACACTCATTATCATGCCTGTCACCATAACTGACAAAGTGGAGGGTGATGAGGCCAAATAACATAGGGCTGTACTAGCTAAAAATAGAGTAACTCTCAGGGGAGTGAGAACACATCAAAGCTGCATTTAAATTTGGTCTTCTGTGTCAATTATTAAATTGAAAAATGGCACCCTGAACCTTCACTAACTAAGCCACAAACAGGGGCTCCAGAGTTGGTTGCTGCACTTTACTCTTCCCATGTTGATATCTCTCTGCATACCTCTCTCTTCATCCAAGTGGTAATTCTTCATTTCTGAAGTCTCTGAGCAGAGGTTGCTGCAGCTAAGCCTTATCATATACTCAGCCAACATCCACACATAAATTTTCCTACAGTGAAAAGCATGAAGTACTGTAGAGACAGCAGTAGATTTGTTTTTTTTTAGTTTGTTTGAAAACTATTTTATTGCTTTTGTAGTTGTGTTCGGCCTGTCAAATTGTCTTGTAATGAGGAAAGGATTTCTTTGGAGGTTACATGTCACAACGAAACAGTTGACGAGGGACACCAAGCAGTTTATCTGACTCATGCTTTAGTCTTGAGTGATTCTAAACCTTTTGTCTCCACTGTCATAAACTTTTGTACTCCACTATCATAAACTTAAAAACAGAAATAGAGAACACACACCGGATCATCAACGCCACACTCACAGGAATCCGATTCACTAGAGAGGAAGAAAAGGACAACCAACTCCCATTCCTAGACGTGATGGTACAGAGAACACCAAACGGAGAATTCACCACAAAGGTATACAGGAAAGCCACACACACAGACCAAGTCCTAAACTACAAAAGCAACCACCCCAACACACACAAAAGAAGTTGCATCAAGACACTATTCAAAAAGAACACCTATACAATGTATTCGCCAAAAATGGATACCCGTGCAATTTCATCAACAGATGCCTAAGGGAAAGACAACAGAACGAGGACATGCCACAACCCAAAGGACTAGCCACACTACCATACATCAAGAGCATTTCTGAACTGACAGCCAGGCTACTGCGACCACTAGGACTCATAACAGCACACAAACCAATAGCCACTCTCAGACAACAACTCACCGGAACGAAGGACCCGATGCCCAGCATGAGCAAAACCAATGTAGTGTACAAAATCCCATGCAAGGACCGCACAAAACACTACACCGGACAAACAGGAAGACAGCTAACGATCCGTATCCATGAACACCAACTAGCCACGAAACGACACGACCAGCTATCCTTAGTAGCCACACACGCAGATGACAAGCAACATGAATTCGACTGGGACAACACTACTATTATAGGACAAGCCAAACAGAGAACAGCCAGGGAATTCCTAGAGGCATGGCACTCATCCACAGATTCAATCAATAAACACATTGACCTGGACCCAATATACCGACCACTGCAGCGGACAGCTGGAACTGACAAACGGAAGCGGCAGATTCAAACCACTACAAAGGCCGGAGGAAACATCACAGAAGCGCTTCACAGGAGGCTCCCACGCACTGAGGATGTCACCTAGACAGGGGACGAAACGTCTGCAGCACAAATTCCCAGCTCGGCTAACACAACCACAACAGCGAGCACCCGAGCTACAAATCTTCCCACAATCTTTGAATACACAAAAGATGCTTGATTACCAGTTGCATGAGGAAACATAGCATTGTTTCGGGCCTGAATTTGCGTTTTGATACTTTGTTTTGATATTTAATTTTGAGGATAAACCCTTCAGATTTTCCTAATAACACAGTTCTCTGACTTTAGGGGTAAGCCCAGCTTTCTGGACTGTTTCCAGACCATGGGCGCTTCCCTTGTGCCTTGGTAACCACAACTGAATGCTCAAAGTGCAAACAGCCAAAAGTATGAAACAGCATCAGCCTGATGAATTTAAATTTATATTCCGCTGATTTGACAATGTAATGTTGATTTTATTTTCTATAATGGTTGGATGGGATCCATGTTAGGCTTACTATCATGCCCATTAAATACCCCACTAGTTAGTTCACAATAATTTAACAATAACTACTTGAATTTGTTTAGCATCTTTAATTTGGTAAAACATGCCACTTCACGAGATGTTGTCAAATAATGTTTGACTCCTAACCACTTAACATGATTTTAGGAAAGATGATGAAAAGTTGGGTTAAAGGGGTATATCGGAGCTTATTAAAAAAGGACCAAAAGACAGAGATGCAGAGAAGATTAACAGAACATATATAATCAGCAATGGTGGAGTTATTAAGATCAGAGAAGTTCAAGAGGCTAGAATGAATTAAATGAACATGGATATCTTGCAGAACTGTATGGCTGGAAATGACAGCAGTATGGTACAATTTGAAATAAGGGTAGGAAGTTTAAATTAAGGTGTTGCTCATCTGTGAGCCAATATAGGTCAGTAAGCACATGAGTGGAGGGTGAATGGGACTTAATGAAATTTAGGATGAGCTGATGTTTATGGACAGTGGAATATAGAAGGCTGGTCAGGCATTCATTGGAACAGTCTAGTCTTGAAGAAATGACTGAACACATGAGGGCATTAGCAGAGCTTAGGCAGGGTCAAAACCAGGGACATGTCACAGATTTGGAAGTACACAATCCTAGTCATGGCAGGGGCATACGGTCAGAAGTTCATTTCTGGGCCAACTATGACAGCAAGCTTGTAATCAATTTGACTTGGTCTCAGACAGCCTTCAGGCATGGGAGAGAGTCCATAACTTTGGGAGTTTGTGATGAGGACCAAATACAGAGGTTTTTGTCTCCTTGATACCCATTTCTTTCCTTTGTAGTTTATACACTTCAACTACTCTGTTCCTACCCACCTCTTCACCAGAATATATTGGCACAAATATCTCCTTCAATAGATTGATGCAGGCACATTGGGTTGCCCTGCATGTTTATCGTCTTTATTGAAATTGTCCCCATTGTCCTGAAATTAGCCATTTAAAAGATGAATATGAGAGTATTGGAGATTCATCTCAGTTCATTTCAAATCATACCACTGTTGTCCAGAGCTATCATTACTTCTACTCCCAGCATGTGATCTAGATTACTTGCTGATACCCATGATCCAGTCTGAATTTTCTTGAGAAGCATGCACTAGATTTGAAAACTGTCAGATTTCGATTAAATTCTAAATAGTCTGGACATTCCCAGTTTACATCAACTTAGCTAAAGTACGCAACTGAAACTATCTTTTCATGCTTGTGTTTTCATTATCATTTTCTGAAGTAAGCTGGCTTTTGTTTTGCAAACCTTTATCATTGCTCCCAACATTCTGCCAGACAATTTCATTGGACACCTGTACTAATGTGTCTACCTCCTCTCTTGCCAGGTGTCTCCGTGACTAGGGCTATTTCACTCTTATTTATCTAGTCCTTCCTTCTTGAAGACTCCACACCTTTACGGGTCGATGAAGTATGGAGCTGGAAAAAGCACAGCAGGTCAGCAGCAGCTCAGGAGCAGGGGAGTTGACATGATCACATCATAAGCATGTCTCTTATAGCCTTACTGACATACTAACTATGTGAGGTAACATAACAGACAAGGTCTTAAGGGATATGGAAGCTTTTATTAGGTTCTAGTGAGGGAAGCAGATTGTACAGAACAAGCTGCATCATTTAACTGCACAGAAGAGAATGGCACAAATAAAATAAACATCACAAGATAATTCCAAATATCAATTTGGTTACAAAGTCTAAAAAAAGCATTTGACAAGCTGTACCTCATGAAAGGCTTCTTTACATCTAGAATATCTCAACGTGCTTTCTCACTGAGGTTATATTTTCACATAACAATGTACAACCCCAGCACATCTCAGTCCTCCCTTGTACTTATCTTTGACCAACTGTAACAGTGATAATAACCATTTTCTTACTGGTATGTTTTCAGTTGTTGAAATTCAGCAAGATACCCACTTCAGTAAAGAGGTCTACACAACACAGAAGAGTTTATTTTTCAAATGATATCTGCTGTGTGAAAGAACGTGGCAGCTCTTCACTGAGTTGTCCTATTACTCACCAAGATTCTTTAAGAGTTTTGCATTTACAGATTTTATTTTGTGGTTTGCAAAGCACTAAAGTCACTTTTTTTGCAAACAGTTAAACATGACAAGGTAATTGCTCAGTGTCACTGGTATGTTATGACACCTGCAAGAGAGGAACTGTCCATCTGCCTTAATAGATCTTACCGTTTTTATGTCAAATTCTCACGTATGTTGCCTCCAAGCACTTGTAGGGGGTGGATTCAGAGATCTATCAATCCTGCCTCAAGCATCTTGACCCTTATTTGTCCACAACGGCAAACCCACTTGAGAAATAATTCACAAGCAATCAGCCATAATTGCGACTTCATCTCAGTTAATTTAGTTGAACTCCCTCCACAATTTAACCAGTACTTGGTGTTGACAGAATGAATTCAGCAACAAAATGTGATCTTTCAAATCTAGTCACTTCTCTTAAAGGTCGAAGACATTTTACTATCAAGAAAAGTGGAACTATTTGAAGTGACTCTGAGAGTTTTGTTTAGTTCGACAAACAGCAGAGCTGACATTCCAATGGAGGATTAGTGTTCACCTTTGGTTCTATGAAATTACAGATCCAGCTAATTGTGTTTGATCTCAGCCTGAACTGTCTAACCTCGAGAAATGCCTGTCAAATTGTGGGAGACAAGATGTCAGTTGGGTTTAATTATTTACCAGACAAAAGCAATGTGCCTCTGGCTTTGCCTCAATACTTCTGGGGATGGGGAGGTACACAGCATGAGAAGCTGCATCTCTTACATTTTACATGTCAGCACTGTGCGTGAACAATTGGCATCTTTGTGACTGACAATTACCATTTTTGTTTTAAAATCCCAGTTGGTGTCTGGATCAAGAATGTCACTAAATTCTTTTTCAAATGAACATGAGCACTCTATTGTTGACAATTAAAAAAAAACTATTTCCAATCATGTTTACAGAGAGCCTGCTTGATCTCCAGATATAGACACTTCTCACAAAGAATAGCAAATTTCATTTTTAAGATGAATTTAAACCCTCTGCTGCTTCCACTACATTTGAAAGGGAAGGTAGATTTCAATGCTCAGTCCTGATGGTTCCTTCCTTAAAGTAAAACAAAGTAAAACAAATGACAAATTAGCTGTCATTAGAAAAGGTAAAGCCACTTCAAGTCATCATTCCAGCAATTGTAAATGTTGGGAAAAGTGGCACCTTACGTTATCTTGAGTGAATGTTTAAGAGAGACTGCTGTGCTTTTGCAGGCTCTCTCAGGTGAATGGAAAAGATCCATGGCATGTTTCCAAGAAGAGCAAGGGAAGGTATTGCTGATGTCCTGGCCAGTAGTTATCACTCAATCAATGCAACTAAAAGGAAATTAAGTCTTGCATTTTTATAGAACCTGTCATATTACAGGACATTTAACAGCATTTTACAGCAAATAAAATACTTTTGAAGTAGTAATGTTGGTAACACCCTAACAGACATAATAATAACCAGAAAATCTGTTTTTGTTACATTAATTACAAAAGTGAGAGCACTTTAACTTGCTTTCAGCTGTAAAGTACTTTAAGACATCTTCAGGTTAAGCACTACATAAATATTAACCTTTCTTTGGAAATGGAGCCTGGACTAAAAGGCTCCCTTGATGGCTCAATGAGTTTATTGAGTGAATAGCTGAATTGTCCTAGCCCGGTTCTATTCTTACTCACCTATTTATAGTTATTTCAATCAACCTGTTCAGAAGTGTCTGTGACACATTGGTGGGCTTTAATCCGGACTTCAGGCTCTGAAATAGAGATACTACTACCAAACCACAAAAGCCTTACTCACCTTTTTTATAACCTCAGCATTTCCAGCAATAGTTTCACTCCTTGACATGGCACATTTACTCTGTGAGTTCACTGAGGATCAACCCTTGGCCACTCTTTTCCTCATTGTAATGCTATTCTTTGGTGACATCATGAGCAAGTTATGGGAACAGCTTCCAAATGCATTCTGACAGCACAGAGCTTTGGTTTTTCCACATTTTGTCTGAGGCCATTCGTTGCCTCTTAGATGTCCAGTCATGAATGAATACGATTTTCTCCAACTAAACATTCAAAACTGAAGCCAACATTCTTAAGCCTTTTTGCCAACTCAATGCTCTCATTGCTCTCACACAGCCACAGTCTCGGGCTGACCCATTCTGCAAACTCGCGTCACACAAAAGATTGCCTACTACCTCAATAGAATTGACCATCGGTGCTTCCAACTCATACATCTGCCACTCAAACCTCATCCATACCTTTGTCACCTTCACCTGTCCAGATTGATCTCCTAATCTCTACTCTTTGTAAATGTTAGCTCATTCAGAACACTGCTTTTTAGTTTCTCACACACAACTCATGTTCCATTGACCTAAATTGGCTCTTCATCCTTTAATGCTAAAGCTTAAAGTTTTCATCACTAGTTTTGATTAATGGCCTCTTACTGATGGATTTTACTCGTCCTTTGTTCTACCAATAGTTGGTGTGATCTTCAGCTATCTTGACCCAATGGCCTGAAATTCCCAAACAAAAACTAGAAGAACTGTGGATGCTGTAAATTTGAAACAAAAACAGAGGTTGCTGAAAAAGCTTAGCAAGTCTGGTAGCGTCTGTGAAGAGAATTCAGGGTTAACATTTCGGAACCAGTGACCCTTCCACAGATCTTGAACTTCTATCCTTAATTCCCTGCAGCTTCTCTGCTCCTTCGACCCATTTTCTTTATTTAAAAAAAAAGTCTTTAAAGAAACTTTAAAACTTCACTACTAGTATCCTTTTCTTTGGCTCAGCCTCCACTGTTTGATCTTACCTCTATGAAGCATTTTATAGAGTCTTAGAGATGTACAGCACGGAAACACACCCTTTGGTCCAACCCATTCATGCCGACCAGATATCCCAACCCAATCTAGTCCCACCTGCCAGCACCTGGCCCATATCCCTCCAAACCCTTCCTATTCATACACTTATCCAAATGCTTTTTAAATGTTGCAATTGCACTAGCCTCCACCACTTCCTCTGGCAGCTCATTCCATGCACGTATCACCTTCTGTGTGAAAAAGTTGCCCCTTAGGTCTCTTTTATATCTTACCCCCCCTCACCCTAATCCTATGCCCTCTAGTTCTGGACTCCCCACACCAGGGAAAAGATTTTGTCTATTTATCCTATCCATGCCCCTCATAATTTTGTAAACCTCTATAAGGTCACCTCTCATCCTCCGATGCTCCAGGGAAAACAGCCCCAGCTTGTTTAGCCTCTCCCTCTAGCACAAATTCTCCAACCCTGGCAACATCCTTGTAAATCTTTTTGAGCCTTTTCAAGTTTCACAACATCTTTCCGATAGGAAAGAGACCAGAATTGCACGCAATATTCCAACAGTGATCTAACTAATGTCCTGTACAGCCGCAACATGACCTCCCAATTCCTGTACTCAATTCTCTGACCAATAAAGGAAAGCATGCCAAATGCCTTCTTCACTATCCTATCTACCTGCGACTTCACTTTCAAGGAGCTATGAACCTGCACTCCAAGGTCTCTTTGTTCAGCAACACTCTCTAGGACCTTACCATTAAGTGTATGAGTCCTGCTAAGATTTGCTTTCCCAAAATGCAGCACCTCATATTTATCTGAATTAAACTCCATCAGCCACCTCTCAGCCCATTGGCCCATCTGATCAAGATCCTGTTGTAATCTGAGGTAACCTTCTTCACTGTCTACTACACCTTCAATTTTGGTGTCATCTGCAAAGTTACTAACTATACCTCTTATGCTCACATCCAAGTAATTTATATAAATGACAAAAAGTAGTGGACCCAGCACCGATCCTTGTGGCACTCCATTGGTCACAGGCCCCCAGTCTGAAAAGCAACCCTCCACTACCAACCTCTATCTTCTACCTTTGAGCCAGTTCTGTATCTAAATGGCGAGCTCTCCCTGTATTCCAAGAAATCTAACCTTGCTAACCAGTCTGCCATGGTCGAACACCTTACTGAAGTCCATATAGATCACATCTACCAGTCTGCCCTCATTAATCCTCTTTATTAATTCTTCAAAAAACTCAATAAGGTTTGCATTAAATTACATATATAAATTCGGGTTGTCATTGGTATTTGTGATGTCTGAAAGTTGTTGAACTAAATCTTTTTGGCAGTAGGTGTTGCTGAATGGTAGTCAAAGTAGGCTGTTTCCCTGAGGAGGATAAGTAAGAAAAATTTATGTTGTGGGAAAGTTGTTACATGGTTAAAAAGAAATCCAATTAACTGACAAAATTAATATGTAATATACAATTTCAAACTACTATGGGTGAAATAGTACTTCCAAAATGCTCAATACATCATGTCATACAAGACAGAACATAATATATCAATGCTGTTGCTAACTTAATAATGCACTCTATAATCTGCAATGAGCTCTCACTTCTGTATATTTTTCACTTTTATTACTGAACAAAATAATACCTTTAGTCAGATTCAAACAGTTTCCAATATGACTGTGTTTAAAATGTAGACATAAAAAATGTAAGTGCATTGTCCTGAAATCAATGGTTTCTATATAAGGACTTCTATAATGGCCTTCTTCACAAGCCTGCAATATAAATTTCAAAGATACAGTTGATAAAAATACATTACTTTTAAAAAAAAAAAATCAATGGCTGGATAAAGTCTGCAAGCATCTAAATGTGTTCCAGTTATTGATTTCTTAAATTACATTTCTTGGAATGCAGACATTCTTGTAGCAATCTGAACATTGTGCACAGATAAATGAATACCTGCTGTTCAGTTGTAAAGCAGGTTCACAGCATATTGGGTAAAGACACCACCCAAACACTACTGAAGTATAAAATCCAGAAAGTCTCAAATTTGACTTTGTACTGTGCTAAAATAACTCTTCAGTTAGCTCAGTAATGCAAGGCGACAATGTAGGTCAAGTTTTCCCTCTCTGACTGATATCTAATGATTGTAGCAGCTAAGAGTACACAGGATTGGATTCAGCTGTCAAATTATCAGTGAACAAAACAACCTAGTGGTAATCACATTTCTAAATTCCTGTGTTGGGAAAGGGCATTTGTTAAATACTAAATAAAAACCAAAAGAACTGCAGATGCTGTAAATCAGACGCAAAATAGAAGTTGCTGGAAAAATTCAGCAGGTTTGGCAGCATCTGCGGCGAGACAACAGAATTGAGTGACCTTTCCTCAATTCTGAATCGAGGCTGTCAGACCTGCTGAGCTTTTCCACAACTTATATTTTTGTCTCAAGGGCATTTGCTAGGTTTACAGTTACTTGGGCAGAAGTTTTGAAGAGGCTTTGATATGTTGTGAATCCAGAAAGCAGGTTTGGAATGGTGGAAGTGTAGCATCCACTCTGCCATTGTCAACACTTGTAAATTCAAAATATACTATAACATGAGATTTGAACACACAGACAGCTCAAAGATCATGAAGTTTATTTATTCCACTGGCATCAGGTCATCACAAACATGATGGAAAATTCAGGTTAAATAATTAGTTATTTACAGTATTTAAATGAATGAAGTCAATGGTTGAGGAAACCTACCTGAAATGCTGACTTCTCCACCTCCTGATGCTGCCTGGCTTGCTGTTTTCTTTCAGCCTCCTGCCTGTTTTACTTTGGATTCCAGCATCTGCAGCTTTTTTTGTCTCTAGCCATCTAACAAAGAAGCCTACTGTTGGAGGAGCGGACACAACTGCTTGAGCTGCTGTATTCAGTACCCTCAGTCACAAAAGCTGCCACAAAAGCTTCCATTACAAGAGGTTGGAGAAGTGTCAGCTAACATTCTCCAGCATCTGCAGTCCTCATCTTCTCCTAACATTGTGATGCCTGCCTTCCAATGCGTTATTTTAAATGATTATGATGCAATGCCAGCACAAGGTCCCGATTATCATGATGGAAGCACTTTGTTGTTATTATCAAAATGGAAGTTTGTTCAAAGTGAAGCTGTTGAAGCTGAAGATTTTGGCACAGTTTATAGCTATTTCCTGAGATGGGCTGCAAGTATTTGAATTATCTTGCACTGTTATACACTGATTTGATATACTATTGTCACATGTACCTAAGTACAGTGAAAAGTTTTGTTTTGCATGCAGCAAAGGCAGATCAGAACATACAAGGACATTAAAATCATAACGTGTTTGAACAGAGCAAGGCATACAAAGTTATGTCTGCACAGAAGTTATACAGAATCAAAATCAACATTAGTTTTGATATTTGAGAGGTCCATTCAGCAGTCTAATTACAGCTGGGACATGTTGGTAGGTGTGTTTAAGGTTTTGTATCTTCTGCCTGACATAAGAGGTTAGAAGAGATTATAACCGGGGTGTTTGGCTGCCTTTCAGCTGCAATGAGAAGTGCAGATGGAGTCCATGGATGGAATATTGGCTTGTATGATGGTCTGGGCTGTGTACACAAATTTTTGTAGTTTCTTAAGGTCCTGGGCAGAGCAGTTGCCTTATCGAGCTGTGATGTATCCATATACAATGCCTTCTATGGTGCAAATATAAAAGTTGGCGAGTGTACTTGTGGACATGCTGAATTTCCTTTTGAGGAAGAAGAGGCATTGTTGTGGTTTGGGTCACTTCTACTTGGGTGGTCCAGGACAGATTGTTGGTTATCATCACTCCTAGGAACTTGAAGCTCTCGACCCTCTTCACTTCGGCTTCATTGAGTAAAAGCCTTAAGATCTCATTGGCAAGAAGGAGGCTAAGAGGAAATTTGATAGAGACATACAAGATGATCAGAGGGTTAGATAGGGTGGACAGGGAAAGTCTTTTTCCTAGGATGATGACGTCAGCGTGTACAAGGGGGCATAACTACAAACTGAGGGATGATAGATTTAAGACAGATGTTAGAGGCAGGTTCTTCACGTAGAGAGTAGTAAGGGCATGGAATGCCATGCCTGCTAATGTAGTCAACTCAGCCACATTAGGGAGATTTAAACAATCCTTAGATAAGCACATGGGTGATTTTGGGATAGTGTAGGGGGATGAGCTGAGAATAGTTCACAGGTTGGCGCAACATCAAGGGCCGAAGGGCCTGTTCTGCGCTGTATTGTTCTATGCTCTATGCTCTATCCAATTTTACCTTGGTATATAGGGTGGAACATAAAGAACAACAGGAGCCTGTTTAGGATTTCATATTAATCAGGCAGCCCAGGGGCATCTTGATGATGAATATAGAGTAGGATGTAGTCAGACACTTCAGAGTGATCTGGTTGGCACTTTATGTGTTGCCAACTTTGAATTGTCACATTAGGTTCAAATTTTATGAATAAAGCATATTTTTGAAAACGAAACACATTGAATATTGACCTCAACCTATAAACTGGGCTGAAACTTACACCTTTTGGCTAAGTCAGAATTGTGTCATGTTTAGTGGAGGGCTTTACACCATTAGGCCTTGGAAGTTGCCTTCCTGTGTCTCATCAACATTAATTACTTACTCCACCCCTATGGCGTACATCATGTCTGATTTCCACTCCACCTTCCCAGAACATAAAATCACAGAGGCGTGGAGAAACAGACCCTTCATCCATGCCAACCAGATATCCAAAATTAATCTAGACCCATTTGCCAGCACTTAGCCCATATCCCTCTAAACCCTTCCTATTCATATACCCATCCAGATACTTTTTAAATGTTGTAATTGTAGGAGCCCCCACCTTTTTCTTTGGCAGCACATTCGTTACATGCACCACCCTCTGCATGAAAAAGTTGCCCTTTCGTTCCCTTTTAACCCTCACCTTAAACCTCTTCTCTCTCGTTCTGGACTCTCCCACCCCAGGGAAAAGACCTTGTCTGCTTATCCTATCCGTACCCCTCATGATTTTATAAACCTCGAGAAGGACACCCCTCATTCTCCGATGCTCCAGGGCAAATAGCGCCAAATTATTCAGCCTCTCCCTATGGATCAAATGCTACAACCCTGGCAACATTCTTGTAAATCTTTTCTGAAGCTTTCAAGTTTCACAACATTTCTCCAATAGGAAGAATACCAGAATCGTACACAATATTTCAAAAGTGGCCTAAACAACATCCTGTACAGCTGCAACATGACCTCCCAACTCCTATACTCAAAGCTCTGGCCAATAGAGGAAAGCATACTAAATGCCTTCTTCACTATGCTATCTACCCGAGACTCTACTTTCAAAGTACTATGAACCTGCACTCCAAGGTCTCTTTGTTCAGCAACAAATCCCAGGACCTTAGCATTAAATGTATAAGTCCTGCCCTGATTTGCCTTTCCAAAATGCAGCATCTCAGATCTATCTAAATTAAACTCCATCTGCCATTCCTTGGCCAATTGGGCCATCTAATCAAGATCCCGTTGTAATCTGAGGTAACCTTCTTCACTGTCCACTACACCTCCAACTTTGGTGTCATTTGCAGACTTGCTAACTATATTTCCTATGCTCATATCCAAATCATTTATACAAAAGATGAAAAGCAGTGGACCCAGCACCAATCCTTGTGGCACTCCACTGGTCACAGGCCTCCAGTTTGAAAAGCAACCCTCCACCACCACCCTCTGTCTTCTGCCTTTAAGCCAGTTCTGTATCCAAATGGCTTGTTCTCCCAATATTCTATGTGATCTAACCTTGCTGACCAGTTTACTATGAGAAACCTCGTTGAACACCTTACTGAACACCATTTGGATCAAGCCCACTGCTCTGCACTCATCAATCCTCTTTGTCACTTTTTCAAAAAAACTCAATCAAGTTTGTGAGACATGATGTCCCATGCACAAATCCATGTTGACCATCTCTAATTAGTACTTGTCTATCCAAAAACATTTAAATCTTGTCCCTCAGGATTCCCTCCAACAATTTGCCCACTACTGATGTTAGCTGAAAATGCGTTGCTGGAAAAGCGCAGCAGGTCAAGCAGCATCCAAGGAGCAGGAGAATCGACGTTTTGGGCATGAGCCCTTCTTCAGGAATCTGAAGAAGGGCTCATGCCCGAAACGTCGATTCTCCTGCTCCTTGGATGCTGCCTGACCTGCTGTGCTTTTCCAGCATCACATTTTCAGCTCTGATCTCCAGCATCTGCAGTCCTCACTTTCACACTATTGATGCTAGGCTCACCAAGTGTATAGTTCCCTGTCTTTTCCTGACCACATTAGCCAACCTCCAGTCTTCTGGCACCTCACCTGTGACTATCGATGATCCAAATATCTCAGCGAAGGGACCAGCAATCACTTCCCTAGCTTCCCATGTAGTTCGAGAGTACAGTTGTTGAGTCATAGAGTCATACAGCATGGAAACAGACGCTTCAGTCCAACCCGCCCAGGCCGACCAGATATTCCCACCCAATCTAGTCCCACCTGCCAGCACCTGGCCCATATTCCTCCAAACCCTTCCTATTCATATACCCATCCAGATGCCTTTTAAATGTTGCAATTGAAGTAGCCTCCATCACTTCCTCTGTCAGCTCACTCCATACATGTACCACCCTCTGCGTGAAAACATTGCCCCTTAGGTCTCTTTTATATCTTTCCCCTCTCACCCTAAACCTATGCCCTCCAGTTCTGGAGTCGCCCACCCCAGGGAAAAGACTTTGATCAGGTCCTGGGGATTTACACCCTTTTACGCATTTTAAGACTTCCAGCATCTCCTCCTCTGTAATCTGGACATTTTTCAAGATGTCACCATCTATTTCCCCACATTCTGTATCTTCCAAATCCTTCTTCACAGTAAACACTGATGCAAAATACTCATGTAGTATCTCCACACCTCCTGTGGTTCCATACAGAGGCGGCCTTGTTGATCTTTGAGGAGACCTATTCTCTCCCTTGTCACCCTTTTGTCCTTAATGTATTTGTAAAAACCCTTTGGATTCTCCTTAACTTTATTTGCCAAAGCTATTTCATCTCCCTTTTTCTGCGCTCCTGATTTCCCTCTTAAGTATACTAGTACTGCCTTTATACTCTTCTAAGGATTCACTCAATCTATCCCGTCTATACCTTATATATGCTTCCTTCATTTTCTTAGCCAAAACCTCAATTTCTCTAGTCATCCAGTGTTCCCTAAAACTACCAGCCTTTCCTTTTATCCTAACAGCAATATACTGTCTCTGGACTCTCATTATCTCATTTTTGAAGGCTTCCTGTTTTCCAGCCATCCCTTTACCTGTGAACATCTGCCCCTAATCAACTTATGAAAGTTCTTGTCTAACACTGTCAAAATTGGCCTTCTTCCAATTTAGAACTTTAACTTTTAGATCTTGTCTATCCTTTTCCATCACTATTTTAAAATAGAATTATGGTATCTGGCCCCAAAGTGCTCCGCCACTGACATCTCAGTCACTTGACCTGCCTTATTTCCCAAGAATAGGTCAAGTTTTGCATCTTCTCTAGTAGGTACATCCCCAAACTGAATTAGAAAATTTTATTGTACATACTTTACAAATTCCACTCCATCTGAACCTTTAACACTATGGCAGTCCCAGTCTAGATTTGGAGATGCTGGTGTTGGACTGGGGTGTACAAAGTTAAAAATCACACAACACCAGGGTATAGTCCAACAGGTTTAATTGGAAGCACACTAGCTTTCGGAGCATCGCTCCTCCATCAGGTGGTAGTGGAGGGTTCAATCCTAACACACAGAATTTATAGCAAAAATTTACAGTGTGATGTAACTAAAATTATACATTGAAAAATTGATTGTCTGTTAAGCTTTTCATCTGTTTGAATACCATGATAGTTTCACTTCTTTCATGTGTAAATCACAAAACATTTTTTTAAAAGTTGCATTCTTGGGTTAGTTGTTAACAATGGTGATAGCTAGACAATATGTTGAAGGTGTTAACCCCCTGTGTTCTCTGTCTATCCCATGATGTTTAAATTGATTCTAATCTAAAAAGTGAGATAACGGAGTTTTACATGAATTCACGCAGTTTTTGAGCTCTGAGTTCTACATGAATGCATGCAGTTTTTGAGCAAAGTACAATGTAACCCTGAACGTGCAAATTCACCCCACAAAATATATGTGTGCGTGTGGGTCTTTGTCTGCCTGTGTATGTGTGTCTGTCTGGGTTGGTGGTTGTGAGTGTGAGAAAGTGAATGTGTGTGTGTGTAGTGAGTGCAGAGTGTCTTAAGTTTGTGAGGGGGTGCATGTATGAGTGGGAGTGTGTGTGTCTGTAAGGGTGTGTGTGGGTATCTGTATGTGCGTCTGTGTATATGTGTGTCCGTGTGTATAGGAGTGCCTGTGTGTGTGTGAGAGTGTGTGATTGTAGGAGTTTCTGTGTGTGTGTGTATAATAAGGTGACATAAATCCAAGGTCCCGGTTGAGGCCCTCCCTATGGGGACCGAACTTAGCTATCAGCCTCTGCTCGGCCACTTTTTGCTGCTGCCTGTCCCGAAGTCCGCCTTGGAGGATGGTCACCCGAAGGTCCGAGGTTGAATGTCCTGGACCACTGAAGTGTTCCCCAACTGGGAGGGAACACTCCTGTCTGTTGATTGTTGCGCGGTGCCCATTCATCCATTGTCGTAGCCTTTGCTCGGTTTCCCCAATGTACCATGCCTCCGGGCATCCTTTCCTGCAATGTATAAGATAGACAACGTTGGCTGAGTTACATGAGTACCTGCCATGTACAAGGTGGGAGGTGTCCCCACGCCTAATGGTGGTATCTATGTCCACACTCTGACATGTCTTGCAGCGCCTACCGTGACAGGAAAGTATGGAGTTGTCCTGAGAGCCAGGCAGCTTGCTACGAACAACGATCTGTTTGAGGTTTGGCGGTTGTTTAAAGGCAAGTAGTGGAGGTGTGGGGAAGGCCTTGGTGAGTTGTTCATCCTCATTGATAATGTGTCGCAGGTCACGAAGAACATGGCGTAATGTTTCAGCTCCTGGGAAGTACTGAACAACAAAGGGTGCCCTGTTGGTTGCAGCACGTGTCTGTCTCCTGAGGAGGTCATTACGGTTCCTTGCTGTGGCACCTCTGAACTGGCGGTCAATGAGTTGAGCATCGTACCCTGTTCTTGTGAGGGCATCCCTGAGTACTTCCAGGTGTCCGTCACATTCCTCCTCATCTGAGCAGATCCGGTATACGCGTAGGGCTTGTCCATAGGAGTTGGCTGTTTTAATATGTTTTGGGTGGAAGCTGGAGAAGTGTAGCATTGTGAGGTTGTCTGTGGGTTTGCCATAGAGTGTGGTGCTGAGGTGTCCATCCTTGATGGAGATGCATGTGTCCAAGAATGAGACAGATAGTTGAGAGTAGTCCATGGTGAGTTTGATGGTGGGATGAAACTTGTTGATGTCACTGTGTAGTTTTATCAGTGACTCCTTGCCATGGGTCCAGAGGAAGAAAATGTCATCAATGTACCTGGTGTATAATGTTGGTTGGAGATCCTGTATAGAGAAGTCTTGTTCAAACCTGTGCATAAAAATGTTGGCATATTGGGGTGAGTCTATGTTTGGAAAGTTAAAATCTCCCACCATTGCCACCTTATTATTCTTACAGATAACCAAGAGCTCCTTACAAATTTGTTTCTCAATTTCCCTTTAACTATTGGGGTGTGTCTACAGTACAATCCCAATAAGGTGATCATTCCTTTCTTCCTTCTCAGTTCCACCTAAATAACTCCCTGGATGTATTCCCAGGAATACCCTCCTTATGTACAGCTGACATGTTATCCTTTATCAAAAGTGCCACTCCCCCTCCTCTCTTGCCCCCCTTTATATCCTTCCTACAGCATTTGTATCCTGGAACATTAAGCTGCCAATCCTGTCTATCTCTGACCCACATCTCTGTAAATTGCTAAGATATCCCAGTCCCATGTTCGTAACCATTTGCCTTCCCTGTTAGGCCTCTTGCATTGAAATAAATGCAGTTAAATTTATCAGTCCTATCTCGTTCTCTGCTTTGTTCCTGCCTGCCCTGACTGTTGACTTGCTCCTTTTCCTAACTGTACCAGTCTCAGACTGATCTCTTTCCTCACTATCTCCGTGGGTCCCACTCCACCACCTTACTAGTTTAAATCCTCCCAAGCAGCTCTCGCAAATCTGCCTGCCAGTATATCAGTCCCATTCCAATTCAGGTGCAATCTGTCCTTCTTATGCAGGTCACTTCCATCCCAGAAGAGCTCCCAATGATCCTAAAATGTGAATCCTTCTCCCCTGTACCAGCTCCTCATGCACGCATTCATTTGCTCTATCCTCCTATTCATACCTGCACTAGCTCATAGAGTAGCTCAAAGAGTAATCCAGATATTACTCTTTGAGGATCTCCTTTTAAAATTCCTGCCTAACTTCTTATATTGTTCCTTCAGAATCTCAACCTTTTTCTTTCAATGTTGTTAGTTCCAATGTGTATGACCTCCTGCTGGTCCCACTCCCCTTTCAGAATATTCTGCACTCTCTCAGAGATAACCTTGATCCTGGCACCAGGGAAGCAACACACCATTCTGATTTCTTGCTGACGACTGCAGAAACATCTGTCTGTGCCTCGGACTAGAGAGTTCCTTATAAGAACATAAGAAGTGGAGCAGGAATAGCCATCTGGCCCTTCGAGCCTGCTTCACCATTCAATAAAACTATTGCTGATCTTTTCATGGACTCAGTTTCACTTACCCGTGTTTTTACCATACCCCTTAATTTCTTTATTGTTCAAAAATATCTATCTTAGCTTTAAAAATGCTCACTGAAGTAGTGTCAGCTACTTCACTGGGCAGCAAATTCTACAGATTTACAACGTTCTGGGTGAATAAATTCCTTCTCAAATCATTCCTAAATCTGCTCCCCCTAATTTTGAGGCTATGCCTTCTTGTCCTAATTTCACCCACCAGTGGAAACATCCTCTCTACTTCTATCTTGTCTATTCCCTTCATAATTTTACATTTTCTATAAGATACCCAACACCCCCATCTTCCAAATTCCAATGAATATAATCTCAATCTACTCAGACTCTCTTCATAAGCCAAACCCCTCCACTCCGGAATCAACCTAGTGAACCTCCTCTGCACCCCATCTAGTGCTAGTTCATGCTTTCTCAAATAAGGAGACCAAAACTGCATACCACCACCCTGTTGCCTCTACATCCTTCCATGATCTGTTGACCTATTTGTTCTTCTACCTCAGCTCTACCCATAATGCCTCACTGTTCAAGCCTTCTATAGTGTCCTCCTTTCGCACAGTCGCGATATCATCCCTGACAGGCAATGCAACTCCTCTCCTGCTTTTACTTCCCTCCCTGTCCTGTTCTGTCTGAAGCATCTATATCCCGGAACATTTAGTTGCTAATCATGCCCTTCCATCAACCAAGTCTCTGTGATCGCAATAACGTCATACTCCAAGACACTAATTCAAGTCCTACGTTTGCCTGCCTTACCCACCATACTCCTTGCATTAAAGCATATGCACTTCAGATCAGTTACTTTGCATTCATCTGCTCTCTGCCTAATCTTCCTCTTGGTAATGCTAACTTCATGATCCTTTCCATTACAGTCTCTAGTTTCCATCTCATTGTCTACTAATCTGCTCTTCTGGTTCCCAGCCTCCTATCACATTAGTTTAAACCCTCCCCAACACCAGTAGCAAACACCCCCCAAGGACTTAAGTCCCAGTCTGGTTCAGGTGTAGACCATCCAATTTGTAATAGTCCCACCTTCCCCAGAACCGGTCCCAATGTCCCACAAATCTGAACACCTCTTTCCTACACCATTCCTCAAGCCACATGTTCATCCTGCCTGTACTTTCATTTCTACCCTGGCTACTATGTGGCACTGGTTGCAATCCTGAGATCACTACCTTTGAGGTCCTCCTCTTTAACTTCTCTCCTAACTCCCTGAAGTCTGCTTTCAGGACCTCATCTAATTTTTTTTACTTATATCGTTGGTGCCTATATGCACCATGGTAACTGGCTGTTCACCCTCCCCTTTCAGAATGCTTTGCTAATCGGTGACGTCCCTGACCTGAGCACCTGGGAGGCAACATACCATCCAAGAGTCTTGTTTCCAGCCACAGTACTGCCTATCTACTCCCCTACATTAGAATCCCCTATCACTATGGCCCTAAGGGTCTTTTTCTTGACCTTCTGAACAGCAGAGCCCACCATGGAGGGAGATGATTGCAGGGAACACCTGCACTATCTTCCTACTCTTTCTCTGCCTTTTGGTTACCCATTCACTGTCTCCCTCAGCAATTCTAATCTGTGGTGTGACCAATTCGCTTAACGTGGTATCCACGATCTCCTTAGCATTGCAGATGCTCTATAGTTAGTCCACCACAACTCCAGAGCTGTCATATGGTCAAACAAAAGCTGCTGCTGGACATACTTCTTGCAAGTGTAAGAGTCAGGGATGTCAGCCACATCCCTGAGCTCCCACATCGACTACGAGGAACATACCACGCGTCTGAGGTCTCTTGCCATTGTAAGCCTTAGCTTTAACTCAACTAACTAATACCAAAAAATAGATTTAAATATGTAAAAGTCAAATAAAACCTTCTTTTTCTTCTTCTTTTGGTTCTTCTGATTTTCTTTCTGATTCATAACCCTCAGATCTTTGGGCACACAGGGCAGGACATCCCATGAGGTAGTGGGATCCAGAGTATATGATTTGCTTTCTTTGTTTTGCTTTCTGCTGCCCCTCTGCCTCATCAATAAAGCTTTTGGACTTGAAGTGTGATGCAGCTTGATGGATAAGTTGCTGCCATGAAGTGGCGCCTCACTTCAAGGAGACTTTCAGAGTGCCTCTGTTGTGCTTTCTTCATCTTCCCCTAAAAATACTTGAGAGATTAGAAAATAGGATCTAGTTTGGAAGATGCTTTTTAGGTATCTGGACACAGTAGAGACCACTGTAATTGATTTTGTAAAATTTTGTCTAAAAGCTTTAACAGATGATTTCAAGGGTCAAGAAAAGTTTCTCTCTGATACGTTCACTGTTACATATTCTAGGTCTCACTGCAGGACAGGTGGGTGACAGCAATTGCTCTGCATGCGAGGTTGAAAGTCCTAATTCTTTGCAGACCAAGACTGATTGGGAAAATCATGTTAGCAGGGAATTTCAGAATTATCAAGATACAAACCATGTGTTTTGTTTTGGTGAATTATTCTGATGAATCTTACTCTCAAGCTGAAATCAGTCAACTTTTAATGTCTCACTCAACATTTCCCAGCTGGTTAGCTGCTTTGGAAACACAAAATAAAGTCCACAATATTTTCCCTATTTAAACGCTGAAATCAGTTGAGGGAAAACACTGGAAAGACTGGTTTCATATCACAGTCTGATGAGAGAGAGGTTACAGGTTGAGGATAACACCAGATGAATAGTTTCACCCCTGAGGCTGGCAGGAGTGGTGCAGAGTTGGAGAAAAGATCTGGCTTCACCCCTGAAGCTGTGCAGATGAGGAAAATACTGAGAGGGAAACAAACCAAAAGAACTGCAGAGGTAAGAAATCAGAAATGAAAACAGAAAATGATAGAAATACCCAGGTCTGTCAGCACCTATGGAGAGAAAGCAGACTTTACATTTCAGGTCCAATGGGTCACATTAACTCTTGTTTTCACTCCAAACAAAAACACTGGGAGGGCTGGAAGCTGCAGAGTTGGAGGAAAGGCTGATTTGAAATCAGGCTGCAGAGTTGGAGAGTACATTGGAAAGGCTGGCTTCACGACTGAGCCTGCAGAGTTGGAGAAGACTGAAGACAGGTTGACTTCACCTGTGACACAGCAGCTCCAGTCCTGAAGCCTGGGCGGGACAGGAGTTGCGGGAATGCGCAGGCGTGGGTGCGTGCGGACGGGACAGGAGTTGCGGGAATGCGCAGGCGTGGGTGCGTGCGGATGGAAGCTCGAGCCGAAACGGTTTGAACGTCGCGTGCGCAGGAAGTTGGCGCCAACTCGTTGGAGAAGGCAATGGAAAAATACCAGAAGATGAAGGTGGTGGGAAGGGGAGCTTTCGGGTGAGATTGTTGTGCGGATTCCGGGTAGTTTCCCAGCCTGAATTGACGGCCGTTGGAGTTAAGAAGTGGCCGCGGGTTGCAGCTTTCTGTCTTGGCTGGGTTCCTGAGAATGATCCGCAATCAAATCGTGAAATAATGACCTGTGGAATTTAGCATGAGTTCAGTAATCCGAAATTGGAATAAACAGTGCATAGCATCGCTTATGGTGATCCTGAAACTGCAAATAGACATTTTAAAGGAAAGTAATGCTGGTTCACTTATGTTCTTTACGGAAAGAAATCTGCCATCCTTAACCATATCAATGTCTTAAATTGCCCTCTGATGTAGCCTAGTAAGCTTACCACCACTTCTGAAGCACAATTTGGGATGGGATATAACTGGACTTACCAGTGATGTCTATAATCCCATGAATGGGGCAAAATATTTTTCATCTTGTGGATGCATTGTATTTGCAGAGCATTTTTCGTTTACAAGACTGGACATTGCATAGTTCTTTGCAGTCAGTGAGGTGCCTTGAAGTACAGTTCTTTTATATAAGAGACATAGCAGCCAATTTGCACACAGTGAGCTCTCACGAACAGCAATGTGAGGATGATCTTATAGTATGAATTTTACTGTCGTCTGAGGGATAAAAGTTGGCCAGGATTTTGGGGAGAACATTCCTGCTCTTTTTTGGAGATAATGTCATGGGATTACAGAATGGGTAGATGGGATCTTGGTTTAATGGCTCATTCCAAAGTCAGTACCTTTGCCAGAACAGTACTTAAAAGCTAAATACTGTGGATGGTGGAAATTTGAAATGAAGACAAAGTGTTGGAGGAAGCTTGAGGAACAGCCTCTCAGTTTCACTTTTAGCACTTTACAGCTTCTCACTATTAACTACTAAAACTTCAGAACATGACTACTGTCCTCTATTTTTCTTATATTCCCCACCTACCCCCCAGTGGTATATTGTTTGTGTCTGGTTGACTTTGGTCCACATTTACACCTGCTTTACATCTCTACTTTCCCTTATCACCATTAGCACTTCCTTTATTTTTTGCTTTGGACTCTCACAATCTGGCAGCATCTGTGGAGAGAGGAACAGAGTTAATGTTTCGAATCCAGTGTGACTCTTCTTCAGAACACCTGTTGTGTTTCTCCAGTTTTTTTATGTTGGTTTCAGATTTCCAGCATCAAGTAGAAACAGGATTTTGCTTTTGTTCTCCTTATAATCTGTTCCATTCACTCCTCTGTTAGCAGGAGAAAATCCACTATTGTCTAACCCCTTCAGTTCTGAAGAAGAGTTGTTGAACTTGAAACATCAATTCTGTTTCTGTCTTTATAGATACAGTTAAAATCACACAACACCAGGTTATCTTTGAACATGTTTATTTGGAAGTACTAGCTTTCGGACCGCTACTCCTTCAGGTAGTTTCCTGATTTTACTCCATCAGTACAGTGATGGAATATCAGCCTTGATTTTTGTGTTTACTCCCTGGAGTGGGCTTTCAATCTGGAGCTTTGACTCAGAGACTACTACATGGGAATGGTGATACAGAAAGAACGAGGAAATTTAAACTGTGATATTGGAAATTGTGTTGCAGATTATTCAAGGACTTGAGAAAGAAATGTTGATCCTTATGTTGGTCTGTGTTCAGTGGGCTAGTACAGGTGGGGAAGAGCTTCAGTCCTCTTCAGGCTAGTTCTATTTAAATGTTAACACAGCTCTTTTGGATACAGTGGGTTTGTTGTATGTTTCCTGTACATTGTTCTCACCTGTTGTTCCAACAAGCAGCAATCACTTTGCATACTCATAATCATAGAACCACCCAACAAGAACTCCTATTCAAACCACATTTATCAATGTCCTTTTGACTGATGTTGCTCTGTCATTATTATATCCTAAAAGATTGCTTTTTGCCAGTTCAGCGTGAAATAATGCATGAAATGTTAACATGTATCTCTTCATGGAATCTCTAATGTACTGAGCACCTTTAGCTTTTTTTCATTTTGTGTTTTTGATGTTTGACTGTAGCCATTTATTGGCACTTCTTGTTTAAAGAAAAAATCTCAAGAATGCAACTTGGAAGTACCTTTGCCCATATTATTGATGAGCAGAGAGAGGGAGTGCCATACTTCCAATGCTGCTGAATATTAATCCCAAGACCCAGAGTACTCTGGTGATGTGGGTTCAAATTCCATCACAACAGATGATGAAATACAAATATAATTAATAAAATCTATAAATATAAATTGTCAAATGGTGATCATTGGATGATTGTTGATTGTCGTAAAAACCCATCTGGTTTGCTCATGCCCTTTAGGGGAAGGTAATCTTCCATCCTAATGTTGTCTGCTCTTTCTATGACTCCAGATCCTCAGCAAGTGGTTAGCTTTTAACCATTCTTTGAAAGCAAGTCAATCGATTATATTTTAACTGCTACAAAATCTGATAAAAAGAATTGAACTGAATGGAAAAGCAGGCAGTGATGCAAAATTAGAGAGCCAAATGATTTGTCTGTAAGGTATGAGTCTGTGAGGTGTCCTAGCCACTGCTATCACTGTTTCTGGATACAAACTATCAGACACTTTGTCCACTGCAGATGATAGCACAGTGGTAAACAGTCAGGAAACCCTAGGAGTCCTCAATAATGACACCACTGGATCTTGTGGCATTTCATGGCATCAGATAAAATATGGGCAAGATTACCGCCTACTTCACTCCCTTCAGCTGATTAATTAGTAATCAGTGATCCCCTGTGTTGAATACAATTTGAAGGATGCACTGAGGGAGGCAAAGTCTCAGAATGCATTGTGTTTGGGGATGTGGATGGTGAATTCTGGATGGAACGCACTTCGGATTCAAATGTTCATTCCCAAAAATGACTTGGTAGTACTCCAGTATTGAGCTGGCTAAGTCCTAAGGTCAAAACTGTTTACTGAGCCAATGACAGGTGGTAAGGGAACCAAGAAGAGGGAAGACATATTTGACCTCAGCCTAACCAATCTATCTGCAGCAGATACATCTGTCTATGTCATCAGTAGAAGTGACCACCTAACAGTCCTTGTGAAGACAAAGCCCCAACTTTGCATACTTCCCATCATGTTGTATGGCACCACTTTGGTGTTTAATGGGGTAGATTTCGTAAAGATCTAGGAATTCAAGACAGGACACCATGAAGCGCAGTGGTTCATTAACAGTAGCAAGAGAATTGTACTGAAACACAATCTGTTAGCATATGGCCTAGCTTATCCCGTACTCTGCGATTACCACCAAGCCAGGGATTCAATGAAGAGTGCAGGAGGGCATGTCAAGAACATTACAAAGCAAACCTAATAATGAGGTGACAACCAGGGCAAGGACAGGAATACTGGACCCATTCTGGTCTTGGCCTGGGCCCCCAACCTGAGCACAGTGCACCCTTAAAATTTGGAGCTCAGTTATTGGGCCTTGACGTACTCCCTGCCTTGGGTTCTGACTACAGCACAAGATGACTAACATGTCAAGCAGTGGAAGTAGCATGTAATATACAGGGCTACGAAATCCCACAACAAATGGATCTGATCTAAGTTCTTCAGTCCAGCTTCATCAAGTCACGAATGATGGTGGACAGTTTAATCACCTTCAGGAGGAGGATACTCCACAAATATCTCCATTCTTCATATGGGAGAAGTCTCCCACATCAGTGTAAAAGCCAAGACTGAAGCATGTGCAACCATCTTAGGCCAGTTAGTCTTACTTCGGTGGTAGGCAAAGTAATGGAAAGGGTACTGAGGGATAGGATTTATGAGTATCTGGAAAGATACTGCTTGATTAGGGACAGCCAGCACGGATTTGTGAAGGGTAGGTCTTGCCTTACAAGTCTTATTGAATTCTTTGAGGAGGTGACCAAGCATGTGGATGAGGGTAGAGCAGTGGATGTAGTATACATGGATTTTAGTAAGGCATATGATAAGGTTCCCCATGGTAGGCTTATGCGGAAAGTCAGGAGGCATGGGATAGAGGGAGATTTGGCCAGTTGGATAGAAAACTGGCTAACCGGTCAAAGCCAGAGAGTGGTGGTAGATGGTAAATATTCAGCCTGGAGCCCAGTTACAAGTAGAGTTCCGCAGGGATCAGTTCTGGGTCCTCTGCTGTTTGTAATTTTTATTAATGACTTGGAAGAGGGAGTCGAAGGGTGGGTCAGTAAATTTGCAGATGATACGAAGATTGGTGGAGTTGTGGATAGTGAGGAGGGCTGTTGTCGGCTGCAAAGGGACTTAGATATGATGCAGAGCTGGGCTGAGGAGTGGCAGATGGACAACCTCACACTTGACAGGGTTGAACTCCATTTTGGAAGGACAAATAAGAATGCGGAATACAGGGTTAACGGTAGGGTTCTTAGTAAGGTGGAGGAGCAGAGGGATCTTCGGGTCTGTGTTCATAGATCTTTAAAAGTTACCACTCAGGTGGATAGAGCTTGTAAGAAGGCCTATGGTGTATTAGCGTTCATTAGCAGAGGGATTGAATTCAAGAGTCGTGAAGTGATGTTGCAGCTGTACAGGACTTTGGTTAGGCCACATTTGGAGTACTGTGTGCAGTTCTGGTTGCCTCACTTTAAGAAAGATGTGGAAGCTTTGGAGAGGGTGCAGAGAAGATTTACTAGGATGTTGCCTGGAGTGGAGGATAGGTTGAGAGTGCTGGGCCTTTTCTCATTGGAACGGCGAAGGATGAGGGGGTGACTTGATAGAGGTTTATAAGATGATCAGGGGAATAGATAGACAGAAACTTTTTCCCCGGGTACAACAGAGTGTTGCAAGGGGACATAAATTTAAAGTGAAGGGTGGAAGGTATAGGGGAGATGTCCTTTACCCAGAGAGTGGTGGGGGCATGAAATGCGCTGCCTGTGGGAGTGGCAGAGTCAGAATCATTGGTGACCTTTAAGTGGCAATTGGATCGGTACAGGGATGGGTGCTTAACTAGGACAAATGTTCGGCACAACATTGTGGGCCGAAGGGCCTGTTCTGTGCTGTATTGTTCTATGTTCTATCTCCAACCAGCAGTGTTGAGTGGATGATCCATCTTTGATCTCCTGCGGTCACCAGCATCACATATGCCAATCTTTAACCAAGTTGATTCATTCCATGTAATTTCAGGAAATTGCTCAGAGCATTGAATACTGAAAAGGTTATGGTGAGTAACAAGTTGAATAATAGTAATTAAGATCTGTGTTCAGGAACTAGCTGTTCCTTTAGCCACACTGTTCCAGAAAGCTATAATGCTGGCATCCATCTAGCAATGTGGAAAACTTCCCAAGTATGCCCTGCCTACAAAAAGCAGGACAAAACCAACTTAACCAAAAATCATCTAATCCATCAACAGCAAAGTGATGGAAGGTGACAGTGCTATCAAGTGTCATTTAATCAACAATAACCAGTTCACTGACTCTCAGTTTGGATTCTGCCAGGCACATGCATCTTCTGACCTCATTGTTACTTCATTTCAAATGTGGACAAAAGGGATTAACTTAAAATGAAGTGAGGCTTACTGTTCTTGACATTAAGGTGGAATTTGACTGAGTGTAGCATTAGAGAGCCCCAGCAAAACTGGAGCCAATGGGAATCGGGAGAAAACACTCCACTGTTTGGAATCCTATCTAACACAAAGGAACATGGTAGTGTTGCTGGGGGCCATTATCTTTATCATAGGAATAGCAATAGCAATAGACTCTCAAAGTGGCGTCCTAGGCCCAAACTTTTAGGCTGCTTCATCAATGACTTTCCCTCCATTGTAAGAGGTGGAGATGCTCACTGATGATTTTGCTGTATTCAACATCATTTGTGATTCCTCAATGCTTGATCGGTGATTGTCCACTTGTAGCAAGATGTGCGCAATATCCAGGCTTGCATTACATAAGTTGCAAGAAACATTCATGCCAACCAAGTACCAGGTAATAACTATCTCCAACAAGAGAGAATGCCTCATGAAATTCCATAACGTTGCCATGCTGAATTCTTCATTGTACAACTTTGTACCAGTCACATGCATACTATGGACATGGGCAGTTCAGAGATTCAAATTTCTGCAACGAAAAACTCATCTCTTGACTCCTAAAGCCTGTCCACCATCTACAAGCCACAAGTCAGAAACATCATGGAATACTGTCCACGTGCCTGGGAGGTTGCAACTCCAACAACACATAAAGCTCAACACAATTGGCACCTCCTTCAACATTCACCAATAACACAGTGAAAACAGGATGTACTATCTACAAGGAGCAACACTTCAACTCATCAAAACTCCTTTGATGGTATCGTCCAAACCTGCAACCTTTGCCACCTAGAAAGAGTAGGCCAGAGATGCAAAGGAATGCAATCATCAGCAAATTCCTCTCTGAGCCATGCCTGGATTATACTGCCTTTGAACTAAATAGCTGTTCCTTCACTGGGGACCAAAATCTAGGAGCTCTTTCTGTAATAGCACATGTCCATATATCCCATGGATTAAAGTGGCTCAATAAGGCAGGTCACCACCATCTTCCCAGAGGTAGTTATGCATAAGCAATGTCCTCATCCCATGAATGAATTAAAAAAGAACTAATTTAGTTGAATAGGATTTAACCTTGTGTTGAAGTAATTTATTGGAATTTTTTTAACAATTCAGTATTGGGTTACGTTTGTATTTCAGTCAAACCAGAACAGAATGGCACTCTACGCTTGGGCTTTTATAGTGTCAGGCCATTGAAATCTGGATCGCTGATTGAAAGTTCATATAAAAAAACCTGAAGTTGATTTTCTAAAAGTTCACATGAGGGTAATCTAGACACAGGAGTCAACATAGTTCAGATATCTGATAGCATGGGGTGCTTAATCCTATGACACAGATTGCTTTTTGACTTGAAAGAGCCCTTTTGCAACCTCAAGATTATACCTCAGCAATTTTGAAGTATAGTTACAGTTCTGTGGTTAGGTGCGGTTTACCAGCAGTAAACCTACACTAACATTTAGAAAAGATAATCTCTGTTGATGTTGGTTTAGGGATGAATATTGGCCAGGAAAGCAAACTTGCAGCTTGTCAAGTAGTCTAATGGGATCTTTTGCATCTGCCTGAGCAGACAGATATGCCCTCCGTTTATCTCCTGCTCTGAAAATCGATATCCCTTGCAACACAGCACACTTAACAATGCACAATCTAATAGTGGCATTCAAACTGTCATGCCTCACTAGGATAGCTCCACTATTCCTCGAGTCATCACAGAAGTTGAAGATTTAAAAAAATTCAGAGTACCAAAGGCTGAAAAAAAGTTCCCTAATTTACCTGTCTTTTAGAGCCAAGTTGACTGAAAGCATGGATCAGATTTCTGTACTTAACATATATCACTGTATATTACATATCAGTTTTCTTTTAGTTTGCTTATCTGATGTTGGTGTTGTAGGCTAGGTTAGAATTTATTACCAATTCTTAATTGCCCAGAAGAGCAGTTAAGAATCAACATCATTGCTATGTCTAGATTAGAGTGGTGCTGGAAAAGCACAGCAGGTCAGGCAGCATCCGAGGAGCAGGAAAATCCCATCATTGCTATGTGTCTGGAGTTCCATGTTGACAAACCAGGTAATGATGGCAGATTTCCTTCCCTAAAGGACATTAGTGAACTACATGGGTTTTTATGACAATTTGCAGTGGTTACATTAGGATAGCTTTTTAATTCAGATGTTTATTGAATTCAGCTTTCACCATTAATAGGATTAGAGCAGTAGTGGGATTTTAACCTATGTCCCAGTACATCAGAAGCAGAAAGGACATTTGGATAGGTTTTTACAAGATTCAGTAATAGATTCATGGCCACCATTATTGGGACTGGCTTGGTGATCCGGATTTATTAATTCAGTTCAAGATCCCCCAGCTGTCATAGTGAGATTTGAACCCACCCAGTGCAAGCATCAGCTAGAGTCTCTGGACTACGAGTCTAGTTACATGCCTTCTGTGCTGCCATCTCTCTTTGTTGTAACAAGTTGCACCTTTTTGAATCAGGTGTAAGCAGATTTTTAACAGTGTGCAAAGTTCATATTTATTGTTGAACAGTGTTCCTGACCCTTAAACTGTTATGTTGTAGAATGTCAATTTTTTTCATAATAATATTATGACGTTAAAGGTGTAATTTAAAAAAAAAAGTTAGTCATGAAATTTCAGCTACCTTAATCTCCTGTATGCCCCAATCATTCTTTCACTCTGTGTAAAATGTAGTTAAAACTCAAAGGTGTCATTACAATTTTTGCTTCTTGGTTTTCTGATTATATTTCTTATAATTACCTGTTTGATGTTATCAAGCTCAGTGCTTGGAGAGCTCCTTGAATTGGCTGTTATTCAAACTAACATTGGGAAAGGAAAAATTCACTTCACAGAGACTGCTCGATCTTTTGAGATCTCTTTCTTTAAGGTCAATGGTGAGCACTGTTACTTTGCTGACTGAAATCCAGGCCCACAATTTCTGGGTTTAATATGGTAAAATAATAATCTGCATGTTGGTGTGGCACTACAACAATACACTTTTTCAGGAAACTTTCAGCCTAAGGCCATGGACCATTTATAACGTGCAAATTCAGGAAATCTGACCCATGTAACTCTGACAACTCACTTATATTCCCAGTGTTTATTATATCAACCAATTTTAAATTGTGGCGATGGAGAATTCGAAAGGACTTTCCTTAACCCTGATTCCACATTAATGGGTATTTTCTAAGTCTGGGCACTAAGTGCAAGAGCCTGATGTTTGATTTATGTTTATAATTTATATTGTATAAAATGGAAAAAGTAATTTAAATTTTAAAGTTGAAGTTTTTTCACTGCTGTGGTGAACAACGCATGATTTCCCATCTATTCACTGTAGTGAGCAATAGAGCAGAAAACCTTAGTCTCAATGGCTGGTGAGACACAATGGTATTCAGCACGTATTCTGGTGTTGTTGGTTTACAGCATTGGTGGCCTTGACATTGGAAGAGCAAAGGGCGCACTGCATTTAACGTTATGTGCACTTGTCCATTTATATGTTTTGTTTAGTATTGTCCATCTGTGTTTGCGGAAGGCTGACCAAAAACTGGTGATCCTCAAACAAATTCCCGTTGAACAGATGACTAAAGATGAGAGACTGGCTGCTCAGAATGAATGCCAAGTGCTGAAACTCCTCAACCATCCAAACATAATTGAATACTATGAAAACTTCCTGGAAGACAAGGCACTAATGATAGCCATGGAATACGCGCCAGGTATATAAGGATTGATAAGGTGAAATTATTATTGAGTAGTGCCTTCTTAGCTTGTATGATTTAGTTGAGATGCCTCATTTATTTTGCGTTGCCTGCTAATAGTCAAAGTCTAGGATTACATACTGGTGGTGGCAAGGGATTGGTGCAAAGTATAATATTCAACTCTTTTATAGCCTTTTGCGTCTTGCAGTTAGATCATGATCAATCATTACCTCAACTCCATCTACTACTTTTTGTTCCATATCTTATTTTTCTACTAAAATCTTACCTATATGTTTCTTTGCTTTAGAAAGCTTGTCTCGATGGCTCAGCTTTAAGGTAATCCCATTGAACCATAGTGAAGGAGGTTTAGTTTTACCTTACAACCAATAGATCTATTAAACAATAGGGCACATTTTAAGGTCAACATCAGCAAAGCATTTACTAGATGTGTGATTCAAATGTTAGGCTTGTGATTTCCTTGCATTGATGTTCACTGGTATCCCCGGAAAGCCTGCAGAGACCAATGATGTAAAAAGAACACATAGGCGAACTTAAAGCACAGCTCATCCAATTGAACTCAGTGAAAAGCAAAATATTGCAGATGTTCAAAAACAGAAAATGTTGGACAAACTCAGGTGAGGCAGCATCTGTGTAGAGAGAAGTAGAGTTGATGTTTGTCTATGATCTTTCATCAGAATTGGATATTGATTAATAAAATGAAAGTAACTGATATTAATAAGCTGCATTGTGATGACCAGGTCAGATTTATTAAAAGTGTTCTGCACTTGCTAAATAATATACTATGTTGAGAGTGGGTGCTGAAAAAGAACAGCAAGTCAGGCAGCATCCGAGGAGCAGGAGAATCAACATTTTGGGTAACAGCCCTTCAGTGTGTCTGTTCTCCTGCTCCTCGGACGCTGCCTGACCTTCTGTACTTTGCCAGCACCCCACTCTCCATTCTGATCTCCAGCTTCTGCACTCCTCACTTTCTCCTAAATAATATACTGTGGTCAATTAAAGTACTGAAGTCAGTTAGGCTGGGTAGATGCAGTGGATTGGAACACTGCCCTTTTATCTCTTGTTATTTTATTTGAATCTATTGCTTCCTGTCTCTAAGTGGTCTACATGAGCTAGTGTGTGAGATTTGCGCAATTTGTCAAGATTTAAATGCAACCAGCATGTAAGAAGTAGGAAGTTTGTCATATTTGGAACTGGTTGTTTGGGGATGATGGAATGGAAGGCAAAAGCGTAAAGTTCAATAGTCCATTAAAGAGATACATGGAGAAGGGAAGTATTGAGTGTCCATTTACAGTACTGGCACAATTGTCACAAAATGGTTTCACTCAGCAGGAACACTACAGTGAAGGTATAATTGTAGGCAGAGCCAGAGCCTGACCTAGCACCTGGTTGAGACTTGTGGAAGAAAGAATTCTCAGCCCACCTCACTTCAGAGTTAGGTAGAGTCTCAATCTGGTTTTACACATTGCAGGGGGACAAGGTTTGTGAGAAGATTTGTAGCTCGGGTGCTCGTTGTTGTTTCCTCCGGCATTTATAGTGATTTGTATCCGCCGCTTCCGGTTGTCAGTTCCAGCAGACAGCTGGAAACATCACAGAGGCGCTTCACAGGAGGCTCCCAAGCACTGAGGATGTCATCTAGACAGGGGACGAAATGTCTGCAACACAAATTCCCAGCTCGGTGAACAGAACCACAACATTGCAGGGGGAAGTAATAACAACCGAATGCAACTTTTAAATTTGCAGTGTAGAGGTACTACCTATAGTGCAAATTCACCCATAACTAAGAAAAGGCTAACTAAAGAAAATGCTTTGTAAACCATCCTAGAGCACGGAAATATCCTTGTTGAACTTGATGTCTTGAGAGTTATTGTTAGTCATTCACTCGTGTTTTTTGATTTCAGGAGGTACTTTGGCTGACTATATCCAGAAACGCAATTCCCTGTTAGATGAAGAGACCATCTTGCACTTCTTTGTACAGATCCTTTTGGCCCTCCATCATGTGCATAACAAGCTTATTTTGCACCGTGATCTGAAAACACAGAATATCCTACTTGATAAGTATCAAATGATAGTGAAGATCGGTGATTTTGGTATCTCGAAGATTCTAAGCAGCAAAAGTAAAGCTTACACAGTAAGATTACCTTTTTGGGTCATCACCAACAATAACTCATAATTGTATAGCACCTTTTACTGCGCTGTAATATTCTACTTCTATGTTCTAGATGCTCATAAGGGGGAGAAAAAGCTGGATAGTATGGCGGTGACCAAAATCAAAGTGTTTGAGGAGACTTTTGGAATTGGTAACATAAAAAACATGTTCAGGCAGTGGTTTGTAGACTATCGAGTTCAAAAATGCTAAACCACCAAAAATGCTACGCTTCTGTGGTGTTTCCAACTGTCTGCTGGAACTGGAAGCGGCAGATACAAATCACTATAAATGCCGGAGGAAACATCACAGAATGCGATTAAGGTTAGAGTTGGAAAGCCAAAGGCCATTGCCATTTAGTGGTTGAGGGAGATTTGAAATCAAGAGGCAACAGGTAAATGAGAATGGATTTATTCTAGAAAAGTATTGAAGGTTGGTAAGATTGATAGAGGTACCAGGTTAAGTGTATGTGAAATGCAAGTGTTGATGAACAAATATTGATTGATTCAGAATTTCAATTGCTTATTTAGACATGTTCTAAAAACTATTTTTGATGAGATTCACAAACTGGGAGGTTGCGTGAGACTAAGCATGGAACTCAAATGCCATCGATGCTGTATTTAAGAGGCTTTTCAATTTGGAAAGCATCTTGTGGCGTATCTCTGCTCTCACAGCCAAGAAAACGAATTCAACAAGATGTTATACTTTTTTTTCAAAAGTGTACTTGATTCATGAAATTTATAAAGTAATGTTTCCATATATGTGGCATCACTTCATTGAAAGATCAGCATTTCTTGCCCAACCCTAATTGCCCAGAGTGCAGTTAAGGCAAGTATATTGTGTTGGTCTGGAGTCACATGTTGGCCAGACCAGGTTAGGATGGCACATCTCCTTCCTTGAAGGTCATTTGTGAACTAGATAAGTCTTTCTGATAATCAAAATTGGTCTCTTGGTTAACCTCAGGCTAACCTTCTTTTATTTCAGATTTTTATTTGGATTCAAATTTAAATCTGATTCGGTAGAAATCAAGCCCATGTCTCAGCATATTAGCTTGGGGTTCTGGATTATTAGTCTCGTGATGTTCCCATCAGACTGCTGTTTCCCCACTTCATAACAGTTCAAAAGTAACAGTATATGAAATGTAAAACAGAACAGTTCTTTTCAGTATAGTACAGTATTGGGCACTCTAAAGTCCTAATTACATATACAATTACAGCTTTTTAAGATTTTTATTCATTGTTTTCTAGGATATATGTGTTACTCACTAAGCCAGCATTTGTTGCTCATTACCTTTTTAGAAGGTGATAGTTGGACATTGTTGTAAAAGTTGATCATATGCTCCCAAGGTAAAGTAATTAATTCTTTTCAGAGGGCTAGTTTTCCCCGTTAAGTGGAATGAGTTAGATGTTCTGTAGTGAGTAACTTACCTCTGACTCCCCAAACCAGTCCACCATATACAAGGCACATGTCAGGAGTGTGAGGGAATGTTGCCTGTTGATTGCAGCTTGAACAACATTCAACAAAGCTTGACACAATTCAGAACAAAGCAGCCCATTTGATTGGCACCACATCCGCAAAGATTCAGTGCCTCCACCATCGACACTCGGTAGCAACAGTGTGACCAGTTTACTGTGCACAGCAGCAACTCACCAAAGCTCTTTCAGCAAGATCTTCCAATCCCATTTTTATCATCCAGAAGGATATGGGCAAGCAGATACATGAGAATGGCACCACCTGCAAGTTCTGCTCCAAACCACTCACCATCCTGACTTGGAAATATATCGCTGTTCCTTCACTCTCGCAGGGCCAACATCTTAAATCTGCACTCCCTTACCACATTATAGGTCTAGCTGCAGCAAATAGTCTGCAGTGGTTCAAGAAGACAGGTCACTACCACCATCTCAAGGGCAGTAAGGATGGGCAATAAGTGCAGGCACAGTCAGTAATGCATGCATTCCTTAATGAATAAAACTCAGTCAGCAGCAAACATCTGCATTCTGACTAAACTTAAAATCTCATCCTTTCAAATTTCAAGTTGCTGCATGACATTACTTGTTTCAATATCTTATTATCACCTCCATCTCTAAACCCTTCATTTACCTTATTTGCTTTTTGAGCATCCCCCTGGTTTTAATTGCTCCACCATTTAAGTTGTGCCTTCAGCTGCCTGTACCGCAATGTCTGGAATCATCTCCTAAAACCTCTCCAAGCCTCTATCTCTCATTCTTTCTTTAAGATGTTTCTTTGACCAAGCTTTTGCATTATCATATCTTATATGGATGAGCATCTAATTTTTCTTAACAATGTTTTGTGAAGTTTCTTGGTACATTTTGATATGTTAAAGATGCTGTATAACTATAAGATCTTGACTCATAGCAAGTTTTTAAATTATTTAAAAACATTTAAAATGATGACTTCTCTGTCACATAGTTGAAACATATTTCATCACCTTCTACAAAATATCTTCTAAACATCCTGATTATTTTAAGTATATGCTCTGTGCCTTTCAATAAGCTGTTTTCTGCTTTTTGTGTTTGAGTTGAAGCCATTAACTGAACTAACACAAGGTCACCATTTGCTCTTTGAATCTATAGAGATCCTGATCCAATTGTAATGGTTGACAGGTTCTCTTTGCTGTTGGCAAAGTTTAATAATTGACTGAGCTTGTATTTAGAAAGCCTTTGAAATGCAGCACCTTTTCTTTGCTTTAGAACATGCAGACTGCCAAGACTTCAATCGTGCCAAAATGATTTTGTGTACAAGCCAAAATAAGCACTTTATCCTTGAATTGAAACTGATTTATTCTCGAGCAAAATAGTCTGGATGCTAGAAGTGTGAAATAGAACAGAAAGTGATGGAAAATCTTAACAAACCTGACAGTTTCTGTGGAGAGAATGAAAGACTTAATGGGCTAAATTCTACGGGTAGTTCACAGGCAGGTAGACCTATAAATTAAGGCGCTGTGATATCAGTGCCTGCTCATTACATATTCACATTCCTCAGTGTGAAATCCAGTTCAACATTTCTGATTTGTGACTTATTATCAGAATTTATTCTCAGATGTCCTGGGGAGTGTTGCTGACAAAATGGAATCACAGGTAGATCGGATAGTGAAGAAGGCGTTTGGCATGCTTTCCTTTATTGGTCAGAGCATTGAGTATAGGCATTGGGAGGTCATGTTGGGAGGACATTGGTTAAGCCACTTTTGGAATATTGTGTGCAATTGTGGTCTCCCTCTTGGAAGGATGTTGTGAAACTTGAAAGGGTTTAGAAAAGATTTACAAGGTTGTTGCCAGGGTTGAAGGGTTTGAGCTAGGCTAAATAGGCTGGTGCTGTTTTCCCTGGAATGTCGGAGGCTGAGGGGTAACCTTACAGAAGTTTATAAAATCATGAGGGGCATGGATAGGGTAAACAAACAAAGTATTTTCCCTCAGTTGGAGAAGTCCAGAACTAGGGGGCATAGGTTTAAAGTGAGAGGGGAAAGATTTAAAAGGGACCTGAGGAACAACATTTTCACACAGAGTGTGGTGTGTGTATGGAATGAGCTGCCAGAGGAAGTGGTGGAGGGTGGTACAATTACAACATTTAAAAAGGAAGTGGGATGGGTTTATGAATAGGAAGGGTTTAGAGGAATATGGGCCAAATACTGGCAAATGGGACTAAATTTATCAAGGATATTTGGTCGGCATGGATGAGTTGGACCAAAGAGTCTGTTTCCATGCTGTATATCTCTATGACTCTATGAATCAGCATAAAGAAAGTTTTCATATAATGGGTACAAGAGGACACTCTCAAACTAATGCTAAAAGTATGTGTAATTACAATGGTTTGGTTTAGTTTACTTCATGTCAGTCACCAGTATTATTATGGACAATCAGTAGACTTTTGCGTTTGTGTTCACAATTGCATTTAATTCTGATCACCACATTACAGGAAGGATGTGGATGGTTTGGAGAGGATACAGAAGAGGTTTGGCAGAATGCTACTTGGATTAGAGAGTATGAGCTTTAGAGAGGCTAGAAAAACTCAAGTTGTTTTCCCTGGAGCAGTGGAGGTCCAGGGGAGACTTAATAGAAGTCTATAAGATTATGAGTTGCATAGGTAGGGTTGATGGTCAGAAGCTTTATCCTCTCCACCCTGCTCAGAGCTGAAATACTAAAATTGCATTTAAGGTTAGAGGGCGAAAGTTCAAAGAGGAAGGCTGAGGGGTCACCTTATCGAGGTTTATAAAATTATGAAAGGCATGGATAGGGTAAATAGACAAGGTCTTTTCCCCAGGGAGGGGGAGTCCAAAATGAGACGGCATAGGTTTATGATGCGAGGGGGATGACTTAAAGGGAATATAAGGGGAAAATCTTTCTGAATGATGTGAGTATGGAATGAGCTGCAGAGGAAGTGTTGGAGGCTGGTACAATTACAATATTTAAAAAGGCAGGGGGATGGGTATATGAATGGGAAGTGTTTATAGGGATATGGGCCAAGTGCTGGCAAACGGAACTAGAGTAATTTAGGATATCTGGTTGGCTTGGATGAGTTGGACTGAAGTGTTTGTTTTCGTGCTGTACATCTTCCTGTCTCTGTGTTAATCGTCTCTTGTTTTGTGTGGCACTTTGGAATACCAAATAAAGTACATAGGTATGTAGGCCTAGGTATATAGGCCATTTAGCACATTAAGCTGACCCTGTCATTCAATATGACTATGGCTAATCAAACACTTTCTGTTCAGTTTGCTTTAGAAGTTTATTTCAGTCATTGTTACCATTGACTTACAAGAAATAATAACGGGTCAGTATGACTGATCTTTAATGCATGCATGGCTGAGGAGCTCGTGTATGGGGGAAGGAATCACATTTTTGGATCATTGGAATCTCTTTTGGGGTAGAAGTGACCTGTACAAGAAGGACGGATTGCAACTAAATTGGAATGGGACTAATATACTGGCAGGGAGATAGGCTGGAGCTGCTCAGGAGGATTTAAGCTAGTAAGGTGGCGGGGTGGGACCCAGGGAGATAGTGAGGAAAGAGATCAATCTGAGACTGGTACTGTTGAGAACAGAAGCGAGTCAAATAGTCAGGGCAGGCAGGGACAAGGTAGGACTAATAAATTAAGCTGCATTTATTTCAATTCAAGGGGCCTAACAGTGAAGGCAGATGAAGTCAGGGCATGGTTAGGAACATGGGACTGGGATATCGTAGCAGTTACAGAAACGTGACTCAGGGATGGGCAGGTCTGGAAGCCTAATGTTCCAGGATACAAATGCTACAGGAAGGATAGAAAGGGAGGCAAGAGAGGAGGAGGAGTTGCATTTTTGATAAGGGATAGCATTATAGCTGCGCTGAGGGAGGATATTCCCGGTAATAAATCCAGGGAAGTTATTTGGGTGGAACTGAGAAATAAGAAAGGGATGATCACCTTATTGGGATTGTATTAAAAGGCGCCCCCAATATTCAGAGGGAAATTGAGAAACAAATGTGTAAGGAGATCTCCGCTGTTTGTAAGAAAAATAGGGTAGGGGATTTTAACTTTCCAGACATAAACTGGGACTGCCATAGTGTTAAGGGTTTAGATGGAGAGGAATTTGTTAAGTGTGTCCAAGACAATTTTCTGCTTCAGTATGTGGATGTATCTACTAGAGAAGGTGCAAAACTTGAATTACTCTTGGGAAATAAGGCAGGGCAGGTGACTGAGGTGTCAGTGGGGGTGCACTTTGGGGCCAGCGACCATAATTCTATTAGATTTAAAATAATGATGGAAAAGGATAGACCACATCTAAAAGTTGAAGTTCTAAATTGGAGGAAGGCCAATTTTGATGGTATTAGGCAAGAACTTTCAAAAACTGATTGGGTGCAGATGTTCACAGGTAAAGGGATGGCTGGAAAATGGGAAGCCTTCAGAGATGAGATAACGAGAATCTAGAGAAAGTATATTCCTGTTAGGGTGAAAGGAAACGCTGGTAGGTATAGGGAATGCTGGATGACTAAAGAAATTGAGGGTTTGATTAAGAAAAAGAAGGAAGCATATGTAAGGTATAGACAGGATAGATCAAGTGAATCCTTAGAGTGTAAAGGAAGTAAGAGTATACTTAAGAGGGAAATCATGAAGGCAAAAAGGGGACATGAGACAGCTTTGGCAAATAGAATTCAGGAGAACCCAAAGAGATTTTACAAATACATTAAAGACAAAGGGTAACTAGGGAGAGAATAGGGCCCCTCAAAGATCAGCAAGGCGGCCTTTATGTGGAGCCACAGAAAATTGGGGAGATACTAAATAGTATTTTGCATCAGTATTTACTGTGGAAAAGGATATGGAAGATATAGAATGTAGGAAAATAGATGGTGACATCTTGCAAAATGTCCATATTACAGAGGAGGAAGTGCTAGATGTCTTGAAACGAATAAAAGTGGATAAATCCCCAGGACCTGTGTACCCGACAACTCTATGGGAAGCTAGAGAAGTGACTTCTGGGCCTCTTGCTGAGATAATTGTATCATCGATAGTCACAGGTGAGGTGCTGGAAGACTGGAGGTTGGCTAACATGGTGCCACTGTTAAAGAAGGGTGGTAAGGACAAGCCAGGGAACTATAGACCAGTGAGCCTGATGTTGGTGGTGGGCAAGTTGTTGGAGGGAATCCTGAGGGACAGGGTGTACATGTATTTGGAAAGGCAAGGACTGATTAGGGATAGTCAACATGGTTTTGTGCATGGGAAATCATGTCTCACAAACTTGATTGAGTTTTTTGAAGAAGTAACAGAGATGATTGAGGGCAGAGCAGTAGAGTTGATCTATATGGACTTCAGTAAGGCGTTCGACAAGGTTCCCTATGGGAGACTGATGAACAAGATTAGATCTCACGGAATACAAGGAGAACTAGCCATTTGGATACAGAACTGGCTGGAAGGTAGAAGACAGAGGGTGGTGGTGGAGAGTTGTTTTTCAGACTGGAGGCCTGTGACCAGTGGAGTGCCACAAGGATCGGTGCTGGGTCCTCTACTTTTCGTCATTTACATAAATGATTTGGATGCGAGCATAAGAGGTACAGTTAGTAAGTTTGCAGATGACACCAAAATTGGAGGTGTAGTGGACAGCGAAGAGGGTTACCTCAGATTACAACAGGAGCTTGACCAGATGGGCCAATGGGCTGAGAAATGGCAGATGGAGTTTAATTCCGATAAATGTGAGGTGCTGCATTTTGGGAAAGCAAATCTTAGCAGGACTTATACACTTAACGGTAGAGTGCTAGGGAGTGTTGTTGAACAGAGAGCTTGGAGTGTAGGTTCATAGCTCCTTGAAAGTGGAGTCACAGGTAGATAGGATAGTGAAGAAGGCATTTGGTATGCTTTATTAGTCAGAGTATTGAGTACAGGAGTTGGGAGGTCATGTTGCAGCTGTACAGGACATTGTTTAGGCCACTATTGGAATATTGTGTGCAGTTCTGGTCTCCTTCCTATCAGAAAGATGTGAAACTTGAAAGGGTTCAGAAAAGATTTACAAGGATGTTGCCAGGGTTGGAGGATTTGAGCTATAGGGAGAGGCTGAACAGGCTGGGGCTGTTTTCCCTGGAACGTTGGAGGCTACGGGGTGATCTTATAGATGTTTACATAATTATGAGGGGCATGGATAGGGTAAATAGGCAAAGTTTTTTCCCTGGGGTCGGAGAGTCCAGAACTAGAGGGCATAGGTTTAGGGTGAGAGAGGAAAGATATAAAAGAGACCTATGGGGTAGCTTTTTAACGCAGAGTGTGGTACGTGTATGGAATGAGCTGCCAGAGGATGTGGTGGAGGCTGGTACAATTGCAATATTTAAGAGGAACTTGGATGGGTATATGAATAGGAAGGATTTGGAGGTATATGGGCCGGGTGCTGGCAGGTAGGACTAGATTGGGTTGGGATATCTGGTTGGCATGGACGGGTTGGACGGAAGGGTCTGTTTCCATGCTGTGCATCTCTATGACTCTATGACCTCAGAATCTTCATTGGTACCCAAGAGGTCTGTTTGCTACTCTATGTTTTTACATTTTAGTTCAGGTTTTAGGAGCTAGATGTTGGTGCGCTAGCTCCCAGTATTAACACTATACTTTCTGCTTTCTTTGGGCTCGTGGTAACCATCTAGCTATAGGCTTGTGAATCTATTGTGGGTTAATGAAAACAAATTTATCAAAATAATGGGTGGGGTACAATTGTATTGAATTGTGCCCTCTGTCTCTAAAGAAGAGGCGAGTTGCTCTAAATTATTTTGATTTACTAATCCAACCTATTTCTTGTGGTCTATTTAATGATGAAAATGTTGATTTAAATGAAGTCGGTGTTGTTGTTTTATAGGTGGTGGGAACTCCATGTTACATCTCTCCGGAACTGTGTGAAGGAAAACCATATAACCAGAAGAGTGATATCTGGGCACTGGGCTGTGTACTATATGAGCTGGCCAGTTTGAAGAGGGCCTTTGAAGCTGCTGTAAGAAACCATAGCTTTTTATGAACAGAATAAAATTTTATGATATAATCCTACTACAGAATGGGTTTTATTTCACATGGTGAAACCTCCTGACCAGATCATTACCTAAATCTTTGATTTCAGCGTTCCATAGCAAAAATTGATTAGTCAAAATACACAGACAAAATTTGATGTCCTCTATATTGTAAGATTTGCTGTTGTCTTTTGCAGTGTATTTACAATATAATGCAGAATTAAACCTTTTAAAGAGATTAGACTAAACAAACTGGTTATTCAATAAAAAGTAAACGGTTGCAGACTCCCTTGTCTTTGTATTGGAGATTGCAGTTAGAGGATGGATTCAGTACATGATGAATCAGGTACCATTGCTCTTGTTCCATTCCTTTTTTTTTTAAACTAAGACATATATTTAACATGCTTTGAATTACAATAGGAAGGAAGAATGGTTGTGTAAGATCAGGATCATTTTATGTTCCAATATAGGGAATGAAGTTGCTACCTTGTTGGGTAATTCTGGTGGATTGTCGATATTGAGCCAAGCATCTAGTTAAATTCAATAACGAAGCATTATCTCAGCAGTAAATTCAACTATTGTAAGATGTACATACAATTTATAACCATGGAAGAAAGAGTGTAATAAAGAGTAGCACAGTACAGAGCAACCTCTATTGATAGGTATGATAGAGGGAACCTTTTTCTAAATTTGTTTGTTGGAGGCAGACATTTCTAGCAGGGTCAGCATTTTTTTTCCCATCCCTGATTGCCCAGAGGGCTATAAAGACTCAAACATATTGATGACAGTCTGGAGTCACATGAAAGCCAGACTAGTTAAGGATGGTAGATTTCATTCATTACAAAATGTTAGTGAACCAGATGGGATTTTACCACAATTGACAGTGTTTGATATGATTGCCATTAGGCCAGATATTTATTGAATTCGAATTTCACCATCTGCCATTGTGGGGTTCAAATCCTGTGTTCCTGGAACATTATCCTCAGGTTTCTAGTCCAGTGACATTACTACTACTCCTGGTAGATAATATATATTCTCAGATACTCAAAAGTTTTGTCTTGCAATATATATATGGGAGTAAAGAAAAGTATCTTCAAAGTAATAAAAATTATTGGAAGTGGTGAAACAGATGAATGATGAGGTTACACATGCTGAAGACTTTGTCTTTAGATGATATTGGCAGCTGATTGGGACGACCAGTGTCAGATTGCATATGACTGACATTCTGTTAATTTTGAAACTGTTAAAGATATTGTTACTAATGAAGAAAATGGAAATCAAAACGAGAAAGGTCAGTGCTATTTGCTGAGATACAGCGAAATGTAACACTTTGACTCATTTCATTTTTTGAAGTTATAATAAAATGCTTTTGGCAAGATGAGAGGAAGTGAAAAGGCATACTGAGGTAATTAAGATTTTACATTAAAAATCTCGGTAGAGATTCTGGAAGATTTTTATGTTAAAAGGGCTGATAAATGGAAGGTAATGTACTGCCAGTGGTGAGACCTAAGAGACATCTCCACAATCAGGCTGACCAAATAACTCCTGTGAAGATGTTGATTCCTGTGGGTATATTTAATGCATCTTAATGTTGACTATGACATTTGTATACTATTGGAAGAAAATATAGAATGCAATGTCACCAGGAAATAAATAGATAAGCTCGTTTAACTTAACACACTGATGAAATGCAGGTTTTCTGTTTGAGGGATAAATCTGGAATGGGCTAGAATTGTAGTGTAACTTTGATATTTGAATAGAGTTATTTAATGGAGGTTGTTGGGATTGCTGGAATTTTGCAACATGCTGAGATTTCATTTTTCCACTGAAGCTTTAGTTAAATGAATGGAAAGAAATTCTGCAAGATGCTTTAACATCTATTCAATTTTGACTACCTTTTCAGAATCTGCCAGCTTTGGTGCTGAAGATCATGAGTGGTACATTTGCCCCCATATCTGACCAGTACAGTCCCGAGCTGCGCCAGCTGATCCTGAACATGTTGAGCCTTGACCCATCCAAACGCCCACAGCTCAGTGAGATAATGGCTCAGTCAATTTGCATCCGGGCTCTTCTGAATCTCTACACTGACATTGGCAGTGTCAAAATGAGGAGGTAAGTGGCCTGGACTAATTCACATCCTGAATATGCAGGTGTTTTATGTACCTTTTTTTATGATGCTTTTGAAAAACATTCAGTGAAAATTGAGGAATTTTGCAATAATAATTTCACATGTACAACTGTAATAATGAGTTTATCGGGGGGAATGAGTGGAAATTAAAGCAGGCTCCAATTTGATCTTGACAGAATTGAAAAACCGTTATCGACAGTTGCACCTGCTTCACACAGGCGGACTGGTGGAAGGGTAAACAGTGCTAGGTCAAGAGGTAAGGAAAGCTGTCCTGGAAGGGGAACTGTTGTATTCAAAATTAGTGATCTCTAGCAGCAGTTGGCTAACTACATCCATACTGTACCAGAGCAATGTTTATGTGCCTTTCTTCATTTTAGCACCTTTTCTTTATTCTTTGTTAGTATTGATTACTCGTCCCCAGTTGCCCTGAAAGAACGGTGATGGGCACCTCAGTGATTTTGTTTTTAATTGAGTAGTTTGCTAGACTATAAGATGGAACATTGAGTTATAGGAGGTCACATGAAAGACATTTACAAACGATTAGGTTTTAATGACAACTCAACAGATTTCACAGCTACCCAGCCAATCAGTTATCAAATTTATTGAATTTACTTTCATAAACTGACAGGGTTTAGGACTCATACTCATTAATGTGTATGAGCACTGCATCCATTGCACAGCCATGTCCTACTCTTTTCCCTCTCTTGACTCTCACACCCACTGTGTTCATAATTTGAATTGTGCAATTTTAACTGTCTTCTAATATACTTCTGCTATGTTAAGAATGCTCCCTATTGAGATATGGTCTGGGTGGGGTGCATTTCTATTGACTCTTTTTGGATGAGATCCAGCTGATACCTGGAATAGAAAATTATACATGTCTGGTAGTTACGTATTATTTACTGACCGGTAATATTGTGATGCAGGGACATGTTCATATTGGTCTTTTGCTCTGAGCAATGCCTGCGAGTAATTTGTGCAGAGGGATCCAGAGGTATGCCATGTCTAATTTATAGGCATTTGATTTTGATGTGAATTTTGAGTCTACTGTTAGTATGTTGCAGGTGGGGTGATATGGCACTATTACCAGCAAACAGTCTATTTTACAACAAAGTTTATTTGGTCAGCAAATCAAGATTGTGTTTTTCTGTGTAGATTGTATGGACTGCAGCAAACTGAACTCATGACAACTGCACCAAAGTCTCCAAATAAAAACAGGTTTATTTTTCCAGCAGAATATAGTGATTTGAGGATAATTTCATTATACATGTCATGGACATAAAATCAATTCCAGACATTATTGACAATGAGGGGAGTTTCTCTATAATCTCCATTTTGGCTGGGTAAAGTGTGTCATTTGAGATAGTCTTAGCTTAATTCTGTATGTGCACACTGATTGTACATGTTCACGTGGAAGTGCGGTGAGGGAGAAGGAGAACATTGGCTGCAGATATATCGTGAGAAGGATTAAGTCTGGGTGGATTTTGGGCCATGAAGGTAGTCCACATCCTTTGAAAGTAGTTTTTCAGGATCGATAGATAATCTGCCTTCACCTCTGCTCCTACAAAAGGATTTACCGTTCAATTCTTTATTTTTTCTCAGAGATAGTTTCATCTTAAATTTTCCTCTATTAATTAAGTATTGATCTTTACAATCTTCCAATTTTGCTCTGATTTTCTGAAGTAGGACAGAATACTGGGCGAGATAACCAGAGAACAGGACACAAATCAGAGGATATTGTGATCAAACGGGACTATTATTTTGGTCAGATTGTATAATATTCAATTCTTGATTGGGTGAACAGGAGACATTCAAATTCAGGAATTTGAATTATGAGAAAAGGCCTGAGTGACGTGCTTTTTAGCCATAAAATCTGCCATTTTAGAGGCAATCTTCAGGAATTGCATTAGGTAGCATTCCATTCTGTCAACTGTTTCATATGAAATTGTTAAGGTAGAATGGAAGTGGTGGAAACAAAGATTCAAATTGTAAAAAGAAAGCGAATTTAGAACCTGTGCCAGAATTTTTTTATTTCCCCAGTATTTTCAGCAGTTGGAATATCTGTTAAGCAGATTAATGGAAGCAAACGTAATGGAGTAATTTAGGAAATCCAAATGTGGCAAAGGGGGACCACGAGTCATTCCTCATCTGAACATATCTTTTGAAATAACTTACAATCTTCTTCATAATTAACCATGCTACATAATTTTGTATGATCTCCAAAGTCTGAGATTGTATTTCCATAGCCAAGATCATATAATTGAGAAGAGCAACATTATTTAGTGTAGCAGCTATAATCCCAATGTCACTGCAACTTCAGAACTGTTGCTATTGAAAATATTGTACATCTTGCCACCTAGATTCACTGGCAAGATTCATTCATGTTTTATCATGTATTAAATATTTTGATCTAAAATATATTTATATTAGTCAAAATATTGTAATTGCAATGTATTTAAACAGAATATTGCATTCTCCTTGTATTTTCTGTGATGACAGGTGGATTCCTTGCAAACTCCAGTAAATCAGGGATACCTCTTCCCCTTTCCACTGTGTATACTTGGGGGAGCGGAATAATTTCTCCTCTCAGGCTGCCAATGCTGCACACTGAGGTAGTACAGGTCTCTGCTGGGAGAACTCAAAAGGCAGGAGTGACCAGATCAGGACGACTTATCATGTGGGAGGTAAGCTTTAGAAAAAGTTGCAAATGCAGTTGCGTCGAAGAGATAAAGAAAGTCTTGTGATAAAATGTAAATTATAGTTACCAGCACTTAAAGCGAGTAAGCATACAATATTCTAGATTCAAACACCCTAGCAGAGTGTGAACATAATCGTGAAAGAGTTTTCCATCTTCAGAGATAATGCCACTCAGAAGTGGCGTTAGACTGCCTACCCATTCTGGTGGTTCAGTTAAATGCCAAAAATCCAATTGGGCAATTCAACGAAGCGCAAAGAGTTCATGCCATTTCCCTCAAACAATGCCAGAAATCTAAAATTATGCCTTGCGTGTTATATCATCTAATCAAAGCACTTTATGAAATTTATGGAAGAAGAATGATACAAGGAAAGAATAGGAAATGCCTATCTGAAGTATAAACACTTGTATAGGTAGTTTGGGCCAAATCACTCGTATGCAATGTATACAAGTCTTTAAGTCTGAATAGAACTTAAATTCCCAACAGTGTGCAAACAGGTCCTTCAGTCCAACAAGTCCACACTGACCCTCCAAGGAGTAATCCACCCAGACCCATTCCCCTACCCTATATTTACCCGTGACTAATGCACCCAACCTACACATTCCTGAACGCTATGGGCATTTTAGCTTGGACAGTTCACCTGACCCGCACATGTTTGGATTGTGGGAGGAAACCAGAGCACCCGGAGGAAACCCACGCAGACTCTGGGAGAATGCAAACTCCACACAGACAGTCGCCTGAGTTTGGAATCGAACCCAGGTCCCTGGTGCTGTGAGGCAGCAGTGCTAACCACTGTGCCACCATGTAGAATGTAATTGTATTTTTGAATTTGTGAAATGAAAATTATTTATAGTCTACAAATTGTATAAAATCATCAGCTCAGAACAAAGAACATAGAGAAGTACACAACAGAAACAGGCCCTTTGATCCACCACATCTGATCACATTGCCACTCCCAGTTAATCCCAGCTGTTTGCACATCGGCCAAGTTCCTCTATTCCCTGCTTGCCATGCGACTGCTTTTTAATTGTTGCTATAATATCGGCTTCTAACATCTCCACTGGCAGAACATTCCAGGCACCTTCCACTTTTTATGTAAAACACAAAAGCCTTGCACATCTCTTTTAAAGTTTCACCCTCTCACCTTAAACCTATATCCCCAATTATTTGATGTTGCCACCCTGGGGAACAAAAAACTTTCACCATCTACCCTATTCTTGCCTCTCATAATTTTAAATACTTCCATCAGGTCACCCTTCAGCCTCTGAATTTGCAGCGAGAACAATCCAAGTCTCCTTATAGCTAAGATACACCAATCCAGGTAGCATCCTGATAAAGTTCTTTTATACCCTCTCCAAAGCCCCACATCCTTCCTATTGTGTGACAACCAGAAATGCACATGCTACTCCATATGTGATCTATCTAAAGCTTTGTCCAGCTACAACTTCATTTGCCAACCTTTATGGTCCGTGATTAAATTCCATCTGCCATTTCACCGCCCAACTTTGCAACTGATCTTTGTCCTTCTGTATCCTTTGACAGTTTTTCTCACTATCCACAACACCTCCAATTTTTGTTATCCACAAACTTACTAACCAGACCACCTTCGTTTTCATCAAGTCATATATATTACAAAAAAATGATGTCCCAGCACTAATCCTTGCAGAACGCCACTGGTCACAGACCTCCAGTCAGACAAATATCCCTCCACAATTATCCTCTGTCTTGTATGACAAGCCAGTTTTGTATCCAATTAACTAACTAACCATGGATCCCATGTGATTTAAACTTCTGGACCAACCTGCAGTGAGGAACCTTGTCAAATGCTTGAATAAATTCCTTGATAGACAACATCCACTGTCCTTGCTTCATCAATCATCTTCGTGAATTTTTTAAGGAAATGACACAAATCTGTGAGACAAGACCCTCCCTCCATAAAGCCAGGCTGACTATCCCTAATAAGTCCATTCTTTTCCAAATGTGAGTGAAACTGCCCCTAAGAATCTTCTCCATTAGTTTTTCTGGCACTGATGTAGGGCTCATTAGCCTATAATTTCGTGGGTTTTCCCTGTTGGTCTTTTTAAACAAAGGAACAACCCGCCTGTGACTAAAGAGGATACAAAGGTCTCTGTTAAGGTCCCATCTGTCTCCTCCCTTGCCTTCCTCAGTATTTGAGATAGATCTCCTCAGGTCTCGGGGTATTTTTTTCAATTAGGGGAACGTTACTTGTGTCAAAAGGCAATGCCTAGATATTGATGGAGCATACTGCAGAATTCGCCATACTGCGGATGCTCAAAATCTGAAATAGCACAGAGATGGCTGGAGAAACTCCAGCAGGTTTGACAGTATCTGTGGAGAGAGAAACAGAGCTAATGTTTTATGTCGATGTTCTTCAGGACAGAAAGGTGCTGGAATTTCTTTTTTAATTTTGACAGAGGCTGAGGCCCAGTGTGGAGGAAAAAGGTGTTGTTAATAGTGGAGAAAGAAAAAAGGAGATTTAATTTGATTTCATTTGCTTTATTATTATCATATGGCCCAAGATACAGTTAAAAGTGTTGTCTATCATGATTTACAGGCAGATAGTAGTATATAAGTGCATCAGAGTGACAGAACACAATGCAGGGTACAATTTGCTGAGAATGCGCAAAAAGGAATCAACATTATCATTTAAGAGGTCCATTCAAAGGTCTGGGATGTGTAAGAGTTATAAATTAAGCTGTGAAGGGTGAAATGAGTCCTCTGTACGGATAGCAAAGTAAATGAGACACAAACAAGACAAGGCTGTGGGGAGAAGGGAAGGAGAGCAAGGAAAAGTTGAGAACAGACATTATGCGGTCAGTTTCTAAAGTTATAGAATTCAATATTGAGACCTTGAGAATGTAAAATATCTAATTCAAACTTGCATTGAAATTCATTGGAACATTGCAATGGGCCCATGACAGAAATGTTAATATGAGAGAAAGGTGGTTCATTGAAATAGCAAGTCACTGGAAGGTCAGAGTTATTCCTACGGACAGAGCATAGACCTTCTGCAAAGCGGTCACCCAGTCTGTGTTTGTAAATGTAAGGAAGGCTGCAGGATTTTCTGAACAATAAATTTGTGAGAGCAGGTATTTCTTCATAAGGAAGCAAATGAATCAGTGGATAACACATCTGTGTCATTCTCACACTGCACGCCTGGCCCACTCTGATCAACTGGTTAGGAATACCTGTGGGCAATAATGTCACCAGGAGCCTAATTGGCAGTTAGAGTTAAAATAATGATGTTATTTCACTGCATGTCCACAAGTTTTCCTGATGTAAAAACAAGATATTGATGGTTTGAAAATCGAAAAGTTTAAATAGTGCTGGAAGTACTGTGCAGGTTTACTGGCATTTGTGAAGAAGGCAGAAGAGTTTATGAGCAGAATCTTCCCAGACACTGAATGATGTAAACTTTGTGAAAAATGTGAGAGAATTGTGTGAAAAGCTACGCAAGTTCGATGTCTGGAACAAGTCATGTTTTTCAACTAAGATCTAGATATTGTGACGAGATTCTTGATAGTGAGTGGTGATGATTCCTCATTATCATCCCTCATTATTACTAATCCTGCCTCCTTAATGTGCACTCTCCTATTCTACCAATTGCCAGAAAGAAACTAGACATCGACAATTTCCAGCATGAAAATCAGAGTGGGTACCTAGCGACTACAGCCCCTCATAACCTCCATTTTGGACACCTGGCATCAACATCTCATGGCAGGGCACAGTCGATGGACAGTGACTGCATGCACCCCATGTTCGTGAATGCTGCCACCTGACATGTGACATCCTGTCTCCATCATCATGGCACATTCCCAATCCATTGACAGTATATTTCTGTACTACCATGCTGCACTTTGGAATGCACTGGCACCTTTCATTACACTGCTGCTTTAGGGACCTTTTGTGCACAGAAACAGGCAGTTGACACAGACTTGACCAGGCTTCATCTTGTAGTTGCCCGCTTGCTCTTTTAGTGCTTGATGCCTATCTGGATGCATGTAGCATCCCTGCCTTGCTTTGCCTTACAGTGCTTCATTCCCTCAACCTCACTTTAAAGGTTCACTGTATTTCTGTCTTGGCCTTACAGTTTATAATAGGTACAAAACAGGCAGTTTGACATGCTTGTCAGTTGTCATTAGTTGAGAGTGTGGACATATTGCAGTATGGCACACTGTTCTGTCAATATCATGTCTGCACAATATACATACATGTCAAACACGTGACCATGACTCAAGTTCTTACTCAAATCTAGGGAGACACCTGTAGGTCAGGGGGTCCTGGCACTGTAAGTAAATGGCAGCCTCCGATATCAGTCTAGAGGTTTGGGCATAGTTAGTTGGCTGGTTGGGGCATCATGATCTAGGTGTCCATATCTCTGCTGTTTGGGAATGGGCTAAGGTCAGCCCCTGGATCCTGTGCAAACACTCTGGTGAAATAGAAGAAATAGTTAGGGTGGTATACTGGTGTCATTCTAGGGTCTGGTCGTTCTTTATTCAGAGGTGTCTAGCTAAGATGCTCAAGAGAGTGGGCAATGGCCAGTCCGGCGGAAGCATCCTCTAAAAATTTAGAGGGAATTATAGGAGGGAGATTAGGAAACTTAATTGTTGGTATTAAGTTAGAATGCTGGCATGTGGAATGAATTACCATATTGAAGAGGGGGAAAACTCAAGATGGTAGAGCATGAGAGGGAAAAGGGTCTTGTGAAAGTTTGGGGGTGTTCTCGATGGTAAATAACACCCTGTTACAAGCCTTCAAGGCAAATAGGCTTCACTAGGGAGGGGGGTGTTTAGGTTTGGGGTTCTCCAAGAGACAGATCTGGAGCCTGAGACTCAGTGTTGAAGGACTGACTGATGTTACCTTCCTTCGTGCTGTAAAAAGTGCACAATGAAGATGAAAATGGCTGGATGCAATGAGTGGGTGGATTAAGAACCTTTTCCTGTGACAGAAGGGGCTTCAGGTTCCAACAATGTGAGCCCCTTCAAAGGGCAACAGCATTACACAGACACCCATATGCTGATGGTGAAACACAGATGTAAGCTCTTTGTGCTTTGTGATCCCTAGTCTTTGGTCTACATGTTCAGTCAAATTCTTTGCCCCCAAGTACTCCTGAAAATATCTTGCAGAAATAATTAAGGAATACCACTCATGTATGTGATGTAGTAGCAATGTTTATCTGCTTTGAAAGATGAGCATAGTTGCCAAAGTAGCAGTCTCTTGTGATTTACTCACTGCATGCAGGAGCTGCTCACTTCACAACTTGGACCATGGAACATCATGTCACACTAAAGACAGATATCCCTGTACCTTCAGTGTTGTAGTACCAGCTAGCCAGGGACACTTTTACATGATGGTGAAAAGAAAGCTTATATTTACAGATATGTTAGTGTATTTACTGTGACTTATCGTCCATGCCACTTAGGTGCCCTCGGAATATTGACTTTCTTCTTTTTCTGTCACTATGTCTGAATGCAGTCCTGGGATTTGCACCTGGATGGAGGAAGCCTGGCCTATAGTGAAGCCTATTTGCCTTGAAGGTTTGATTGGGTGATTCTGGGTTCACTTTTGTCTAGAAGGCCCATACATGCTGAGTATTTCCTGCCCAGAGGCAAGTGCACCTTTCTCAACTTGACCTCCCAAGGCTAAGGCTAGCAGGCAGGGTGGAATTGGAAGACTGGCCAAGTCTTGTGTGTCCTGAGAAGAGGCTTCTCGGGAGCAAGTATCTCTTACTTTTTCAGACTATGTGTTTGTTGGCATTGTCGTGATTCCTTGTGAGTAAAGGCACCTAGAGTGTGCTCATGGTCCCTCCTCACCCTATCATCTTGCCATTGTTGATGAGTACTAATGGTTAGGTCAACGCAGTATAGCTCTGTGTGTATATCCAGCAGACTCTTGGGGTCCTGGACCTGTCTCTCCATGGAGGCTACCAACCTGTCCAAGGAGGGAACTATAGCCACATGCCTGAGGCAGCATGGTCCCAACCATGTTGCTGCAGTCTTTGTGTTATCTTGCCCAGTGCCCCTAACGAATCTTCATGTTGTTCTGTGTCTGATTGTGCATGTCAGACTGATTGCCAACAGCATGAGGTCCTCTCCTATCTGGGACTGAGAAGGTGCCTGGTTTCTGGCAGTCCGTTAACCGCCACAACTTGTGTATTTCCTTCCTCGGCCAGTCATGAAATCATGACAGTGAAAAAGATTTACAAAGATGTTGTCAGTGTTGGAGGGTTTGAGCTATATGGAGAGACTGAATAAACTTGGTCTATTTTCCCTGGAGAGTGACCTTACAGAGGTTTTTAAAATCATGAAGGGCATGCATGGGTGGGGGAGTCCAAACCTAGAGGGCATTGGTTTAGGGTGAGAGGGAAAAAATTTATAAGGGACCTAAGGGGCAACCTTTTCATGCAGAGGGTAGTGCATGCATGGAATGAGCTGCCAGAGGGAGTGGTGGAGGTGAGTACAATTACAACATTTAAAAGATATCTGGATGGGTTTAATGGATATCCGCCAAATGTTGGCAAATGGGACTAAATTAATTTAGAATATCTGGTTGGCATGGACGAGTTGTTTCTGTGCTGTACATCTGTATGACTCTAAGCGCTCACCAGCTGTTGTTCCTGAATCTAATCTAGATAAAATGCCCATTGAAGTATCAGAATCTGAGTTGTTGGGTGATGCCAGTTGTGAGCCTTGCCAGTGTTTCCTTTGAGGAATCTGTGCTGTCTTCTCAGAAGTAGAAGGCAGCATGTCTGTGGGGTGTGCCTCTTGATGGCAGACACCATGGACATATTGCTGGTGTTTGCAGGAGACAAGGAGAGAATGAAAGCTAACAAGAGGTAAGAATTGTGGCATGTTAACATTAAATGCCCGGTGGTAGTAATTGGAGAGTAGCTTCTTTTTTGGTTATTGGGTTATGGCAGTTTCGGCATCCCACAGGAGCAGTCCTGGTATTTGCTGCCCGAGCCCGGATCTTCTCCCCTCATTGGAAGTTAGGAGTCAAATATCCAACACCTGACTACCACCCAAGCTCTTTTTGCTTTGTTATGGTCCATTTTCTTTTGTGAAGTCAAAAAGGGAAGGATTGATTGAGGTGAAAGTAAGTAGCACACCTGTTAGTGCTGGTGCAGATGGGGAAAGGTGGTGAAGTGACCAAGGTGTGATGGTACAAACAGCATGCAGGGTTAATGGGGTGGGGAGGGTGCATTGGTGGTTTGGAGTAGGAAGAAGCAAATAAGGAAAGTTGTTGCATCCAATAATGAGGAATAAGAGCTTGAGCCTTGGCAGGAGCTGGGTGCGGTAGGAAAGGTACTGTGAAGCAATAGGCAGAAGATGGTGGCACTTAGCCTGGCGGCTCAGAGAAGATGACTGACCTTCTTCCTGTATTGCAGGGTATTCCCCTGGATCATGGAGTCTGCCCTGATCTGGGTGGCAACCTTGGGCCAAGTTGGCAGGATCTGATATCATTCCTAAATCCTGATGAAGGGCTTTTGCCCGAAACGTCGATTTCCCTGCTCCTTGGATGCTGCCTGACCTGTTGTGCTTTTCTAGCACCACTCAAATTTTGGCTCTGAATCATGGCCACTCCTGAGGAAAGAGGACCTCCCTCCTCTGTAGCATACCCTCCGCTCAGATGACGTGATCCCTATTCACGCAGTTGAGACCCAATTTTGCCTTCTCAGCCATAGCTGGAATGAATCTCTGTAAACATACAGGTAACTCCAGACTTACCAGTGCTTGGCCAGGTGTGAGATGCTCTTCTAAAGGTTGCACTGTGCCAAGGTGCAGATGTATCCTGGGATATCCCAACAATGGCAAGTACTGACCAACAATGAGTGGGCAAATTGAGCTAGCATTGGATGAAAGAGTCACCATAGCTAAACAGAGCTGAAAATGTGTTGCTGGAAAAGCGCAGCAGGTCAGGCAGCATCCAAGGAGCAGGAGAATCGATGTTTCGGGCATGAGCCCTTCTTTAGGAATCCTGACCTGCTGCACTTTCCAGCAACACATTTTCAGCTCTGATCTCCAGCATCTGCGGTCCTCACTTTCTCCTGCCATAGCTAAACAGGGTAAGTAGCTAATGAGGTGAATTTGGGATGATAGTGCAAGAAAACACAGTCAGCACCATAGAGAGAAACCCGCCATGGAACTCAATAAAAATTAAACTTTGCCAACATACAGTAACATTTAGCACAATGTTTCAAGTTTCATTTTTCTTCAGAGCAGGTAACCACTGTTTATTCACACAATCCTCCAGATGCCTCATTGATTTCCCATTATTTCTGTATTTTGAGTAATTGTTAAGTGAAAACAGTGTACACAAGAAGTTAATGTGATGTTACTCTCCCAGAATTCAATGAAATTTGATAATACACAGCATCTTAATTAGTGCTTAAACTGCTTCTAACTGACCCTACGTTTTTTCAGGCTTCTCCTGTAGGCACTGGAGATATATCTCTCCCTGGTTCCTTAGAGCAGACCCAGCCCCAGTTTATCTCTAGGTTTCTAGAAGGTCAGTCTGGAGTGGCAATCAAGCATGTCTCTTGTGGAGACCTTTTTACAGCATGTCTTACAGGTAGGATAATGCAGGTGACTAAAATACTTGTTTTGCATTAAAAAGATTTAATAATTTGGTCTTACTTCAGTGCAGTACTTAAGGAGTACTGCATTACTGGTAGCACCGTCTCTGAGACATTGAACCGAGATCTATCTGTCAGCTCAAATAGATGTAAAATAATCCACAGTGCTAATTTGAAGAAGAGCAAGGGGTTTATTCCTGGTGTCCTGTCCAATATTTATATTTCATTGAGCATCATAATGGTGGATTATCTGATCATTTTCACATTGCTATCTGTGGGAATTTGCCATCACAAATTGGCTGTGGCATTTCATATAACAGGATCAACAGTTCTAAAGTGCTTCATGTAAAGTGGTCCAATGGTGATGAAATGTTCAAGTAGTTTCAAACAGGTCATTCTACTATAACGCGCGTTTCATTAATGCAAATTCACTCTAACACGATTGACGAATTGGAGACACTGTTTCTGAAGCGCAAACTTTTAAAGCGTGTATTGGTTATAATGCAATTCCAGCCCCATTAGTTTAAACGGTGCTGCTATTACATGATTTTCTTACAACATGGGATTACATGAGAACAGTACTACCGTGTTATAGCAGAAGCAACTGTATAGCACAATCTAGACACAGTGCAGGTTATTGTTGCCGCAGTAGTTTTTATTCATTTGTCTTACTTATTGGCAGTTTTTTCTTAGAAACCCAAATGTTTTTGCTGAAACATTAGTACTTCAATATACTTCACATATAAATCTCGCTTTTGCAATAAATGCTTCGACACAGTAGTACTTCTGCATTTCAATAATAGAGAAATCACTGTTGCCTTGCACAAATTAAAGTTCCGCTCGAATAGTACCTGTTTTGAAACTGCAACTTTCCAAATTCTGAAAATATTGCCACCAAATTGGTGGCAATCCAATTTGCTTAATCAAGCTTAATATTGTACTAAAACCTCCTGTTGACTCAGATTAGAATATCACAACTCTAGGTGTATTTTGTTCCTAGATCTGAGTTCAGTTTCTTCACCACAGATGAGATGGCAGTGGGAAGCTGGCAGTTGGCCTTGGAATTTAGAATAGCCTGGGTTACAATTTCTCCTGTTCAGTTATTCCTATGAGAGATACAGAAATACAGCATATAGCAAGATGAAATCTGTGGCCAAAGCTTGTATTTTCTTGAGCCAGACCCCAACTGAGAAAATAAACTTAATACTTCTAATTGTCAAGGAAACTAAGAGTGAAACTGAGATTGGAAACTAACTTCTGGTTGAAACTATATGAGATAAGACCGAGCCATTAGAGTTCAGAGGGTAAAGATATGCAGTTCAGACGACTTGAAGAAAATGAAGATTATATCCAGAAGAAGAGAATAGGCAATATATTGTTGCTTCAGCTGTTTCTAATGCTTGAAAATAATGCTGATGGACTCGTAAAATCCAAACCAATATAAGATGGTCATTTGAACTTGAATTATGGCATATTTGTATGTGCTGGAAACTACATGTATTAATACACAGAACATGTACACATGCTTGCCTGTTTCAACACAACAAAATAAGTGACAGCAAAAATGGTTCATTTCTCAGGCCAATGTCTTGGCTAATCAGAGTCAACCTTCCTGGTTTAATATCTAAATAAAGTTTGGCAGTTAAGTGTTAGTCATTATGTAACTGGTGCGTCTCTGTGTCAATGCCTCTATCAGTCAGAATCTGATTGTCAACCACTCTTGCACAGTATAAATTTTTTTTCTCCTTTTACTTTAGTTTTTCTTGCAAATTGTCTTGATCAGAGCAAAAATGCTTAGACAAAATGTGTATTTTTTCAGCAGCATTGTGTTAAATATGTAGAAGAAGACTTTCCTGTTTAGGTCATTTTTAATGTTTAACCTGTATTTTATACATTTGCACAATTAATTCTTTTTCAGATAGAGGGATAATAATGTCATTTGGAAATGGTAGCAGCGGTTGTTTAGGTCACGGCACTTTCAATGATGTCACACAGGTAAGTTGAATTTTCTTCCACACCTCTTTTCATTTATGCTTATAGCTTTTGTTTCCTTGCTATATCTCCCTTTTTCCTTTCCTGAATATCTGAGTTTTTGCTGTGCTGTAGTTCTGTTGATGAAGTTGCCATTTAGCACTCAGACTTAGTCATGAAGCTGCCTTACAGAACAGCCTATCCATACTCTATGCCATTATTCTACATAGGCAGCTACACCTTTAGCTGCCTAAGCTGTAATTGTTTGGATTTATTTCTGTAAACCTTTCTTTACCATTTATTTTTGTAAGAATTGAAACCTATCTCTTTAACCAAGTTTTACGTGGTTCCAGCAAGCAGTGCATAAGTTGTGCATAATTGCAATTGTCATTATGGATTACACTCAAATGCAGAACTTACAGACACTTACTTAAGAGACCAATGGATACCTCCTGCCAGACCAGAATTATATCCAGACTTCCAGTTATTGTCTGTTCAGGAAAAGGAGTGAGGAGAAATAATGACAACAAGTGACAAACTAATATACTTTAAAGAAACAGTTTCTTGCATTGACTATAGCAGCACTTTTGATGGCTTCTGCAAAAGAAAAGTTCTTCTTGGAGAGGCCAAACAAGCATATCTAGTTTGTTCAAAAATCAGTAGAACATTGCATTTTGCACTTAATGTGTTGAGGTCTTTTTGTTTCTGTATCCATCCCCACAGCCCAAAATTGTTGAGGCACTGCTTGGATATGAGATTGCCCAGGTTTCATGTGGGGCATCACATGTTTTGGCAGCAACCAATGACCGTGAAGTGTTCTCTTGGGGAAGAGGAGACAATGGTGAGAATTTTTTGTATTTGAAATATAAAACTTCTATAAAAACCTGTATAATGTTCAATCACTTTCTCTTAGATTTAACATAATATTCTGGAAGTTTGCTGCTAAATGAAGGTCCCTTTTCAGCAATTGCCCAACTAATCCAACATTGACCTTGTCAGAATTTCAGTCTTGGAGCATTTGATGTGGTCAGATAGACCATGCATTGTTCCTTTGCCTTTGAGCCAAGAAATCTACTTGACATGGCCATGTAATGCTACACATGGATGCATTTTTATGACCCTTGTAGTTATGCTTTTTTCTTGACATGATGGAATGCTAAATTGTGGACTTCAATGAGATTTGTTTGCAAGCTTGCAATTAATTGCAAGGTTGGCAGGTTACAACCTGAACTATCTTAGTCTCAATTTGAATGGAGCAAAAATAGAATAGAATACCTACAGTGTGGAAATAGGCCATTTGGCCTGACAAACCTACACCTACCCTCTGAAGAGTGTCCCACCCAGACCCATCCCTCTATATTTCCCAAGGCTAATGCACTTAATCTACACATCCCCTATACATTATGGGCAATTTAGCATGACTAATCCATCTAATTTGCACATCTTTGGATTGTGGGAGGAAACCAGAGCACCCAGTGGAACCCACGCAGACACTGGGAGAGTATGTAAACTCCACACAGACAGTCGCCCGAGGCTGGTGCTGTGAGGCAGCAGTGCTAACCACTGAGCCACCTCGCTTTAATTTTCAGACATGTAAATGAATTGTTTTGAAAGTTCTGAAGAGTTTTTAATTATTTAATTGTGAGTTTTGTTGAAGTAACAACATTCTTCTCACTGGGGGAAATTCTAAGCATAACATCACAGTGAATGCATATATCAATCTGTTTAATGTAAAATGGAATTGCTTCATATTAAGTGAATTAATCAATGATTATTGGTGCAAATTAACCATGGATGAAAATATTTAAAAGATATACTTCCAGATAACTTATCTATTATTAATCTGTATTTTAATGCTGTCTTTAATTTAATGTAAATTATCAAAATTGTCTTGCATTTTTAGATTAAAGAATATTATATATTAAATACATTTTAGTCCCTGTAATGCATTAGGTCCTTTTAGCTAAGGAATAATATACTTGCTGTAGAAAGGATACATCAGAGGTTTACCAGATTGATTCTTGGGATGGCTGGACTGTTTTAGGAGCACACTGGGCCTGTATTTTCAGGAGATTAGAAGAATGATAGGTGATCTAACTGAAAGTTACAAAGTTCTGCAAAGGGTAGAATGAATGGAAAATAGTGATGTGGTGGTTTAGAATAGCAGAGCAGGCTTGATAGGGACTGAATGGCTTACTTTTCTCCTTTGTTCCTATGTCTTTTTAACCAATTTGTAACTGTTCCACAGTTGACTTCTGCAATTCAGTTCTAATCCTGCAGTTTGTCACTTTCTACTCTGCTTTCAAAAACCTTCTAAACATCCTCCTCTTTAACAGGTCTTTCTCACTTCCCTTAACAGTTCCAGTTTTTGTTGTTGCCTCCTGCTTGGTGAGCATCACTTCTGCCTCAAGCTTTTAAGCATCCTTCTTTCCAGAATTTAAGCTTCTGTTGGCAAATGAAGCTGGTGTGGAGTTGTCTTTAGAATAAAATTGTGGTGTAAAACCTAAAGGCTTGTTAACACTGATGTAAATCTAGCATTAAATTGCAACGTACTACAAGTTTTTCTACTTGTGATTTAGTTGATAGTTGCTTTTACATTGGCATTTGTTTAGCTTGCATTGTGGAAAATTGAGCATATATGTACTGACCCTTTCTATTTATACATTGATCATTGGCTTCCTTATTCCTGCTGATACAATCTTTAATTCTGCTGTCAGATGAGGTAGGCCAGTTTCAGTAGCATGCACACACTGGGTCAGCACACAAACATTGGTGGTGCCCCAATTTCTGAACTGAACAAGGGCTAATGTAAGTGTGTCAAACAGTAAACAGGCAGGCAAAAGTATTCTGTTAGACTTGTACTTGCCATGTACTGAAGGTATGGTCAGGGTGCCGTGAGCATTGCTGTCACTCTGTTACTGACTCTCCATCTGTCACTAAGGACAGAATTATATGTACTTGTACACACTGTTTTTAGCAAATAACAATGCCCATTTGTGACTGCATAGTAGATGAACTACATTCCTAAAGCAGAAAGCCATTATCACGCCATTGTCACTACACAATGTCATAATGCATTCCCACAGCTCACCTTTAAAGAAGACAGGTATATTTGAATGCAGTTAGAATCATAATGTGGTACAGCACAGAAGATGGCCATTTGGCCCACTGTACTCTTGCCAGTTCTTTGAAGGAGCAACCCATTAGTTCCATTCCTTAGCTCTTTCCTCAGCCCTGCAAATGCTTCCTTTTAATGTTATATGCACTTCATTTTTGTAAGTTATTATTTAACCTTTCCATCACACTCTCAGGTAGTGTATTGTCCATGATGAAAACTTTGAGTTTTATTTTTGAATAATCTCCTCCGGCTTTGTTTTTACCAGTTATCCTAAAGCATTTTCTTTGGTTCCTGATACTTCCAGATTGGAAACAATGATTAAGCACACAAGAGTCTGGAGTGGGATTTTGTTCTGCTGTGGAGTTTAGGTTTCACTAGCTGGGGGTTTTTGAGCTCAGAGTACCACTTGTGTTTCAAAAATGAAATGAATTATAACATTTTTGAAAAAATTATTCATGTAATGGCCTGCCCTCAGTTGGTAAAATGAGCTTCTCACTATGAAAATGTGCCTGCATATTAAGGAATTCCCAACTTCTCTCCTTGGTACTTACTGAACAGGCTGATACCAGTCAGGCCAGCATTAGCAGTGCTACTTTTGATTTCGCCATTCTGTGATGAAGGAGGAAAAGTACTAGCTCGGTTCTGACTGCTGTTTGATTTCGCCATTCTGTGATGAAGGAGGAAAAGTACTAGCTCGGTTCTGACTGCTGTTTGCTTTCTAGTGCTGAGTAATATGTACAGAGGAACCATGATTATCCGGCATTTGATTATCCGAATTTCAGATTATCTGATAAGATCGGAAGGTCCCGATGCTCGGCTAAACTATGTTATCTGGCATTCGATTATCTGACATCTGATTAACTGAATGAAATACTCCCTGCCCGAGTCCTTTGGATAATCAAGGTTCCTCTGTATGTACAAGAGGTTATGAGACAAAGTTCCTCTTCAGAACCAAATAATTCCTGTTCGGTTCACAACTGAAAACTGCATGCACATGAGTTACTGAAGGGACACAGTATGGATAAGAATTTCAAGAAATGAAGAGTGTTGGAAGTAGGTAGATAAATGGTGACTGACTGAATTGACACAGCAACGTTTTGAAGGCATAGCACACATGTCCACAATAAGGGATGAAAACTAAGTGTGGTCAGTACCCCTCTCCCCTCAGACAAGTTCCAAGTTTTCTTCCCTACTGTTGCCACATCGGAGACTTTAACAATGTTCTGCTGTTGTTTTAAGCTAGAATTACTGATCATTATTGTATAGTTGATAATTATTGATGATAAAATGTCTGATTTGATATTTACATTTAATATTCTGGTCATTTATCACAATACGAAAATTCAGTGTGGGTATTTGCTTTCACCTTGAAAAGAATGTTCGAAGTTCATCTGGCTGGGAATGAGATGTTTGTATTGGAGGCTTTCCTCTTGTTGCTCACTTGCAATGTGAGGCCTGCATAAATTATGCTTTCTACTGAGACCCAAGCTGCAGTCTAGGAAATGTGCTGTCTTCTATTCTGAAGAGCTATACTGCCATACTCCTTTCCTCTCCCAACATCGCAGTTTAAATAGTTATTAATCTCATTGCAGCCTGTTGATCTTGCTGTGCTTAGAAAAGCTTCAACATTGCTTGTTTATTTGGTGTTTGGTGCCTTTCAGAGTAATGCATCATATGATAGCACTTTCAGTCATTTGACATTCATCACAAGGGGCAACATAAATGCAGTGATTTAATCACTGATGGCCTTGAAATAGCAATTCTGTTAAATTAATGTTGATCCTTTTTATTTTACAATTCTGTCTCATACTGACAGCAAAGTACTGAGAAAATGATTTTGTTATATACGTGAAATCGGCCGTTTAACACATGCTTGGAAGAGAGGAAAAACCAAAGAGATAATCTTGACCAAATGTGACTACTTTGCATTGTTGGTAGATTTAAAGAAACATTGGATGCATAAGTCTGTTTTCACTCCATATTGCTCATCTTTTCTTCCCTGTAAACATCATATTCTTATACTCTTGAAGAAGAACATGCAGCTGTTTTACTATTTTTGTGCATTTCAGATGTCATTTGTCCCCTGTTCATTGCCAACAATCATGTTTGTTTCATACCCTTTTTCAGAAGCTACAATTAACCTCAATTGATTATATCAGGTGGGGGTGAGATACAAATATATATAAAATCCCTTGGTAGTTAACTGGCTTGACTGCTTGAAAATGTGAATTATTGATCAAACTAAAAACATAATTAAGTCTGTTGACTTGTCTATTATTTGATTCATATTTGTATTGTTTTGATTTATAAGTTATCTTTTAAAATGCCAATACGTTTACCTGGTCAACAAAACAAATTAATGCAAAAAATGGTTAAATGGTTTATTCCTTTCATTTCCTTTAAGAGTCTTTGATATAAAAAACTTTTTCAGCTGTTTGTTTCAAGTTATAAAGTGAATTATTAAGAAACTTGAGAAATAATAGGGGCAAAGTCAGAGATTTAAGTGTTTTTGAGCATCAATATACGGGATGCTTGTGAACTTAATTTCTGACACAATTAGCTCTTGATTTTCTTTTCTGATTTCAATGCAGGTCGGCTTGGCTTGGAATCTCAGGAGTCACACAATTCTCCTCAGCAAGTGTGTGTACCTGCAGAACATGAAGCCCAGAAAATTTTATGTGGAATTGACTGTTCAATGATTCTCACAACACAAAATCACATTTTGGCTTGTGGGAGTAACAGGTAACAGGGCCTTTAGAATTAAAAAACTTCAATGCCTCCCAAAAATATTAATTTCAGTTGACTATAATATGAGTTAACATGTTTTGAGAAGAGTTATGTTAGTACCTGTCACCTCTGAGAGGTATCTGTTTCCATTTACATATGAGCATCAGAGCAGAAATAGGCCAGTTAGGCAGCCTAGCCCACTCTGCCATTCAGCAGCCCCATGGTTGATCTGGATCTGGATACTCCGTATTCCTGTCTACCCTGATAACCTTTCATGCGCTTGCTTATCAAGAATTTGCCTTAAAAGTATTCAAAGACTTCTGTTACCTTTTGGGGAAGAGTTCTAAAGACAAATATCTCCTCATTTGTCTTAAAAGGGATGTCCCTTTTTTTTTAATAATGTGAATAGTTGTACATTTTCTCAGAGGAACAAGCATTCTTCCACATCTACCCTTTTGAGATCTTAAGGATCTTTATATGTTTAAAGCAAGTCACCTCTTACTTTTTTGAACTCTGGCAAATAAAAGCCTAACTTATCTAACCATTCCTTCGAAAACAAATTGCCCTTCCAGGTATTAGTTTGGTAAACTTTCACTGAACTCCTTCCAATGCATTTACACCCTTTCTTAAATAAGTAGACCCATACTATACGTAGTACTCCAAATATGGTTTCACCGATGCACTGTATGACTGAAGCGTAACCTCCATGTTTTGTTTTCAATTCATCTTACAATGAACGATGATATTCTATTGTCTTTATCAAGTATTTGCCATACCTACAAAATAACCTCCTTGTCATTTATGCATTAGGACACTGCAAGCCAGATGAATGGAGATTGTTTAGTAGCTTGTTCTAGAAATTGTTAAACACATTGATAGGTTTCAGATATATCAAATAAGTATATGATTAAATCAAATAATATGGTAACCCTCAATATCAACCTTGGTTCTTTGTAGTTGACCAGCATCTGTCCATGGGAAAGCACTTTTGAAGTATATTCTGTAAAACATGCCTGTTCCTTCAGTCAGTCAGAAGTATGCGTATCAGTGATAAAGCATAAAATACATTTCTATATTGATTTGTTTTTATTATTATACATAACTATCATTGTTTTAAATATGTGTTCCAGATTTAACAAACTTGGTTTGGATAAATTAACTGCAGCTGAGGATTCTCATGCCTCTAATCAAGTTGAAGAAGTTCATGTTTTCACTCCTGTGCAATCATTCCCCCTTAATGAAGGGAATATTGTGCATGTGGATGTAGGGACAGCACACTCTGCAGCAATTACAGGTGAGAGACACTATTTGAAAACCAGTTGGCTCCTTTGATTCCACAGTTTTGAGCTCATTAGTCTAGACCAAAACTCCAATGCTATTCTGAGAGAGTACTGCATTACTGGAGGTACCATGCAAGTTGTAGATCATGCATTAAACCAAGGTGCTGTCTGATCTTTCACGTGAATGGAGAAGATCCCATGGGACCATTTTATAAAAGAGGAAGAATATTATTCCTTGTGTACTGGCAACCTTTGCTCCTCAATCAACATCGAAAAAACAAAATATCTGGTCATTATCATAATACTGTGGGATCTTACTGCACACAAATTGGCCATTGTACATTACAAGATGAATATACTTCAAAAGTGCTTCACTGGCTTTAAAGCACTCTGGTATCTATTGAGGTGGTAGAAGGCTACATATGAAAATGTTTCATTTATTATGTTTTATTTGGATAAATTGGTGGATGAGAATAGGTAAAAACAATGACTGTAGATGTTGGATGGGAATGTACAGAAGACATAAATTTTGAGACCAAAATTTATGTATTCTGTTGAGTTAACATAGCTAGATTTCACTGTTATTGGCAAAGGGATAGTGAAACCACTGACCTTGAAAAAAGTTACATATCAAAATCTAGCGATCTGTTTCTGGCATGGTTTACCCTTTTTCTGAGTTCCATTTGAATGTGGTGCCAAATCAAGGGACCTCCAACCATCAGTAACGCAATTAAGTAGGGTTAGCATTTTCATTTTTAATTAAAGCTTTAGAGAGCAAAGTAAATAATGGTTAAAATAGGACTTACATGCAGCATTAAGGAAGGAACTGCAACAGTGTAGCATTTTTCTGAAACCTTGTTTATTTCAAAAGTGTGATTTTTAAAAAATATAAAATGAAGAGATTTTAAATTTCACAAATATCAATTAGTTTTTCAGGACCAGTGAGAGTGCTCAGCGTGAACTTCGTATACCATTAAAACACACGTTACACCTTGTTCAACAAGGTATAAACTTATCCAGATCTTTGATCACAAATCTGGCAGAATGAAAGGTAAAGTTCACAGCAGTACCTTATGGGAGATTTCTGCATTTAGCTATGGATATGTGGGCTTCAGATGATTAATGACAGAGAATACTTTTGCCATCCTTACTATCTCAAGATTTGTTAGTTTTGTATCCATCTCATTAATACACCTGGGATCCCATGAGATACCTTATTAAATGCCTTACTGAAGTCCCCTATGTAGGCAGCATTCACTGCCTTTCCCTCATTAATCATTCTTGTCACCTCCTCAAAAAAACTCAATCAATTTGGGAAGACATGACCTTCCCTGCACAAACCCATGCTGCCTACCATGATCAAATCCATTCATTCCAAATGTGAATAAATTCTGTCTCTCAGTTTCTTTTCCAACAGCTACCCTATCACTGACTTGCGGCTCATCGGCCTGTAATTTTGTGGATTATCTTATTTTCCCTTCTTAAACAAAGGAACAACATTGGCTACTTTCCAATCCTCTGGAACCTGGCCTGAGACCAAAGATGACGCAAAGTTATCTGTTAAGACCCCTGCTATTTCCTCACTTGCTTCCCATACTATCCTGGAATGGATCCCATCTGGCTCAATGGACTTCTCTACCTTAATGCATTTCAAGACACCCAACACTTCCTCCTTCATTACATTGATTTTCCCGAGAGAGTCACACATCTTTCCGTAGTCTCAACATCCCGCATGCCGTATCTTTAGTGAATACCGATGTAAAGTACTCATGAAGGATGTCACCCATTTCCTCTGGCTCCACACATAACTGCCCTCCTTTATCCTTGAGTGGGCCTACTATTTCCGTAGCTACCCTCTTCCTCCTAATATATAAACAAAATGCTCTCGGATTCTCCTTAACTCTGTTGGCCAAGGACGTTTCATAGCCCCTTTTAGCAGCCCAACTCCCCATTTGAGCTCCTTCCTACTTTATATTCTTCAAGGATTTTGTCAGTTTTTGGATGCTTAGACCTTAGGCATGCTTCTTTTTTTTGACTAATTTCCACTGTCATCCAGAGTTTCTGAATGCTTCCATTCCTGTCCTTCATTTTATAGGAGCGTGCCTGTCCTACACTATAATCAGCTGGTCTTTACAAGACTCCCACATGTTAGATGTGGATTGACCCTTAAGCAGCTGCTCCCAATCCACGTCCTTCAATTCAGTTATTATTGCTATTCCCCCAATTTAACACCTTAATCCAAGGTCCGCTCTTGTCCTTATCCATAAGTATCTGAAAATGTACGGAATTATGGTCACTACTTCCAAAATGCGACCCTGCTAAACTTTGATCACTTAGCCGGGCTCATTTCTCAATACCAAGTCCAGTATGGCCTGCTCCCTCATTGGACTATCTACGCACCGTTTCAAAAATCCCTCCTGGACACAACTAACAAATTGCTTGCCATCCACTCTCCTGGCAGTAAGGGAGTCCCAGTCAATATGTAAGAAGTTAAAATCACCCACCACAACAACCCTGCTACTTTCACATCTTTACAGAATCTGACTACATATCTCTTCTTCTATCTCCCACTGGCAGCTGGGAGGTCTGTAATACCATCCCAGCATTGTGATTGCACCATTCCTATTCTTGAGCTCTACCCATAATGTCTTGCTACAAGATCCCTCCAGGGTATCCTCCCTCATCACAGCTGTGATATGCTGCCTAACCAATAAGGTAGAGAAGTCCATTGAGCCAGATGGGATCCACCCCAGGATAGTAAGTGAGGAAATAGCAAGGGCCTTAACAGATAGCTTTGCGTCATCTTTGGTCTTGTTCCCAACTCCTGCCACACTAGTTTAGACCCTTCTGACTGGCACTATCAGACCTCCCTGCCAAGATATTCCCTTTATTCAAACAAGAATTTTTGACGGTTTGCCTGCAAGAACTTTCAAAAGCTGATTGTGGGCAGAAGTGCACAGGTAAAGGGACAGCTGGAAAATGGGAGGTCTTCAGAAATGAGATAATGAGAGTCCAGAGAAAGTATATTCCTGTTAGGGTGAAAGGAAATGCTGGTAGGTATAGGGAATGCTGGATGACTAAAGAAATTGAGGGTTTGGTTAAGAAAAAGAAGGAAGCATAGGTCAGGTATAGACAGGATAGATCAAGTGAATCCTTAGAGTATAAAGGCGGTAGGAGTATATTTAAGAGGGAAATCAGGAGGGCAAAAAGGGAACATGAGATAGCTTTGGCAAATTGAGGTAAGGAGAATCCAAAAGGTTTTTACAAATACATTAACGACAAAAGGATAACTAGGGAGAGAATAGGGCCCCTCAATGATCAGCATGGCGACCTTTGTGTGGAGGTGCAGGAGATGGGGGAGATACTAAACAAGTATTTTGCATCAGTGTTTACTGTGGAAAAGAACATGGAAGATATAGAATGTAGGGAAATAGATGGTGACATCTTGAAAAATATCCATATTACAGAGGACGAAGTGCGAATAGATCCGTAAAAGAAAACCCTCCTTGCCATAAAACTCACTCACTGTCTGTTCTTCTGACCATGATCTTTTGTGTTTTTCCAATCCCTTTACACCATGTGCATATGCAGTTGTTTAGCCCACACCTTCTGGAATTTCTCTCCTGTCTTACTTACAATAAAACCCTTCTTAAAACCTATCTAATTACCCAAATATTTGGTGATGCTACCTAATATCGGCTTGTTCGACTCAATATCCACTGAGTGCACTATCTGGGGATAGCTTGCTATGTTAAAGGCAATATACATGCAAGTTGTTGTTCTAATACTGGAATACTGAAGATTTTCTTCTGACATTCGTTTTCACAGTTGTTATTTTACAAACATATTAAAAAGACAAGAAGGTGTACCAGGCCCACCAATACTTGTCAATGTTTAGTTGAATAGTGTGATAATACAGCTCGGTGCACTTTGTACCCAAACATCAGTAATGTTAAATTTCGGGCAAGGGTAAAGGCATGGGAAACCACTTCTTTAGCTCATTTAATATAATCAAACTAAGCCACAAATAGTTAATCATAATTCATAACTGGCTATAATTAAGTTTCACATCCTGCTTTCCTTTGTCGTCTACTGCTGCCCACCTCCAAAACATCACCCCACTACTTTCAGTATCCTTGGGAGCAGAGGACTGAACAGAATTGATAAAGATTACTTCCATCATTTCCAGACTCAAAATTCAGGAAATTTTGCAGTAGCAGTAGGACTGGTGAGAGCGAGGACTAGGGGGCTCCTGGGAAGGTAAATTTCCCATTTAAATACCATTTCTTGGAATCAGTGGCCTCTATTTTGCAGCAGTAGTGGGAGCAGTGAGGGCGAGGAACTGAGTGGGGACGGTTGAATTACGGTCTGGGAAGGTGAGTGAACTGATATATTTGTACAGTGGCTAAACCAGAGACACTACTCGTGCAGTGTCTCCCTCCTGCCGGCCTAGATACCCTACAGTGTGGAAACAGGCCCTTGGGCCCAACAAATCCACACTGACCTTCCAAAGAGTAACCCATCCAGGCCAATTTCCCTCTGACTAATGCACCTAACACTAGGCAATTTAGCATGGCCAATTCACCTAACCTGCATATGTTTGGACTGTGGGAGGAAACCAGAGCACCCAGAGGAAACCCACGCAGACACTGGGAGAATGTGCAAACTCCACGCAGACAGTAGCTCAAGGCAGGAATCGAACCCGGGTCCCTGGTGCTGTGAGGCAGCAGTGCTAACCACTGAGCCACCGTGCTGCCCTCCTCTAACCAAAAAAAAGACTATGGTGTGTTGATAATGTAATATTTTTCTTTTTTTTTATCGTGTGCTGGTACATAGTGTGATTGGTAAATTTGTTTTCATTTAATTTATCTATTATTTGATATTACAGTTGGACTAAGTTAAACTTAAGAGTAAAAATGGCAGGAGATTCCAGACCCGTGTTATGCTCCTCTTGCTCAGTGTGGGAGCTCAGGGACATGGCTGGTGCCCCTACTCCTTCATGTGCAGGAAGTATGTCCATCTGCAGCTCTTGTTAGACTGCCTAAAGGCTTTGGAGCTGTGATTAGACTTACTTTGGGGCATCTACAATGCTGAGGAGGTCGTGGATAGCATGTTTAGCGAATTGGTCACACTGCAGATTAGGATTGCTGAGGGAGAAAGGGAATGGGTGACCCAATGGCAGTGAAAGAGCAGGAAGGCAATGCAGGTGTCCCCTACGGTCATCTCCCTCCAAAACAGGTATACCATTTTGGATATTGTTGATGAAGATGGCTCACCAGGGGAAGGGAGTAGTAGCCAGATTCTGGCTGGCTCTGCATACAGAACGGCAGGATAAAGAGTGGAAGGGCTATAGTCATAGGGGATTCAATTGTAAGGAGAGTAGATAGGCAGTTCTGTGGTTGAAAATGAGGCTCTTGAATGGTATGTTGCCTCCCAGGTGCATGGGGGTCAAGGATGCCTCAGATCGGCTGTAGGAGATTATGAAGGGGGAGGGTGAATAGCAAGCTGTTGTGGTCATCTAGGCACCAGTGATATAGGTAATAAATGGGATGAAGTCCTACAAGCAGAATTTAGGGAGTTAGGAGCCAAGTTAAATAGTAGGATCTCAGGATCGCTACCAGAGCCAGGTGTTAGTCAGAGTAGAAATGAAAGAATAGGCAGGATGAATGTGTGGCTTAAGAGATGGTGCAGGAGGGAGGGTTCAGATTTTTGGGATATTGGTACTGGTTCTGGGGGAAGTGGGACTATTACAAATTGGATGGTCTACACCGGGGCAGGACTGGAACCAATGCCCTAGGGGGTGCTTTTGCTAACGCTGTTGGGAAGGGTTTAAACTAATGTGGCAGGGGGATGGGAACCAAATAAGGAGGTTAGTGGACAGTAAGGAGGTAGTAACTGAACCCCGTAAAGAACTAGCTAATTAAGTCAGTGTGACTAAGGGGAAGAGTAGGCAGGGAACAGATGATGAAAGGGACAGGTGGTCTGAGGTGCATTCATTTTAATGTGAGAAGTGTAGTAGGTATGGCAGATAAACTTAGGGCTTGGACTAGTACCTGGGAGTATGATGTTATTGCTATTACTGAGACTTGGTTGAGGGAAGGGCAAGATTGGCAACTAAATATCTCAGGATATTGATGCTTCAGGTGGGATAGAGAGGGGGATAAAAGGGGTGACGGAGTTGCATTATTGGTCAGAGAGGATATCACAACTGTGCTAAAGGAGTGCACTATGGGCAGTGAGGCAATATGGGTAGAGCTCTGAAATAGGAAGGGTGTGGTAACAATGTTGGGGCTGTACTACAGGCTTCCCAACAACGATTATGCGATAGAGATGCAAATATGTCGACAGTAGGAGCAACAGGGCGGTGGTGATCGGAGATTTTAATTTTCTCAACATTGACTGGGAATCACTTAGTGTTAGAAGTTTAGATGGAGCAGAATTTGTAAGGAGCATCCAGGAGGATTTTATAGAGCAGTATGTAAGTAGTCCAACTCGGGAAGGGGCCATACTGGATGTGGTGTTGGGGAATGAGCCCGGCCAGGTGGTTGAAGTTTCACTAGGGGATTACTTTGAGAATAGTGATCACAATTCCATAGGTTTTAGAATACTCATGGATAAAGATGAGAGTGGTCCTAAAGGAAAAGTGTTAAACTGGGGAAGGCCACCTATAGCAAAATTTGGTAGGAACTGGGGAACATGGATTGGGAGTAGCTGTTTGAGGGTAAATCCACATTTGATATCTCAGAGGCTTTTAAAGGGAAGTTGATTGGAGTACAGGATAGACATGTCTCTGTGAAAATGAGGGATAGAAATGGCAAGGTTAGGGAACCATGGATGACAGGTTAAATTGAGAGACTAGCTAAGAGGAAAAAGGATGCTAGGCAATTGAAAACAGATGAAGCTTTGGAAGAATATTGGGAAGGTAGGACTAATCTGAAACAAGGAATTAAGACTGCTAAAAGGAGTCATGAGATATCTTTAGCCAACAGGATTAAGGAAAATCCCAAAGCCTTTTATTCGTATCTAAGGAGCAAGAGGGTAACTAAAGAAACAGTTGGCCCACTCGAGGTCAAAGGAGGAAAGTTATTTGTGGAGTCAGAGAAAATGGGTGAGATTCTTAATGAGTACTTTGGGGTTGTATTCACCGAGGACAGAGACGTGATGGATATTGAGGTTTAGGGGTACATGTTTGATTATCCTAGCTCAAGTTGGCATAAGGAGGGAGGAAGTGTTCGATATTCTAAAAGGCATTAAGGTGGATAAATCCCCCAGGTCCAGATGGGATCTATCCCAGCTTACTGCGGGAAGTGAGAGAGGTAATAGCTGGGGCTATTAACAGATATCTTTGCAGCATCCTTGAGCAAGAGTGAGTTCTTGGACAAGTAAAGAATTGCAAATGTTGTCCCCTTATTTAAGAAGGGTAACGGGGATAATCCAGGTAGTTATAAACTGGTGAGCATGACGCCAGTGGTAGGGAAGCTGCTGGAGAAGATACTGAGGGATAGGATCTATTTACATTTGGAAGAAAATGGGTTTATCAGTGATAGATCACATGGTTTTATGCAGGGAAGGTCCTGTCTTACCAACTTAATAGAATTCTTTGAGGAAGTGCCAAAGTTGATTGATGAGGGAAGGACAATAGATGTCATATACATGGACTTCAGTAAGGTATTTGACAAGTTTCCCCATGATACACTGATGGATAAAGTGAGTCTCATGGGGTCCAAGGTGTACTAGCTAGATGGATAGAGAATTGGCTGGGCAACAGGAGAGAGTAGTAGTGGAAGGGAGTTTCTCAAAATGGAGAACTGGACCATGTTGTTCCAGAGAGATCCATGCTGGGACCACTGTAGTTTGTGGTATGCATAAGTGATCTGGAGGAAGGTATAGGTGGTCTGATTAGCAAGTTTGCAGATGACACTAAGATTGATGGAGTAGCAGATAGTGAAGGGGATAGTCAGATAATGCAGCAGAATATAGATAGATTGGAGAGTTGGGCAGAGAAATGGCAGATGGAGTTCAATCCGGGCAAATGCGAGGTGATGCATTTTGGAAGGTCCAATTCTAGAGCAAGCTATAGGGTCAATGGAAAAGCCCTAGGGAAAATTGATGTACAGAGAGATCTGGGCATACAGGTCCATTGCACCCTGAGGGTGGCAACGCAGGTTGATAGAGCATGCTTTCCTTCATCGGACGGGATATTGAGAACAAGATTTGGCATATTATGTCACAGTTAATTAGGACTTTGGTTCGGCCACATTTGGAAAAGTGCATACAGTTCTGGTTGCTACTTATACCATGTGTTCAAAAAGAATGGATACCCAATGAACACAGTCTACCGATTTCTCAGCAACAAACCCAAACAAGCAGACAAGACACGTCCAGAAACCCTAGCCACTCTCCCCTATGTCAAAGACATCTCGGAAATGACTGCCAGTCTACTCAGACTCTTGGCATCATGGTAGCCCACAAACCCAGCAACACACTAAAACAGCAGCTAATGAACTTGAAAGACCCCACACAGACAACAAGCAAAACTAATGTCATTTACTAAATACAGTGCAAGAACTGTAACAAACACCACATTGGATAAACAGGCAGAAAACTACCCACAAAGATACATGAACACAACTAGCCACAAAACAACATGACCCTCTCTCACTAGTCTCCTTACATACAGATAAGGAAGGACACCACTCCAATTGGGACAACGCATCCATCCTAGGACAAGGTAAACAGAGACATGCACGAGAATTCCTAGAAGCTTGGCATTCTAACCTGAACTCTATCAACAAACACATTAACTTAGACCCTATCTGCTATCCTCTGAGAAAAAGAACTGGAAATGACATCATCAACCCAAAGAAACCCAAACAAATAAATAGAAAGTAGGAATTATCAACAGTGTTTCGCCTGGAGGCCCACTGAAGATGTTACCTAATAGGGTGACAAAACGTTTGGAAATGAACCTTTCAGTTCAGTGAGCAAACCTACATCCAGAACCTCAACCAGAGCTACAAACCTTCTCAAAACTCGCTACCAGAAGGATGTTCACCAGGATGTTGCCTGGTAAGAAGGGCACTAGCTATGAAGAGAGGTTGAGTAGATTAAGATTATTTCCATTTGAAAGTCAGAGGTTGAGGGGGGTCCTGATTGACTTGTACAAGTCATGAGAGGTTTGGACAGGGTAGATAGCAAGAAGCTTTTTTCCCCAGAGTGGGCGACCCAGTTACTAGGGGTCATGAGTTTGAGATGAGAGAGAAAAAGTTTAAGGGAAATATGCGTGGAAAGTTCTTTATGTAAAGGGTGGTGGGTGCCTGGAGTGCGTTGCCAGCGGAGGTGGTAGAGGTAGGCATGATAGTGTAATTTAAGATGTACCTAGACAGATACACGAACGGCAGAGGGATACAGATCTGTGGATAATACACTGCAGGTTTATATAGAGGATTTCGATTTACGCAGACTTGGAGGGCCGAAGGGCCTATTCCTGTGCTGTAATTTTCTTTGTTCTTAATGCCATGTTTTATCTGCAATAAGCCCTTGCAAGCCCTGTTTGCAAAAAAAATTCATCACTTGCTAGATATTAATAACATCCTCTTCTTCACTATTTTTCAAGAGGTAGCCTATTTCACACGTTAGCTACTGTATATGATAAAAACTCAGCACCTTCCCTGAAACAAAATTGGAAAATTGTAACTCTAAGTCACTGTTTAATTTTTTATATGGACAGAGATATTCGATGAAACATAATAATATACAAATCTTTTTGATAGTTCTGAACAGAAAACAGAATGGTAAAGCTGCATTGTGATATTATTAAATGAATTAAAATTTCAACATACTAAAATGCATTAAAACTGCAATATGATGATATGCATTAACATTTGTATACAATCATATACACTGATTTAAAGCAGTTTTAGGAAGCTGGTAATACAAATAATCTAAAATAGCAATTCAGATAATTGCTTTGCACTGTAGTCATTAAGTTTTAAATCTCAGTAAAATTATACACTTGAAGGTACCAACCACCTTGTGCACTACTCTGCTACTCTCATAGTATCCTCTTTAGCAAAAATCAATAACATTCAGTTTTGGCATGATATTAAGTGCTCCTTCTATTAGGTGAACCATGTAATAACATTATCTATGAGTTCTATTAAAAACAGAAGTATATTAACCTTTTAGAACATTATGTAGGGATTGCAATTGGCTTTATTGCCCTTTTGCTAGCATACATAAAATCAGCTAAGTCTCCTATTCCTTTTTGCCATCCATCACTCCATTCTGGAAAGTATATGTATTTAAGCTTTGGTGACTAGATACTGCTTGACAGTACTTTATAATGTTATATAGTCCATCAACTGTCATTACCTGGGTTGAACACATGTTGCTTTGTGAGGTATTTCAGGATTACTTCCTCCTTCAGAATGATACTTTGTGGAATTGGGGTCAAAGGAACTTGCTGAAGGAGAGGAGAAGTTGGGTGGGTAAAAATGTGACTATTCTGTGGAAGACTAAATTTTGGGTGTTGAAGAAAAATGAATAATGCAGTGTGTGAACTCATGCAGAGATTCTGATCTGAAAATCATTTTTTTCATCAATGAACTATCAACAAAAAAGCTTTGCATACTTTTCTTGACTAACTTGCTTACAGTCTTTGCCTATAACTAACTTATTGTTGTGAAAAACTCAAATGTTTATGTACTGCAAGTCAAATGTAGAGTTCAACATCACCTACTGAGTCCAAAAGACATTTGGATATTCTCCAAATGTTTCAGAAAGAGTTTTCATGAGACATTTCCTCTTCCTAAAACTTTCAGTGGCTATAACATGTTGAAGTGCTAATGTAAACTGAAAATGCCTAAATAGTCATCAAGACTTTGCCTCGAATCCACAATATAAACACTGCTTAATTGCTTTCTCCTGTCCATTATGTTCTTGATGTCACATGCTGTCTAATCCTAAATTCTGTTGTTGCACTTTGCAAAAAAAAGGGCTGATATTTGCAATGCACAGAAACCACATTTACTAACTAACAGAAATCAGGGCTGATATTCCCACAGTCAAAACCAGTGTCCTGATCTCCAGCAACTGACCTTAAAATGAGTATAGCTGTATATTTACTTCATGTTAATTATATTTTTGGTAGTCTTAAAGTGCAGGCACAGCTATAGTTTAGCTTTCGAACAGTGCATTATATTTTGCACAGTATAACGTTTATCTCATTTGTCATCATCAGTTTTGTTTTAATTCATTCATCAGTTGTGGCCATTGTGAGCATTTATTGCCCATCTCTAATGATGGTGATCTGCATTCTTGGACCTTGGAATGTAGAAATATGCCCAGTGCTGTGAGGAAGGGAATTCCAGCATTTTGATCCATTGGCTGACATGGCATGGCATTTATAATTCCAGTTAGGATAGTGTGTGGCTCAGAGCGTAATTTGCAGGTTGTCATGCCTCATGTATCTGTGACTTTGTCTTTCTAAGTGAAAGAAATCATGGCTTTGTGAAGTACTGGGAGAAAGTGAGGACTGCAGATGCTGGAGATCAGGCCTTATTCCTGATGAAAGGCTTTTGTCTGAAATGTCAATTCTCCTGCTCCTCGGATGCTGCCTGACCTGCTGTGCCTTTCCAGCACCACGCTCTAAATTTTGTAAAGTCCAGTCTGAGGCGCCTGGATGAGGTCCAGTCGTAGAGATATACAGCATGGAAACAGACCCTTTAGTCCAACTCATCCATGCCGATCAGATATCCTAAACTAATCTAATCCCTCTAAATCCTTCCTATTCATATACCCATCCTGCCCTGATATTCGTCATACCTTGATAATTTTCCACATTGTTGATAGATGCCAGTGTTATGGCTGTATTAGAACAGAGTGGCTAGGGGCACGGCTAATTCTGGGGCGCATGTGTTCAGTTCTATTGCTGGAATGTCAGGATTGACAGAAAGAGGGATCTAGGTGTTCTGGTGCATGAGTCTCAAAAAGTATGCTGGTATAGCCAGTATTAAGAAAGTTACTGTTTACTCTGTGAGTGAATACAGAACCGGGGGTACTGTTTAAAAATCGGGCTGTCAGCCTTTTAGGACAGCGATGTGGAGATTTCTTTATCTGAGGGTTGTGCAACTTTGGAACTCTGCTTTGGAAGGTGGTGGAGGTGAGACTGATGAATATTTTTTGAGGCAGAGGTAGATTGATTCTGTTGCCTAACAAGAATCTAAGGTTATTGAGGTAGATAGGTGTGCACTTCAAAAAAAGAGAAAGATCAGCCTTGATCTTATTAAATGGTGAAAGTGAGGACTGTAGATGCTGGAGGTTAGAGTCGAGAAAAGCACAGCAGGTCAGGCAGCATCCAAGAAGCAGGAAAATTAACGTTTCAGGCAAAAGCCCTTCATCAGGACCACTCTTTGGACTCTTATTAAATGATGACCAGATTCAGGGGCTGAGTGATCCTTCTCTTTGTTCGCTATGTTGTACTACCAGACTGTCCAACTCGGGTCTTTAACTAAGGATTCTGTAAGAAAATGATTGTTTCTTTGATCATTACAGAAACTGGAGAATGTTACACATTTGGCAGTAACCAACATGGACAATTAGGCACCAACACACGTCACAATAATCGATTGCCGTACTTAGTTTCTAACCTATGCGGAGTAAAGGTTACCATGGTTGCTTGTGGTGATGCTTTCACAGTCGCGATTGGAGCAGGTATGTAGCAATGGAAATGTTGGAATGATAATTAGTGTTTTGTTAAAACTCTGACCGATGCTAAATTGGAAATCCAATTATGTTGATCAAATTAATATTCAATTATATGAACAATTATGTCACCCTCTCAGACTGATCTGTTGTATTGATCTTGGACACTAAATAGCTGCTTTTAAAATTAAAACTAATCTTGATAAATACATTCGCTTAAATATTTGGATAATTAAAATAATTGCATGACTCAGTGAAGTTGATAAACTACCTTTCAATTAAACCTCTGTTCCAAATATCATGATTGCTCTGCACATTCCTTTATTGCAGAAATACAGTACATTTATATAATTAAAGCTTGCCCTGCTTTATTTCTTCATACTCTCCAGTTAAAAGAGGATGCTGGTAATCGAACAGTTTCTGTCCAACTTGGTAGAAATTGCTCCAATACCTGATTCACAAGGCTAATTAATTTTGTGTGTAGGGTAGATGGGTTTTTAAATGTGGTTTCAATGTCATGGAAAGAGGTTATTAATAACGTCTGCCACTAATCATACTGGCTTGTTACTGCTGTCTGGAACATAGAAAGAAGCAAAGAATATTGGAGATGTTTTACGGAACATTTAAAAGTTACAGATAACACTGTAATGGTTCAGTAGGTAAATGTATTGCGGGTTTGGTTATTGGGTGTTGCAGCCCAGAAGGACCCCAAGATCTCTCCTTTTTTTTCCTGAACTAGTTGATCTTAGTTGGAATTCTAGCCAGAGAATAACTGCTGATGTTAACAGCCTTTAACTTAACTTTTCGGTGGTTTCCTGTTGCTGATTGTGACCCTGTAGTTGATGTATGAAAACCTGTTGATACCATGGTCAGGATTGTCCTCTTGTATAGAAAGGTTTTCTGATCACAGAAAAATTTCTGATTTAAGGATTTTTTGTATTTTCTTTCTGGCCGCTATTCTGCTTGGAGGAGAGTTTGGGGCAGAGATTAACTTGAGCAGACCTAAAGTCTAATTGTACTTTTTTGTACCGATTGGCTGAACATCTGCCTGGAGGGGTGCCAAGGGAAGCAGAGGATAGCTGGAGTAGATTGTAAAAGACTGTTGCAGCTTGCCTTCTCTCTGATAAATTAGAAAAATTCTTTAATTTTAATAAAGCTACACCTAGATTACCAATCTGAAATTAATAATGAGCTTTTGGCCCCATGAATTAATGGTCCTCCCACTATCCATAATGAAGTTGCATTCTGAAGTAACTCTTTGTTTATAAATGTACAGCTTTTCTTTGAGTCAGTCATTCAGGGGCTCAATACCCCTGACATTCATCCTTTTATATAAGCCATATCTCCCTGTTTGGATCAGTCAGGGAACTCATAATCTATGACGCCCAGCTGGTTGACCTCATTATAATCACTTCATCCCTCCCCCTCTGAAACAACTGACACAAGGAGGTCTGATTCCTTCGAGAGCCTCCTGGGATGTCTTAACACTGGGTCAGGTTTCTCCAACTTGGAATCCAACATGGGAGATGTATAACACAGGAGCTTACCTCCTGCACCTGGAACGTTTCACTTGACTTTCACTCCCTTCTTCTGGATGCAGAATCTTCAAGGTGGCCACTTTCATCATGTCCATGTCTGATTCAGAGGATTTGACAAATGTTTGATGGAGAGAGTGAATTAACAGGTCCCTGAAGTATTTCTGAAGGTTCTGACTGCTCCCAAACAGTCAGTGAACTTGCAGAATTCAAATGGTCCGCATGCTTATTCGGGGCATTGCACCTACCCGGAGTTTCAAAGTCACTTGTCCTGATTTCATGTAAATCATGTTTCTTAACCCATGCAAGGTCATTTCTATGATTCTTCCACCAAACTTTGAACCATGCATCAAATTGTCTCGCTTGATGGAGTTTTTGGTTTGGACCAGAGTTCCTGATGCTGTTTCAAACCCCCCCACCTCCCCCCACAAGCGCGCACACAATGGTGACAGGGTGGATGCCAGGTTGTGTATGCACTTTTCATGGTAATTTACCAGACCCAGAAATGACCTAAGTTCTTTGACAGACAGGGGAGCCAGGGCACATTTGATTACCTTCAGTATTCCTTCCAATGGGTGCAATATGGTCTTGTTGATCCTGTAGCCCCCATAAGTCAATTGGGGAGGCCTGGAGCTCACATTTCCCTTCTTAGTTTTCCCTGTTATCAGGATGTCACCGAGGTAAATGGTGACTTGAGGTAGGCTGATGATATGCTGAATGATATGCTGACTTGTGTATTGGTACAAGCCCTTATAGGTATTAATTGTAGTATACTTCACAGAATCCTGGTCTAAGTGCAATTGCAAATAAGCATGATTCATGTCAAGCTTTGCAAAGGACAATCTCTGAGGTAAAAACAATAACTGCAGATGCTGGAAAGCAAATACTGGATTAGTGGTGCTGGAAGAGCACAGCAGTTCAGGCAGCATCCAACGAGCAGCGAAATCGACGTTTCGGGCAAAAGCCCTTCATCAGGACAACCTCTGCCTGCTTTGCGTACAAATCCTCTATCTGCAGGATTGGGTATTTATCAAGCTGTGATAAATGATTTACTGTTTGTTTAAAATTCCCACAAACGCAGACTGACCCATCAGGCTTCAAAATTGGTACAACTGGTGTCCTCTTCCATGTTTTCAACTGGTTTGATGATTCCTTCTCTTTCCAGTCTTCTGAGTTCTGCTTCTACTTTTGCCAGTAAGGCATGGGCATTGAAGGGTTGTGGAATTGCTTCCTGGTTAACATGCAAAGCCGCTTTGGCTCCTCTGATAGTCCCAAGACTTATTGATATGTGTTGTTATTTCTGGTTTGTTACCCGTGCTACGTGCAAGCAAGGCAAGGAACTGGGAGAGAGAGGAGTTGAACACATGGCTACAGGGAAGGTGCAGGAGGGAAGGTTTTGGATTCCTGGATAATTGGGGTTCTTTCTGGGATAGGTGGGACTTCTACAAACAGGATGGTCTTCACCTGGACCAGAGGGGTACCAATATCCTGGGGGGAAAGCTTGATAATGTTCTTCGGGTGGGTTTAAACTAATTCAGCAGAGGGATGGGAACCTAAATTGTAGTTAGAGTATAGAGGAGGTTGAGAGGAGGAGGTCCGAGATAAGGCTATAGGGTCGCAAGAGGGCACTGGCAAGCAGAAAGTTGGTTTGAAGTGTGTCTATTTCAATGCCAGGAGCATCCGGGAATAAGATGGGTGAACTTGCAGCATGTGTCGGTGCCTGGGATTTCGATGTTGTGGCCATTTCAGAGACATGGGTAAAGCAGGGACAGGAACAGTTGTTGCAGGTTCCAGGATTTAGATGTTTCAATAAGAACAGTGAAGATGGTAAAAGAGGTGGGAGTGTGATTTTGTTAGTCAAGGAAAGTATTACAACTGCAGAAAGGACATTTGAGGACTCGTCAACTGAGGAAGTATGGGCTGAGATTAGAAACCGGAAAGGAGAGATCACCCTGTTGGGAGTTTTCTATAAGCCTCCGAATAGTTCCAGAGATGTAGAGGAAAGGATAGCAAAGATGATTCTTGATAGGAATGCTATAGTTCAAGTACTTTAGATGGGTCAGTTTTTGTCTATTGTGTCCAGTGTGTCCAGGAGGGTTTTCTGATACAGTATGTAGACAGGCCAACAAGGGCTGAGGCCACATTAGATTTAGTACTGGGTAGTGAACCCGGCCAGGATTTAGATTTGGAGGTTGGTGAGCACTTTGGTGATAGTGACCATAATTCGGCTATGTTTACTTTTGCGATGGAAGGGGATAGGTATACACTTCTGGGGGAAAGGCAATTGCAATGCGATTAGACAAGATTTAAGATGAAGATGAAGAGGATGAGGAAGGAAACTACAGGGAATGGGCACAATAGAAATGTGGAGTTTAGGACAGAGATGTGAAGGCTTAATTAGGGCGATAGAGAGTTACAACGTAGCCAGGAAAGACCTAAAGAGAGAGCTAAGCTGAACGAGATGGGGACATAAGAAGTTATTGGCACTTAGGATCAGGGAAAATCCTAAAGCTTTCTATAGGTATATAAGGGATAAAAGAATAACTGAGGTAAGGTTAGGGCCAATCAAGGACTGTAGTGGGAACTTGTGCGTGAAGTCAGAGGAGATAGGGAAAGTACTAAATGAATATTTTTTGTCAGTATTCACACTGAAAAAAGACAATGTTGATGAGGAGAATACTGAGAAACAGGCAACTAGACTAGATGGGATTGAGGTTCAGAAGGAGGAGGTGTTAGAAATTCTGGAAATTGTGAAAATAGAAATATCCCCTGGGCCGGATGGGATTTATCCTCAGATTCTCTGGGAAGCCAGGGAGAAGATTGCCGAGCCTTTGGCTTTGATCTTTGTGTTGTCATTGTCTACAGGAATAGTACCAGAAGACTGGAGGATAGCAAATGTTGTTCCCTTGTTCAAGAAGGGGAGTAGAGGCAACCCTGGTAATTACAGATCAGTGAGTCTTACTTTGGTTGTGGGTAAAGTGTTGGAAAAGTTATAAGAGATATGATTTATAATCATCTCGATAGGAATAAGTTGATTTGGGATAATCAACATATTGTGAAGGGTAGATCTTGCCTCCCAAACTTTATTGAGTTCTTTGAGAAGGTGACGAAACAGGTGGATGAGAGAAATGTTGGGGTTCACCTATCAGTGGTGTACCCCAAGGATCTGTTTTGGGTCCACTGCTGTTCGTCATTTTTAGAAACTACCTGGATGAGGACGTAGAAGGACGGGTTATAAATTTGCAGATGACACTAAGGTCGGTACAGTTGTGGACAGTGCCGAGGATGTTGTAGGTTACAGAGGGACATAGATCAGCTGCAGAGCTGGACTGAGAGGTAGCAAATAAAGTTTAATGCAGAAAAGTGTGAAGTGATTCACTTTGAAAGGAGTAACAGGAATGCAGAGTCTTGGGTGATTGGGAAGATTCTTGGTAGTGTTAATGAGCAGGGAGATCTCGGTGTCCATGTACATGGACCCCTCAAAGTTGACACTTAGGTTGATTATTGGAAGGATGTGAAAGCTTTGGAAAGGGCTCCGAGGAGATTTACTAGGATGTTCCCTCGTATGGAGCGAAAGCCTTACGAGGAAAGGTTGAGGGACTTGAGGTTGTTTTCGTTAGAGACATGAAGGTTGAGAGGTGACTTAATTGAGACATATAAGATAATCAGAGGGTTAGATTGGGTGGAGAGCCTTTTTCCTCGGATGGTGATGGATAGCACGAGGGGGCATAGCTTCAAATTGAGGGATGATAGATATAGGGCAGACGTCAGAGGTAATTTCTTTATTCAGAGAGTAGTAGGGGTGTGGAACGCATGGCCAGCAACAGGAGTAGTCTCGCCAACTTTACAGGCATTTAAATGATCATTGCCTCGGCCTATGGATGAGAATGGAATAGTGTGGAATAGACAGACTTCGGTTTGGTTTTACAGGTCGGCGCAACATTGAGGGCTGAACAGCATATACTGTGCTGTAATGTTCTATGTTCTATATTTGACTTCCAGGTATTTAATTGGGACTTCACTCGGGCAGCCAGTTTCTAATTGAAAAATGTTGAGCCAATCCAGGTGAATTTCTTGCAACCAATTTTGCCCCATTGAGCTCAGGCCTGAGCCTTCTACTACAATCTCTGGTAGCCAAACCAGTCCTGGTATGGGTTCTCAGCCAAGCTAAAAGCTTGTGTAAATTTAAGGATTAGAATCCAGAGTGAACATTACCAAAAAATGGTTCTGCAATCATTGATATGATGGCACTGATTTTGATTCCATTTGAACCAGATTGCGATTTCACCAGAATTGATCTTGATTGGTTCTGCTTTGGATTTTGCTAAGCAATTTAATTATTCCAAATCAGGTGCAGGTGCAAATTCCTGGACACCCTACTGGCCTACAACTTAAGTTCCTCCATTTAAGTCTAGTCGAGCTCTGTTGCTATTGCGAATCCGCATATCAACAACAATTACGGTGTCTTACTGCGAGGGATACTGAGAAAATTGTACTGTTTGGCCGAGACTTTGCTTTGCTTTGTTTTGGGGTTTTGCTGTGGGCTGACCTTGAGTTACTCCTATCAGAATATTTCCTGAGTGAGGCTATGCAGTTGCTTGCATCCAAGCTCAGGCGGACTGGCGAGGATGTCCATTTCCATTAGAATACCTTGCAATTCATGTGCTCTGCTTGCTGCATCTTCCAATAATAAAGCCAGTTGGAGTGCTTGTTTGAAGTCCAGTTGAGCTTCTGCCAGTAGGTATTTTTTGCACAGTCACATCAATAATCCCTTAACTAGATGGGGGGGGTCTCTAAGCATCTAGTTAAGGTTTAAAACAAATTCACAGGCTTCTGCCAGCTATAACCTAGTCGAAAACCCGGTTCTCAAATTGCCGAGTAAAAGCAATATCCTGTCACAAGGAGGTTTGGAGTTTCCTTGATTATTCAATCAATTCTTGAAAGGCTTTCATTTAGGTTGCCTCAGGAAGAGTTAGGCTACTAATAACAGAAAATGCTGCAGCTCCACAGGCAGTCAGGAGAATTGCCTTGTTGTTTTTCATTTGCTGCAATGCCATTTGACTGGAAGAAATAATGCATTCTTTTCACATATTGAGCCTCATCTTCAATGGCAGGGTCAAATGAGTCAAGCTTCCCAAACAGAGGCATGATGTCAGAAAATGCTTGCCCCCAACTTCAAAGTGACTGCTATGAATGGGTATCTTCAGGATCAAGCTTTATTCTCATTGCCACTGAAATAACTCTTCAGAGGCCAGCATTCCATCACCAATCAACCTTTATTTACAAATACAGAATCTTCCACAATAGCACTGCTTGTCCTTGAGTCAGGCATTCAGAGGCTCAGTGCAGAGGAACCTCGATTTTCCGAATATCAATTATCTGAATTTCGGATTATCCAAAGGGGATCTCAACATGCCGATAGAAACATTACGTCAAAGAGCTGTAACAACCCTGATTGCAACTTTTGTTTACAGGTACAATGATTTAAAATGAACTCGGCTTACTGAAATGCTGCCGAGAACAGCCCTGGACAGTCCAGGCACCATCTCCAAAGGACTGACTCCCCTGGCGTTTGGTATACTTTCCTTTATTGGTCAGAGTATTGAGTACAGGAGTTGGGAGGTCATGTTGTGGCTGTACAGGACACTGGTTAGACTACTGTTGGAATACTGTGTGCACTTCTGGTCTTCTTCCTATCGGAAAGATGTTGTGAAACTTAAAAGGGTTCAGAAAAGATTTATAAGGATGTTGCCAGGGTTGGAGGATTTGAGCTATAGGGAGAGGCTGGGGCTGTTTTCCCTGGAGCGTTGGAGGCTGAGGGCTGACCTTATAGAGGTTTACAAAATTATGAGGGGCATGGATAGGGTAAATAGGCAAAGTCTTTTCCCTGGGGTGGGGGAGTCCAGAACTAGAGGGCATAGGTTTAGAGTGAGAGGGGCAAGATATAAAAGAGACCGAAGGGAAAACTTTTTCATGCAGAGGATGGTACGTGTATGGAATTAGCAGCCAGAGGAAGTGGTGGAGGCTGGAACAATTGCAATATTTAAAAAGCATTTGGATGGGTATATGAATAGGAAGGGTTTGGAGGGATATGGGCCGGGTGCTGGCAGGTGGGACTAGATTGGGTTGGGATATCTGGTTGGCATGGACGGGTTGGATGGAAAAGGTCTGGTTCCATGCTGTACATCTCTATGACTCTATGTATTCCTAATATCTATCATTTTATGTCAGCCAGGTTTTCCTGATTGGATTAAATTAACAGCCCCAATCAGGGAACCCATATTCTGAGGTCCAGCTGGCTGATATTCATTACAATTGCTACAGATTCTCGTTTGAAATCCGTTGTTAAGACATAATTGATATGTTGGTTGAGGTTTTCTTATCATTTTTGTGATGTTGCAATCTGGGCTGTGGTGAATAAGATCGATAAATAGTTCTTTCCTGGTTACTGCTCATGGGAAATCCCAGAAACAAAGGAGAGAAGTGGAGCGTGCATGTTTGGAAAAAAACAATTCTGTCTCAAATCCAAGAAGCCAATATAAATTGCTAATAGTATCCAACAGCAATCAATGCTGTTCTTAGTGAGTGAAAACCCTTCAGTGAGCAGGGAGGAGTGATGATTATAAGAGAAATGAAAAATCTAGACCTTGGTGTCCTGGATCAGAATTGAAGTCCTGACATTTGGATGTAATGGGTTGCTGCAAAGCCAAATACAAGTCACTGACTTTCAAACAGAACAGCTAAGCAGAATAAATTGAAGTGGAGAAAAGACCTCAAGATATTTCCATTCTGCAAAGTTTGCAATGTTCCTATGTCAATATACATTTCTAATGCTATCCAACAGCAATCAGTGCTACTCGCGGTGAGTGAAAACATTTAGATTTGGACTTGATTTTGGAAGTAATGATCAAAATGAATCAGTGCCAGGAAGAATGTACTTGAAGCTGAGTATGAAATAGAAGCTGATTGAAGCTTGGAACAAGTTGTCTTTCCCTGTCAATTCTATTTTTTGAGGATTTTCTTTTAAAAAAATTATGATACCGAAACATGCCATTTTGTCAAATGCACTATAGTTGCATTTATCCTTGATTTGAGCAGTTATCTTAGTAACACACATTCCCTCTTTAATCTCTTGTCATTTAATCCCCTTTCCTCCAACTGCCTACCTGGTGAATTGTTAAATGTACCTCTGCAGTCACTTAACTCTTATAGTGTATCTCACAGCCTCTCAGTTCTTGTATTAAAAAGAAATTCCTCTTCCTCTCTGTTCTAAATTTCTTGTATTTATTCTTATCTTTTTATCCTTGCTTGGATAGTTTCTATCGACTCTTCCTTATGCTTTCATAATTTTAGTCATCTCTATCAAATTACCTTAGACTCTTAGTTAATTCAGTAATAGTAGCATCACCCTTTCAAGATATCAATTATATTATTTAATAGTATCCTCGTGAATCTATGCTCTATTCCTTTAATATCTTTTTCGTAATATGAAGCTGTAAGTACTCCTTATAGTACTCTAGCTGTGGTCTTACTGTGATTTAATATGGATTTATCATTGTCTAATTCTTGTTCTGTAATTCTCTTGTCATAAAATCCAGTATTCCTTCACCTTTTCAATGGCCAATCGAGCTGAAATGTTTTCAGCACCCATGATTTTATACTTCCAAATCTTGTGACTCTTCTGCATCAATCAGTTTTTCCATCCCTTCCCGCCCCATTCAAAGTACAATTATTTGTTCTTCACATAGCATGTACCACCTTAAGTTTATTAACATTGCGTTCTATTTGTGTTTTATAATATTCTTATAATATTCACTTGCTTCCTTTTGTTGTCAATTATTGCAAAGTCTTCTGTTAACACTTGGCCTCCAAATTTCCACCTAGCCTTGTATCCAGATAATTGATTTGTAGACTTTTTAATCAATCTGGCCCTGACCAATGGTGAGATGTCACTACCTGCTTCTAGCCATTCCAAGAAGCTGCCTTTACTCCTACACCTTCTTTCCGTCATTTTGCTGTTTGCTACCTGCTTGCTGATTCCATACTCCTTAGTGTTCCATTAAAATAAAAATGTGGTGACATTTGTCACAGACAGAATTTATGTGTTCCCTTTGCAGCACTGATCTGTATGTTTTATATGCAAGAGAATCGATGACAAAGAGTTGGGATAAAGGGGTTATTTTTTTGATAGTAACATGTAACTAGTAGAGTGCCACAGGGATCAGTGTTGTGCTAATTAATATACATTTGCAATGTATATTAATTACTTGGATGACAGAAGTGAATGTACTACTGTTAAATTTGCAGATGACACAAAAATAAATGGGAACACAGGTAATAAGGATGATACCAGGAGTCTACAGAAGGATTTAGATAGGTTATGCAGATAGACTAAAACTTGTAAGTGGAATATAATGTCGGAAAATGTGAGGTTATGCACTTTGGCAGGAAGAATAGAAGAGCTGAATATTATTTAAATGGGGAAAAGTTGCAGAAAGCTGTAGCACAGAGGAATTTTGGAAGGTCCTAATGAATGAATCACAGAAAGCTAGCATCCAAGTTTAGCAGATCATAGGGAAAGCAAATTGAATGCTGCCCTTTATTTCAAAGGGAATGATATATAAAATTGGGAGGTCTTGCTAAAGCTATACAAGGCACTGGTCAGCCCAAGCTGGAATACTATGAGCAGTTTTGCTCCCCTTATCTGAGGAAAGATACACTGGCATTGGAGACAGTCCATAGAAGGTTCAGTAGGTTGATCCGTGGTATGGAAGGATTTTCTTATGAGGAGAGGTAGCTCCTTTCACATCATATCATTGAATCCCTACATGTGAAAGTAGGTCATTCAGCCCACTGAGTCCACACCGACCCTCCGAAGGGCATGCCGACTAGATCCACTCTATCCCTGTAACCCTAGATTGCCCATGGCTAATCCACCTAGCCTGCACATCCCTGAACACTATGAGCAATTTAGCACGGCCAATCCATCTAACCTGCCCAACTTTGGACTGTGGGAGGAAACCAAGGAAACCTAGACAGAGATGGGGAGGATGTGCAAACTCCATACAGGCAGTGACCCAAGGCTACAATTGAACGTGGGTCCCTGGCACTGTGGACAGCAGTACTAGCCATTGTGCCACCCCTTGAGTAGGTTCAACTTGTATTTAATTGAGTTTAGGACAATGAGTGGAGATATTATCAAAATATATACGATTCTTCGAGGGCTTAACATAATAGATGCAGAAAAGTTGTTCTCCCTTTTGGGGAGTGTAGGACCAATGGGCTTAATCTCTGAGTAAGAAGTGGCCTATTTAAGACAGATGAAGAGGATTTTTTTTCTATGAGAGTAGTAAATCTGTAGAACTCTTTATCAGAGGGCTGTTGAGGGTGGTCATTGAATATATTCAAGGCTGAGAGAGAAAGATTTTTAATCAGTAAGGGAATCAAGAGATAGGAAGAGATAGGAAAGTGAATTTGAGGATTATCAAATCAATCATGATCATTCAATGGAGGAGGGAATTTTGTGATGTCTTCCTAACCACTGAATTGTGATTTGGTGGCTTTCTGGTGAACACTTCCTGCTGCTGAAAGGTTCACAATATTCTTATTTGAAAATTCTGATATGGATAAAATTATTTATAGCTTTAAATTTGATTTCTATTTCTACAATGCATGGATTAAAAAGGAAAATACTTCTGTACATGAATTCTGAGAGGGGTAGCGGGCATCTGGAAAATAATTTATTGTATTGTAAAGTATTTAAATAAGGTTTTAAAACATAAATCTTGAAGAAAATAATTCAGTGCTTTAGGGAAAAAAAAATTGTAGAAAGACAATAAACGAACTGTTGCTGAGCAACAAGGTATCCTATATGCCAGACATACGGAGGCAGAAACCAGTTCTTTTAGGAAGACTAAACCATCCAAAAGTATGTGTTTTTTTTCTTTCAGATAGAAGCATGTTGCACAGGGAAGTCTGTAAGAGCAGCAGTACAGTTTAACAGTCTCTTGAGCAATAAGGGCAAGAGAGAAACAGTTGTGGATTCTTTAATGTCAGAAAGTGAGAGCTCCAGAGACAGAAGACTGTTGAAGAGAAATAAGGAATCTAATAGGTGAGCTGTGTTGGCAGTTTAAGGGTCTCATGAAGAGGCATTAAATAAAGAAAATGGCTTTGAGTGAATATGGACATTTGTCAGAATGAAACTAAGTCCTGCAGTGCCCACTGAAAAGGAAGCTAGAAAATGGAAGCAGGGTGACCCTTCCTGAACGTTGAGTATCTATAAAGTTCTTGTGGGGTTTGAAAGGGTTGAACATTTCTGATACTTGTAATAAGACCATCTCAAATAGTTCGCATTGAGGTATAAAATCAAATTTTCTTTCTTTTTATATACAATGGCCGGCACGGTGGCTCAGTGGTTAGCCCTGCTGCCTCACAGCACCAGGGTCCCAGGTTCAATCCCAGCCTCTGTGTGGAGTTTGCACATTCTTCCCATGTCTGCATGGGTTTCCTCTGGGTACTCCGGTTTCCTCCCACAGTCCAAAGATGTGCAGATCAGGTGAATTGGCCATGCTAAATAGCCCATAGTGTTAGGTGCATTAGTCAGAGGGAAATGGGACTGGGTGAGTTACTCTTCAGAGAGTTGATGTGGACTGGTTGGGTCGAAGGGCCTGTTTCCACAATGTAGGGAATCTAATCTAATCAATAAATTTTGTTCTTTTGTTAAAAGTAGACCAGCAGCCTCTTTTGGATATATTCAGTGATTTACCACAATAGTAATCAAATTGCAAAAGTAATATTTGTGACCTTTAAAGCCAGATTTCACTCTCGAATCTGACCTGTCCAATATTACCACCATCTGTGATTATAACACTGCAAACATCTTCCAGGTGATTTTGAAAGCAAGCCATAGCTTCCACGTTGTGTAGCCTTCTACACACAGCCCTTTTCCAAATAAAGAGTGGTATGTATATTGATTCCAACATTCCATGTTGTCCTGAAACTTCTTGAGAATTTGAAACAGTCAATGGCTTTGTTTTCGAATGATTCGTTCCATTTGATATGCTTTCGGATTGGTTCAGGAAATGGAATTAATTTGTGCCAGTCTGGAATGTACCTCTTGTTCTATCTGAGACTGAGAAATGGTTTCAATCCACAAAAGACATCAGGTGACTCTTGTATTTCAGCCTTTTGTGTACAGTTCCACAGGTATTCACTACATAATTGCGTCTTGCTCGGGTGACCATACTTTTGTGATCATAAAGAGTGCAAGTCAACAAGCATGGTGATCTTTAGATATCATGGTTGATCTTGAATTTGTCCACATCTGATATCCACATAATTGCAATTTTTAGCCGAAGTCAGTGCTTGAAAATAAGCTAGAATTTCATGCTAAAACTATCTCAATAGTGTTATAAAATGGAAGTTGACCCCCTCTGAGAAGTAAAACTGAATCAGCCAAAGGGCTCCACCTCACCATATAATCTGTTAAAATGAATGTGAAAAGGGATGTAATCCGTTTTTTTCAGCAGCTTCTAGTGTTTAAATAAAATTAATCCCTAATGCTCGCTTTACAATCCATAAGTAACAATTTATTTATCTAACGCTAACAGTGAACAAATTAGCTAACTATTAGCTGACTGAACAATTCCCTTCTAGCTACTAACTATTCCCGAATAACGCAAGATTCTCATGGTGTGTGGTTTCAATAAACACAAATTCCACTTATATAACAAAACAATAGAATTTAGTCTTTCAAAATTACAGCCAGGTTACGTGTCTTTCAGAACTCTGTGTCTTCTCTGCTGAGCCTTCTGTCAGGAACGTTTTCTCTGTAGGTTCTTCTGTTATGAATTTAGATAGTGTGCTGCGGTACCGTGGTAAATAGATGGTGCTTTCTCAAAGACCTGAGAACTGTTATCTCTTAGCAGATGGTAGTTAGCTCTGCCAATTTTTCAACTACCTCCTTTTATACCCTTGATGACCTATCAATATTTTTGCAATCGGATTGGTCCTATGTTATCAAACCATCAGATTTAAATTTAACAGCTTTTTGCTATCTAAGTGTCTGGTTTAAATTGATTAGTTAAGTTCAAAATTTGTCTTGGTAAAAACTGCTGCTTGGTCAGCTAACTGCATGGCCTTTTGACACAAATGTTTAAATTTGAGTGCTGTCTTTGTATCTGCAAAAACCCCCAAGCTGCTCCAAAACATCCCATTTAAATTTGTAATTGCAGGGGAGGGAGCACCATCTTTTAATGGGACCATGCAATGCTTTCCTAATTTTACAAAGACCAGCTTCACAACAATAGGCCTGGGTCACAGAAGTCAATTGTTTTAATCAAGTGGTTCTACAGTTAAGATTAACTAAAGAAATAAAGATTCGTGCACTTTGTGTCTTTCACTGTGTCTCACACCTGCACACACACACCATGGGTGCTGGGGGAAAAATAAGCACTACCGCAGTTAGGCGGTAGTGTGGGGGGTAAAAACAAGAAGATTAACTAAAGATCAAACTTGAGATCTTCCAGGTCTATGTGGCATTGTATCACAGTAGATTATAGTCTTCCAACGTTTAATACAGATCGGTTAATAAGATTCACATATTTGATCTTGAACACCAATAAGAATGCTTGCATTTTAGTTTAATATTTGCATCCCAATTTAGTTTGACAAGGTGCTAAAAACATTTTTTTACCTCAACAGAAGGAGAAATTTATACCTGGGGAAAAGGTGCCAGAGGAAGACTGGGAAGGAAGGAAGAAGACACTGGAATACCTAAACAAGTACACCTGGATGAAAGTAATCCCTATTTTGTTACCTCCGTTGCATGTTGTCATGGAAACACGTTGCTGGCAGTAAAACGTAAGGCATCGCCCTTGTATAATTTTTAATTGTTTTAAATATTTGCTGTACAGTTCTCAATTAAGTGTGTTGTCTTTAAACATTTTATTAGTGATTGACAAGTAAGATTAATACATAATCATATATTTTCAGAGCAGCACAATTAATTTGAAAGTAAAGTAAAACAAATATTTGGTGACATGCTATTTTAGCAAAGAAATATAGTTTATAATAAATAGTGATAAATTGTCTTTTTTTTTAAATAGTAAGAAAAAGAGTTTAAATATCACTTCCTCTGGTATTTTGCATTTTAGCTTTGGGTGATGAAGTCATTCCAAGATGACCTGAAGTAATCAGCTGTAGCTGTTCTGTTTTCTTTGGATCAGAAAGTGGCTGAACATAAGACAACGCAGAAGAAAAGTCGACTAATGCAAAACCTGTAGGCTGCTTTGGCGCTTCTGTGTAAATACCACAGTATTACTGGTATTGTTGACATTTAGGAGTAGACATTGAGTAGCCAAATATTTATATTCACATTTTGTTCTGATGGCAAAAATCCTTACTATAAGAATGTAATTTTCTAATGCTATACTGTATTTTGCTAAATGGGTCTTAATGAGAGATAGTTTAGACCACAAAATATTTTAGTTGTCGTATACTGCGCTTTACTATTCATACGTTAAGATATTACCAGCATTAAGATACTTGTCTGCAAATTGGGTCTCCTATTAATCCCTTTGTGTTCTGGTTCACTGCTAATATGAGAGTTAAGTGCAACCAGATTTGTGATTCGTTAGTAGTGCCAGGTATTCAGTCCAGTAGTGAGCATGATGACATGTAAAATAGGACCTTGGGAAGTAGCTGCAAATTAAATCTTGCGCAGACATTTGTAATTTTCTACTTTATTATGACATTTTCTGGGACTTCTTCCAAGCTTCTTCTTTGCTATTAATTTGGGTAGAAAATCCAATAGCTTTCACAACTGCTACTGAAAGCCACTAATTGTTCAAATGGCTCACGTTAGCCTTCATAGTTTGCATTTTGACAGGTCCTGTGTGATGGTTTGCTTTCACCCACCAACAGTATTAAAGACAAATACTCCAACAGAATTTAATTGGATTTAAATAAAGTTGATTCAGTTCGTTTTCTGGATATATTGAAATGAGACACCAATGGCTTTGTGGAGAGAGAGTTTTGAGTCCAACATGACTTTTCTTCAGAATTGAAAGGGGCTGCAAAATCATGTATTTTTATGCTGTTGACAAAAGGGAAGAAAGAATGAGTGGAGCAGATGATGAGAATGTCAGAGTAAAAGACAAGAGGTGGTAAAAGACAATTAAGAGATGTGACATGGACATAAATGATAAGTGTGGAAAAGATAAAAAGAATGTCTGCTGACACCATCAAAACAGTCAGAATGCATGTGCAAAACTTGCATGTGCAGTACCCCTGACACTATTGCTAGGGACATCATTCCACCCTGTTAGTTCATATTTATTATGCTTATTTGGATGCTGGCATGTTTTTAACTGAATATGCTTCACAAAGTGTGCATTTGCAATGTGAACCTTTTTGAAGGTGTCAGAAGACACAGCCAAGGAGAAAATGGGACTGCTCTGCTGAGAGCAAAGCTACAAAGACAAGACACAGACGTACCGGGGACAATGTCTGGTGGTATTGGCAGAGGTTCTAATCAGAATAGAGGATGGAGATTATCCTCTCAAGTTGTTGAACTCAATATTGAGTCTGAGGTTGTAAAGTGTCTTTGCAGAAACTGAGGTGTTGTTCTTCCAGCTTGCGTTGAGCTTTGTTGGAACACTGTAGCAGAACAATGATGGAAATGTTAAAATGGAATCAAGGTAGTTTATTGAAATGGCAAGCAGCTCGAGGTCAGGCTTGTTCTTTCTGATTTCCTAACCCCATGGGAATGAAACTCACATTCAGTACAAAACCTAAAGTCCATCTTACTGGAATGGCCATTCTTCTTAAATGAACGCAGACTGTAAGCATTAGCTGGCTATTTGACGATGGAGTTGTAAATTATCATTCAAATGCATGGACCTTCCAAAGATTATGAAGCCATGTGTATTTATTACATTGGCCAGGTCATTATAAACTTGAAAAGAAATTAAGGTTGACAACTGAGTAATTGCATGGAATGAAGCCTATGGTTTACATTGGTCTGAAGAGTTCTTTACCTGTCCATTTCCTCTCCCAATGAGGCCTCCTTCTCCCAAAACCATCCTTTTCTCCCAATGGGGGTCTGTTCACTTGATCCAGCTGCCTCCTTCACCACCACCATCTGCTGCCAGAACAACTGCTTGAGCTCCCCTGCACAGCACCATCCCTCTCTATCATCACCTGCTGCTTTGCCAAGCCTGATCACATCCAGTCTGCTGTTGTACTTTGCAGCAGGACTGACTTGTTTCTGATCACAAATCAGAATTTTTTCTCCCCTTTCTGAGCATTGAGCGCCATGTTTGTTCCCATTAAGAGGAAAAAAAGCCCTCCATAATGTGACATTTTCTGGTGTATATGATGTAATGGTATCTTAATTGAACCACTGTGAAATGTTGGCCTTTTAATGATTGTCACATGAATTTTACTTGTGAGTATTCAGTTGCTATCCGTAGAAACCAATGCAGAATGCGCAATTTTATTTTCTTGGTGCCTTATCAATGAATGGAGTCTATTTCATTTATTTATTCTGTACGTACAATAAGATTATTAATAATCTCAAGTTTGCACTGTGGAGGCTTCAGCTAGGTTTCCACATTAGAAATCTTGGATGCTCATGCATTGTATCATAGTAGTTTATTGTAATTCACTCCCTGTTGTATTTTCCGCAAATGTGCTGTAATGTAGCAGAACATCAATCTATTTGTAGTCCATTTTAGTTAGACAGGAAATTACATCTAGAATAATGGATATCTGTGAGTGAGTTAGAAGACTATAACACAATCAAGACATGCGATAAACATCTCTGAACAGTATCTGAATACTTAACTTTGGATTACTGTTTTGTAATTCAGTCCCTGGTGTCTGTACTTATGCATAAAATACATATTGAGGATGGAGTTCAAGCTTTAAATGTTTCATTATGCTGGGTCTCTGTAATCAGTTTCTTTCACATTCTGTAAGCTTGGATTCCATAATACCAGTGTGCTAGTCTTCCATGAGGCTAGTTGATTTAACTGTGTAAATGCTGCACAGTGCATCGATGCTGGGGTGTGAATTAAAATAGATATATTTGTATTTTTGGACAATAACCTTTTGTAGCTATGATATGGATTTTGTAAGAAGGCAAAAAATCTAGTAAATTACAAGACAATATGAGGCACATTAACCAAGAAATTGGGCCTGCTTCTCAGGTACTGCATAGCTTTTTAAGGCCTCGAAGTAGAGAGCAAACATTTCTTCTGACTTGAAATGCAACATCACTTGTCATACTCTACAGTGACTGATCAATAAAAGTATAATACTATATTTTTGTGATTTATCTAATCTGAATCATAAACTGCATATATAATTGTGTGCAATATATAATGCTAATGAAGTGCATTCCTTTGAATTTCCAACATTTTATTCTTCGTAATTTTCAAATGCTCTACGTTTCCTTTTTTTTTGTAGAAATGGATCTGGATGTTGATGCATTTGGAAACCATTCTCTTTATTCGAAAAATTTCATCGTAAAACTACTAGAAAATCCATAGAGACACACCTTCTATCTGCCCAAGATGGGGCACACAACTATTCTCCTTATGAAGGGTGTTCTGACAAAACTAAATCCAGCCAGTTTAGTCACGGGTTGGCAACAGTCAAGACTTGAGTAATCCCTGGAGAAAGTGGTGCTGATGTTTCATAGACTAAAATCTTGTCTAGAATATTGAAGTCCAGATAGGTTATAAACTGAAAATAATTTGCAAAACTGCAGTCTATTGCATAGAAATGCAGGATAATTAAGCGTGTTGTAGGCAGTAAAGAGATGCTGTAGGATAATTTAGCAAGGAGATGACTGTTGTGAATTTTCCATTGTATGATTGCTTCAGAATCATTAGTGCTGGAACGACCACATAGAAGGTATGAAGAAAACATACATTTACGAACCTTAAAAATATCAGTAAAAGTAGGTAATTTGGGTTTATCCCTATCTGCCATTCAAGAGATCTTGATTGACCTGGTTGTGACCTTAACTGCACTTTCTTGCCTGTCCACCCATAATGTTTGACTTCCTGGTCAGTCAGTGTAACTGATGTCGAATGTTTTTAATTGATTGATGGGATGTGAGCGGAAGTGGCTGAGCCAGCATCTAATCCCCTTCCTAACTGTCTTGGAGGAGGTGTTGGTGCATAGCCTTCCTGAACTGCTGAAGTTTCTTGGGGTTTAGAGCCTGCTGTTAGAAAGGCATTTCAGCTTTTTGACCCAATAACAATGAAGGAATGGCGAAATACTTACAAGTCAGGATGGTGTGTGATTTGGAGGGAAACTTGCAGGTGATGATGTTTCCGAGCATTTTCTGTCCTTGTCCTTAGTGGTAGAGATTCCAGGTTAGGAAGATGCTATTATAGAACCCTTGATAAGTTAACGCAGTGCTTCTTGTAAACAATAATATTTCTGCCACTTGAACTTTATAGTGTACAGGCAATGAGAAGATAGGAGACAAGTGACCTACTGCAGAATCCCTAGCCTCTGATCAGCTCTTAAAGTCAGTGTTTTACAGTGTGGAAACTGGCCCTCCACTCCATTGTTTCCATGTCAGCCGTCAGTCATCTGTCTATCCTAATCCCATTTTCCAGCAGTTGGCCCATAACCTTGTATGTTATGGCATTTTGGGTGCTCATCTGAGTACCGTTTAAATGTCTTGAGGGCTACTGCTTCTACCACCCTTTTAGGCAGTGAGGTCCAGATACCCACCACCTTCTGGATGAGAAAAATTTCCTCAAATAGAGTCATAGAGATGTACAGCATGGATATAGACCCTTCGGTCTTACTTGTCCATGCCAACCAGATACCCTAACCTAATCTAGTCCCATTTGCCAGCACTTGGCCCATAAATCCTTCCTATTCATATACCCATCCAGATGCCTTTTAAATGTTGTAATTGTACCAGCCACCACAATTTCCTATGGCAGCTCATTCCATACACTCACCAACCTCCGCGTGAAAAAGTTGCCCCTTAGGTCTCTTTTAAATTTTTTCCTTTCTCACCCTAAACTTGTTGTGACGAAGCTGCTCTTTTTACAGGGATATGTAGCCTTGGGCTTTTCTTTCAGCGAGGTCATAAACGACACAGGCTCCGAAAAGTCTGGTGGTTGAAGGGTTTTAGGGCCAATTTAATAATACCTAACAGATATTACCTCAGGCAGAAGGCTTTAAAGTTTAAAAAAAACCATATACAAGGGAAGTATCCAGTTCTCCCAGCTCAGCTTTTTTATGTTTTTTTAAGCAGTAGTGTGAAGAAAGGTTGCTGGACTCAGAAGCAGGTCCATGCTGATCTATCTGTGACTTCTGTCCTGTAAAAACTTTGTTTGATTTTACCTTTTGTGTCAAGGGGTATTTAGGGGGATTGTTGCAAGTATCTGGAACAGCTTCATTAAGTTGGGATAGTCTGTTGGCTTTTCGGATAGGATAGGTTATTCTTCACTCTGTTTTCTGTTCTTTGTGTTTCATTCAGTAATCTTGTAAATAAATTCTGTTTTGTTTAAAACTAAGTGGTTTGACCATCTCCTGGAATAGCCACTTTACACCTGCTTAAAATGACTAGCAAAGTTAGGGTCTGGACCACATTCTTAAAATGTTCTGAGGGATCTGACCTGGTTCATAACACTATGCCCTCCAGTTCTAGACTCCACCATCCCAGGGAACAGATCTTGTCTATTTACCCTATCCATGACCCTCTATGATTTTATAAACCTCTATAAGGTCACCCCTCAGCTTCTGAGTCTCCAGGGAATATAGCTCCAGCTATAGCTCGAATCCTCCAACTCTGGCAACATCCTTATAAATCTTTTCTGAACCCTTTCAAGTTTCACAACATCCTTCTGATTGGAGGGGGAACAGAATTACACACATTATTCCAAAAGTGACCTGACCAATGTCCTGTATAGCCACAACTTGACCTCCCAACCCCTATGCTCAATGCTCTGATCAGTAATCCCCTCTAAACCTGTTACTGTTTAAAACTGTGACCACTGGATATTGACCAGTCTTATCGGGGAGAGATTTCTCCCTATTTACCCTGTCAATGCCCCTTATTACTTTGTATACCTCTATCAGGTCTCTCTTCAGCCTTCTCTCCTCTAATGAAAACAACCTCAGCCTATCTAGTCTGTCTTCTAGCTGAATTGATCCAACCCAGGCAATATCCCTTTTGAAGCCACAGTATTTAAATGTTTCATTTCATTTTCTGGTCAATGGCAAACCCTAAGATCTTGAGAGGGGAGTTGGCTCCATTTCTGAACTTATGCAGAAAAGGTCATTGAAGAAACAGCTGAAGGTGGTTTGATGAAGATGTGAATGATAATGACTAGATAACTTATTTCAGAGATGCTGATTGATGGATATATATTATCAGGACACCATGAGAAACATCCTAGTCTTCTTCATAAACATGTCATGAGATCTTTTTATCAACCTGAGAGGACAGACAGGTTCTTAATTTATTTGTTTCAAACAATTTCACATTCAAAAGTGCAGCACTCCCTCAATTCCTGCATTGGAGCACAATCTAGATTACATTATTAAATCGGTATAGTAGGACTCAAACGAACATCTAGCTCCAGTCAAATGACACAAAACCTTCAAAGGTTGCTCTGAAATTGTATATAAATGTTAGCATATGTTTGAGTTTGAATAATCCAGCTTAAATTTGCCATCAGTCATTTCTTAAACTATTGTATTTTATTCAGAATTTTCTTACACAGTTGATATTGTGACATAAAATGGTAAATGATTCATCAATAATGATGGGAATTGGCAATAACTAAGTGCTTTGCAATTTATGTTTTATAGATTAATAGTAAAATAAACTAATTAATGTGTATTGCAGTCACATAACAATTATCAATGTACTTGGTGCATCCGTGTAATTCCTGTAATAACAAATGCACTTTTCAGGTGGAGCTGACTCATATGGGCTGGATCTCAGGTTTGATTCTGGACCTGTGCTTAATTAGATGATCTCTACAAAGTTGGCAGTAGCTTGTAACTGATCTATGCTCTGAATGTTGAAGAACAGAAAAAAGTGAGTGCATTATTTGGCTCGTATTTACTATCCAGTGAACCCTGTATAGAAGGTATGCACATTGGAACAAGACTGACAAGGCTGTAATATGACCCTAGATTTTGATTTCCATGTTCTCATTTTCTATGTAAGTTTACGTGTAAAGTAAGCTCAAGGAACTGAAGGCCTCTAATCTGTGGGAAAGTGTCCCAGCCCTTCGTTCCTTCAGGAAAGAAAACAAGAAATTTGGAAGTGGAAGAATAAGGGAGCAATAAAATAGTGTGATGGGGCTAATCCAAAACTGACATACCGAGCAACATTGTGAAAGCTGAAAATTATGTCCAAGCTGATGGATTTGGAAGACATGAATACATATCATTATTCAAGAATGGGTTCCTATTTGTAAATAAGTTCAATACTTATTTTTGACAGCACGGACTCTAAATACCTATAATTTTCAATTCTCAAAACAAATATTTTGAATAACTCTTTCATTTTTTGGCACATTTTTAGGGATCACCTTGCCAAAAATTAGCGGGTCTGCCTCATCGCCATATTTAGTACATTCCTACAACTTAGAAAAGCAATCAGACCTTTTAGACACTGCCAACACTTCTTTTTCATTTTCTTTTACAAAAACTTGGCCAGAGTGAATAGTAACAGAAAATCTGAATCTTACATATAAACTGAAGTATAGGATTTGCCAAGAAATCTTCTGTGGGATTTCTTCTTTTATTTAAGTTAGATTCTAGATAAGTTATGCTGACTTAGCAATTTAAAAAGTTTGGCTTGTCTATAGTTTGGTTTGTCAGACTAAGATCATTGAAAAAACTGCACATTGAACTTCAAATGATTACTGCTTCATAAGTGTTCTTGCTGTATTATAGGTGTTGTATTGTCGTCACTGGCACCATTGTGCCTTTAAGATTTTATTCAAATAGGAAGTGTGCAAGAGATACTTATGAATAAGGAGTCTTTCACATGGTAAAATGTCATCAGATGCTTCACAGAACTGCAAAAAAAACTTACAAGTAATTTTGGAGCTTCTGATCGAGGCAGCTGAAAACATGGCTGCCCATGTTTGAGTGGTAGGGTTGTGCAAGAGGCCAGAATCTGAAAGCATACAGATTTGGATGTGTTGTACGGCTGGAGGACTTTGGAAGGTGAAATCATGTTGTTCTTTCCCGTGAGTACATAATCAAACCTGCCATTTTCAATGAGAATAGAAATTGTTTGAAATATGCAAACTATCCAGCAGCATCTGTAGAAAGAGAAACAAAGTTAATATTTTCAGATTGTGACCTTTAAATGTGTAGTGAAGTTAAATGACAACCTTTCATCTAAACTGCCCAAACCATGTGTGTTTAATTTGTTTTTATATTGCTCTGTGGTACTGACTTCAGATACATCACTCTTTCACAACTTATAGTAAATCCAGATATTTCCCCAGTAAACATCAGAAATTGGCCAGGACTCCTTTACACTTAATCACATAAATGCTTTATTTTTATATGGGTGGCATGCTGACTCAGTGGTTAGCACTGCTGCCTAACAGCACCAAGTACCCAGGTTCAGTTCCAGGCTTGAGTGACTGTGTGGAGTTTGTACATTCTCCCTGTGTGGGTTTCTACAGTGTGGTGTGGTTTCTTCCCACAGTCCAAAGATGTACAAATTAGGTGGATTTGCCATGCTAAACTTGCTTGTAGTGTGTAGGGATGTGCAGGTTAGGTCAATTAGCCATGGTAAATGCAGCATTACATGAATAGAGTGGCTCTAGATGGGATGTTCTTCAGAGGGTTAGTGCAGACTCGATGGGCCAAATGGCCTGTTTTGATTCTGTGATTCTATGATTTATTTATTAAGTTTATTATACACGGTTTAATTTGTAAATACATTGATTTTTTTTGTTCCAGCTATCCAGTGTGCAGCTGTGAATGACTAGGTAATAGCATATATTAAAAAAAAGACAGTGGTCTGATTTATTCAAGCCAGATCACACGTGAAAAAATAATTGAGTGTATAGTCATCTGCCTATTGGCTCTAGCTGGCAGTATCAATAAGAATGGAGTCAGTACCCAGTTTTGCTTTTCAAATACTTCACTAATTCCTTAACATTCACTGTTCTGTCTGACGGCTCAGCACCAATATGTCAAACTTTTTGTTAACGGCTAAACATACGAAGGATTTGCATTTTAAGCCCTGCCCTAAACCCTGCACTGTAACTAGTGTGATTCGCTTGACCTTGATGTCCAGCTCCACACCCAGCTCATCGCTAAGGCCACCAGCAAATGTGCATGGTCAGTGCCTCTCCCATACCCACTCCTTATCCATGAAACTGCTATGGAATGAACTAAGTAGTCATGACTAAGCACTGCAGAAATGATGGTATAGAGAAGGGAAGAATGAAATAACTTGCATAAAAGAATAAAGCAAGATACTGTGGATTCTAGAAATCTGAAATAAAAATACAAAATACTGGAAAAACTCGGTAGGTTTAGCAGCATCTGTGGAGAGAGAAACGGAGTTAATGTTTTGAGTCTGATATGACTTCTTCAGAAGCGTAAAAGAAGGCTGGTGTATAACCCAGTAATCAAATTGCTTGAAAATGAGTAATGAAAGCATCAGTTAGCCATATTTTTCATTTTTGATGCCTGCGTTGATCTTGCACTCTAATCCACATACAGCATTTAAAAGCAGTAATAGATAATGGTGTGTAATATCTCTCATATTTTGGATGTGAAGTTGTAGTTTTGCATCTGTATTAATGCACTAAGATGAATCCAGAAGAATTGCAATTCCACCTCACTTAATTTACTCCTTTGGCATTTTAAAACTTGGCACATGGCAGTTACTTGGAACCTAAAGTGAGGTAGGAATTATATTAACCTGAACCACAAGACAAGAATTCCATGCACAGCAATTACTGTGACCTGTATATTTGGTCACCTAGAAGAAGGAAAAGGCCTGTGAGGAAAGAAAGGAGGTCAGTGCAACAGGGCACCAACTGACTCGACTGCCACCAGAAAAGTCAGAGTCAATGGAGGAGGAGGCAACGAAGGAGACGGGAGAGTGAACAGAGGCGATGAGGAATGTGAAGAGACAACAATGAAGGGCCCCCACTGGCCTACAGCAAAAAGGAAATAGGTAGCCGCACAAAGGACACATCAGCAGCTTCTCTGACAATGAAAATGTACAGGGGAGGCAAAATACCAAGGGAGGAAGGGAGATAAGTACCCCTCTCGCCCCCAAAAACACTGATCATCCTGAAGGACCCTGTGAAACCTACCTCCTGTTGTTAGGAATCAAGGCTACCCAGCACAGCATGGCTCCAGACAATCAGGAGCAGCAATATCCTGAAGCAGAAGCAGAGCACAGTTCTGTTTGATTTGAAATCTGACCTTCCTGGCTTTATCTTCACTCAGATGCCAATGGGATTGGATTAGTGTGGCCAGGAGAAACAGGACAGCTCTCTCAGCCCTGCAAGTTTGCCCACACTACAGGGATGCAGGAAATTGCCCAGTGACAAGGCCATGGGAAAACTGACCTTGGACAATTTGGTGATCTACAAAAAGTCTTTAAAATGAGTTTAAGAATCACCAGTGTAAGTGCGTGGAGTGTAAAAGCCACTACATGATGGATTTCCATGTTGGTTTACATGGCCAACATCAAAGCAGACCTTCTGTTACTTCAGGAGTATGGGACAAAACATATTAGCAACTACGGGAAATGGTTGACCTTGTGGACCCACAGTCTTTCAATTTGGTCGAGGGGTGTTGATTGCCATTCCTTTGTCCTGGGTATTCTGTTGCAAGGAGACAACTTTACCATCTCCAGAGTTAAGGAGATGGTGGGCAGGTGCCTCCTTGCGGCAGACATTATGTACAAAAACAGTTCTCTGAGATGTATCAGTGTGAATGCCCCTGTGGTAAGGAGAGAGTGACTGGTTGTCCTTCAGCAGCTCCCACAGTTGCTGGTGATGCCAAAGTCAGTCATTCTGGCTGGAGACTTCAACTGCATTATTGACGCAACTGGATGATCCAGGCGGACACCATATCCAGATTCCAGGTGAAACAGTTAAAGTCGCCAAGCTGCATAACTTCTTCAGCACCCCAGCGCAGCATAGATACACCTGGTCAGTCAGATGGGTCTATCTGCTCAAGGATCGATTTCCTATTTGTGCCCTGTGGGGTTTTGGTCAGATCTATGGATGTCAAGCTATTGTTCTTCTCTGACCACTGCCTCCTGCTGACCAACTGTTATCTACAGGATAACAAATGGGCTGGCAAGTGAGTGTGGAAGCTGAATGTAGAACTGTTCACCCCAGAACTCATTGAGGAACTCAAGAGGGATTTCAAGGTTGGACAACTGTGAAAACCCTGTTTGAGTCTCTCGTGGATTAGTGGGAAACAGTCAAGAGGAACATCAAGAGGCTCTTCATCCTCAAAGCTGTTCAGAAGGCAAGAGAGAGAGGGAGAGACAAGGAAATCTGTCCAAACTCCAGAACCTACTCCTTCTGCAGACAATGGAAGTTGATGTCAAGATGTCAGCAAAGCCTCGCTCTTTGCCTCAGAGGCCTCCAACATAATCTTCCTGTCCAGGATCTGCTCCATGGTGTAGGATGAGACATGCAGGCTTTTCTTCTTCCAGAGGGTACACTGGGGAGCTCTGATCAGCAGCCTCAAGGGAGAGGATACAATTAGAAGATCCTTTATCCGGACATCCAAAAATCAAAAATCTCCGAAATCCTAAAGTTTTTTTTATGAAGTTTTTTTCTTATTAACAAGGTTGTTTGGCGAACAAACAGTTAACCCAAGTCGACACCCACTCAATGTGTGTCACTCAGATGTGACATGGGCCGTGGCCAAGCACCGACAGGCCTGGGGTTTCTCTGTGAGCACCCCCACTTCGGCACCCACTAGATGAGTGTCACTCAGATGTGATGTGGGGGGTGTAGCCAAGCACATTTTTACTTAGAAGTCAGCTCCTCCGGTAAAATTTTTCAAAATTTCACCATTAAACTGTCACTATTCTGAAAACCGAAAAATTCTAAATTCCGAAAAACAGCTGGTCCTGAGCATTTCGGATAAAGGATCTTCTATCTGTAGCTCAGTAACATCATTTCAGTCTGACATCCTAGGATCAGCAAATTCTCTTACGCAAGACTGTATGACAGTCTGCTCAAGACATCAAGTGACAGGGTCAACCCTGAGACCCACAGAAAGTGCAACATCTTGGTTGTTCCTGTCCTCTAAGGAAGTCTTAGACAACAGCACAATGGACAAGTTGGACCAGCTGTTATCTCTGAACCAAGTCCCTTGAGTCCTTTGAAAAGAATAAAACTCCTGGAAGCAATGGCTTACTGGCCAAGTTGTATTCACGTCAATGCAACTTGATTGCCAGGACCTGCTGGAGGTATATGACAACATGCTCCTGGCAAGGAGCATATTTAAATCCATGAGGAAAGTTACCATGACTCTCATCTACAAGTGGAAGGGGGAGAGGGAGGAAATTTGAAATCGGCGACCAATTTCAGTGTTGAATATAGATTACAAAATTCTGTTTGAAATCTTCTCCAACCAGGTCAGGTCTGCTCTGGAGTCAGTCTTTCACCCTAACCAAATATATTCCTGAAGAAGGGCTTATGCCCGAAATGTCGATTCTTCTGCTCCTTTGATGCTGCCTGACCTGCTGCGCTTTTCCAGCAACACATTTTTCAGCAAATATATACTGTACCAGGCAGGAATATCTGAGAGTCTCATGCTCCTCAGGGATATGATTGCTTACATGTAATACAGGAGGTTGAACCCCTGCCTCATCTGCCTAGAACAGAAAAGCCTTTGGCAAATATTGCACACCTACATGTGGGATATGCTGTCTAAAATGCCCATTTTCTGTTGCCTTGTTCATGTGTTACATAGAGGCTTTTTCTGAGTTCGTTAAGAAGGAGGTGAGCCTGAGAGAGCAGACTGTTCCTGGCAGTTGAGACCTGCAAATCATAGACTTTCATACGTGGATGACATTGCCGTTTTCTGCTCTGATCCATTGTCAATGCACAGACTTGTAAAGGTCTGCAACCAGTTTGAACTGGCTTTGGGAGTCAAAATGAATTGAGGCAAGAATGAAGCCATGTTCTTTGGGAACTGGGCCGACCAATCCTTTAAGTGCTGTGAATATGCAGGGTGTGCACCAAAACTTGGAAGGAACATATCGCTAATGTGAGGAAGAGATTGGGCAGATGGGAGTATCATTCCCTCTCCATTGTGGGTAAAAACCTGGTAATCAGGTTTGAGGTTCTCTCAGTGTTGTAAGTGGTGGGGGTCTACCCCATTCCCCAAACTTGCACCACTGCAGTCACCCAAGACATCTTCCACTTCATCTGTATATCAAAGATGGATATGTCTGCGGGGACAGCTGGTACAAAGCTCTGGATAAGGGCCCTGGGGGAATGGGAGTTCACCCAATGCCGCACTCATCCTGATGGTCAATACTGTGTGCGGCTACATCAAGCAACCACCAAGTGTCACTATGTAATAAGGTTCCTGTTCCCCTTGTTCCTGATGTTATGAAGGATTGGCCTGGCCTTATGGCCTCAAAATTCTCCCAAGTAACTGGACCCTTAGTGGAAATATTTGCAAAGAGAAATCTCTTTGACCATAAGTCCATCTGGAGTGGTCAACACATAATGTCATTGAAACCCTTCAGAAAAGGAAAAGGTTGACCCTGTCACACGATTTCTTGAACAGACTGTCAAAGCCATTTGGCAGAATGCCTCATTGCCAGAACTTTCCACCAAGAACCAAGACATCACTTGGCTGGTAGTGAAAAGGACACTGTCAGAACTTTCACTTGAGCCTGGACACTGTGCGCCACTGCATGCTGCTCACAAAGTGGCTGTCAAACATCTCCTTTTGGAATGTGCCTTTGGAAAGAAGATCCGGAGAGAGTTTTTTTTGCGAAGGGTCATCTCGAGTAGCTCCGTAACACAGGACACTGTGTTCTATGTGCAGTTCCCAGGACACACAGTGAGACAAACATTGAATGCACCTGGAGGACCATCAACTTGGTGAAAGGTGCTCTTTAAACTGCCTGAAACATTTTAGTCTTCTAGTGTAAAGAGTTGACTTCAACCAAGTGTTGCACTCTGACACATTCCAGGATTACTTGCTGAGGGATGCACGAAAGCTTGAGCCAGCTGCTGCCAAGGCGCAGGGGGGAAAGACCATTGTCGAAGATCTCTCTCTGCAAAAGTACAATGAGGTTCTATTCAGATGTCAGACTTTCTTGTTGCCTCAAATTGTATGTAAGTAGTATCCTGTATGAGTACGAAGTGCCTTTGTTTGCAACCACCAGGAATGTCAATTTCAATGTTTTGTTTTCTGTTTGTGTTATCTTAAAGACTGCACAGAACTGTTGTATTGCTGTGTGTTTGTGTCCATAAAGATTTTTTAATGAATAATATATATTTTTGCAATAATAAAATAAATCTATTTCTTCATGGGTCTTCTGAATAACACAGGATAGTATGATCCTAATTTGACCTGCAAATTGTATTAAAGTAATTTTGGGTGTTTACAGAGTTTTTCTAAAAGCCTGAGCTGACTAAAAATGCATCATTGGTTTGCACCCTAAATTGCTATACTGTGTAGTGATTTCAAGTTGAAAAATGGAAACTGATACTGAATGAGACTGTTGCAGTTAGAGGTGATGCCACCTTCACTACAATAAGCAAAAGTTGCAGCTCAAGTTATGTCCTATCACTATTAGCTTCATGATAGCTACAAAGTAAATTTACCACAGTTATTTCAAATATTTAGTTTTGTTTTAATAATGTGATTCTAACAGTTAAGCTCTCAAAGTCTATAAATCTGACCATTTTGACAATGTGTGAATTGCAAATCATCGTCATTAATTTAAAAGACGCCAGTGTCCTTGATATTGATGTCAAGATAACGATGAGACTAATGCCACTATTAGTTATAATCAACTATTGTAGCAACTTTAGCTGAGGGACAATTAAACCTAAAAACCAACAAGTTATAGTCCAAGTTTAATTACTTCAATATTAATTTCATAATTATTGAAATTACTGACCACAATTATTTGCATTATGCAGTATAAAGTTGCTGTATTTACACAATAGCGTTAATTGCTGTCGACTAATCTCCTGTGTGCCAAAATTGAATTTAAAATATGGAGTTTCATTTCTTCAGCTCTTAATTGAAGAGATTTCAAAAACATGAATTTTAATATTTTTCCATTTCATTTGTACCTTTTTAATCTCTTTTTCTTTCTTTTCCTTGATTTGTTTCTGTTCTCTCCATCAAATTTGACTCAGATGCATTGAAGCCAATTGTAGTACCTCAGATCTTTCTGTACCTGAGAGCTAAATTAACTGGTATTGGGTATAAACATGGTCTGTACAACACAGAAATGATGATTTTGCCCTGAAGCGCTAACTCACTTACCCTAGTCTTTGTGCTGTCCAGTCCAGTATACAGACCACTTCAGAGATTTGACAAGTCCTAGCTGTGTCTCTAGTCATTTGAAGGTGCTCACTAGCTTGAGGGGATTCATTCTTTAGCTTTCTGTTTCATTGCTGCCTTTCTGTCCAGGTATTTAAACCTGAGTGCTGGAATACTATTCACTATTCATTCGCTACGAGAAAACAAAATAAATTCAAATAAATAATCTTTAAGGATTGTGCATTAAAATTCAGATCTCTCTGAACCTTTGCAGCACAACACATGAATAAGCAAGAAAAATAGGCACAATATTACATCTGAGGAGTTTAAATTCCATTGAGATAGTGAGAACATGGTCACACCATCAATCCTCAGAATACCTAGCTTCTCAAGATTGCCTCAAACCTTTAGAAATGTATTTCAATGTAGACTATCTGCAGAGCTGTCAGAAAGACTGCAGAAATGATATCTCAACAATCTTTTGGTGAATTTGAAACCTCTGGATCAAAACCCTGCTTAAAAGATGTAAAGTGCCCAAATATTCCTCTCATTGCATTTTACTTGGAAAAGATATATTCTCACCACTTGAAAAGACATCAAAGTATACTTTCTGCATCAGAGTGATGATATTGTTTGCGTGATACTTTATGGGAATGGAAATGGAAATAAATTTGATTCTCATGTAGACAGAGTAGGAGAGTAGAAAAAAACTTCTTTGGGGATTACAGCTGACAGTTTGTTCATTCTTTATGGTGTTCACAATATTAAGATTTCATTCAGAGACTGCTGTTCCAGATTTGACTCTTCCATAGAGACGGGGACAGACTGGACTGGATTTGACTATTATAGTTGTTTATATTGTAAAGCCCATCACGGTGGGCGGCACGTTGGCTCAGTTGTTAGCACTGCTGCATCACTGCATCAGGGACCTGGGTTTGATTCCAGCCGCAGGTGACTGTGTGGAATTTCCACCTTCTCCCCATGTCTGCGTGGGTTTCCTCCGGGTGCTCCGGTTTCATCCCACAGCCCAAACAAATGTACAGGTTAGGTGAATTGGCCATGCTAAATTGCTCATAGTGTTCAGGAATATGTAGGTAGGGGGTATTAGTCAGGGGTAAATGTGAAATAGTAGGGGAATGGGTCTGGGTGTGTTACTCTTCGGAGGGTCAGTGGGAACTTGTTGGGCCAGATGGCCTGTTTCTGCACTGTAGGGATTCTATGATTTCTATGATCACCACCATCATTGTTTATTTATCCATGGTGGGTCAATCACTCCAGAACTATAGGAAGAGTGCCCTCGTTTGGGAGAAATAGTCAAAATGAGCACCCAACGGCCCTTTCAGGTGGACTTAAAAAACCTATGATGCATTTTTGACGAAGAGCTTGTGGTAAGGGTATGCTCACTCATTACACTGTATGAGGTGCTGCTCATGATGAAGATTCCTGTCACCATTTGTAGGAAACTACAATTGTTTTCATTGGTAGAGAAAAACCACTTCCTTGTCCAACAAGAAGAGTCTCTTGTAGTTAAGATTTATTTTATTGCACGTTAACTGAATTACAGGCTACAATGATACATTATATATATTTACAGATATTTTAAAGAGGATCAGATGTTAGGAAAGCTTTTTGCAGAACACCTTTGTTCTGCCTGCACTTCAACACACCACTCTGTTCCCAAGTCAATATCTCTGTGTCAGGCTTGCTGCAAGCTGCAGTGAAGCTCAGTGTAAGCTGGAAGAACAACACTTCATCATCTGCTTGGGGACCCTGCAGACTTCTCGACTTATAAGTTCAATATCCTTAGGGCTTGAATTCTCCTATGTCATAGCCCCCATCCCAGCACACCAGGCCTAGTTATAGCACAGTGTGCTGTTACTCATTGCTAGCCACTAACTATCTCCAATAATAGCTATTCACCCTCCGAACCAGATCGTTATCCAATCCCTTGTTGGTCCAACTTGTTCCTCTCTCTCTTTGGGCTCCACATATCATTTACTCCTTACCCCATCCCCCCCACCCTATCTTCTGCATGAAAACTAGCTACCATCAGTTCTGAGGAAAGGTCATCAGACCCAAAACATTCACTGTGATTTCTCTTCACAAATGCTGCCAGACTTGCTGAGCTTTTCCACCAATTTCTGTTTTGTTAGATCTCCCTCCTTTGAAATCCTTAGCTGTTGAGCTTGCAAGTCCATATGGAACGATCATGTTGTTTGATGCTTATGATGTTTCTCAGTATTAACCCTTTCAGATCTGAATAGAATAGCTGGTGAGTTATCCCTGATGTCCTGCTCAATTTTTAACATTTAATCAACATCATATATAAACTCCAAACTAGCCTACTTCCACCAACTTCATTTAACTCTACCAACAGTTCCTTCTATGCTCTTCCACCACCCACATTTATCCAGTTTCCCCTTAACTGCACCTCTGTAATTTACCATCCATTATCATATTTCCATTTATGGCAACTTGCTAGGTATATATTGGCTATCCTGTTAACACAGTGACTACAATTTTAAAAGTATTTAATTGACTGTAAAGTGCTTTTGGGGCATCCTGAGGCTATAAAAGACACAACACAGATGAAAGCTTTCGGTTTTTAAAAATATAACCAGATTTTGTTTTTCATGAAGACATGAAATAACCCACAACTTTGCAGATATGTCATATTGTCTAATTTTAACCTTCACCTTGTGGGTAATTATTAAAATTATTTCACCCAGCTATGATTTATCCTGAAACAATTGTGCTTTTACAATGTTTATAAATATTTGTACAAAAAGTAATTGAGGTAAATAACAAAGGTGCAGTTAAGGGGAAACTGGATAAATGTGGGTGGTGGAAGAGCATAGAAGGAAATGTTGGTAGAGTTAAATGAAGTTGGTGGAAGTAGGCTAGTTTGGAGTTTAAGCAATGGAACAGATCAGTAGGACTGAATGGTCTGTTTCTGTGCTATTAATTCTGTGTGGAAGACACAGTCACTGCTCTCTAGCTGTGTAATCTTGTTTGTTTCTCCCAGTGTAAATGTTAATTTTATTTATTTCATGGCTGTGCATAGTTAATGTTATTGCGCATCATCTGTGTAACCTTGTTTGCCTCTTTTTAATCTTTTTGTCTTGTAAGTGGTCATTTATCAGCAAGTGTACACTGTCTTGTCTAGCCCATGACTTAAGCTAATAATTTTGTCAGTGGTATAACTTTTATCACTATATATATATCAATGCTGATGAATTTTAATAAGATTTCCAGATTTCCAGAATACACCCGAACAAATAAGGCAATTCGCCAACCAATTTAGCTAGGTTATTTTGAATCATACTCCACTAAATGATACATAGAAATTAATTATGCAGTGTAAATACAGTGTGCAATCTATGTATAAAACCACAATTCTAATGTGACACTGAACTATATCACCTCACTTATCCATTCTGACAATGCAGTGACATTTAACTGTGCCAATGCTGTCTGAGCAGTTATACAATGGTCTCTTAAACCACCATATTGTGTTATGATGAAAGCTAATGCTGCCTGTTTTAGGAACTAATTGGTGAGAATTTTTCTGGGGCAGTACATTGGCAGTTTAAATATACTATACTGTATAGTTGTCATACTAACTATTCCTGCCTACTCTGAAACTCAGAAGTCTGCTGTTTATGTACAGGCCAACACGTGTCAAAAATGAATTGAGTTTTAGATTGTAACACAAAACACTAATGTTTCTGAATGCAATACAGTTGACGGATTAAATGTAACAATTTCATAAATCTTTGATATTAAAAACGGTTTATAAATTCTGTGAAAACAATGCCCGGCATCATTATTGCCTTGAACATACTTTTATAGTGTGCATGGTGCAATGAAGGGTGAGCCATTAAGATGACAAACCTCCACAGCCCAAGATTATGATGTCAATTATTCTTCCTTGCTGCTGTCGCTGATGTTGCCTAACTTGGTCCAGACTGAGAATTAGAACTTGGAATCCTCCTGATCTGCCTTAGATGGTGGATAGCTGGGACTTTCTTCCCTGGAGTGTGGGAGATTGAGTGGTGACCATATAGAGGTTTATAAAATCATGAAGGGCTTAGATAAGGTGAATGGCCAAGATTATTTTCCCCAGGATGGGTGAGTTCAAAACTAGGGGGCATGTTTTTAAGGTGAGGGGAGAAAGATTTAAAAGAGACCCGAAGACAACCTTTCTCACAGAGTGTGGTTCGTATGTGGAATGAACTGCTAGAGAAAGTGGTAGATGCACGTACAGTTACAACATTTAAAAATCATTTAGACTGGTACATGAACAGAAAAGGTTTAGAGGGATATAGACAAAACTCAGACAAGTAGGACCAGTTTAGTTTGGGAAATCTGGTGGGCGTGACTCTATGACGATGCCTTTATCCCCAAACCTTTAGTTCAGCCACATATTCTTTGTATTTTTTTGAAAAAAAGGTAATAATATACTTCAAACTTTTGATTGGATTTTTCATGCCCCATATACCTAGGTAAAATGAAAAGTTTTGATTTTGTTTGCAATATAGGTAAATCATATCATACAAAGTACGTAAGGGTATGAGAACGGAGTGAGAAATATAATGTTATGACTGCAGAGGAGGTGCAGAAAGAGTGAGATCAACATTAAATTTAAAACAGTATGAAAATTCTCAAAAGGTTTATTTCTGTAAATTACAGCAGTACTCTTGACATTGCTTGATTGCATTTTGAGACTTAATGTGCCATTTGAAATCTTAGTCAGAAGTAATTATAAGGAACAATGCTTTGGTATGTTCAAAGATGGGCTGATAAACAAGTAAATTTAGCAACAATCTGGCCTTGGGCATTTATTTTTGTTGAGAACAGATGCCTGATATAGTGTGACTTATATGTATTAAATGTAATTCAACCCATTCTTTATTGTATGAGTAACTCTTTGAGTACTAGTTTCTCTCTCCATTTCTAAGAAACATGAATTTTGGGTAATTCAATAGTTTTAAAAGTAAGTACCTGTGAATTTTTAATATAAAGCAAATTAGAAATTGAATTATTGCAACACTAGCCTCGCCCAGAGTTTGTAATTGTTGTTCTTTGAACATAGTTGGGAAGAGGCAAAAAGAAAATAACTTTATACAGTGCCTTCTATCACAAAGTGATTCACAGCCAATATTCGCCAAGCAGACACTCCACTGCCAGCTCCAAAACGGTTTACCTAATTACTGGTCTAAGACTGTCCAAAGCAGAGGAGAAGCATCCAGAAAGGCATCAAGCACCTTGAAAAAGGAAACAGTGGAAGCCAATTGGAAACAGCATCAGGCACATGCTGCCACACCACCTCACCACCCACCTCTTCTGCCCCAAGTGTAACAGAGCCTGCGGAAGCTGGATTGATCTGTACAGCCACCTATGGACTCACCCTGGGAGTGGAAGAGAATCATCCTGGTCAGCGACGGACAGTCGATGATGATGATGATGATGATGATTCGCCCAGCAAACTCCCATAAACATCTGTCTTGGTTATGTTGATTTGAGGGAGAAATGTTAACAAAGATCTCAGGAAAACTGCTCTGCTCTTTCTTCTACTAATGCCATGGGATCTTCCACATCCACCTAACAGGGAGTGTGGGATTACATTTTTAACATCTTATCCTAAAGCGAGCATTCTGAGAGTACCTACAAGAAGACCAACAACAAACCAAAGCTCAACTCTAAATGGTTATCATTCCATAAGTGACATATCAAACAGAATACAGCAATGGCAAGTTTCAGGCAGGTACCATTTACAGAATATGACATAGAGTCATAGAGATGTACAGTATAGAAACAGACCCTTTGGTCCAACCCATCCATGCCAACCAGATATCCTAACCCAATCTAGTCCCACCTGCCAGCACCCGGCCCATATCCCTCCAAACCCTTCCTATTCATATACACATCCAAATGCCTCTTAATGTTACAATTGTACCAGCCTCCACCACATCCTCTGGCAGCTCATTCCATACACGTACTACCCTCTGCGTGAAAAAGTTGCCCCTTAGGTCTCTTTTATATCTTTCCCCTCTCACCCTAAACCTATGCCCTCTAGTTCTGGACTCCCCGACCCCAGGGAAAAGACTTTGTCTATTTATTCTGTTCATGCCCCTCATAATTTTGTAAAGCTCTGTAAGGTCACCCCTCAGCCTCCGATGCTCCAGGGAAAACAGCCCCAGCCTGTTCAGCCTCTCCCTGTAGCTCAGATCCTCCAATCCTGGCAACATACTTGTAACTCTTTTCTGAACCCTTTCAAGTTTCACAACATCTTTCTGATAGGAAGGAGACCAGAATTGCACACAATATTCCAACAGTGGCCTAACCAATATCCTGTACAGCCACAACATGACCTCCCAACTCCTATACTCAATACTCTGACCAACAAAGGAAAGCATACCAAACGCCGCCTTCACTATCCTATCTAGCTCCAAGGAGCTATGAACCTGCATTTAGACGTATTTTGGGAAGTCATCCAACTCCTCCCCATCAGGAATTGTACATGAGGATTGGTTTTCTTCTTGTTTTAGAAACTGCAATGACTTAATATCTTGCTTATAAAATACTACTTGGAACATATGACTTCAGCCCTAACCTTTAACAAAGAATGGCTTTGTAAGTGGTTATTACATTCAATGATTCGAACAATGGCCGAAATAATTTGGGTGTGTGATAGTCAAAATTGTTTAACTATGGAATTATAGTACATAATGAGGCCATTTGGCCTGACAGATTGCATTTGCTCAAAGATCAGCCTGACCATGGCAACACGACGCCTGGAGGAAGAGTGACTCATCTTCCGCCTAGGAACCCTCCAACAACAAGTGACAAATGCAGATTTCTCCAGCTTCCTCATTTCTCCTCCCCCCACCTTATCTCAGTCCCAACCTTCGGACTCAGCACGGCCTTCTTGACCTGCAATCTTCTTCCTGACCTCTCCGCCCCCACCCCCTCTCCGGCCTATCACCCTCACCGCAATCTCCTTCCACCTATCACATTCCCAACGTCCCTCCCCCAAGTCCCTCCTCCCTATCTTTTATCTTAGCCTGCTTGGCACACCTTCCTCATTCCTGAAGAAGGGCTTATGCCCAAAACGTCGATTCACCTGCTCCTTGGATGCTGCCTGACTTGCTGTGCTTTTCCAGCAACACATTTTTCAGCTCTGATCTCCAGCATCTGCAGTCCTCACATTCTTCTGAGTGTAGTTGTTTTCTGGAAAGGAAAATATTGTTTAATTGATTTATTAGAGTTTTAAGAAAGTAACAAGCAAGGTGGATAAAGAGGAACCTGCAATAGTGGTTTAGTTTGGATTTCAAAAAGGCACTGATAAGCAGTCTCTACTAATATTTGTAACTGCAGGCAACTTGCATATGCACAATTCCAGATGTACTACATTATTTCAGTGATAGCATACACATGCTCCCCTGTTCACAGCCAGATCTCCCATCTCTCTGTTCACAGCAGCATACTGCTTCAATCTGAACTCATTTAAATGCGCATGCGCGCAGTATCAGTGGAAATTGTCTCTTTGATAAGGTGCTGCATTGGAGGTTACTGCACATGATAAGGACATATCATGTAGAAGTAATGTATTAGCATGGGTACTTTATTGGTGAGCTACAGGAGGCAATGTAGGGATAACTGCACATTTTGTAGGTTGACTAATTAATTAAATGCAACAAGGATTAGTGCTGAAGCCTCAACTATTTATAATTTCCAGCACTGACTTGGATGTAGCAATTAAATGTACAGTTGCTAATTTTGCCAATGCCATCAAATTAGCTAGCAAACTGTTGTATGAGCAAGTTGTATGAGCATTTAAAGAGTTTTTGAAGGGATATAGATAAGAAATTTTAGCAAAATTTGGTATATGGTGTATATTATGGACCAGGCCAGACCCCTCAAAACATTTCAAGAAAATCCCAGACCCTAATTTTGCTAGTTGTTTTAAGCAGGTAAAAAGCAGATATTCCAGGAGTAATGCAGCTGGTCAAACCACTTAGTTTTAAAGAAAACAATTTATTTACAAGATTACCAAATGAAACACAAACAAAAGAGAACGAAATATAGAATAACTGAACCTATCCGAAAACCCAGCAGATTATCCCAATGTAATGATGCTGTTCCAAATACTTGGAACAATCACCATAAACACCCCTTTGCAAAAAAGGAAAAGTCAAACACAGGGTCTTACAGGAGAGAGGGAGGATCAGCATGGACCTGCTTCTTTGGGTCCAGCAGCTTCACAGCGATTGACGACTTTCAATGAACAGCCAGACTACTCAAACCAAACCAGAGAAAAACTAAGCTGGGAGAACTAGCCACTCCCCTTTCATTGTACAAGTGGGTTTTTTTAAACTTGAAAGCCTTCTGCCTGAGGCAGTATCTGTTAGCTATCATCAAACTGACCCTAAAACCCTTCAAACCTAGACCTCTTTTACGACCTATCTGGAAAAAAAAGCCAAGGACAGCATAACCTCGTTAAAGGAGCAGCATCGTTGCACCTTCCCCCTTAAAAATAAATGAACCTTCAATATTTTAAAGCCTCTTAAATTGTTAGTACACTACAACACACGTATACATTACATTGACTATGATTATGCAAAGATGCATTACTGCATTTCGTTTCAGTCTGTTTTACTTCTGCCACTAAATGCCTCTGTTTCTCATTCAAGTCTCGACAATACGTCGACAATCACATTTTCTCATCCTGATCATGCTGTAACAAGAAGCTCCATCTAAACAGTCTGGCATTGTTGTCCTTAAATTTCTCCACAAAGATCAATGGGTTATGATCAGTGTACATAGGAACCTCGAATTTCCGAATATTAATTATCTGAATTTTGAATTATCCAAAGGGGATCTCAAGGTCCAGACACTGTCACTAAATGACTGACCTCCTGCCACCTCTCCCCCCACACTTTCCCTGGAGTTCTACACAGTAGTGTACCCTAAACCCCCCTTCGCAGATAATTGAATGCTGTACAGGTTTGAGCAACTGAATGATTAGATTACTTACAGTGTGGAAACAGGCCCTTCGGCCCAACAAGTCCACACCACCCCGCCGAAGCGTACCCACCCATACCCCTACATCTTCATCGACATCGACCCCTTACCTAACACTATGGGCAATTTAGCATGGCCAATTCACCTGACCTGCACATCTTTGGACTGTGGAAGGAAACTGGAGCACCCGGAGGAAACCCACGCAGACACGGGGAGAACGTGCAAACTCCACACAGTCAGTCGCCTGAGACGGGAATTGAACCCGGGTCTCCGGCGCTGTGAGGCAGCAGTGCTAACCACCGTGCCGCCCACCTCTCTTCATCATTGTCCTCTACAGGGCAGAGGTGGAACCTGTCAAAACGTTGTGTGTGTGTGTGTGTGTGTGCGCGCGCTGTTTGGAGACTTACCCCACAAAGGCAGCAGTAGTCTTACTGTTGGTGTTCAGTCCGACTGCCTCACAGGGTGGGGGCGTGCAGGGTTGGGGTCCGGATTGTGGGGCGGGCAGGGACTGGGTCTCATGCACAGTGTTCTTTTGCCTAGTCTCCTGAATGGGGAGTAGACTTCACAGACAACTCCGACCGCCAGAGGAAATCAATTAACCGAATAATCAATTATCTGAACGAAATAGTGCCCGACCATCTCGAAGTTCCTTTGTTTGTGATTGTCTCAGATACATTATTGGTAACATAAACATTGAAATATTGTAACGCCAACACTAAGCTCAAAGTCTCCTTCTCAATTGTCAAATATTTCTGCTGATGAATGTTCAATATCCTGGAGGAATATCCCATAGGTCTTCCTATCTTGTCATTTTCCTGTAAGGGCATAGCACCAACACCCACAACACTTCCATTGATAGCCACCTTGAATGGCTTTGTGTAATTAGGTGTGGCTAATACTGGGGCAGTGATTAACACAGCTTTCAGGCTGTCAAATGCTTTCTGACAGTCCACTATCCACGGAAATTTCTTGCCTTTAGCAATTCAGTGAGTGGAGCAGTCACACTGCTAACAATTGGTATGAATTTTCAATAAAATCCGTTCAATCCCAGGAATCATAGTACTGTTGTTTTTGTCGATGATATGGAAAACTCCCTAATTACCTTTATTTTTGCCTCCCATGGGGCCATTTGTCTGTGTCCAATAACATGGCCCAGGCAGGTGACTTGGGCTTTGGCAAATTCACTTTTAGCAAGGTTTATCAACAAGCCTGCCTTCTGAAATCAATCAAACAAGTCTGATAAATGTTGTAAATGTACCTTCCAGATGTGTCTAAAAATCACCAGTTCATTTACATATACGACACAATTGGATAATCAGCAATGACCTTATTGGTTAGTCTCTGAACTGGAGTTGGCATGTTTTTCATACCAAATGACATGACTTTAAACTGATAGACTCCATTCGGTGTTATGAAAGCCAAAATTGCCTTCGCTCTTTCTGACAAAGGTAACTGTCAGTATCCTCTGAGCAAGTCCAACTTAGAAATATAAGTTGCTTGTCCCATCTTTTCAACAGTTTTCCAAACGCGAATTTGGATATGCATCAGTCTTTGTAAGTGCATTGACTTCGCGATGGTCCACACATAACCGTTGGGTACCATCTGGTTTTGGCACCATTACCATGGGTGAGCTCTAATCACTGTAACTCATTTCAATTATGTCAGCTTGGAGCTTGTGTTCAATCTCTTTTTGAACCTAAGTCAACTTTAGAGGGTTATGTCCACAAGGATATTACTTAATTGGAACAGCATCTCCTATATCTATGTCATACATAATTAGACTAGTACCTCCCAGCTTATTTCCATATATCTCCCCATTCAATAGTAATAACTCAGTTTTGCTCTGGGAGGTAACTCAATAATTTATCCCAATTTTTGACAGCTTCCTCATTGTCCAATTTAATTTGAGGAACATCAAATTCAGAATTCTCTGAACTTGGTTCTTCACTTTATGTTGTAACCAATAACACAGTCTCCTTTGGCTTTCCTTTCCTGTCAAAATACCTTTTGAGCATATTCACATGACATATTTTGTAAGATTTCTTTCTGTCTGGAGTCATTATCAAATAGTTCACCTCACTCCATTTCCTTTCAACTTGATAAGGTCCACTAAACCTCACTTTTAAAGGTTTACTGGAAGTAACACTAACAACTTGTCCCCGATAGCAAAATTGTGAGTTTTTGATTTCTTGTCTGCTTCCTGTTTCCATGATATACTGTAATGCTTTTTAAATGCTATCTAGCCAAATTCCCTGCTCTATTTAATCGTTCCCTAAAATTTGACACATAGTCCAAATATATGGTCTCTGAATAATGACTTACCAATTTCTCTTTAATCAATTTTAGTATTCCTCTCACTTTGTGCCCAAAAAACTAATTCAAATGGACTGAATTTGGTTGATCATTTGGTGCATCTGTAATCACAAAAAGTGCAAACGGAATTCCCTTATCCTAATCATTTGGATAATCTTGACTGTAAGCCCTCAACATGGTCTTTAATGTCTGATATCAACTTCTAGCACTCTCTGTGATTCTGGATGGTATGCAGTAGGTTTGAATTGTTTTATGCCTAAGCTGTCCATAACTTCCTTGCATAATTTTGATGTGAAGTTTGACCCTTGATCTGAATGTAACTCTGTGGGTAGTCCGTATCTAGTGAAAGATTTTGAGTAATTCCTCTCTAATCCTTTTAGCTGTAATATGGTATAATGGAATGACCTCTGGAAATCTAGTGAACACATCTATTATTGTTAACAAATACTGATTCCCACTTCTTGTTTGAGGTAGGGGACCTAGGCGATCAATTAAGACTCGAATAAAAGTTTCCTCAAATGCAGAAATAGGTATTAAAGGTGCGAGGCTTATTACTGCCTGTGGTTTTTCAATTACTGATATGTATGGCTGGTAAAATTCAACTACATCCTTGTGCAGTCCAAGCAACTAAAAATGTTTTTATATCTTAGCTTGTGTTTTTCTCACTCCTAAATGACTGTGTGCTACCGCAACACCTCCTTTCTATAACCCAGTGACAATACGACTTAGATTAGATTAGATTAGATTACTTACAGTGTGGAAACAGGCCCTTCGGCCCAACAAGTCCACACCGCCCCGCCGAAGCGTAACCCACCCATACCCCTACATCTACATCTACCCCTTACCTAACACTACGGGCAATTTAGCATGGCCAATTCACCTGACCGGCACATCTTTGGACTGTGGGAGGAAACCGGAGCACCCGGAGGAAACCCACGCAGACACGGGGAGAACGTGCAAACTCCACACAGTCAGTCGCCCGAGGCTGAACTTGATGAACCTCTGCCCATTTTTCATCTGCTTGAATATGTGATGGTTTCTAGTTCCTCCTTAAGACATCATTTTTAAGATAGTAGCATTTGGGGATACATTTGGATTCTTGTTCCTTGTATGCCTTTTGATACAATTACTTTTAAGTTTTCATTTTATCTTTCTCAGTTAATTTATCTGAGTTAAAGATGTCTGCTGTGTCATCTATCTGCTCCAGGCTTGTGTCAACCATTTGCTCAAACAGAGTCTCTGCTAATTCCACTTCAACTTCCTTACCTATATTCTTTGATCTCTCCTGTTTCAACTAGTGACTTTGTGACCTTGTTACCACACAGTCAGAAAAATCCGGGATATGTGCCCTGCAATAGTTCAGTTGCCTGGGTTTTCACTGGCATTTCAAACACAGTAGGCAGCATTCCTGCCTGTGAACCAGCTATATCATTGGCAGGACAAAGTGAATTCCTGGAGCTGAGAATTGGTCCAGTATTCATGCCAAGACTTCTCCAGTCTTCACTGGATACTCTAACCTCACTTTACATAATTGAGTGCTTCTTGACTCCCTGTGAATTCCCGTTACTAGCACTTTTTGTGGCAATAGTCCTTTGGAGATATATATCTCACCTTTCAACATCACAGTTTGAGAAGATCGTGTATCTCTTAATATTGTAATCTCTTTACCTGCTGCTCATGGCCTATGCAAGTAAACTTTACCTTCACAGGTTTATGGTTTAAGAAGATCTGGTACTTCCTCCTTAACCAACCTCTGACCAGGTTGTACATTCTGGTGCAGCTTTCTAGTCTCCACTGTGCTTTACGTTACCACGCCAACAAAAATCACTGCTTATCCTGTTTTCCTATATCTGGCTTCCCAGTGCTTTTCCTAGTCCACCAACATTGTGATTTCATGTGACCTACTTTATTGCAGTGAAAACACCAGAGCTTTTTAATTTCTCTTTCCCCTTCAAGTGTTTCCTTTTTACCATGTAGTAGGTTATCCATATAGTCTTCACTGAGATCTACCTTTCCCTTTTCATGTGAAGATTTTCCTTTTCCCCAATTTCTATACCTCACAGATTGAAATTGATTTTGAAAGCCAAACTTTGATTTATGGACCACCTCATAATCATCAGCCATTTCAGCTGTAAATCTTGCCATTTTAACTCTCTACTCTTCCACATGAGTTCTCACTACGTCAAGAAGTGAATTTTTGTACTCCTGCAAAATAATTGTCTCTAGGAGCGTCACAGGTTTGCTCTGTTTTTAATGCTCTTACCCACCTATCAAAATTACCTTGTTTGATCCTTTCAAACTCAATGTAGGTTTGACCATGGTCCCTTCTTAGATTCCTGAAACGTTGTCTGTAGGCTTTTGACACAAGCTTATGTGTACTTAAGATGGCTTTCTTCACCTCCTCATATGTCCCAGATACCTCCTCTGATAGTGCTGCAAATACCTCACTAGCTCTACTTACAAGTTTTGTTTAGATCAACAAAACCCACATGGTCACTGGCCACTGCATTTGTTTAGCCACCTTTTCAAGTGAGATGAAAAAGACTTCGACATCTTTCTCATAAAATTTAGGCAATGCTTGAATATATTTAAACAGTTTCTCACCTATGGCTACCATGGGTTTGCTCATCCTCACTGTCTTCCTCACGAAGCTTACCTTCAGCCTTCATCATCATCCTTTTAAGCTAACTTTCTTGTCTAAGTGCCAATTTCTGAAGTTCAAACTCCCTTTCTTTCTTTCCTCTCTCTACTTTTCTCTCTCTTCTCTCTCTATGTTTAATTGTAATTCAAACTTTCATTTCTGTTGCCCTTTCCTTGTCTTTTGCCTCTAACTCAAGCAGCTTCATTTTCAATTGAACTTTAGCCATCTCTAAACATTCTGATGGCACTTCCAGCAAATTTAAATGCTAAGCTATTGCTGTAATTATCTCCCTCCTTTCTTCATGGCAGGAGGCAGCTCCAAGTCCAGCTTGTCTGCTAATTCAAGCAGCTTGGCCATAATCACCTTTTGAAAAACTCCCAAAGTCACTTCTTCCACACCCAGAAAACTCTTGGTGACTGAAAGAGCCATTGCTATCCCAAGCACTGTTTAAACCAACCAAACCAAACACCAACTCCTATCACTTGCTGCCTTCGAGTCCAGCAACCCTAATCCCAATTTGGAACTATAGAACAAATCCTGCAAAGAGCCCCAAATCTGTTATAGACCAAGCCAGACCCCCTCAAAACATTTCAATAAAGTAGGCCAGACCCTAACTTTGCTAGTTATTTTAAGCAGGTGTATAGCAAATATTCCAGGAGTGATGCAGCTGATCAAACCACTTAATTTGAAATGAAAGAGTTTATTTACAAGATTACCAAATGAAACACAACCAAAAGAGATCAAAATATAGAGTAACAACCTATCCGTCAACCCAACAGATTAATTATGTTGTTCCAAATACTTGCAACAATCACCATAAACACCCCTTTGCAAAAAAAGAAAAATCAAACACAGGTTCTTATAGGAAAGATGTCAGAGAGAGGGTGGATCAGCATGGACCTGCCTCTTTGGGTCCAGCAGTTTCACAATGATTGACTTCTTTCAGTGAACAGTCAGATTGCTAAATCCAAACCAAACCAAACCAGAGAAAAGCTGAGCTGGGAGAACGAGCCACTCCCCTTTCAGTGTACAAGTTTTCTTTTAAAACTTGAAAGCCTTTTGCTTGAGGAGGTATCTGTTAGCTATAATGTTCAGGGATGTGCAGGTTAGGTGCATTAGTTAAAGGTAAATGGAAGGGAATGGGTCTGGGTGGGTTACTGTTCGGAGGATCGGTGAGGACTTGTTGGGCCAAATGGCCTGTTTTCACACTGTAAGGATTCTATGAACCTATGATTCTAGATAATCAAACTGGCTCTAAAACCCTTCAAACCTAGAACTTTTGGAATTGCGGGTTTTATGATCTTGCTGAAAAAAAAATGCCAAGGCAACATAACCTCGTTAAAGGAGCAGCATTGTCACACGTATAATGTGAATAAGTATGAACGAGTCAATTTTGACAGGAAGCATAGAAAACAATATGATATTTAAATAGAGAGAGATTGCAAAACACAGAGGGGTCTGGGTGTCCTGACACATGAATTACAAAGGTGAATGTGTAGGTGCAAGCAGAGACTAAGAAAGCAAATGGAATGGTGGTGTTGTAAGGGGAATGGAATATAAAGTAAATAAGTTTTTCCACAGCTGTAAAGGGTTTTCCTGAGGACAATTCTGGAGTACTGTGTACAATGCTAGTTTCCTTATTTGAAAAAGGATACAATTACAATAGCAGAATTTCAGAGGCAGTTCACGACTCATTCCTGGGATGGGGGAGTTTTGAAAAATGATGAACAGGTTGGACTTGTACTCATTAAAAACTGGAAGAATGAAAGGTGATCTTATTAAACGTGTATTTCTATGGGGATTTGATGGAATGGATTCTAGGAGAATATTTCTACCTGTAAGAAAAAGGAGACAAGGTTTAAGAATGAGAGGTCTTCCTTTGTTTTCTCTTAAAGGGTAATTATAGAATATCCTTCCCCAGAAAGTAGTGGTAGCTCGGTCACTGAGTTAATTTAAAGGTGAATTAGCTGAAGTCTTTTTTTGACAAGGGTGTCAAAGGTTACTGGGGTGTGGTAGATGGGAGTTGTGACCATAACAGCTCAGCTATGATCTTATCATGCTTGAAAAGCCATATGGCCTATATTCCTCATGAGGCCATTTGATTTGACCCAAAATTGACCAACCATTTTCTTCACTAGGAGGTTTTGTGTTACAGTTGCTATCATGGTTCTGTTCATTTTATGGATATAGCTTCTGTGGTGCAATAAATTTTGCATACTACTCTTTCTCTTCTGGAGCTAGATTCCAATTTGGACCAATTGGATAAAGTCTCTGTGCATAATCTTATAAGGCCCTGAAGGAAGTGGGCTATGGCAAAAGAGGTTGCAGAATTATGGAAGAGTTTTACAAGGCCTATTTCGATGTTGGGAACAACTCGCACCTTTTAACTAGTTTACGTGCATAGAGATGAGCTTCTCACTAGTGGATTATTACACGTTAAGGACCTTATTATTTGCAAATTTCCCCCCATTAATATTTAGCTTCCTATCTTACCACCCTCATGAGCAAACCAGACGCTGAGAATTCTTAACCTGGAAGTCAGAGTAAGTACGTGATGACTTCAGCTCGCCATTTACTCCATAGGACCTCTATGTTGGACACTAGTCATCATCACCTCATGGAAAGCTCCATGGGCATTGGCCGCATGTTCCCCATGTCCATGAGCATCCAACATGTGCAGGCCTCTAAGAATCCTCATTCACATCTCCAATCCATTTACAGTACACATCTGCACATCAATGCTGCACCTCAGATGGCATCAGCAACTATCATTAAAATGCTGCAGCAAAACAATTTGCATTCAGGGATACACCCAGATCTTGGACTAGATCAGGCTGTATCTGCAGTCAATCATTTTGCACACACTCATTCTGAGCCTACCTGGATGCTCATAATGTCCCTGCCATGCCTTTGGGAGGTCAAGATGTTGCAGGTAATAGTAGAACATGAGCCTTGCTGGGAAGTGGGTGCAGAAGCAGAGACAAAGTGAGTATAAGGTATTGGAGAGTAAATGGTGGCACTTAAGCTAATGGAGTAGAGAAAGTAGTTGACCTTCTAGATTGCTATACATACCTCCATATAGCTGACATTGCACTGACCTGGGGCAACCTTGCACCTGGCTGGCATGCTATGTATGGTGTCCTGAGCTCTGGGTGCACAGTAGCCTTTTAAAGATGGCATCAGGGCCTGGGATGACTTTAATTCTGTGAGATCTTTGGCTGAGGCGACTTGTTCTGGGAATGGTGCTTGGGAGAATGGAGCTATAATTGGGCCAGAGGGGAGCCATGGGGCAGATTAGTTCCTTAATTAAATGGGTTTAGTCAGATACAGCGAGAGATCTCGCAAGATGTCACTGTGAGAAACCATCCCAAATACATGACGAAATTGACACTTAGTCAGGTTCGGTCCATTGCCTTGATCAGCTATGAGGTCTCCTAATGAAATTAATTCTGGTATTCAATTGTACAGGGCTCATTATTTGCTTCAAATGATCAGTTCTGGTGATGTGTGTGTAAGAAATAACATTCATCCTGCTGGCTACCTGTGTATTGATTTATTTCAAACTTTCAGTATGTGTATATTTTTACATTAATTGCTTAGTGAATCAGAAATTTGGTTTGCAGAAACCAGCCTGATGATTGTATGTAGAAATGTGCATTTGTATTTGTATTTGAGTGCAATATTGTAATAGACTTTGTTTTCGATTGTACCTAGCTCTTGTATTTGAATGTGTTTAAAGTGGAAAGTAAAGCACACATGGCCCTTAATGAATTGCTAAATTCCTCTTACAGAAAACAGAAGTGTAAAGTCTCACTCTTTAACCTCAACTCTAATCAGCAGGTTCCTTCCAGCTTTGATATTTTCCCGAGTTTTATTTAGATGCCTTTAGTAGATCTTGAAAGGGTTCAGAAAAGATTTACAAGGATGTTGCCAGGGTTGGAGGATTTGAGCAACAGGGAGAGGTTGAATAGGCTGGGGTTGTTTTCCCTGGAGCGCGGATACTGAGGGTGACCTTCTAGAAATTTATAAAATCATGGGCATGGATAGAGTAAATAGACAAGGTCATTTACCTGGGAGGAGGAGTCCAGAACTAGAGGGCATAGGTATAGGGTGAGAGGGGAAAAATTTAAAGGGACCTAAGGGGCAACTTTTTCACACAGAAGGCGGTGCATGTATGGAATGAGCTGCCAGAGGAAGTAGCGGAGGCTGTACAATTAGAACATTTAAAAGACATCGGATGGGTATAAGAATAGGAAGGGTTGAAAGGGATGTGGGCCAAGTGCTGGCAAAAGGGACTTCATTAGGTTAGGGTATCAGGTTGGCATGGACGAGTTGGACTGAAGGGTCTGTTTCTGTGCTGTACATTTGTATGACTCTATCTGACAGTAAGGACTACATATTCAAATCTCAGTCTCTCTTGAGTTAAAAGTTTTCTGATTCTTATTGTTATCCAGGATCTGCTGCTGATCCCAGTATGTATGAGAGTGGGATAAGTTGAAGCATGGTCTTGACTTGTCTGTCATTACCCAAGAGTGGAACAGCCCACTGACATGTGCAGTCAAAGCTCATACATGTAATGGCAAATATTTATACAGGTTTCTGATGCTTGTTTCCCTTCTAATATGGAGTTGCCATTCTCAGATTGGAGGAGATTAATTGTACTAGGACAGAAAAAATGTGAAGATAGCACACAGTCTTTAAATGTTATTACTTTTTGACTGTCTTGTATCCATATAATTGCTATAGATCCACAGATTAAAGTACTTTTCATTCTATTGTACTCAGAAACAAATGTAGTTGGAATTGTATCACAGAATTTCATTTTATAGCATGGACTTGTTGAAGAAGTTACAGAATTTAAAAATGCCTGTAGCTTAATTTTACCTTCTAATCTGCTTCACTTTACTTTTAGTGTAGCAGAGACCAAACCAACGGTTGCTTAACAGTGAGACAATAAACCATTATTTGTAACTACAAGTTTGAATGTTTCATAGTGCGAATAAATTCTTCCACTTCAACTAAATGCATCAACACATTTAAGATATCAATATCAATTGTTAAAATTCAGTTTGATTCTGTGGGCCTCAACTCTTTGATCATTTACAAAGTGCTGGACAACATTGTTGTGAGATAAATAAGAAATTCTTCATATGCTGACAGACGCTGCGTTGCCTCAGATTTCATATCTGATTACAGTATTGTATTCAAACAAGATTATCCTGTTTCATATGGTCTCAGACAGAATTGATGTGGTTCCTTGCTGTCAGTGATCAGTATTTCTTGTGTGGAGTTTGCTTGTTTTCTTTATCCTCAGAATGATTGCTCAAATTTAAGTAGTTTCAGCAACAAGCTTTAATTTAAATAATTTCAGAAGAGATCTTTTTCATGAGTGTTTTTTTAAAGAAACAGGTTATTTATTATCCCACACGTTTCCTGGTGTTTAATAATGCAACATCTCACTCACTTGACTGACACACACCACCATCTGCCAACAGATTAAATATGTATGAAAAAAGAAACAATTCTATTACAATTTCTCTTTCATGGCAGGCGTGAAGTTTCTTGGATGTGTTGATGCTTTTAGTTGAAGTGAAGGTCTTTTGCAACAGAGGATTCACAATGGGCTGCAAGCTCCTTGTAGTCAGATTTCCAAGAGGTTGTTTCTCAAGTGAACTTCAATTCAAGACAGGTTAAGGAGAGTGTTTCTCCCACTTTCAAAATATGGCTGATTACTACCTTGGCTGCATAGTCAATTTGCAGCTTATTTGTGGGCTGTCTTGTGAATTTCTAAAGAACTGTGTTTCCAAGCACCTTTTGTTCTGTTTTAAAAGCGTACTGAAAGCATGGCTGGCTTATTATGTGACCTCCATCAATTCAGTCCTTTTTCTAAATAAATTGAATAATTTGGTTGATTCTGCATTCTTTATAGTGTTTCAAATTCTTAAATTGTGAAAGCCAGTCAGGGTCTTTGTATATAAATGACTCATTCAGTTTGAAATTGCCCTCTTCAGGAAAAGATATTGAGTCAACATGAGTCTGGATGTTTCTTTTTATTTCCTTTGGAGATACAGGAATGTTTCAATCCACAACAGAAGTTGACTAATCTGAGGCAGCCATATTTTTGCAGCTTTCTTATAGCTTGTTTTTAAAATATAAAAATTAGTTTGAAGTTTAGTGTGTATTAGGGCATGACAATACTTATTTCTGGATTAGTGGTGCTGGAAGAGCATAGCAGTTCAGGCAGCATCCAAGGAGCTTCGAAATCAAACCTTGCTATATAAAATAAAACTTTCCAAAGCTGCTTTTCCTTGCTTGTCAAGTTTAAGGAGGAAATGTCAACCAGCATTTGCTCTGATTCGAATATTGCCATAAACACAGACATGCAAATCTTCAATGATCACTTGGCACAGATATATAGGGCCTTTGGTTGAACATCTCATTTTAAGGACAAGATCTGATGTACAGCACTCCTGTGTTACAGACCTGGTGCTGCTGGTTGGTTTTATGAACTGAGTAATTTTCAAACCATAATGTTCTGACCCAGAGATGGTGGAGCAAACTCTCCTGTAGGAGCAGAATATTTAATGGATAGGTCAATGAAAATTGAGTTTTCTGACCTCATGCCAGCAGACTCTACATAACTAACAAGTACAGGATGCTGATGATTTATTTAGCGTCTTAATTTATGGGATATATTCCAGGTTATACACAATTGGAAATGAAAATTAATGATTTGTGTAAGGCCAAGAAAATTACAAGTTAATTTCCATACAAAACTCCGGAAGGAATCCAGGTGATGAATGCCAACTAAAATATGGGTTCAGTGAATCTACATACAGAAAATATTTTTATCTGAATACAATGTAGAAACATGTGTTGCTTAAGGGTTAATATCTGCCTGATGCCAATAATGAAAAGAAATATAAAGCATAGCTTTATTGTGAAAATGTTGATTACCTTAAGTTACAATGATTCATATTGATTAAGAGCAGAACTACTGCATCTATCAATGCGTTTCTAGAATCATATCTGGTAAGCATAAGGCAATTTTTCAGATTATTTTTACAATAGAAGGCAAAAGCCTCAGGTTTAACACATCTTGTTGGATCTGGGCAGGATTGGTCTTTGGATGGTCAGTCAAGACTCAATGGGTCGAATGGCCTCAATCTGCACTTTTGGCATGCAATGATTCTACCATTAGATCATTGTTTAAAGAGAAACAATGTGCAAGGGTTTGGGGTAAAGGCAGTAGAATGGCACTAAGTTATGATGCTCATTTGGAGAACCAGTGCAGACACAATGGGCTGAATAGCCTCCTACTTTTGTGATTACATAATTAACACAATCTTTCCTCCCGTCTAATACTCATTTTACACCTAATTTGATTTTAATTAACCTTGTTCCTTTTCTACTGTTCCACAGTTTATTTAACAGAGAAAGAGAGCTTTTGACCCTGTTTTTCAAAAAGGTCCAAATTGTCCCACTGAACCTTGCCACATCATTGTCAGCCCATATGTGCAGCAATTTGTGACGCAAAAATGTTTTGAGTTGAAGAGTGTTGAGATAAAATTCATTTCACATAGAAACTATGTGTAGCAGTAGGCTATTTGGCCCTTAAAGCCTGCTCCACCATTCAGTACAATCATGGCTGATCTTCTATCTTCATGCCATATTCCTATTTTCTCTCCTTACTCCCTGATTCCCTTAACATTTAAAAATCTAGCTATCTCTTTTTATGAATAGATTCAGTGATCTGACCTTTACAGCTTTATGGTACAAATTTCCATGGGTTCACTTAACCTTCGAATGAAAAAACTCAGTCTCATATCCTGACACTGTGATTTCTGGTCTTGACTCCCTAACCAGGAAAATATCCTTCCTACATCCAGCATTCCCTCTAATTTTCTTACCAGCTATGGGGGAGTGTGAGGCCTGTGCATAGCAGTTACTTGGAGAATTGATGTCCCAATGCCAATTGTCCTGTACATGTGCACAACCACACAGTTTACAGGGAATGTTGCCTGTTCCTAGTTTGTGCAGCCCTGTTAGACTTGTATGCATTTCAATGAGATCCCCTCTCATCCTTCTAAACTCTAATGAATGGGAGCCCAGCCAAACCAATCTTTCCTCATAGGACAATTTTTCCATCCCCAGCATCAACCAAATAAACCTCCATTGCATTCCCTCTTTGGCAAGTATATATTTTCTTAGATAGGGAGTCCTGAACTGCACCAATACTCCAGGTGTGGTCTCACCAAGGCTTGCAGTCGATATTTCTCCTTCTGAACTCAAATCCTCTTGCAATGAAGCACACTGTATCATTTGGTTTCCTACTTGCTAGCTGCACCTGCCTGTCTACTTTAATTGTCTGGTGTAAGAGGACAACCAAATCCCTTTGTCCATCCACCTTTCCCAATGTATCACAATCTAAGTATCACAATCTATTTGCCGTACTGAAGTGTATAACTTCACATTTTGCCATATTATGCCATGTTTACAGGGCCTGTCATGAGCTATGCCCCACTCTGAAAAGCACATTAGCCCAAGATTCCCTCTATGGAAATGGACTGTCCTCATGAGACGATTTACCTAGACTCTCCAGGTACAATTCCTCCAAATGCAACAATAGAAGCTGATGTTTTGGATTGTGCTAGATAACGGCATGAAGAACACTCAATAACCAGTTAAAAGAAAAGGAGGTCTTGATTTGATTTGACTTATTACTGTCACATGTACTGAGATACAGCAAAAGTGTTATCTTATGTGCTTTACAGGCATATCGTACCATACAAGTGCATTAAGGTAACAGAACAGAGTGCAGAATACAATAACTGAATACAAACAAAATTAGTTATAATGAACTCACTCCTCCATGATAGTTACATAATGATCTTGTGTATAAGACACATCAGAACAAATCTTGCATCATGCATAAATTGACGCTATGTGCTCCGGCATGGGACAAACAGCCAGGTGACCCTAGAAACCTGAAGTGTTATACTGATCAAAGACTTTACTAAAATACAGTGATCAAAGAGTGCATTGAATTAAGGCATGCTATTAAGTGCCAATGTTTTGTTTCCATTAGTGAGTGTTTCCTTCTGCCTTAGACATAGTCTTAGTAATAGACTATTAAATATGTTTTCAGCAATAGTGTTAGAATTGTCTGAAAAGATATTGGGCTGTATTTTGTAAAATAAGGTAATGTAAACATTTTTCCAAATGCTCCTAATGGAATGATCTTTTGAAACACAAAGTAAAAATAGATTGATAGATTGTCCAGTGAAGCTGTGACTCCCTAATATAAAGAAGATTCTATTAGATTGCGTCAATTGGAGGCAGTGAGGCACTTTTACATTTATAGGACTGTGGCTTACAAGACACCCAAGATATTTGTTTGCACTCTGTAGGATAAATAAATTTGCCCCTCCTCCTGCAGAGGTCATTGCAGATTTATAAATGTACTGTTAAATTAAGGCAGCCGGTTTCAGGAAGGTAAAGCTGGAGATTCAGGCATCCTGCAATTTCATTGATCTCAATCTCTACTTTACATATGGCCCATGAAATTGGCACAAGACTTTAAGAGAGGCAGAACATTTGTGCAGAAGTAATTCTCTCTAGAGAAAAGGAATATAGAGTTCTTGCATTGTGTGTGAGTTGGTGCATATTTTAATGTCCCTGCTGTACTTTTCCAAGTATGATTCTCCTTTATTGATTCTTTTGCATCCTCTTCAATAGTCATAAGTGTAAGAGACGACCATTCAGTCCAATGTGTCTTTATCAACTGTTTGAAAGAACTATGCAATTAGACTTATCTCTCACACCCCTACAAATATCTCTTGAAACTTACCATCGAAGCTGCTATTACCACCTTTCAGGCAGTTTAAATGAGGCAATTAAAATCTTGTTTCCTTCAATTTTTCTAATATAGAGTTTCTCTGCATAGGACATAGTGCAGTATAGCACAGGACCAGGCTCTTTGGCCCACCATGTTTGTGCTGACTATAATGCTATTCTAAACTAATCCCAGCTGCCTGCACATGGCCCAAGCCTATCCATTGTCTGCCTGTTCATGTGTCTATCTAAATGCTCTTAAACTTTGCTGTTGTATTGCTTCTATCATCTCTCAGGCAGTGAATTCCAGACATCTATCATCCTCTGTGTGAAAAGCATTCCTCACACATCTCCTTTAAACTTTACCCCCTCTCACCTTAAATCTATACCCCCTATAATTTGACATTTCCACCCTGGGAAAAAGACTCCGACTCGCCATCCTATCCACTCCTCATAATCTTATATACTTTTATCAAGGACATGAAATAGCTTTGTCAAATAGAGTTAAGGAGAATTCAAAGGGTTTTTACAAATACTTTAAGGACAAAAGGGTAACTGGAGAGAGAATAGGGCCCCTCAAAGATCAGCAAGGTGGCCTTTGTGTGGAACCACAGGGGATGAGGGAGATACTAAACAATTATTTAGCATCAGTGTTTATTGTGGAAAAGGACATGGAAGATGTACTGTACTCACTTTATACCCATGACTGCGTTGCCAAATACCAGACTAATTCCATTTACAGGTTTGCTGATGACACTACCAAACCTCAGATGGTGACGAAACAGATGATAGATGGGAGGTAGAAGACCTGGAAAAATAGTGCACTGAGAACAACCTAGCTCTTAATGCCGGCAAAACCAAGGAACTCATTATTGATTTTCGGCGGGATGTTACTCATGCCCCCTACACATTAACAGCACAGAGATGGAACGAGTGGAGAGTGTCAAGTTCCTGGGAGTGGTCATCCACAACAAGCTTTCTTGGACTCTTCATGTGGATGCACTGGTTCCAAAGGCCCAACAACATGTTTTCTTCCTCAGGCAGCTGAGGAAATTTGGCATGACAGCGAAAACCCTTGCCGATTTTTATAGGTGCACCACCGACAGCATTCTGTCTGGATGTATCACTACCTCAAATGGCAACTGTACCATTCAAGATCGGACACGGTTACAGAGAGTGGTGAACTTGGCCTGGACAATCACAAAGGCCAACCTCCCATCTATAGAATCCATCTACCAGGCACGCTGTCAAGGAAAGGCCGCTAGCATTCTCAAAGATCCATCCCAGCCTGACAATGGTTTTTTTGCAACCTCTACCATCAGGAGAAGGTACAGAAGCCTGAACACATGCACCAGCCAGTTTCGAAACAGTTTCTACCCTACTGTTGTTAGAATACTGAATGGACTCACAAACTCTTAACATTCTCCTGTACCTGTGTTTTTGTTTTTGCTGCTGTTTACCTATCATTTACTTATCTATGCTACTTAACTCTGTGATCTGCCTGTATTGCTCACAAGACAAAGCTTTTCACTGTGTCCCGGTATACATGACAATAAATTCAATTCAATTCAATGTATAGAAAATAGATGGTGACATCTTGGAAAATGTCCATATTACGGAGGAGGAAGTGCTGGATGTCTTGAAAGTCATAAAAGTGGATTAATCCCAGAACCTGATCAGGTGTACCTTAGAATTCTGTGGGAATCTAGCAAAGTGATTCCTGGGCCTCTTACTGAGATACATGTATCATCGATAGTCACAGGTGAGGTACCGGAAGACTGGAGCTTGGCTAACGTGGTGCCACTGTTTAAGAAAAGTGGTAGAGTTAAGCCAGGGAACTATGGACCAGTGAGCCAGACCTCGGTAGTAGGCAAGTTGTTGGAGGGAACCCTGAGGGACAGGATGTACATGTATTTGGAAAGGCAAGGACTGATTAGGGATGGTCAACATGGCATTGTGCGTGGGGAATCATGTCTCACAAATTTGAGTTTTTTGAAGAATTAACAAAGAGGATTGATGACGGTAGAGCGGTAGACGTGATCTATATGGACTCCAGAAGGCATTCAACAAGCTTTCCCATGGGAGACTGGTTAGCAAGGTTAGATCTCATGGAATATAGGAAGAACTAGCCATTTGGGTACAGAACTGGTTCAAAGGTAGAAGACAGTGGGTGGACGTGGAGGGTTGATTTTCAGACTGGAGGCCTGTGACCAGTGGAGTGCCACAAGAATCGGTGCTGGGTCCACTACTTCTCATCATTTATATAAATGATTCGGATGTGAGCTTAAGAGGTATAGTTAGTAAGTTTGCAGATGACACCAACATTGGAGGTGTAGTGGACAATGAAGAAGGTTACCTCAGATTACAACAGGATCTTAATCAGATGGACCAATGGGCTGAGAAGTGGCAGATGGAGATTAATTTAGATAAATGCGAGGTGCTGCATTTTGTATTGTATGCAGGACTCATACACTTAATGGTAAGGTCCGAGGGAGTATTGCTGAACAAAGAGACCTTGGAGTGCAGGTTCATAGCTCCTTGAAAGTGGAGTCGCAGGTAGGTCAAATAGTGAGAAGGCATTTGGTATGCTTTCTTTTATTGGTCGGAGTATTGAGTACAGGAGTTGGGAGGTCATGTTGCGGCTGTACAGGACATTGGTTAGGCCACTTTTGGAACATTGCTTGCAATTCTGGTCTCCTTCCTATAGGAAAGATGTTGTGAAACTTGAAAGGGTTCAGAAAAGATTTACAAGGATGTTGCCAGGGTTGGAGGATTTGAGCTATAGGGAGAGGTTGAAGAGGCTGGGACTGTTTTTCCTGGAGTGATGGAGGCTGAGGGGTGACTTTCTGCCCACCCCCCAACCCCCCTCTCATTTATCTATCCAACCTGCAGGCACCCTGCCTCTATTCCTGATGAAGGGCTTTTGCCCGAAACGTCGATTTTTCTGCTCCTCGAATGCTGCCTGACCTGCTGTGCTTTTCCAGCACCACTCTAATCTAGACTTTGTTAAAACTGTGTTTATGGAATATGACAACACTTTCACTGCATGGATTGGAGGCAGTTTGAGAAAGCTGCCGGCCACTGTCTTCTCAAGAGAAACCTGATGAAAAATGTCTACATCTGGAGAATTAATTAGGAAAATTAGTGGTGATCCTGCATCAATTCCAGCAGGGAGAGGGGAAATATTATCCATTTGAAACAGAAAATTTTAGATCTACTCATCAGCACAGGCAAGAGCAGGAAAGGTGAAAACAAGCTAGTATTTCACGTACATCACAAATTGTCAGAGATTAGAAGGAGACCGTTCAGCTCATTAAGGGACTTTATCTCATAAGACATGGTAGCAGAATAGGCTATTCAGCTTATCAAGTCTGTTCTGCCATTCAATGAGATTATGGTGCTCTGATCAGTTCTCAACTTCCACTTTCCCACCTTTTCCCAATAATCCTTGATTCCTTTACTGAGCAAAATTTTGTCGATCTCAGCTTGAATATATTTAATGACAGAGCCTGAATGGTTGTGTGAATCCACAGATTCATCACCCTCTGAGGGAAGACTTTCCTCAACTCTCTCTTAAATGTACAACCCTTTCAGATAATTATTAATTATCTTATTATGGCACATTGCTGGAGCAGGTGGGATTTGAACCTAGGTTGTCTTGCCCAGAGGTAGGGACATTATGACTCTGTCAAAAGTCCCACATTTGAGGTATTTTTATATTTATTGGAGTGTGATGTACAAGAGACCCAAGATCTTTGTTTGCACTCTGCTGGATAAATAGAACTAAACCTTATCATTTCATACACCACTCTGAAACAGCAAAATAACCAGAGCCACTCTCTTCCCACACCCCTGCGCATTCTTCCTGCACAGATAAAATAATATGACATTATACAGAATGGAAACAGACCCTTCAGTCCAACTCGTCCATGCCAACCAGATACAATAAAACTGATATCGTCCCATTTGCTAGCATTTGGCCCATGTCCCTCTAAACCCTTCCTATTTATGTACAGATCCATATGCCTTTTAAATATTGTAATTGTACCAGCCTCCATCACCTCTGGCAGCTTGTTCCATACACACACACACACCATCCTCTGCGTGAAAAACTTGCCCCTCAGATTCCTTTAAAATCTTTCCCCTCTCCACTTAAACCTATGCCCTCTAGTTTAGGATTCTGCTACCCTGGGGGAAAGAACTTATCTGTTCACCCTATCCATGCCCTTCACGGTGTAATAAACCTCTATAAGGTCGCCCCTCAACCTGCAATGCCCCAGGGAAAACAGCCCCAGCCTATTCAGCCTCTCCCCATAGCTAAAGCCCTCCAATCCTGGCAAAATCCTTATAAATCTTTTCTAAAGACTTGCAAGTTTAAAAACACATTTCCTATAGCAGGGAGACCAGAATTGAATGCAGTATTCTAAAAGTGGCCTAGGCAGAAGTGGGTACAGCAGATGCTGGAAATCAGAGTCTAGATTAGAGAGGTGCTAGAAAAGCACAGCAGGTCAGGCAGCATCCGAGGAGCAGGAAAATCGATGTTTCGAGTAGGAAAATCAGGAATGCCCGAAACCAATGCAACATGATGTTCCGACTCTATACTCAATGCAATGACCAATGAAGGCAAATGTGTCAAATGCCTTCTTCATCAACCTGTCCACCTTCGACTCTACTTTTAAGGAACTATACACCTGCTACCCTTGGTCTGATTGGCAACACTACCCTTAGTCTACTGTTAACTGTATAAGCCCTGCCCTGATTTGCCTTTCCAAAATGTAGCACCTCAACCAATGGCCCATCTGATCAAGGTCCTATTATATTCTGACATAACCTTCGTCACTGTCCACTAAACAACCAATTTTGGTGTCATCTGCCAACTTTACTAACCATACCTCCTATATTCACATCCAAATCATTTATATCAATTACATTATGAAGTGTGTGTCAAATTTTGTTTGGTAATTGATCCTGCAAAGCATCTTGAGGTACAAGGTATGGTGGCTCAGTGGTTAGCACTGCTGCCTCAAGTGCCAGGGACCTGAGTTTGATTTCAGCCTTGGGTGACTGTCTGTGTGGAGTTTGCCTGGGTTTCTGCTAGGTGCTCTGGTTTCCTCCTTCAATCCAAAGATAGGCAGGTTAGATGGGTTAGATGAGAAATACAGAGTGATAGGATTAGGGTTTGGGTCTGTGTAGGATGATCTTCAGAGGTCAGTGTAGACTTGATGAGCTGAATGGTCTCTTTCTGCACTGTGGGGCTTCTATGATTTAAGAAACTATAATGTGTTCTGATCTGCAGTATTTTCTGTTTGTCTCAAAATTGGCAGTATTATGATTTTATATCATCTATCAATGTCGATGGGCTTAGCTTTCACCAATCTTTTCCATGATAGGCTTACACAAAAGGCACTTTAAAAGTTGCTCAGAAGGCCCTGGTGGTGTAGCAGAATAATCCATCGCCTTTAACCACTATTTGTTTTTTTGTTCAGATGTGAAGCTGAAAACACTCTTTAATAAAGCCCCAAGAAAGCATTTTCAAATTGCATGATTGTTGTGATTGAGAGTTCAGTTTTGTAATATTGTAACTCACTGCTTACCGAGGATGACGGTAGTAACAATGGTCAATGATTTCAAAACGAATTTGAATGGGTCCTTGCAGCGTGTGGGAAATGGGATTGAAATGCTCTAGAGAGACAGTATAAACATGATGGGCCAAATGACCTCTTTCTGTGCCCTATCGCTTTATGAGTGTTAGTTTTTTTTTCACAATACCGATTAAATTGAACTTCAGTTTTAACAAATGTTGAGAGGTTCAAAGGATCAAAGTCAGGTTAAATGTCTATCTTAATCTTAGCAAATCGGACTCCAAAATTAAAACCTGAGCGATGCGGACACATACTGCACTAAAAAAAAGCCGCCACCGTGGCAAATAATACACGTGTGCTTTGTAATTCCTGAGGACGCTGTTGACATATTTAAAACGGGTTTAGAAAAAGATCTCCACCCTTTCAGTAAACGCCTCGATTATTAACACTTCATTTTAAACCACTTATCTGTGAAAGGCGGTTCATTGTGTCCCTTGAATAGTGTTTGATTAGACCCACTATCCACCTCTTCTCAGTTCAGTAGCACCATTTCCAGTGGAGTGGCTGCACATTAATAACTCCGGGGAGGTGTGTACGTGAGGAAGTTTAATAAAAAAAAGAACAAACGCGATGCTGGATCGGAGTCCGTTTTGCATCTTTTATGAGGTGCTAACTGTGTGTACCTACCTACTTTAAAAATGTATGATCTGCGCCAGGAGCTACACAGAGTAAGTGCTGTTCGAACAAAACGTTCAGTGTTAAATCCAGATCATTAATCACATGTACTCCGTTTTTATTTAAACCTTCATTGTAAGATCCCAGTATTCAGCCTACCACGTGTGGTTATCTAACGAGCAATAGACATTAAGATACATGTATTGAAAAGATTTTAATTTGTCTTCAAGCTGTTTATCTCGAATTAATTATTGTTTAAGCCTTGTAAAGACAATTAGTCTTTTAAAGGATATTGCCTTTATCCTTGCAGAGAAAGAATGCCGCCTTGTGGCCAGTTCGCGACAGTGTACCTTGTGAAGAAAACATTCTAGTTCAATGATTAAAGGTCTTGTGGTGCAGTTGCATTGTCTCCACCTCTGGGCCAGAAGATCTGGGTTGACAACCCACCTACTCCCAGAGGTAAGGCAGAGCATGCCTGTACAGTTTGATTTGAAATACATACAATGGTTGCTTTTGCACCAATTATAAACCATAGAGCTTTGTGCAGTCATGTGGTGAAATAATTACAATAATTACTTTTTTTCTGTCAAATCGTCAAAATATGTAATACTTTTCTTCATTATCTGGTGACCCATTAAAAACTGACAGTGTGCAGACAATTCAGCACCAAGGAATAAGAAACAGCAAAATTGGAATCATACTTTAACCTGAAAATTACATTCTGGGGTTAGGCTCACAATCATTAGATTAATGTGGATAGCTATTATACTAGTCCAGTTTTCTGATCCGGGCCTCAAGCAGTTGAAGAAGTCTATACCAGAGTGTCTGCAGTTTGTTTACCAAGTTTCCTTTTAAACATTAAGTAAGACCCAATGGGCCCCATATTTACCTCCTTATTTAAACAATCACTGTCACATCTTGGAGTATAAGTCTTATTATTACTTTAAACATCAAGTGGTTTGAAAGAATTAAAATTAATTTGACATAAAAATGTTCAAGCAGTCTGTGTTGAGATAATTTTTGACTAGCATTATTGGACTTGAGGTAACTTGTACAGCTGGTGCAGAAGTGTACTGGGTTAATGATGATACTCATTAATCTTCTGATTAAAAAGCCAATCCTATAAATAAAGGATGTAAGTACACAGCTAGTTGATCACTCTCTGTAATCTAGAAAGGATCTATGATTTATAAATAACCTGGTATCTTTTGGATTTCACAGATAATTAATTAAGCTCTGATGTACACTTGCTGAAAATGCAAAGGGAAACAAGGCAGCCACCTTGTATACAGTAAGATCTACAAACCACAATGTTATCTAATGTGACTGAGTTTGTAGCACCCTTGTCTACATTAAATCTTTGTGAGTTCCAGTCCCATTCCAGTGGCTAATCTACTCTAATAGTTTAATAGAGTATTTTAAGATGTGCTGCCTTTCAGTTGAGTTTTTAAAACAGTTGCCCCCTTTGATGTGAAAAAGTCCTCTTGGCAATATTTCAAAGAGGCGCAGGGATGTTGTTACTGTTGTCTAGGTCAGTATGTGCTCAAGTAGACTATCGAGCCATTATCTAGCCATTATCATTTTGTTGCTTGTGGAATCCTTGTTGCCCAGCTACTGCCTGCTGCGTTCCCAACATTGCAACAGTGACAGTGCTTTGCAATGTACTTAACAAATGCAAGATACTGTGGAATCTGAAAGGAAAACAAAATGTTGGAAGTAGTCAGGGCAGGCAGCATCTGAGAAGAGACAAATAGTAAATATTTCAGGTTGATGACTTTTGTTCACAACTAGAAAAAGTACTGAGGCAGTAAAGGGTTTGGCGGGTGGGGAGGAGAACAGAAATGACCTGATAAGAATGGGAGGGGGTAGATTAGATTAGATTACTTACAGTGTGGAAACAGGCCCGTCAGCCCAACAAGTCCACACCGACCCTCTGAAGCGCAACCCACCCATACCCCTACATTTACCCCTTACCTAATACTATGGGCAATTTAGCATGGCCAATTCACCTGACCTGCACATTTTTGGACTGTGGGAGGAAACCGGAGCACCCGGAGGAAACCCACGCAGACACAGGGAGAATGTGCAAACTCCACACAGTCAGTCGCCTGAGGCGGGAATTGAACCCAGGTTTCTGGCGCTGTGAGGCAGCAGTGCTAACCACTGTGCCACAGTGCCGCCCTCTAGATTTAGGGTAGAAGAGATTTAATAACAAAAATTGATTTGCTTCAAGTACAGTACTTGAATTTTGATTTAAAGAAAGATATGTAGAGTTATAGAGATGTACAGCATGGAAACAGACCCTTCAGTCCAACCTGTCCATGCCGACCAGATATCCCAACCCAATCTAGTCCCACCTGCCAGCACCCGGCCCATATCCCTCCAAACCCTTCCTATTCATATACCCATCCAAGTTCCTTTTAAATGTTGCAATTGTACCAGCCTCCACCACTTCCTCTGACAGCTCATTCCATACACGTACCACACTCTGCGTGAAAAAGTTGCCCCAGAGGTCTCTTTTATATCTTTCCTCTCTCACCCTAAACCTATGCCCTCTAGTTCTGGACTCCTCGATGCCAGGGAAAAAACTTTGTTTATTTATCCTATCCATACCACTCATAATTTTGCAAACCTCTATAAGGTCACCCCTCAGCCTCCGACGCTCCAGGGAAAACAGCCCCAGCCTGTTCAGCCTCTCCCTATAGCTCAAATCCTCCAACCCTGGCAACATCCTTGTAAATCTTTTCTGAACCCTTTCAAGTTTCACAACATCTTTCCGATAGGAAGGAGACCAGAATTGCATGCAATATTCCAACAGTGGCCTAAGCAATGTCCTGTACAGCTGCAACATGATCTCCCAACTCCTGTACTCAATACTCTGACCAATAAAGGAAAGCATACCAAACTCCTTCCTCACTATCCTATCTACCTTTGACTCCACTTTAAAGGAGCTATGAACCTGCACTCCAAGGTCTCTTTGTTCAGCAACACTCCCTAGGACCTTACCATTAAGTGTATCAGTCCTGCTAAGATTTGCTTTCCCAAAATGCAGCACCTCGCATTTATCTGAATTAAACTCCACCTGCCACTTCTCAGCCCATTGGCCCATCTGGTCCAGATCCTGTTGTAATCTGAGGTAACCCTCTACGCTGTCCACTACACCTCCAATTTTGGTGTCATCTGCAAACTTACTAACTGTACCTCTTATGCTTGCATCCAAATCATTTATGTAAATGACAAAAAGTAGAGGACCCAGCACCGATCCTTGTGGCACTCCACTGGTCACAGGCCTCCAGTCTGAAAAACAACCTTCCACCACCACCCTCTGTCTTCTACTTTTGAGCCAGTTCTGTATCCTTGTTTCTAAAGCTTTTTGTCTTGTCCCCATCAGGAAAGGTGCAAGAGTGACAAATTTCACATAATCACATCATATTATAATATTGGAGAAATGATGCACTTATTACTGTACTCTAATTATCTGAGGTATTACCTTGGAGAAAGCAACATAAAATGAAAGGCTTCTGGGTAACTCAGAAAAGGCAGAGCTTGAAAATATTCCTTTTCTTGGCAGAGCTCACATCATATATATATAAGATATGTTACTTCTAGCAAGTGTAAACCAGCCAGATTTTGAGTTTGACTGGTTTAGTTTTGGGTAGTATTCAGGATTGTTCAGCAAGTATTTTCCAATCATCAAATCCATCTACAGTAGGAATGCTGCGCACCCTGATAAAGAGCTTATGCTTGAAACATCGATTCTCCTACTCCTCGGATGCTGCCTGATTGGCTGTGCTTGTCCAGCATCACACTGTTTGACTATGATCTGTGCTGTGCTAATTTGCAACACCAGCAGGAACATGCTATTAATATGAACAGTTAGTTGTTGAGACATACAGCACATATATGTGGTGTGGCTTCCACACTGACATTCATACACTTTGTGCTCATTTGTGTGTTGGGCAAGATGTACCTTCAGTAGCATTTTATTCATAGAGCCTTTCGTTCCCTGGTGCTTTCTTCATGGTAATATTTCAGCCAACTGGAATCTACTTGTCAACCTATCAGCACTGTCCTTTTTTTCCTTATTATGGTGATTATTTGAGACTTGGTATTTGTCCTGCTGCCTGCAAACTAAAATACTCTGGTAGCTCTTATTTCTCTTTTCAGTAGGAAAAAAGATGATGATACGAGGCAAATGATGAAATGGGACACATGAAGAACTGATGGGTGTCTCTACCTGAATCATTAGACAACGCTTTCTCTGCTTTACAGTTTTCAAAAGGAGATACTGAACAACTTGGCACTCCCTCAGTATTGCCCTAAATATTCCATTTAGAGGAAGAGACTCAAACATCATAAGGCCAAAACCTTCTGACTCAACAGCAAGTGACAAAGTGAAGACTGCATCCAGTCCATGACTGCAAATGTGATCCTTCACCGACTTCCTATCATTTCTCACCTAAACACACAGATTTTATTCATTGATTCTTGAAGAAGAAACTATTGTGGGATTAAGGGAAAGAGTAGAGGAAGTGGGGTGACTTTGTTTTCTTTTTCAAAAACGTCAATACAAACCTGACGGGCCAAATGGCCTCGTCGTGTATTGTTCTGTTGTGTGATTCATCAAAGCCAATGCACAGCCTCTAACTTAAGCGCTCTAGTAGGAGATGAATCTATTATGCTTTAGATCATACTTTAGAGTATTACGCTGGAATTTATACAAGCAGCTCCAATTGCCCATGAACCGACCTCAGGAATTTACAAGTCCAGGCCATTGCTCATGGAAGCAAACACGAGCTGTTTTGAACATGTTAGACAGACAAACGAAGAGACATCACGATGAAGTAATGAGCAACGCAGTACTAGGTCCCCTGGTGACTCCACATCAGTAACAGAAAGAAAACCGCATACGAGTAACACACAAAGAAAATGCAGGAGAGTTTTTTTTAAAAAGCAGGAAATGCTCAGCGGGTCAGGCAGCATCTGTGGAATTGTTTGTACCTTACTAATAAAGCTGCTACGTAAACCGTTGTCTAGATGGTATAATTTTCAAAATATGATTGGGGTAACTGTAGCAACAGCCACAATCGGATGATAACATTCCTGATTATTATCTGATGAAACCCAATTTCCAGCCACGCCCTGTGCAGTGAATGGTTGTTGAACAGTCCTACCCTATCACGCAGTGCTCCAGATTTACATAAGAAGTTTCTGCCTTGTTTAATTGTACTCGGCCTTTTCGAATTTAAAGTGAGCCTGTTTGAAAACGTGAAACGCTCGGGTTTTCCCTTTCAGTACAGCTCGATACACTACATTCTGGATTAGTGGTGCTGGAAGAGCACAGCAGTTCAGGCAGCAGCGAAATTTTTACCTCGATACACTGCATACCGAGGTTCTAGTCTGAACGGTTTTCACTGACTCGGCTGTAATCAAAAATACCCCCTCCCTTCACTACCCTCAAATAGAGAGTTGGCTCCCAGTTGGATGGCAATATTTATGCTGTAGAGCTTTACTGTTTCCGATACCTTAAAGTGCTGAGTTGGAATAATACAAATTAGCAAATCACATCGCTCCCTCAGAGGATAAGAAAGAATTTTGAACAAAAAAACACACGCACAGCGGTCCCTTGATTCACCCTGGTCAGCACACTGGATCTGGAGTCTCTCTCCAGTTTACCAGCCGAAGGGACTGAATAGATATATCCGGTTAATGTACAGTAGTTCTGTTTCTTTAAAACAATATAAGGAGATTTAGGTTAACGAGTTGGCACTCAGCACTGTTCACAAAGGAATGGCTTATTAGAAAGAATCTTTTAACCTTCGTTAGTCACTGTCTGTTCCTAACTGAGCAGGGTGAAAGTTCGGATCACAGCTGCCGTTTCCTCTCTCGCTTGCTCAATGTGGCAGGATATTCCTGGACAAGAAAGAGACTGTTTTTGTGCGCATTTAACTCCGGAACAAAGCCCCCGGCTGTCCTCTTGCTGACTAGACGAGTGTACAGATATATAGTTCTAATCCTTACACCACTTCCTCAACAGTGGATCTATCATGTATACAGCTCTGACTATTGTGAGTGCGTGAAGAGCAACTGAGGATGAGAAACTTGGGAAGGGACGTGTTTCTGATGAAGAAATGATGTATATCCCTCATACTTCCTCACGTTAAAATCTTGATTATATAATTCCAGTCTCATTTTTATATGGAGCAATATTGCAACCGTTTGAATTATATAAGATTGCAACCGTTTTGAATTATATAAGATTTCAGGTGGTTCTAATGGATTTATAATAATTAATTTTAAAAATAATGAATTAATTCGGCCGGAAGGTTTGTGGAAGACTTGAAGTACATTGTGGTCGGAACTGTCACTAGGACCCAGGGCAGCAGTGGTGTTGGTGAATCTCCTCCCCTCTTAACACGTGAACCTTCCCCAGGAAAATCACCTCCAAACATCAACACAGCAGTGAGCTTCCTTCATTCAGAGGCAGCCAGACCGAGGGGGCAGATCTCTGAAGTTGCCAGTGAGACTCTTCGTGACTGGAGCTCAGGCTGTAGCCTCCCGGCCGGATGCAGTGACCTCAGCTTGGCTCAGAGACATTGTTTAGGGATTTGGTTTTGTTTTCAGTGAATGCGAACTAGCCGTCGGCGCACTTTTTTCCACATCGCCTCGTCTCTTTCAAGCCATCATGCCGGGCTACGACTACAAGTTTCTGGAGAAGCCCAAGCGACGCTTTCAGTGTCCCCTGTGCAACAAGCCGATGAGGGAACCCGTGCAAGTCTCGACCTGTGGTCATCGCTTCTGTGACACCTGCCTCCAGGAGTTTCTCAGGTAAAAACAAAAACTCGGGGGGAAACTCCCGAAAACCGGGCAGTCAGCAATCAGCATTCACAATCCTCATCTTAATCTGTCGTAGGTTCAGTTCCCTGTGTCTCTAATACCTTAGGTGACAATAAAGCTAATTCAATTCAATTCAATTTAATTCAGGTATGTAAACTAATTTATATTTATAGAGAGGAGGGTGTGTGTATATAAAGCAAAGTTATATAGAAACGTACACCTTTTTATATCCAGAAAGAGAGAAAGGTGTGTGTACGCAGCGATCAGGATATATACTGTATAATCTATATGAAGATAGATGTACATAAAACACACAGTTAATTAACTAAAGGTAAATACTTAATAGAAAAGGGAGATGATAGGTCTTTGTTAGTTATTCCAGAATACAGGCACTAGCTACCGGACAGAAAGTCTAGTCCTGACGACTTCGTCTGGAGGTCTGGTTAAATCCAGAGTTGGATTTTCAAGTGCTCTGTCCGTTTATAATCCCACCGATGCTCGCTGAGAGAAACACTGGATCTGTCAGCGATTCATTGCATAGAAACGCAGCGCTCAGATAGACCATTCGGTGCCCACCGGTCTTTCCACGCCACTCAACTTGATTCTAAAGTGGAATCTGTAAAAGTGGGAAAGTGAGGACTGCAGATGCTGGAGATCAGAGCTGAAAATGTGTTGCTGGAAAAGCGCAGCGGGTCAGGCAGCATCCAAGGAGCAGGAGAATCGACGTTTCGGGCATGAGCCCGAAGAAGGGATGCTGCCTGACCCGCTGCGCTTTTCCAGCAACACATTTTCAGCTCTGTAAAAGTGGGGTCCACCAATAGCAGCGGGGGGTTGAATCTACACAGATTTTGTTTCTGCATCATTGACGGTTTTGATTTGCCCTTCACCAGAGTTCTGCCATTTTTAAAAAAGAAACAACAATAATATTTGAGGTTGGAGACGGTGGTGCTTTCCCTTTTAAGAGTGTGAGTGGGGCCCGGTGCTGGGATTATGAAGAGGGAATATCCCAGTCTCTCCGGCTCTGTCTGCAGGAACACTGCACTGTACTGTTCACCACCTTCCTGCAAATAGTACATCCTGCAACTCCTCCAGGACCTGTCCCTTCGCTTGGACCTGGAACTGTGGAAAACGATAAATGGCAGTCTGCAGTTTGCACGGAAACTTGGCCCAAATAAGCCGTTCATCTTCAAAGGGAAACACACCACAAACATGTGCAACCTTAATTTTATTTGGAGTCCAGATTTTTAAAAAAATCTTAGGTTTCAACTGGGTTTTGTTCTCTAATGAATCTGACTGTACATTATTAGCAACAAGAACTGTGTCCCTTATTGTCCAACTCGGGCCGGTCTTAGCATAAATGTCAATCACTGGAAAATAATTGATGGAGATTACAGTCTCTTTTTTATAAAAGAAAACCTGCCACTATACTGCCCATTTCCTTTTTAATTGTTCTGAACGCTGTCGAAATTGTTAATGATTCGCCCTGGGGCTAAACTCCAACCAGATTCGCTACTGGCGCCTGAGTCCATTGACACATCTCCCCGTGAACCCCCGTCATATCATCTTCACATCAGAGACTGTCGCCTGGTCCAGGTTCCTGAAAAAAAAGCCTTACACACGTTCTGCTTGCGTGTGTGTGTGCCCATTTATAACCGCGACTGGCTTTCATCAATTATGTACAGTGCACAGCTTTGTGCATCAAGGCTGTCCAATTGCTTGCGTGTCTCTGGGTGTCTGTCTCTCTTTCTCCTCTCTTTTCCTCCACCTCTGGCTGGCTGTTTGTCTTTCTTTGGATGCCTCTCCTTCTCCCCCCCCCCCACCCCGTGCTTAGCCTTCCCTCCATCCCTCTTCCCCCCCCCCCCCAGGCTACCACCCCCCTGGGTGTCTCTCCCTATGTCTCTTCTCCCTCTGACTCTGTCCCTGGCTCTCTGCCTGTATATTTGTGAATGGCATTACTTAGTGCCTGATAGGAAAATCAGTTGTGAGCTTTGGCAGCACAGATTTCTGCTAGTTCCATGGTCTACTGGTATGTTTTCTGGCTTAAAATCTTAATCATTAAAATCCAGTATTCTTATGATTTGATTCTGATGTATCTTTTCTGTTGTTAATTTACTTATGGAAGAATGTGAGGGAGAAAGTTAAATTGGCAATTATACTTTTCTTCAGAAAAACGTACTGCTACATTTTTTTCCCCAGATTTAGTGGATGAAGTTTCCTGTTGATAATCCTTGCCCTTAGTTTTTATCAGAAATGTATGAACAGCAAACGCAGAGCTGTCTCCTCAAGTAGCTGGCTTTGATGTAAATTATGTTCTGTACATAAAAGCAACAGAAATGGGCCGTCAATCTCGTCAGGCAGAGAAGTGAAGTGCTTGGAACAAATTAATCCTCTGAACAATGACTTTCTTTTGCTTCCTCCAGCATGCCGTTGAATAGTTATCGACAGTTTTTAAAATACAGCTTAAAGGATCTCAAACATTAACTCTTGCCTGTCCCCCTCACTCTGCCGGTCTAAATAGCTGTCAAAATCCAGCCGCCATTTCCGTCAAATTGCATCAACTTGTGAATGGGAAGGGAAAGAGAAGGTTTCACTTCGGTTGCTCTGAAACCAGATGTTTTTCTTCTTCATGAATGTAATGGAAATTAAATTGTATTCATAAAAATGGCAGGTTTCAAAGTCCTTCATTTATACAGTTTCAAACACCATTCATTATGCAGAAGTGCACTCATTTCCAATTTTGTTTGGTTCAATTTCCCTATATTATAACAGTGGCAACACTTCATAAAGTACTTTTTTGTCTGTAGAGTACTTTGAGATGTCTTGTGGTCATAAAAAATGCGAAATAAATGTAATTTTTTTTTAACTGCCCCATCTTCAGGGATGTAGATCTAAACTGAGTACAATTTCTTGAAGATGCTAGGGATCTGAAATAAAGGAAAAGCAGAAAGCATAGGAGAAACTCAGCAGATCTGTCAGTGTCCGTGGACAGAGAATCCCAATTAACCATTTTATGACTTTCTGGTCTGAACTATCAGTTTTAATGGTCTGATTCTCTATTACGAATAATGTCTTTCTGTTCAAAATATTGTTTGGCGTAGAAGTGCCCTTTAGATTCATGCAGTTTATATGAAAAATAAATGTCTATTCAATAGTTTTTTTCCCTAAAAAAAGTGGAATTTCTGGACTAATGATGAGGATTTTGTTTGGAGGACTTGCTTTCTGTATGTAGTGAGGCTTTCAAGTGAATTGCGAACACAGTCTTTGCAAAGTTGCGACACACTGGTAGCTTGGGCATGTCAAAATATCTGAACAGTCACTCCACGGGAAAGAGTGAGTGCCACAGTTTAAGAAGACTAGCTGGATTATGAAAGGACATCATTCATTTGTTCATTGCATTTATAGAAGGGATAGCATGGAGGCAGGGAAGGGGAAGGAGTGGTGGTGACAAATGTTGTACTCCATTCACGTCCCATCTCTCACTATCAGACAAAAGCAACGTGGAGTGGGAGTGGAGCCAGTATTCAGTCAAGGAAGTGAAGGAAATTGAAGCAAGCGGCTTCAGTGCAATTTGACTGGAATCAGCCATTCTTCTCTTTGTCTAATGTTCTGTTATACTGGAATCTGTGCAACTGCTGCTGGCCTGGCTCCTAAGGCAGTAATTAATAAATAGCTTGGATAAAGTGAAGGATGAAATAAGTTTTAGTTTTGGAGCCAGTGGCAGCTTATAAATGGTGATGCATTTATATTTATTTATTATGAGCTAATGGGTTAAAATAAATACTTTCTAGTCTGGATATCTCAGTTCGAGCTTTGACCTGTAAATGTCAAGTTACAAGCCACTGCTTTCACAGAAGGTGCCTGCAGCTACAAGCAGCTGTTTGTCTATACTCTCCAAGGATTAAAAGCTTTCCATAGTCAATATGCGCACCCGCTTATCTCTGCAACTAACAAATTTAAATTTATACTTTTTTTTGACCAGAGTAGTCGATGGTATGTGGAAAAAATATTGACCTGCTATTAATGATGGTTTGAGGCTGATTACCCATCACCTCCCAATGATTTACAGTACGTCAGCAATCAGTTCAAATTCAATTTAAAAAGAAACATATTCTGACCCTCTTTGTAAGTGCACAGACTTAATTGATGGTCTTGCTGGTACATAGCCAGCTAAAATGGGGTGACATTTGCAGTACTGACAAGAAGTCAATCGGACACTTTCCGATGGTTTATTGGTTGTTTTTTAATTGAAGCCTTGCTGGGCTGGAGGAAAGTTTTATAAATTGCATATGGGTATATGACTTTATTTTTGATCGTTAGCTGTGACTTCTGAAGGCAACACCAAATGTGACTTTTAAGTCTTTGATCTGATGGATCTCCCTTTGGACTGTTGGGCAAATGGCAAATCATTTTGTTCAGTAAGCCTGAGGATTTCCATCAAAATGTAGCCCTTGTGCCTTCAGCATATTTGTGGTGAGAGCATGCTTGCAATCAAAGGCCAAATTGTTACATATTCAGCAATATACTACTGGGCACGCTCAATTTGTGTTAAACGCTGAGTTCTCACAGGGACATCTCCAAAGTTTTTATGCGTTTGATTTTATATTGAGCTGAGACCCAGGCATGCTCAAATACCTGCCTGCATCCACTAGTAATATTGCTTTATTTTAGAAAGGCAAACAGCTTGGAAGGCCCATCGTTTAAGTAAATCTTTGTGGCAAATCCCAGCAAGGCTGCAGCTGGTAGTGCAAGTCCTTGGCTTCGGGAGCTGGTATCAGTGTCCGGGATATTGGCTCTGTACAAAAGTAGCTTCTCTTTAGTGAGACAAATTCTCCCAATGCCATGACTAATTGGATCATTAGCATTTCAGTAAAATTTAGCTGCTATGTGTGAAACTTTGGTGTCTGCTTGTTGTGATAAACACCCAGCGAGATAATTATAGATCTGGTCCTTGCGAAACTTGATTAGTATCTGGAGAGAGTATTTTGAGCTGTGTAACATTAGAGTACATTTCCAGTAGTTGCAGGCTGTGAATGCTGGTGAGAGCAATTTGAAATGATAGCTAAGGATGATCATGGATCATTTTCGCTGAAATATAGGATTCAATGAGCTTTTTCCTGAAATGCATTGATACCAATTCATTATGTATGCCTCATGACAATATTTCTCTTTCAGTGCTGAATGCAGTGAGGAGCATAATTATTAGGTACCAGTTCAAGATTCTTGCATGTAAATGTATATATGAAGTTACTCGTTTATTGAGTCATAGTGATGAGCTTGCCTAGTCATTATCAGGAGTTAAGTGTGACCAAATGTATACTCCAACTTGATGGTTACTGCAGATAGAAGAAGTTTTTATAAGCCAACCATCTACCTTCACGAGTCTGGTGCAGTCTGAGTTGTGAGGAAGAAGGTGCTGTGTAAGTGTTAATAGAGACAGGGAGATAATGCCCAGAATGTATTGAGAAATTCAGGCTTAATAGAGAGGGGTCATAGTGATGTATAGCATGGAAGCGGATCCTTCGGTCCAACTCATCCATGCTGAACAGAGATCCTAATCTCTTCCCATTTGCTAGCACTCGGCTCATATTCCTCTAAACCCTTCCTATTCATATACTCCTCCAGATGCCTCTTAAATGCTGTAATTGCACCAGCCTCCACCACTTCCTCTGGCAGCTCATTCCAACCAACCCAACCACCCCGTAGCTCAACACTTCAACTCCCCCTCCCACTCCACCAAGGACATGCAGGTCCTTGGACTCCTCCATCGCCAGACCATAGCAACACGACGGTTGGAGGAAGAGTGCCTCATCTTCCGCCTAGGAACCCTCCAACCACAAGGGATGAACTCAGATTTCTCCAGTTTCCTCATTTCCCCTCCCCCCACCTTGTCTCAGTCAAATCCCTCAAACTCAGCAGCGCCTTCCTAACCTGCAATCTTCTTCCTGACCTCTCCGCCCCCACCTTACTCCGGCCTATCACCCTCACCTTGACCTCCTTCCACCTATCGCATTTCCAACGCCCCTCCCCCAAGTCCCTCCTCCCTACCTTTTATCTTAGCCTGCTGGACACACTTTCCTCATTCCTGAAGAAGGGCTCATGCCCAAAACGTCGATTCTCCTGTTCCTTGGATGCTGCCTGACCTGCTGCGCTTTTCCAGCAACACATTTTCATTCCAAAAAATACCACCCTCTCTGTGAAAAAAAGTTGCCCCTTAGATCCCTTTTATATTTTTCCCCTCTCACCCTAAACCTATGCCCTCTAGTGCTGGACTCCCCCACCCCTATCTATGCCCCTCGTGATTTTATAAACCTCTATAAGGTTACCCCTCAGCCTCCGATGCTCCACAGAAAACAGCTGCAGCCAACCAGCCTCTCCCTATAGCTCAAATCCTCCAACCCTGGCAACGTCCTTGTAAATCTTTTCTGAAACCTTTCAAGTTTCACAACATCCTTCCAAGTGGAAGGAGACCAGAATTGCACACAATATTCCAACAGTGGCCGAACCAATGTTGCGGCTGTACAGGACATGACCTCCCAACTCCTGTACTCAGTACTCTTACTTAATAGAGGAAAGCATACCAAATGCCACCGTCACTATCCTATCTACTTGCGACTCTACTTTCAAGGAACTATGAACTTGCACTCCAAGGTCTCTTTGTTCAGCAACAGGAAGTTCCCCAGGACCTTACCATTAAGTGGATAAGTCCTGCTCTGATTTGCTTTCCAAAATGCAACCCCTCATTTATCTAAATTAAACTCCATCTGTCACTTCTCAGCTCATTGGCCCATCTGATCAAGATCCCATGGTACTCTGAGGTAACCTTGAAGAAGTAACAAAGAGGCTTGATGAGAGCAGAGTGGTAAACGTGATCTGTGTGGACTTCAGTAAGGCATTCGACAAGGTTCCTCATGAGACACTGCTTAGCAAGGTTAGAACTCATGGAATACAGGGAGAACTAGCTATTTGGATACAGAACTGGCTTGATGGTAGAAGACAGAGGGTGGTGGTGGAGGTTGCTTTTCAGACTGGAGGCCTGTGACCAGTGGAGTGTTACAAGGATCAGTGCTGGGTCTACTACTTTTCGTCATTTACATAAATGACTTGGATGTGAACATAGGAGGTATAGTTCGTAAGTTTGCAGATGACATCAATATTGGAGGTGTAGTGAACAGCGAAGGTGGGTACTTCGGAGTACAACGGGATCTTGATCAGATGGGCCAGTGGGCTGAGGCGTGGCAGATAGAGTTTAATTTAGATAAATGCAAGGTTCTGCATTTTGGAAAAGCAAATCAGAGCAGGACTTATACACCTTGGTGACGATTTTGTTATATGTTGAATTGTTTTTGTGGTTATTGCTGATCTGAGGGTATCCATTGTTTTGCATGTTGCAAATCTAACCTCAGAAATGTAACCTGTTTCATAAATAATCATCCATAAAGTGTGAAAACACTGTAAAATTGGCTTTGTGATGTAATGTCTATTCTAACCATTTCTGTCAGCAATAGTTGTAATATTCCATGAACAAGTCCAGATAAGAATTCTACTGAGAGCTGTAGTGCCTTGGTTGGGCAATCTGTTTTAATTGGTGTACATTCAATGGTGTTCAGTAGGTTTGCCATTTATGTTCTATTTCAAAAAGCCGAGTGAGGGATAGTATTGGGGCCAATCTTAGTAATGCATCTATTTAGACTGAAACACTAGTTTCTTATATGCACTCAAGTGAAACTTCTAATTAAACACCATTGATAACTCAATGTGGAAAGTTAAGCGTGCATGACACACTTTGTCTAGTCTGTAAGGATACGTTTTTAAAATAATATTGCGAAAGTCTGAGTAAAAACATTTGGGCAGGTGTTAGTGTGTGGTTCAGTCTGTAAAGCGACACTGTGCCAGTGAAAGCAAAATACTAAAAGCATCAGATTTGGACATGAGCCAAAACATCGAGAGGATCTGCATTAGTGTTGCTGTTGACGCATGGTTTTGGTTTAGTTTAGTTTCTATCAATCTAAAAGTCACTGAAGGACAAGCTTGTTCTTGCAGGAGGTTTGCCTCCAGTCAGCTGGCCCCTGTGCTTCCTTAGCTCATTCAAGTGTGACATTCCTTTTAATTGGTGTTTATAGATTTTACCATCAATTAAAAAAAATCATAGCAATTTACCCGCCATCATATGTATTTACATTCAAGCTTTCAAATCAACTAACAATTTGTGTGGCATGTTTTCACACAAACCATCCTAAAACATTTACAGGAGTGTTATCAAACAAAATGTGACACTGAGCTATTTGTAATATTAGGGATAGTAACCTAAAGGTTGTTTAAAAAGGTGGGTTTTAAGGTGTGTCTTAAAGGGAAAGAAATTGATAGAGGGCTAATGGTTTAGGGAAGGAATTCCTGTGTTCAGGCTCAGGCTGTTGCACATACAGGCACCAATTCTAGAGCAATGAAAGTTGAAAGTGTACAGAAAGCAAGTGTGTTTTACTTGATTTTTACATCGAGCAGGAGTTAAACCAAGGAGCTCACTGCATAAACTGGAGAACACCAATGGAAAAAGTCACTAGCTTTTTTTTTCTTCCATGTATAGCTTTATTTACACTTTTTTACAAGCAGGGCAAGATCACATTCATCACTCTGGGTTCAAGCTCAGAAGGAAGGAAGTTAAAGGTAGCAAAGACCAGGTGCCAGAACTGATGTTATTATTGACTGACATTAATATTGCTGGGCACTAAACTCTGTCAGCCCACGAGGTATTGGATTGGCCTATACATTAATGCAAAGCTGATTGGACAGGGTTCAAGAGCAGACAAGGAACCTGCCCTTTTTTTAGTAGATCACTGTTAGTGGATGAGAAGTAGGGCTGTGTTTTAGCATGGATCAACAACTTTCAGTCGAGCAGTAGTTTATCCCCTTCGCAGTTAAGAAAAAATGTGGCCTCACTTTGGGGCAATTATAACCTAATTGGATACATTCTGACATTATGATTTGGGGACAGGAAGGTGTTTGGTGTGTGGGAGTTTGGCCTTTAAATGCTACGATGGCTAATATTGGCTTTACTGTATAAGTTCCTTTCTTTCACCCCCTGTAATGAATGCTGAATGTTTCCTTGTTTCTCTACAATTGGTGCACTGTCCTGTGGCAATCTAACACGGCAGAGGGTATGAGGTTTTAATCTGCTGATTAAACATTCAAATGAGGGCCTTTTAAATGTAATAAAAGCAAGATTCTAACTGTGAAGTCTGCTCAGAAGTGTTGGTGTAGGTTAAACTTTTTACAATATTCGCTACTGTAAATGCACTGTATTCTGACTGATGGCAGACTTTTGCCATCACAACTGATTGAAAGCTTATTTAGCAGTGTATTTTTAATTGAAATGCTTATTTAGCTTGTGGGAGCTGTGCAGCCTGTAGTTATTAATGGTGTTTAACCCACTGGCTCATTTGTCATCCGAGTCACTGTGCTGGTGGATGTGTCTGTTTGTGAGGCATTAACTTCTGCATGAAGCTGTGAGCTTTGAAGTTTTGTGGTCTTATTGAGAGCAGTGCTCAGTGCTGTGAAGGGAGTTGTTTTTGACTGGAAGCAAGATCTGTCCTGTCACTACAGAGACAAGTCCAGAATGGTGGGTGGGTTCGTCATGCCAATCATTGTTCAGAAATTTCAACTCCCTTTTTTTTAAAAGAAATACTCTTGCCTGCCTTGGCATTCTCAAGTACACTTTACTAATCTATAACCGGGCCTGAAGTATGAGTTTGCCAACTCTGTCTCTTCTCCCATGACCCCTTCTCCTTTTTTGTTACAGAATATTAGCCTGTAAATCTCACTTTATGTTGATTACATTCACAACTGTGTTTGTTTTGCAGAGGTCTTCTTTGAGATAGCTGGGGCTTGAGCCATTACTGGTTTCTGCAGGTTGGATTGATAAGCAATTGATTGCTTGTTGCTGTTATGAAATTAGATTCCTCTTTTCAGAGACTTAATTGGAATTTAAGACTGACACCATCCAACAACTAGAACTTGTGTTAATGATAGCACCTTTGACCAATAACCGTCCTCCCATCATGCTCCACAAGAGTATTTTACAATAAAATTAGAATCCAATGCATTTAAAAATGGGAATGAGAATTGTGGGTGATAAAACATTGAGAGAACATGAGCCATGATCTCGTTGAATGGCCTACTCCTCCTCTGTTCTGGGTTCCAATTTTGGTTCACTGGGAACTGGTGTAGGTCAATGAACATAAGAATGATAAATGTTCAGGAACCTGGTGTGAATCAGGCCACTGGAAGAGTTTGGATGATCACGCTTGTGAAAGGTAGAATATGGGAGACCAGTCAGTGGTATGTTAGGACAGTCAAGGCTGTAGGTGTTGAAGGTTTAATGAAAATTTTGGCATTAGACAAGCTGAAGTCGGAGCACAGTTACAAAGGTGGTAATGGGTGGTCTGAGTGATTGTGTGGTCAGAAGCTCATCTTTGGGTGAGAAAGGACCCCTAAGTTGCAAATGAGCATGTTCAATCTCAGACTGTTGCCTGGGAGAAGGAAGACGTTGGTTGCTAGAGGGCAGCATCTTGGACCTGACGCCAAAAACAATGGCTTCAGTCTTCCCAATATTGATTGGAGAAAATGTCTATTCAGTAGTTGTTGGATGTCAGATAAGCAGTCTGATAATATAACACTAGTGTGAGAAAGTTGTGACAGGTGTCGAGGTCTAGCAGAGTGCACAGCAAAACAACCACCCTCTGCTTTCAAATGATATCATTTCAGATGTAGATGAAAAATAGGAAGAAGCTGAATATTAGATGCCTGTGTGGAGGGGAGGGTGGTCACAGCAAAGATAATGAAGGAGAAGCTATTACTAATGATACTCTGACGAGAGTTGAATCAGGCAAGAGCCATCCCATCCAGCTAACAACAGAGTAACATTGTAGGAGACAGGTGGGTCAAAAGCTGCAGGCAGGATAAAATGGACTATAGAATATGTTGACCCTTGGCATAACCACATGGGATATAGTTTGTGATTTTTGGTAAGAACTGTTTTGGTACTGTGGTAGGGAGAACCTTGATTGGACAGATTCAAACAGAGACCAAGGAGGATGTAATCTCCTGGCAATGTGCCAGGACAAGTAAACTTTTGAAAGAAACACTCGATGAATGACACATTTGTGTGACCACCTTGATTGTTGGGCACTTCCATCTGTTTAGCAAACTGTAAAGTGTGGTCTTGCACTGTGTTTTTAGATGATATATCAAAGACAAAGAGGGAACTTCGCCAGATTTCTTTTTAACCCTCCTGTCCGTCAAATTCAGTCTCCAGGTTTCATCTCGTCGATGTTTGATCGGGGCTGTATTGGGTTAGAGGTCTGGACAAATGAGGTAGTTGTCCTACCTGGACTTGCTTTGCAGCAAGTGATGTCCAGGTGAGCTGCACTAAGGAATCTCATTCTCCAGCACCCCAGCATGTTGTTTCCAGGCAGCCTCAGTCACAGCGTGATAGGCCCAGCCAACTGTTTTTCTCCTTATGGTGGGTAGTGGCGGTGACCATTTGTTCTCCGTAAGTGGGCTGCAACATGAGCCCTACTCGAGATGTTTTATTTCAATATCATGAGGGATGGTCTTTGTTTATGAGCCCCTCGGGCCTTTTATTTTAACAGCACATTGACCTTTTGAGAGTTGTCTGCCATTCAAATCAATGTCAGTGTTTTATTATAGGATTAGAGGTGTTAATGGGTATCCAGTTTAAAGGGATTGTCTGCAAAAGCTTAGTGCCTACATCGTCTTCAGGTTTTACTGAAAGAATGCATGAAGGAAACAATTTACTCATCGGGAGGATTTAATTTTCAGGAAAATTTAACATGTTATTAACAATTGTTTTACCAAACAGAGTGAGACACCCTAAGATCTGGCGAAGGGTCGCTGGACCTGAAACATGAACTTGGACTCTCTCTCTCCACAGATGCTGCTGCACCTGCAGAATTTCTCCAGCAATTTCAGTTGCTGTCTAGGAACATCTCCAGTTCAATTCCTAACCTGGTTAGTTGTTTGTAATTGGGGATGGTAATGAGAGTTTGGCCACACTGCCCCCAGTGAGTTGAGGGGAGAACCAGTGAAGAATTAGTGGGGTGGGATGGTATTGAAACTGGGATGCAGCCATGTCCTGCAGCTGTTAAAGAGCATATCCCCAACTGCTGGAGCACGCAACTTAGCTCAGTGCTCCCTGTGTACCTGGAACCGTAGGAACAGGAAGAGTTGATACATTACAGGGCAGCTGGCAGAAAACTAGTGATTGGAGGAAAGAATAGAAGCTGTCGGTGCTCTGATTAATTATCTCTATTACATTTTTAAGTTTATTTGGAAAGGAAATACAGTAAGCTTGAAAGAGATTCATGAAAAGTGATGTGTTGGTAGGTGATGACTTCTGGCACCAATTTGTCTAACTTTTTGTCTTAAAAAGCTGTTTTAGTTGACAGTGTGATCAACCAATAAGGTTTTTTTTTTGGATGTGGGCATGTCTGGCTAGGCCAGCATTTATTGCCCATTCCTAATTGCCCAGAGGGCAGTTAAGAGGCAACCAAACGTCGCTGTGGGTCTGGTGTCACATGTAGGACAGACCAGGTAAGGATGGCAGTTTCCTTCCCTAAAGGACAGTAGTGGACCAGGTGGGTTTTTGTGACAGTCAATAGAAGTTACACCCTTAATTGCAGATTCTTTATTGAAAAATCAAATTCAACCATCTACCAGGGTGGGGCTTGAACCCGGGTCTCCAGCACTTTAGCTGAATGTCTGGATTAGTAGTCTAGCATTGCCTCCCTAAAGGTTGAGTGGGACTTTGTCGCCATGCGCAAGTTGATGAATATCCCATTTTTGTTTTAAAACAAGAAAAAAGTGACTTTTCCAGGCTATTTATATTAAAATTTGATTGTAGCATTGTATAATCATAACAGCTTTACTCCCTGCTTAGGATGAAGGTCAGGAGAGTTTTGAATGCTCACAAGTGCCTGAAAAACTTCAAGTGCAGTCGGGAATGTGATTATATACAAAGACAAGACATGGGTGCAAGAGTGCTTTTGCTTTGAAGTTTTGCTTTGGACTTTGTTAAAATTCATTTTAAACTTTAAGAGGGAGTGCTAGTTGCTTTTGTGTTTGAATGATCCAGTGTATTAGAGGATTGCTTAAGCTGCAGACATTATTGTAATATGTTCAATAGTCTACCTGAACAGAATAAGTCATTGATTGATTAATAATTATCAAAGGTAAAATTAAATAGGCCAGCCCATATGGATATTGAAACAAATTGCAGGCTAGTAAAGGTTTTAAAAAGTGGCAGTAAAGTGTTACAACCAGCTTTTACTTGTTCTTTTAAAATTGGAGCATTGCCTTACATCTTCACTGAAACAACAGCTGCAGTAAAAGTACACTCTTTTACAATTTGGTGCCTTTATTGTTGTTGACCTTGAATGTTAGTCATCCTCTAGTTAAGCACCACAATCTACCCCATGTGAATGCAGGCTTGTATTTCCTAAAGGGAGTTGGTGGGTGGTGGGGGTATTTGAGAGGAATCCAGTAAAACCTTCCAATTTTTCTTATTTCAGGAGAGCTGCAGTTTTCAAAAGTGCCTTCTGGCCTGGTTTATTTTATTGCTCTGTACTGAGGTAACTCAGAAGGCATCTTGTCAGTTTCTGTTGTTGTTGAATCACATCTTTGAACTCAACAGCCATTTGCCTCGCTGGTGCACCATTGGTTTCTTCCTGTCTGTGAACTACTGTTGAGGCCAGTTATCTCATCGAGTAGTTGCTTCCTTTCTCTGATAATTGTACAGCAGAAATTATGGTCTTTAGGAGTATATTTCAGATCTATAATCTTGAAGTGTTGCAGCTGCATAATCATAATGTATTTTGGTATTTTTGTAACACTACAGCATCTATTATATGCAGTTGCAAGTGGAAATGAATGAATAGGGTCGTTCATTTTATTGCAATTAGCCCACTTCTATTTGGTGAGGCCTGGCCCTGCCATGAGACTTTGTGCCCCACTACTATAGCTTTGTGAGTGTTATCATTTCCGAATGGGGCTGTGGGCCAGCCCTGTTAGAGGGTTAAGCGTTTCCTCTTGTGGAAGAGAGTCATTCTCTGTTCTGGAGAGTGTGATGCACCATATTTGCAGGCGGTTGAATCCTTAAAGGAGTGACTGAAAACAGGCATTTTAAGAGATTACATTTTTTTTCTCTCAAAGTTCTGCATTCCAACCTTGAATGTCATAGTGTCATTTCACTTTCTAAGCTATTTTCAATTCTGCCAATGCGCCTAATAGACCCTGAGTACCTGATTTGGAGCATTATCTGTCATGCCTTTGTGCTGACTGCTACATTCATCGCTGATTTTAGTTTCAATGTTCTTACCAGAATTTGAACCCTTAATTTCAGCTTTTAAAATGTTGATATATTCTCAGGAGTTAAACAAGTCATGGACTATGTCTTTTACTCTTTCAAATTGAAGTGAACTGGAGAATGTGGAGCCAAGAACAGTGTAAACAGAGCCTCTCTGCTGCCTGCTCACAAGTGGATAAGTGATACTATATACTGTCTGCTCCTAATAATACCAACTGTTTTTGTGCCAAACAAAAGTCAAGCTCTCCAATAAGTACAATTAAACAATGCAAGAAACGCAAGAAACTGGAGACTTAATTCATTCTTTAAAAAAACCTTCTACTTATTGGATCAGAGCTTCTGAATGGGGGTTTAACCCTTTCTGCACCCCGCTGACTACCTTTGCTGTATATTTCATGTAGTTTAGGACATTCTGCGCTAGCTATAGAGTATGATGTAATTATGGTGAGGTGTTCTTTAGGGTGGATACCTGATCTGACATCCCTCCTTTAAAGCTTGAGAGCTGTTCCACACACAAAATAGGCTCTTGAAAGTTTAATGCAGTAATATGAATGCAGAAGTACACTTTGTTTTGTTTAAAATTGATTTATTTCATGTTCTTGTTCACCGCCTTGGATGGCTATGTCTCCTTCTGAGTGTTGTGTTAGAGAGGGGAGCAGTGTGCAGGAGTAGACAAGAACCCCATTTATGCTCTTGGCTGATCCAGTAATCCAGTGCCTGATTATTGGGGCAGTCTACATCAGCTAATTGGATCCAGGCTGCCACTGTTGTTAACGATACAACCCAGAGTTCAGATTCTTCCAAATTGTTCACATGGGATGTGAATGTCACTGGATAGGCCAGCATTTATTGTCTATTCATTGTTGCCAGTGAGAAGATGGTGGTGAACTGCTACCTTGAACCCTTAATTGCTCATGATAGCTCTGCAAGCCAGTACCTTGATGAATAGAGTTCTGCAGTACTAACCATGGGAATTGAATTGTAAACTTCTGATATTGTGTAATGCAGGCCATTTGGCATATCTCGTCCATGTCACCCTCCGAAGAGCAGCCCACCCAGACCCCACTCCCGATGCTATTTCTGTAACCTTGTAATCCCAATGGCTAATCCACTTAAGCGGCATATCTCTGGACTCTATTGGCAACTTTCTATGGCCAGTTCACCTAAACTGCACATCTTTGATCTGTGGGAGGAAACCATGGCACCCAGAGGAATCCCACAGAGGGAGAATGTGCAAACTCCACACAGACATTCGCTTGAGGATAAAATCGAACCTGGGTTCCTGGAGCTGTGAGGCAGCAGTGCTAATCACTGAACCACTGCCACCCTATTGATGCTGTAATTGAGGCTGCACAAACTAGAGCAATGGTAACTAAAGGCCTCTATAAGCCTATGGCTTTTGTCAACTTGTAGCTGAGCTTTTGGTCAGGAGCAAAGAAACAAAAGGATGGTGGAGAAACTATACTCCGTACTGAGCAAACAGAATCTCTACCTGTGTATTATTCAGTATTGAGGTATGGAGATTTTTCTTAACAAAAGGTGATTTGAAAGTAGTATACTGCAGTTGCAGGGAATCCAAAATCTTAAAAAAAACATGTTCAGCACTGTGACCTCACAACTAGGTATTGCTAGAAATGTAACTGGTTTTGACCAAGCGAAAGGGGAAAAGCTGGAAAGAAGGTGGGCGGGGGAAGCGGTCAATTGAAGTCCCCCATGACAATTACCCTCTTTTTCTCACTCCTATCGAGAATCATCTTTGCTACCCTTTCCTCTACATCTCTGGAACTATTCGGAGGCCGACGGAAAACTCCCAACAGGGTGACCTCTCCTTTCCTGTTTCTAACCTCAGCTCATACTACCTCAGTTGACGAGTCCCTAAACATCCTTTCTGCAACTGTAATACTGTCCTTGACCAACAATGCGGTGTAAGGCCAAAGGAGTGGTACTGAGATGAGTGAAGAAACAAAAGGTGTTTCTCGAGGAGATGTGAATGACAGACGTCATTAATACCTGTCATTTGAAAAAGTAAAGAAAATAAGAGGGAGTTGAAAAACACAAAATGGAGACAGAGGTCAGCATTGAATTGTCAACAGGAATAAAGGGATGGTAGCTAAATTTGCAGGTGGTTGAAAACATAATATTTATTTCTGAAAAGCTGAGTACAACAGAAGCATGGATTTCTCAGGCCAGACCGATAGGTCAGTAGTTTTACATCTTTTATGGAGATGGACACTTGTTTTAAAAATTCCCTTCTTTAACCAGACAGCAGGTGTGGCTGACAAAGAGGCTGCTGGCAAAGTTCTGAGTTGGTGGCACGTTTTTAAAATGTGGGCAGCTGCAAAGAAGCCTGATGAGCAGGTTCACTTCTCGAGTGTGGAGATGGCAGTTGTTACCAGTGCAGGCTGGCATGTGCCAATGAAAGGCCACAAGAGTAACTGGGGTCAGAAAATGTTGAGACTGTTCTGTTGCATGTTCTCTGCTGTGACATATTCTACACGTGCTTCCATCTACATTGATAATGGCTGGTATACTTTTTTTTACAATAAGCAGTTGCAGTATGATAGATTTCCCTGTGAGGAAGCTATGAACAAACAAATGAATTTGATTTCATTTTTGAACATCACGCTATTTCCTGCAGTCATGCTGCACTGGGAAATTAATTACACTTCCCAATGGAATTTGGGAATAGGCAATAAATGCTGGTTTTGCCAACAATGCTTTCATCCCATGAACTAAATGTATTCTGATTAGTATGTAGGGAAGCACTGTGTTGATATATTTGTTTTTCAGAGTATTTATTTGAAAAACTATTATTATTGCAAGTTATCTATGCTTATTGATCCAATAAAACATTGTTGGTTGGGGAGGTGGCTATGTGCAGCTGGCATTTTTGTTCATCGCCAAGTTGTAGCTGAATTAGACACAATGTACCTTGAACCCAGTCTCTAAGCACTCACTCATTGTGCATAAGTCAAGAAAGTTCTATGTGCAAACTTTCATACTTTCTCTTTCTTGGGCAAACAAATAGGGTGTACTTAAAGGTGAGTCATCAAAATCTGTAAATTCCTGAATGTATGTAGGCGAACTGAAGCAATAATGTACCTTTTAATAATAATGTTAATATAGGTGGGATAACAATAAGTAATATTGAACTAGGCAGCATGGACTGAGAAGATGTAGGAGGGCTGAAATCCTCACTTTCCCTCTGAATTTTCATACTAAGTAATCTTTGAAGTTCAGAGATTTTCCTGCTTGTAGTAGTTTGAATTTTAGGACAATCTGCTCTGATGCCGTTCAGGCATTGACATAGATGATTGCATATTTAATTTGAAGGTATATTTAAGTTCAGAAGTGTGACACTTTTGATGGATAGGTTAAAACTAAACTGCTGCATGTGTACAAATGTAAGCTTGATTTCAAGAGTTTTCACAAATTTGGAATTTCTGTAGTGTGTGCAATGTTGCCTGATTTCACGTTGACTATGGTAACATTGTTGTTGACCTTGATGCTTCGGATCTAGCTCCTTGGGTGCCAGCATTTCAACTGGTGTCAAGTGTTCCTTTCTCAACCATGGACCCAGGATAACAGCAAGCTATTGTAAACCTGCAGATCAGCACTATTGGTGCTGATTCTCTCTTCCCATGTCACCCATCCTCACCTATAAAAACAGGAATTGCTGGAAAAGCTCAGCAGCTCTGGCAGCATCTGTGGAGAGAAATTAGAGTTAATGTTTCGTGTTGAGTGACCCCTCCTCAAACCCGTACCTCACCTGCTGTCTTGTCTGAAACATGGGACAAAGGCCCACAGGGGAAGTCTTGGGTTTGCAAACTCTGCTCAAGGAAGTGGAGGGTACTGTTAATGACAAGACTTTGTGACAGCTGAGATCCACTGTCTGTTTTCTGCCTCCCTAATTTATATTTTTTATATCACTGTTGATTTGAAAATAAATCCCTGCATGAGGAATAATAATCAACTTAGAGTTAAACTTTTTCACTTGAAGTGCCTCTGTATGCTTTCTTTAAGTACACAGGTAGGCAAGAAAGTTGAGTGGGGTCAGAAAATTCACTGAAGGGCAGTTCAGGTTAACCTAACCTTTTGCATTACTTGGAAAGCAAGCCTGCAAATCCATTCCAATTGTACCTGCCCATTAACGCCTCTCTCACACCCAGTGTCTGCCTTGTCATTGCTTTGTTAGCATATGTGCGTGACATTTTCATTTTTTAAGGTTAGATTAGTTTATTGTATTCATCTGTTTGATTACTCAATGCACTAATCATTTCTTCATGTTTAGCAGCTTGTGGCTTTTTATTTTAACAGCTGAAGGGCGCCACTAACTATTGTTGTAATTCTTTACTGGTAGAACCAGCAGATGCTGCTTGCAATTTAATCCCACCCCAAACCCTGTGCCAAGCCCTCAGTAAGATTATTGCAAATCTGAAATATCATTTCTGCTAAGTTGTCTAATGCATCTTTTGCAGAGAAACTAGCTTGGGGTTTATTGCCTGGATTTTAAGTAAACAAGTAAAGCCCCAAAACAAGAAGAGTTGGAACTGCTGGCAGTCTTGAGGGATGAAATGCTCCTGAGGCTAAAATGAAACAATGAGCTAATATTGTTGACCAACACAATAACAACGCATATTCCGGCTGTATCTGATCAGCATGGGCATTACGTTCCTTCTCTTCGGTGCTGCAGGCGGTGGGGATGAGGGAGACTGGTGGCAAGATTATTGAACTCACCTTGTCGGCTTTCTCACGTAATATTTCAGAAATTGAGAGTAATGGCAAGTTATTACTTTTAAATTCTGGTACTTCAATTTTTTTTAAATTATGTCTCCCGCTGAGTAAGAAATGGATTGAAGCATGAGGAGATGTTTTTAATGATGAGATTCTAGATTGTTTACAGCTTCTCTTTTGAAGTCCCAAGTGGGGTATGTGCTTACAGAGCACTGTTAGGCAATGAATTTAGATTATAAAATGATTAAATTCAGAGTTTGTGTTCCTTTGCTACGAAATCACTGATGGCTGACAGCAGTTGCGTTTCCAGTTTGATTGCATGGTGTCATTGATTTCAGTGAAAAATGGGAATGCTGTGAGCTGCAAAATTACATTCTTTACTATTTAGATTTGGTTTTGTTTTCTTCAAAAGCCTACTTTGCTACCTTAACCCAGTCCAGTATGGATTCCTTATCCAGTATCCTTCAACACAACTCCACATTGTGTGCACTTTCCTTTTCTTGTCTGAAAGCAACAATGCCATCTGTTGCTGACTAGTTATCAGTATATTTATTTTTGATACTGGCAAGTTATGGTCAGGAGTGGGTGGCATTGTGGATACCCAGTTTAGTATAACCCAGCTCTCAGTGATAGCTATGCATAAAGGTGAGTGTTAAGGAGAGTGAACCCTAGCTGAATCTATTTACGTTCTGTCATGTCCTACAGTAGTTAACTCAACTTCAGCGTGCAGCAGCTGAAGTTAGCTAGCTAAACATGGATGGAATCTTTTTAAAATTAAATACTACTTGTTTGGAGTGACTCAATCCTACAGGCAGGAACCCTTAAGGCATTTAAGAACTATATAGATGAACACCTGAAATGCTACAGCATACAAGGCCAGGTGGCTGGTGAATAGGCATTATAATAGATGGATGTTTGCAGACACAATGGGCCAAAGGGCCAATGTCAGTGCTATAAAACTCTGATTCAATGGGTCTTGCATTATGAGGTGGGAGATGTGCAAGTACCACATTTGAATGATCTACTTTATGTAAATCAATAATCTGAGTGACAGGAAGGACATTACCATTCATTGGCAGACCTGCCACCTTGCGCCAGAAGATTGCGGTTCAAGTCTTGCTCTAGGTACCCATGTTGTAAAGGCTCATGATCTCCTGTATGACTTGCAGTTTATGGATAAAATGTGACTTTCAAGCTACATCTGTCCTCTGGGATGAATGGAAGGGATTGCATGAGACTATTTGAGGAATGGTAAAGGAGTTCTCCAGACCAACTATCCTTGTACACCATCGTTAAGAGCTAACTGTCTCGTCAGTTCTCTCTTTTGCTGTGTATAAAGGAGTTGCACTGTTGTTCTAACTGACTACTGTGACCATGTGTTAAGTAGTTATTGGCTGTCAACTGCTTTCTGGATTCCTCAGAAATGAGTATAATTGTCTTTATTCTGAACAGCATAAAAATGAAACTGCTGCACAAATTAGTCAGCTATGAGTTTAAATATTTGAGGTTTAAGAAGATAAACCATTTCAAAAAAAAAGAGCTGCTTTCGGTTAAGCAGATACCCTATATTAAAGCTTGTGACAACTTACTTCTTTTGAAAATAATAGTGGTGGAAATAACTTGGCTAATAGCATAAGACCGAACTAATCTGAATTTCAGAATAAACTATCTTTATCAAATGAGGTGATTGCTTTCAATCCAGGCATACTTGCCTGTCCCACAGAGCTGTGGGTTGATTGAGTGTTCAGAGTACTGCAGGCTCCAGCAAACAGCACTCATTCTCTGAAGGATTAAGGGCAGAAAGAACATATCTGATGATTGACTTAAAGCTTACTCTTTGTTCAGTGAATCTCTCTTGAGTGGGGCAGGTTAGACTTCAATCTAATATGCCTATAGTGCCGGTTAACCTAGTTAAGCTTGGCTACTCCCATTCATGAGGATTGGGGATGTCAAATACATCCCATTATAAAGTTGGCTGACAGTTCTGTCGTTACAGTTGACAGATATGTGCAATGACATGGGACCATCTGGTTATCTGGGGGCAAACCACTTCCTGTCATTTGCAATTTGCTTCACCTCCTAAAAGACTGATAGGATTAATCAAGAGCTAATTTTTTTTTAAAAGTCTGAACTGATATGGTCAAGGTCCATTTACAAAAAAACAATTGGCAGCAGTTTTCTTGTGTCCATCAATGTCGATTCCAGCAGTTCAACTGTGACTGTTGTTAATGAGAGTCTCAACAGAATAAAAGTTTATGCCTATCTTATCTGTATGTGTGGATGTGTGTTTACCATATTATGATATCAAGTCCATGGGCAGAAATTGAGAATGGAAGTGTCGACTAATTTCCTTCCTTACCCAGTGTTAGAAATCCCATTTGTGCTGCCAGTGTTGTTGCCCCTACTGAGATCAGATAAACCAACCCTGGCAAGAGATTGGAACTAGTTATGGATCTAGTCACTTTCCTACACAGGCTTCGCAAAGGTTTTGAGGCTAGAATGTTATCACAACCACTCTGTGAGAGCTGAGGTTGGGCCTCTTGAGTGTGGGGAGACAGGCAGACTGTGAAAATGGAGTTGGGGGTTGGGGGGTGGGGAGGTGTCAGCCTGTTGGTGTGGGAGAGCAGTTGGCATAATTTAGAGATTGTTACAGCATGGAGATTGTTACAGGCTTTGGGCTTATGACCCCAGAATTCAACCTTGGGAATCCCAGAACCTCATTCTGGGAATTTCTGCGCTACTCCTTGCCCTGCCAGACACCTCTTTCTGACCTGATTCATCAGGAGGGGTAATTTGACAGTAGAGGCAACACATCAAAACTAGGCCTGCTTTCGATTTCATAATTGAAGCAGAGTGCCTGCACTGTGACCATGGCTTGTCATTACTGGTGTGGGCTTGTAATCTTTTGCCATTTTTCCACCACTACTTTTAAACGTGAGCTGTGATGACCTGTCTCTGATTTCACCTGAGATTTTTTTTGAAGTGCATTTTCCTCATTCCAAAATAAAATTATGCTCATTCTTTTGTTCATCCTTCCATACCCATTGCAGCAAATGCTAATCTCTTATTTTTAATCGAATGCATTGGTCAGATCAAAAAACTGATCAGATGCACTCAAGTCAAATCAGGTCTATGAGGAAGTAGACTGACTGACTGTTTTTAGCTTAGTGATTAGGTGTTAGGTCAACAAGTATGGATCTGATAAGTTCTGAGGTTAGATAAGTCTAGTTGAGATTTTCTTTAAAGAAAACCTTCCATTTAGATAGCACCTTTTATAAGCTAAAGGGTGACCCAATGTACCTTACAGCCACCTAAATATAATTGGTGGGGGCGTCAGCAAGAGGACGATGTAGTGATCTTCCTTAAAGATAACACATCCAGCAGGTGAAACTTTAATAAAAAGCTTCTCCTTATTTTTAACCAGTGTTACATTTCATATAGTCCTGAATGATTCACCATGTGATTATGGAATGAGTGCCTGATGGTATTTGATACCCAATCTACCGTGGAGACTGTTGATGCATTTTTATAAAGTCTAGGCCAAGCCAGTAGATCAGGTGTGTCATTGTAGTTGAGGATCCCTCGACTCTGCATCCTTGGGTTTTGTTAGACCTGGTGACATTACTAACTTCTTACCAGGCTGAGTAAATTAAGAGATTACTTGTGCAGTTTACTTATCAAAGGAGACCATTGGTTGGTACCATCATTTGGGTGAATGGCTACTTTCCCTCATTTTTGTTACCAACAAAATTGGCATTCTTGACATTTCTTGTATTCAAATCTTCCCCCACCAGTAATGAAAAAATATAAATAGTCCCTTTTTTTTAATGGAGAAATTTTAGGTCCACTGCTGAACTTTAGGTTGTTTGGAGAATGGAGGCAGATGTGGAAACCACTTTTTGAATTTTAAGATGATGAATTAACTTCTGGAAGCCAGTTGTAACTGTTATCTGACTGTTAGTTTTTACTGCAGGACAGAAGCAGTGGGTGCAAGTTCAGTTTCTATTCTGAGGGTGTCAGTTCAGGCCCCATATATAAAAAGGGTGAATATACCTCCTGCTGACACATTTGAACAGAGGGTTGGTGTCATAAATGTGCATCTGCACAGCACCAAAACCAGGTGTTGTGCTTATGTTGACACTCCCCTTTCCACTCACCAGCCCACTCCCTCTTCCCCATGCCAGCCAACTTTTTGCTCTGTTCTCTGCTTCCTTGCTGTGGTCTTCCCTGTCCTTGGCGTGTACAAGGTACATTCCAGCACTTGCAGTTGTACTTTGTAATTCTCACACTCTTTTAACACTAGCTGCACACCTACACATTTCAAAGGCTGGTGAGCAGGAGTGGATTGGTGTCCTCAAAGCATTTTCACAATGATAATCTCCAATGTAGTCATGTTAGTACAGCGTTTCTGGTGGATTGTGGAGCATTGCAACTGCAAGTGCAGTGAATGCTCAACTGTATTGGCACTAATACAGCCAAATAATAAACTAGTTATTATTCAAATGTATTACCTCTCAGCAAATTAGCTAAATGTATGACAATGCCCAGGCCGATGTCTGACCTTTGCCTCCTACGCTATCTCAACAAAGGTAAACATAAACTCAAGGAGCAGCACTCCATCTTTCCATTAAGCATTTCACAGCAGTAGATGTGATGTTGAGTTCAACAATTTCAGCTCATAACCTATGGCACAGAAAGTGCTGGAGAAACTCCGGTCTGGCAGCACCTGTGGAGAGAGAAACAAGAGTTAACGTTTCAGCAATAATATGACTATACCTTGTAGCCCTTGTTCATATCCCCTGCTCTCCAGACCTGCCATCTGTTTGTTTAATTATGTCATCCCTCCCAGCCCCCACCCATGGGCTCATACTTGTTTAAAACCCATTGCATTATCAATGTTTGCCCACACTGATCTGAAATGTTAACTTTTGTGTTCATCTCTCCAGTAGACGCTGCCAGACCTACCGAACTTTTTCCAGCATTTACTATTTCCTTTTCAGTTATTCATGGGAATGTTGAGTGTTCCTTGTTAGTCCTGATCCTTGATCTTTCGCATTTGAGACATATAATACCTGGGATGAAGAATGGATGAAGAACTCATTATGTATTAAAAAGATGAATTTTATAAGACTTCTCACATAGACATCATGGCAGTATGCTTTTTATTGTACAGGATCCCTTGACATTTTAGCGCGACTTTATTTGCAGCGTGACTTTATTTGCACCATTCTTTTATAAATATGCATGTTTATATGTTTGGAATTGAATTGGTTTTTTTATGACTATTGTCATATTACCTTCACAATGATTCTTTTTGAAAACATGTGAAATATGGCAAATATTCTTCCTTCAATGACAACATCATTATCATCACCCTGAAGGCATTGAGAGCAAGCTAATTCCACAAAGTAGACATGGCTCAGATCCCATATTTTATTGCAGAAATTTAACATGCAGGTTCTGGTGTGATATTGAGGGGTGAGCAGTTTTGAGCGCATGTGTAATAAGCTTTATATGTGTCTTCAAAGTAATTTTTAAAAAAGATTCTCCATCCTGATCCTTCCCAATTGCAATAAGAACTATAGTCTTTGAAATGTCTCTCAGAGCTGTTTCCTCCACTGTCCCATTGGATATGCTGTTTTTGTTTACACTGCATAAGGAGGTTACGCTGCAGCTGTACAGAATGCTGGTGAGGCCACACCTGGAGTACTGTGTACAGTTTGGTCTCTTTACTTGCGAAAGGATGTACTGGTACTGGAGAGGGTGCAGAGGAAGTTCACTATATTGATTCCGGAGTTGACAGGGTTGACTTACGAGGGCGGATTGAGTAGACTGGGACTATACTCGTTGGTATTTAGAAGAATGGGAGGTGGGAATCATACAGAAACATATAAAATTATGAAAAGAATAGATAAGATAGAAGCAGGGAGGTTGTTTCCTTTGGCTGGTGAAACAAGAACTAGGGGGCATAGCCTCAAAATAAGGAGGGAGCAGATTTAGGACTGATTTGAGGCAGAAATACTTTACCCAAAGGGTTGTGAATCTGTGGAATTCCCTCTCCAGTGAAGCAGTTGAGGCTACCTTGTTGAATGTTTTTAAGGCAAAGATGGATTTTTGAACAGTAAGGGAATTTAAGGGTTTTGGGAGTGGGCAGGTAACTGGAGCTGAGCCCATAAAAAGATCAGCCATGATCTTATTGAATGGTGGAGCAGGCCCAAAGGGCCAAATGACCTAATCCTGCTATTTACGTTCAACATTCTTTGCATTAACAACCTTTTATTGCAATTGGTCCAACGTTTGCCTTTCACCAGCATGAATCTGTCCTTTTCTGTTTCCATGACTGACTTTGAAGCAAAACTGTGGATTCACCTCTTTCACTGTCTACTAATTATCTGATCTAATCATCGACAACAGAAGTCACAGAAGCTCGAGATAACTAAGAGACAGCAATTGCTTCTGCTATAATAGACAGAGACATGGGCCTATTTAAAAGATTAGCATAGTATTCTTTTAAAAAGTGGCAAAGTCAGAGGTTGATAATCAGATAATGTCTGTCACTAAGTTTTACTGGCACTGAGACTTTTAATATTGTCTTTTGGACTTTCTGTTGAAATTCTCATTTCTATAAATACTTTTCAGGTTTCATTTCAGCAGATTCCCATTGCAAATATTATGTAGCTGCTATTGATTAAAAATTGTGAATTTCAAATCGAGCGCAGCAAAGTCTGTTACTGCTCAGCCTGCTGACCAGTTTAGCCTGGCAGTCTTCACTTAATGGAGCAAATATTTGCACAGCAGGAGGTCAAACTCTTGTTTTAATCAAATAATAGCTGGGCACATGCTTGAACTTTCCAACTACTGACCATTAGCCTTCAGAGGCCAGTGAACCATGATCTAAATCATAGGTGCATGCAGAGTAAAGTTGCTGATGCAAAGTTGACTAAAATGGACGGGGGCAATATCTAATGAAGAGTCATCTAGACTCCGAATGATAGCTTGCTCTGTCTCCATGTTTGACCCACTGTGATCTTCAGCATTTGTTGTTTTTCAGCACAGAGTCCGGTATTTGTAATAATTTTGTTCCCAATGTATTTGCTTTAGATTAAAGGACAGCCTAATAAATTAATGTTGTGATTATTAATTGGTCCTCTTACTTTTACTGAAGTCTGTCAGTTTGAAGCCTGATGCTGTGTTTGAAATAAGAATTCTGATCCTCCTGGGAGAGATTTAACCACTGCACTTTTCTTATACTGCAACTTCTTAACTGCAGTACTGTTCATCATCAGAATACGACCCTTATCTCAAGATATTGTGGTTAGGTTTATTTTCATGAATATGGTTGCTTTTGTGACCTCAACAGAAGCCTCAAAGTGTGTAATGTTTGGCCAAGTCAAAAGAATTTGCAAAATTTTGGCCTTTCAGGGTCTGCATTTAAATTAGGTTTTAAGAATCTAGTGCTACATCCTAATGTTCTTTTTTGAAAAAAATGTTGGCAGTCTCCTCCACTTTGCACTGAGCTTGCTCAATTTTAATGAGACTCTTGTCTAAGGTACAAATGGGAATAGAAGAACTAGGGCAAGATCGAAATCTGTCGTCCGTCCCATGAGCCTTCAAAGTTCACGTGCTGACCTCTGCTACCAGGGTAACCATTAATCCAATAGGTGCAAGTTAACCCAGGTGACATTGGGACTTGTTTTTCCCTGTGGCTTAATAGATTAAGGCCTGAATCACAGTGGTACTTACAGTACTCTGCTGTAGCTTAACTGAACCATCAGTCTCCCTTATAAATGTCGATTTAATCATGTGTAACATTGGATTAGGTTTGTCTTTAAACTGAGGCTTCTCATTCATTTGATATTCAAGGCTTGCTGGGAGTCTCTCATTTTGTGTGAACAACTGAATTGAATTCGGATCCAAATTGAATTTGTGTCATCCTTGACATGGCCTACGGCTATTGTTTGTGTAAATCCTGTTTATGCAGAGAGGTCAAGGCAGGTCAGTTATCCAAAGAGATACTTCAGATGGCTGCTTAATGTGAGTAGAAGACCTTAAGAATACCATTTTCTTGTGACCTATTTCAAAGTAAGACCCAAATTTAATTTTCCTGAATCACCTTTGACTGTTAATGTTGAAAGGATGTTTACATTCTTCCATCCTTCCCATTGTGCTAGCTTTATGTTCTGCTCTATTAAATGACCCGATTTAAAGCTGAATTGTGGGGCAGTGGTAGTGTCCCTACCCTGGCCAAGAGGCTGGGGTTCAGGTCCCACTTGCTCCAGAGGTGAGTAGTAATATCTTTGAACAGATCGATTATAAAAATAAGTTAAAGCAGAATTTATTGGCATTGGAACTGCAAGGGCCACGCTCATTATCCTGTGACATCACTGTAATAAATGCCATGGGCAATGGTTGGTATCAAAGAATTGGAACAACTCAAAGGATTTATCTTCAAATGTTTCCAAATCCGTTCAGTTAAAATCCTGGGAATTGTGATGTGGATTGGTGAAGTAAATGCTGTCTTCAGCGTTTGCATGCACATTGATGTTAACAATGCAGACTTCCTGTCACACAGGTGGCAAGGGATCTGCTGGAATTATTAATTAGTTGTGATGTTGTATATCTAATAGAACAAAAAAAGTAGAAACCATTTTTATTCATTTTTTTGCATTCTTCATATAGGCAACCTGGATTTGGGTGGTGTTCTCACAGCAAACTAGTAAAGCTGGGTGTGAATGGGAAGGTCTCTTGCATTTTGAGTAGCCTGGACAGTTCATTACTTAAGTATGGAGAGTTGAGCAATTCTGAATCATAGATTGTTGATAGGCTCAACTCTGGTTTTATACTTATTTTTAAACCAACTTGTTTAGAGATGCTATGACATATCTCTGGAGCAAGATGGAGTTTGAATCTGGGCTTTTGGGCTTCGATATAGCGGCTCTGTTGCTAACCCTGTCAACATGTTATATGTTAGAGATAAGAGCTAAGGTGTCGGTATGTGTGTTTCACTGGGAACATCTCACAGTTGCACCTGATGAGCAGGAACCAGTATGGGCAGTCTAACCAGGGTCTGTTATATATTTCGAGGAGAAAGTGAGGACTGCAGATGCTGGAGATCAGAGCTGAAAATGTGTTGCTGGTAAAGCGCAGCAGGTCAGGCAGCATCCGAGGAGCAGGAGAATCGACGTTTCGGGCATGAGCCCTTCATCAGGAATGAGGAAAGTGTGTCCAGCAGGCTAAGATAAAAGGGAGGAGGGACTTGGGGGAGGGGCATTGGAAATGCGATAGGTGGAAGGAGGTCAAGGTGAGGGTGATAGGCCGGAGTGGGGGTGGGGCGGAGAGGTCAGAAAGAAGATTGCAGGTTAGGAAGGGGGCGCTGATTTCGTGGGATTTGACTGAGACAAGGTGGGGGGAGGGGAAATGAGGAAACTGGAGAAATCTGAGTTCATCCCTTGTGGTTGGAGGGTTCCTAGGTGGAAGATGAGGCGCTCTTCCTCCAACCATCGCGTTGCTATGGTCTGGCGATGGAGGAGTCCAAGGACCTGCATGTCCTTGGTGGAGTGGGAGGGGGAGTTGAAGTGTTGAGCTATGGGGTGGTTGGGCTGGTTGGTCCGGGTGTCCCAGAGGTGTTCTCTGAAACATTCCGCATGTAGGCAGCCTGTCTCCCCAATATAGAGGAGGCCACGTCGGGTGCAGCGGATGCAATAAATGATGTGTGTGGAGGTACAGGTGAATTTGTGGCGGATATGGAAGGATCCCTTGGGGCCTTGGAGGGAAGTAAGGGGGGAGGTGTGGGTGCAAGTTTTGCATTTCTTGCAGTTGCAGGGGAAGGTGCCGGGAGTGGAGGTTGGGCTGGTGGGGGATGTGGACCTGACGAGGGAGTCACGGAGGGAGTGGTCTTTTCGGAACGCTGATAGGGGAGGGGAGGGAAATATATCCCTGGTGGTTGGGTCCGTTTGGAGGTGGTGGAAATGACGGCAGATGATACGCTGTATATGGAGGTTGGTGGGGTGGTAGGTGAGGACCAGTGGGGTTCTGTCCTGTTGGCGATTGGAGGGGCGGGGCTCAAGTGCAGAGGAGCGGGAAGTGGAGGAGATGCGGTGGAGGGCATCGTCGATCATGTCTGGGGGGAAGTTGTAGTATTTGAAGAAGGAGGCCATCTGGGTTGTACGGTATTGGAACTGGTCCTCCTGGGAGCAGATGCGGCGGAGACAAAGGAATTGGGAATATGGGACTCCCTTGTCAGGTCCACATACCCCACCAACCCAACCTCCACTCCCGGCACCTTCCCCCTGCAACTGCAAGAAATGCAAAACTTGCGCCCACACCTCCCCCCTCACTTCCCTCCAAGGCCCCAAGGGATACTGCCATATCCGCCACAAATTCACCTGCACCTCCACATACATCATTTATTGCATCCGCTGCACCCGATGTGACCTCCTCTATATTGGGGAGACAGGCCGCCTACTTGCGGAATGTTTCAGAGAACACCTCTGGGACACCCGGACCAACCAACCCAACCACCCTGTAGCTCAACACTTCAACTCCCCCTCCCACTCCACCAAGGACATGCAGGTCCTTGGACGACTCCATCGCCAGACCATAGCAACATGACGGTTGGAGGAAGAGTGCCTCATCTTCTGCCTAGGAACCCTCCAACCACAAGGGATGAACTCAGATTTCTCCAGTTTCCTCATTTCCCCTCCCCCCACCTTGTCTTAGTCAAATTCCTCGAAATCAGCACCGCCTTCCTAACCTGCAATCTTCTTCCTGACCTCTCCGCCCCACCCCCATTCCGGCCTATCACCCTCACCTTGACCTCCTTCCACCTATCTCATTTCCAATGCCCCTCCCCCAAGTCCCTCCTCCCTACCTTTTATCTTAGCCTGCTGGACACCCTTTCCTCATTCCTGAAGAAGGGCTGATGCCCGAAACGTCGATTCTCCTGCTCCTTGGATGCTGCCTGACCTGCTGCGCTTTTCCAGCAACACATTTTCAGCTCTGTTTTCTACTTGCCATTCTCATTTCTTCAGGCTTGCGATAGGATTATTCTAACGTCTCCAACTTTTAGCAACAGATCAGTTGGTCCCTGCTCCTGTAAAGTGGCTTCACTGTCACATAACAGTCCCTGTGTTAGCACCACAAGTTGACAGAATAAGGATCTTGCAAGGTATTCTGCAACACTAGAATTTGGATTCGCAGGGCAGATTACTTCCAGTAAAACTTGCTGAGTGGGCTCCTCACTGGGACATACTGAATACTAATCAGATGCAAATTATATTAAAAAAAACACGTTTTCTCAGTTGAGGGTCTTGTGTGGGAGGAATAAAATCTGTAGATGGTAAAACAGTGTTGTTCAAGGTCTCCTCTCTGCTGGGGGAAGGCGGTGGCATAGTGTCACTGGATCATTACTCAAAGATCTAAGTTAATAATCTGAGGCTGTGGGTTTTAATTCTACTCTTCCAGCTGGTGGAATTTATATCTCTGGATTTGAAAGCTAGTGTTGACCATGAAACTATCTTTGATTTTCATAAAAATCCATCCAGTTCACTTATATTCTTTTTCGAGAAGGAAATCTGCTGTCTTTCCCTGGTCTGGCCTAATGTTGACTCCAGACCTAACTGCAATGAGGTTGACTCTTCTCAGTTCTCTGAGATAATCTAGCAAGTTCCTTAGTTGAAGGGTAATTAAGGACAGGCAGCAAATCCTGGCCTTGTTAATGAATCCATGGTAGAACCAAAAAACACAATTAACTGGTTTAAGCTTTCTCCAGGTCTTTTGTGTTTTGGTCCACAGGAATTATTATGCTGACCGTTTTTCTCAATGTATCCTTCTCCTTCCAATTTCCTATCAGTAAAATCCCCTCGGCATTCAAATATAAATTTCTCCCAAAGTAACACAGTCGAGACTGGTGGGATTATGCTCGTTATATCTCGTTATGAGATTATGCCTCTCGATGCTAAAGCCACCGGTTTTGTACTAAATTGCCAGGAGACAAGTTAGCCCTGAGAGGATTGTATTAGATGATAATAGTCATCTGTCCCCTCGATGAAAACAATTTGCCATGCAACTAAAATTCTAACAAATGCAAGATGCAAAGTCAGTTGTCTCCCAGCCTTTAATTCTAGGTTTAGAGTGAAAGCAGAATAGTGGCTTCACATTGTCATTCTCTTCTATTTGGAGAGTCAGCATGCCTTATGGGACCAAGCCAAACTTAGTTGTGCAGTCCAATCTCTCCAGTGCAAGTTGGGCTGAGAAAATTTGTATTATTTACATAGTTTAAATGAATCATATTTTACTATGGGCTAGGCATAATTACTGAATGAGAAAGAAATCCATTTTAGACGGTAGACATACTTTTTGCTAAAATAACAGTCTAATTTGTAGGCTGTGTCCAGCAATGCTGCCTCATCACAGGAGAAAAGAACTTGCTCAAGAAGTAGCACAATTGAACTGTATATTGTTGAATACCATGTTGCTTTAAATTTAGCCAGGCAAAATGTGCAAACGATTCAGTGCTAAGCATTAGAATGCAGGGGTACTTGATAACTGTAATTAGTTTTATTGAAAATGTTGGAACACCATTTTGTGTGCATGCTCCAAAGGGTGAGTTTGCAATATTTTCTGTGGTGTCTGGATATGAGATAGAGCAAGTGGATGATAGAAACATTAGCTCCCTCCTGAAAAAAATGCTTCCTGACATTATTTAGACTGTTACTTTCATGGTGCACATGTTGTATTTATGATAATCAGGATTTCAGAGTGTTGGAAGAGCAATGAGAGATTTTTGTCATGGTTTCCATTAGAAGCTGAGGACAAACTCACCCCTCTCTTCAGAGATACCAATAAAAAAATTTACTATTTGAGTATCTTTATTTTAAATGTCTTTTTTTTAATCAAGTGCACACTTTCTGGTTTTGTGGATAACCGGAGTTTCAGAAGTCTCCATTTCAATGGACAAGTGTTCACAGCACCAAAACCATAACTGCCCCATCTAGTGCAAACTGGGATTATATATGGGGTCTCCACAGTGGTGTAGCAGTAGGTGCTTGTGGTTAGGACACCTGGCTTAGGAACAATGTCTGCTATGCCTCAGTTGGTAGCACGATTACCCCAAGTCAGTCGGTTGGGTTAAAATCACATGTCTGATGTAACTCGGACTGTCTGCCGCTCTGTTGAAGGTGCTGTCTTTCAAATGGGATGTTAATGTTCAGGCCCTGCCTACTCTCTTGGGCGAGTATAAAAGATCTCAAGGTACTATTTTGAAGAAAAGCCAATGACTAGCTTTAGGGTTGTGGCCAACATTTACCCCTCAAGCGCTACCACTAAAGTGAATGTCTGAGGATTATCAGATTATTGTTTCTGGGAGCTTGACATGTGCAAATTGATCCGACATTACAACAGTGACCAAATTTCAAATTGGTTTTAGTATGCTTTTAAGATATCCTGTGCATCAAAGGTGCTAAATGGATGCAAATCATTCATTCTTCCTGAAGGGGAAAGTATTATTCTTTTACTTTGTTGATCTGGAAGCGATTGGAACTATCCATTGGCTCAGCTTTGAACCATTAAGTATGTCACTATCAGCATGGTTTGTGCTGAGTTGGCTGGATGGCTGGTTTCTGGTGCACAGTGCCTTCAGTGTAGATTCAATTCCTGTACTGCTGAGGTGACCAGGAAGTTTCTGCCTTCTCAACCTCACTCCTTGTCTGAATCATGGTGATCCTTGGACTAAACTCACCACCAGTCATGTCATGTGCTCTCTCTAATGAGAGAGCAGTCCTGTGGTTCTCTGGGACTAAGCGGGCTTTGAGAAAGTGAGGATTGCAGATGCTGGAGGTCAGAATCAAGAGTGTGGTGCTGGAAAAGCACAGCAGGTCAGGCAGCATCTAAGGAGTGGGAGAATTGGGCTGATCCCTAATAAAGGGCTTCTGCCCAAAATGTCGATTCTCCTATTCCTAGGATACCACCTGACCTGCTGTGCTCTCCAGCACCACACTCTCAACTAGGAGGTGCTTTACCTATTAGCAAGTGCAAACCAGCATGTGTGGTCCTTTTTGAGAACCCTGCGATATAACAATCATGAGGTGCAAACAAACTTCAAAAAATCTCAACATAAGCAGCGCAACTAAGCACAACTCCAGCAAAAACAGTCCTTGAAGCTTGCACTCTGAATTGCAGAGCTCCCACTATATCCCTGGAAAGTCTACCTCAGCCTGGACTATTAGCAACAGCCGAGTGTTTGCAACCCTCTGGTGGGATAGAGAATTCCGAACGTCCAAGACCCAGGACTGCTTCAGTGAAAATGATCTGGCAGGAAATGTTCTGCTTGGATTTAAGCCACTAAATTTCCTGGGAATGGAATGAATAAAGATGGAAACCTAGAATGTCATTGGACCCCACCTGAATTGAATGTGTGCCCACACTTGGTCCCCCACAGTATAGTTTTGTAAAGATAGTCTGTCCGGTTTACTGCTGCTCCTAATTCATATATGTTCTTGGATGCTGGTATGAAAAATATCCTTTAGAGGTGAGCAGCAGGGATAAATCTATAGGTCAGTTTCCTCATTTGTTCATGATGGGCGGACTGTGGAGTTCAAATGAGGGACAGTAATCTGTGAGATCCTATTATTTGTAGCCTTAGACAAAATTAATTTAGCAAAACAAAAAGCAAGGTTCTATTGTGTAATAAAATCAAGAGTGTGGTGCTGGAAAAGCACAGCACATCAGGCAGCATCTGAGGACCTGGAAAATCAACATTTCGGGCAAAAGCCCTGCATCCACCGCCGCATTCTTGACTCTAATCTCCAGTGTTTGCAGTATTCCCTTTCACCTTTCCTGTATTGTGTAATAACTGTACATTTCATCAGGATTAGATTTTGTTTTACTTCTTCAGTTGTCCTTTTCTGTAGAGCAAGTTGGACTTTGGTCAATTGATACTTCAGGTTTTCTCTTTTTTTGTAAATGTTGACTGCTTCTGGGGTTCATAGGATCCCTCCAGTGTGGAAACAGACCCTTTGACCCAACAAGTCCACATTGACCCTCCAAAGAGTATCCCACCCAAACCTATTACTCTACATTTACCCCTGACTAATGCACATAATGTACACATCCCTGCACACTTTTTGGGCAATTTAGCATGGTCAATCCATCTGACCTGCACATCTTTGGATTGTGCAAGGAAACCGGAGCACCCGGAGGAAACCCATGCTGACACAGGGAGAATGTGGAAACTCCACACAGACAATCATTGGAGGCTATAATTGAACCTGGGTCCCTGGAGCTGTGAGGCACCAGTGCTAACCACTGAGTCATCGTGCAGTTCCTTGGTCATCTGTTTCTGTCCAGTTAAAAGTGCCTAACCAATTTGAAGTCAAGTCAGTGAGAGTGAGTAGACCACTTCATTGTAACAGAGTCTGATCCTGTTCTTTTCCCAACATCCCTAGACATGCACATCTTTTCAACAGACGTCACGGTGCAGCAAGCAGGAGTCAGACTTTCAGCTCCTCTTTTCTTTAACTTTGCTCATGGATTTAAGAAGTTGAGCAGTCCCCTAGCTACTCAGCTCATAAACCTTAAGGGTCACCTTGCTGTCAGAGAGTTGCCAGTACAGTTGCAAGACTGTTTGTACATAGGTCAGTGTCGGGCTATGTGGTTAGGAGTGTTAATCAATAACAAATGAGTGAGAGTGCACATAACAGACACTGCTTCTTTTCTTTTCCACCCCCAACTGTTGTGTGCCTGAGGGCAGAGAGCAAAGTCCCCGCTGCTTCTGATACAGAGTGCAGACTTTGGAAACCCACTCTTCTTTGATCCGGAGGTGTGCTTTGTTACAGGTACACATGCCTTTGTCAGGTTTATCTAAACAAAACAGAGGCTGTGAAAAGGAACATGTGCTGATTCAGTGCATTTTTGAACAATCTGGTTTCTCAAGTATACCCAGTTGGGCACCTCACCAGGTCAACAGAACGAAGAGGGCAAGCTGTTTTTCTGAGGGGGGAGAAAACCACTAACTTGTCAATTATTTCAAAGACCGAAGGTAAACCTATGATAAAGAGCCAGTGTGGACCACCAGAAATTATTCTCACTTGCAGATTAATTGTTTTAAAATTCATTCATGTGATATAGGACTTTGCTGGCTAAGCCTGCATCTATTGTCCACCCCTAATTGATTTAAGATTCAAGCTGGCCTGGCAGCAGACAGAAAAAGGGTTAGCATTTTGAATCCAATAAGACTTCAGTTCTGATAAAGAATTGTTGTAGACTGATATGAATTCTATTTCTCTCCTCTTAAATGCAATTAGACCTGGGGTTTTTTTTAAACAACCCTCTGGCTAATTGGGGGCAAGCAATAAACAATGCCCACGTTCCATGAATAAATGTTTCTCCAACACTTTGTTTTTGTTTCAGATTTCCAGTATCCTCAGTATTACATGTCATTTATAGTTGGCTACTGTTTTGCTATGGTATGGAGTCATATCTAGGCCAGGCCAGGCCAGGTGAGGATGGCAGATTTCCTTCCTTAAAGGTCATTAGTAAACCATAGGGGATTTTTAAAATGATTTGACTGTTGTTACACATAACTGTCATTTTTTTTTAACTCCAGATTCTCATTACATTTGAGTTTTAACAATCTGCCACAATAGTATTTGAATCTATTATTATTTCCAGAATACCACCCTGGGTTTATGGATTGCTATATCAGTCACATGAACACACTGCTTCCCCCTGCCCACGTTAGGCAAGTACTCCATCTGGCTGGTGGAGAGAATGTGCAGTTGTGTCAACCACTTCCAAACTCAGGGTACAATTCATTATCCAATTTAAAGAATACCTTTCTAAATAGTACAGTGACTGGACCTCCGAGATTCTGACCACGTGATTATCTCCAAATGTTGAAAAGCTCCTGATTTTGTTTCTGAATGTCATGTGTCCTGCAGCATCAAATATCCAGGATGAGACTGTCTAAATGTATTGAGGTTTGAGTTGGGGAAATTGCAGGCATGCTGTATAATTGAGATGTATCCCACAGTAATGGCCCTTAACATGCAGGCACCACTTCTCTTTACCTTCACAATGGTTTATCAGATTACAATTGTCAGATCCTTCTTTTCACCCACCGCCCCCCCCCCCACAACCACAGGACCTTAGTAACTCATATCCATGGAATATTTTGGTCATTTTATTACCCGTCTGCACATTCCCCAATAGGATGGCAATAGTGATCCAAGAGCACTCTCTACCTTCCCTCCCGTGAACTCATTTTATAAAGATTCCTGGGTGATATCAGTTAACAATAGTGTGATTGCATCAGTGATGATTTGGTACTGGAACTGGCAAGCTTTTCCATTGGTGTTGAGTGGGGTGTGGGGGGGGCTCACTCTTAAAGATTCCATCCCTACACCTTAACTGAGAAAGGGGAATTCCTGGCCCAAGGCCTGCAGTCGTATTATAATGTCCCTGGTCACCGTGCTACTGGTTTCTTGGATTGCCCATTGCGCTTTCATCAAAGTGCTTGTTGGTTCTGGCCTTCCTGTTGTTCTCCGGTATAAGTGACTTGACCTGCACTGGCCCAGTGCAGGAGGATTTCCTAGCCCTGAAAGCTTTTAATCACCTGAAGGATCTGATTTTTGGGTAAGTGAGATTGACCAATATTTCGAACGGACATTGTTCTGCAGCAGAAGGCCCCATCAGCACGACTTCACTAGAGAGAGAAAAACAGATGTATCTGAACTCAAATTTACATAACCTTCTGCTTTGTAAGTTGGGCAATGCAGGGTGTGCAACAAGTGGAATGGGAGACTGGTCAGAGATGTAGATTTGATTCACTAGAAATTTGTCGTATATATATAATTGCTTTAATTTCTGAAAAGAGCTGCAAGGTTCTGAAAACTGGATATAACACCCTGATGTAGAAGATAATGAACTGGGTTTGTCACCACCTTTGTTGGTTATTGAAGTGATGAGTAATGTGAGCCATGTACTGAAATAGCTTCTGGCACTTCTTTGAAGGTAATGTGCACATACTCCTTCAGCTGCTAAAGAATTTCCTTCAAATTTTGTTTTAGTCATAGAGTCATAGAGATGTACAGCATGGAAGCAGATCCTTCAGTCCAACCCGTCCATGCCGACTAGATATCCCAACCCAATCTAGTCCCACCTGCCAGCACCTGGCCCATATCCCTCCAAACCCTTCCTATTCATATACCCATCCAAATGCCTCTTATATGTTGGAATTGTACCAGCCTCCACCACATCCTCTGGCAGCTCATTCCATACACGTACCACCCTCTGTGTGAAAAAGTTGCCCCTTGGGTCTCTTTATATCTTTCCCCTCTCACCCTAAACCTATGCCCTCTAGTTCTGAACTTCCCGATCCTAGGGAAAAGACTTTGTCTATTTACCCTATCCATGCCCCTCATAATTTTGTAAACCTCTATAAGGTCACCCCTCAGCCTCCGATGCTCCAGGGAAAACAGCCCCAGCCTGTTCAGCCTCTCCCTATAGCTCAAATCCTCCAACCCTGGCAACATCCTTGTAAATCTTTTCTGAAGCCTTTCAAGTTTCACAACATCTTCCCGATAGTATGGAGACCAGAATTGCACGCAATATTCCAACAGTGGCCTGACCAATGTCCTGTACAGCTGCAATGTTTTGAAACATCAACATCAGTACGGGCTTTAAATGGGAATTGCATTTAGTTATTTAATGCTGGAGAAAGACATTTCATCGAAGTTTTTTGTCTCTCACTCATTGGGACGTGTCACAAGAATATCAGTTCATGGGGAAAACCAATATTTATACTGCGTGAGAGGAGAGTGCTGATTGGTTGGCAAGTGGACTCTGACTGGTAGGGCATTTGCCGTACCCATGTACAGAATGTGCCCATTATTGCTATTTGATCGTTCAAGGCCAGCCTTCATTATAACTTTAAACCAGACAGAGACTCTGATTTGGTCAAGAAAAAATAAACAGAAGATGGTTGCCACCTCTTCTGCTGAGTTGACACGGCACAGTTTGTAGACATGTTCTTTCGATCTGCAAAGAACAAGGCCATGTGTGTGAATATATGTAGCTTTCAGTATGCACAAGTGCAGCCCCCTGTAAGCCTGACTAACAATCTTAAATTGGTTGTTAGGTGAATTGGCTGGAAGATCACATCAAACAGTATGCCCTCTTGCCAAAAACAAAACAAATGCAGAAAATGCTGAAGAAACTCCACAGGTGTGGCAGCATTTGTGAAGAGAGAAACTGACTTAATGGTTTGGGTCTCATGATCCTCCTTCAGAACAAGCAAGCCACTGACTGTACCCCAATGAGTTCATGCCTCCTGGACTCATGACAGTGTATGTGATTCTGCAATTGGACAATGTTCGCTGGATGATCCTGAATATGCAAGGAATTGCACCATCAGTCATTTAGGATTGTCAGTTGGTGTGTCTTGTGTGTGCTAGAAACTGCATGTACTAATGCATAGGGCCCTGTCCCTTGCAGACAGAAAGAACATGTACACACACTCTGCCTGTTTCAACTCGATAGGATACAGATTCATTTCCCAGGGCAGGGTCCTGACCAATCAGAATCAATCTGCCAAATTTAAACAAAGCCAGTCAGTTGACTGTCAGTCAGCATTAATGGTACGTTCTTCACGACAGTGCATGTCCACTTGCTAACCAAAGCAGCACCCTCCTGTCTTGCATTATAACTATTAATTTTCCTCTTGAATTGGTATTCTTGCAAAAAGTCCTGAAGAGTACAAGACAAAAAGCTTGGACATCATGTCTTTACAACAACATTGAAGCTTTGTAACAAATGACTATTTGTAATTATTAACAAAGTATGTGCGTCCACTCACCTCCACCTTGCTGCTGCTTTTATTTAGTATCTTCTATACTAAACAGCTCCCTTGACTGCAAAGACAACATAGAGTGGATTAAAGCTATCTGAGTGGCCACTTGCTAAGAGGTGAAAGAGTATGGCTAGGATTGTTTCACTTCTAAAATAACTTTACTTACATTTGCACTGAACTTCCGTGGCCATTCCTTTTAGTTTTCTCTCCATCTCTTTCAGTGATGGGGAGGGAAGGCTGTGAGTGGGTGGAATTGAAGAGTAAAGACTCCCAAGTGTTGAAGAAGTAAATCCTTCAGTGGCAGAGAAAGAAGGGACTGTTGAGGGCTGCTTCAGGCCTCCGTACAAAATTGTCGCAACTCCTTCATTTATTCTAGCGCACACAGTGAAGGGGTGGGACACAAGTGTAGCCTTTTGTGTGGGTGTTAGGGGTGGGGGGAATGGTGGAGAAATCTAACCCATTGTATGGAGATGTGTCATGAAAGGTATCCCTCCTCTGGTTGCTTGGAGCAAACTTGCTTCGGTGATGCACTTTACTATTGAGCAAAAGTTAAAATAATAATTGGATGAATGGAACACTTTCGTCATTACATGGGTGTCACCACTTACTGCCTGCAAGCTTTACTTTTAAGTCTGCTGCTGGTCTGCAATGCAAATAATGTGATTGAGGTGTCACTGAAGGTAGCCCTGCACCAAGTACTGGCTTGATACCTCAGCATTGGACCAGCATTGTGGCAAATGGCTCCTTGGGGAAACTTGAAGCAGTTTCCCCAGTTGTGAAAGCCTTGTTTTATTGGATGTCGGTGAAGATAAGTTTCAATCTCTGGTCAGTAAAACCATTGGGTTCAAATTACTAACTTCGCGAATTGGATTGATTTACAACCTGACAGTGATTGCAAATGCATAACCTCTCACGTGTAACACAAATTTAGCATAAGCAAAGAGCCCGCTGTGTTTTTCTCATTGACGAATGGGTTGAATACTGTTTTTAAAAGCTGAAAGGTGACTTGCCATGAAAGAGCACACTGAGTATCAGCAGTTACCACTGGACCTTCCACAGGTCCCTTTTAAATGAATCCAACAGGGACTGGTATACCTCCTGTTCCAATGCCAGAGCTTATACAGTAGGTTACTCTGAGCTGGACATGCACTAAAACACCAGGAGAAGCCAATAACCTGGAAAGGAAGAGATAGTTTTTTTTGGAATGACAGGAGGAGGTGGAGGAAAGAGCAAGAATATCTTGGGCTGCAGATTCTCTTATTTTGTGCTAAATTCTATTTCTAAAACTGCAGGGAGAAAGAATCTTGAGAGAAAATATTGTATTTTGACAGCCAATTAATGTGATATTAGAAGCTTAGGAGCAACAAACTCCTGAGACGCTTTCTTAATGCCACTTGATCTAGCAGCTTCCCAGCTCAGCTGGAAGCTTCCATTGATGTCTTTTATCTCAGTGCTGGCATGCACAGCTTTTGGAGATCCCTCACTTTCATTGTCGGTGTAGAGTTCTACCCCTTCCCCCAATTCAAGTGTGCAGCACAGAGGTAGGGGCACTCGAGGAAGCTCTTACTTCATAGATTAAGGAGAGCGAAAGAGCACTGTAGATGTCTTTGAAGGTGAGCTCAAGGCCATTTGCTACAGCCTATACTGTCACACTGGGGAATGTTTTTTTTTTCTTCCCCCCCCCCCCCCCCCCCCAGCAGTTGGAGACCATCAAATGTTAAACCTCTACTTTGTGGTTGCATGCAAATTAATGCTGCAAACAAAAAGTATCTTGTAGAAGATTTGTGATGAAATAATTCTGAATTGCTTCATATTGTGAAACCTGTGTCCTCTCTCTCCTATCTCTGCTGCAGCCTCTTAAGATAAAAATCAAATTATAGTTAGTGCCAAGTAACTTAGTGTTTTAACATTTTATTCTAATCTGCTTTGTTCGTGTATTGTGTAGAACTTTAATTAGTCATGATATTTGAATTATAGTTTGGACGCATTGTACCATATAAAATTTGTTTAATGCATGCTGTGTTCTGTATGTATGCATGCATACTTCCAGAAGAGACTTTTGATTGAATAGGTAGTTGTATAAAAGGCCTTCAGATACTAATGCCATTGTTTAGTTTTTTTAGTTTGACTTGTGCTTCTCTCGCTCTCTCTCTCTTGTTCTGTGTTTGTCATTCTGACGGATGCCCTTTTCATACTTCATATGGCAATGGTTGAACTTGCCCCATGTGCCACCTAATTCTACTCATTGAATCTGACTTTCCACAGATGGTATCAAATGGCTATGAATCACTGAAAGAGATCCATCAATATACTTGCAAATTTTCCACAACCAAGCTTGGATTTCAGCACTTTCCAAAAAACGCTGTTGCTTGAATTCTAGTGATGAATTGGGTTGATCTCCAAGGATTCAACATTTTGTCCACTAGCTTTAGATTACTTACAGTGTGGAAACAGGCCCTTCGGCCCAACAAGTCCACATCGACTGGCTGAAGCGCACCCACCCAGACCTATCCCCCTACACCTAACACTACAGGCAATTTAGCATGGCCAATTCACCTAACCTGCACATTTTTGGACTGTGGGAGGAAACCGGAGCACCCGGAGGAAACCCACGCAGCTTCTGCAATGGCACTGCCTATTTCTCAGAAACAGCCCAGTGTCTATTTGCCAGCATCTGTGCTTGAGCTGTTGATTTTGGCAGCAGATTTTGCAGGCCTGCAGGTCTGCCATCACTGTAAGGACATACACAAACACACACTCTTAGATACTCACACACTCATGCAGACCCTCTGTCTCATACACACGCGCTCTCATATGCACACACATACATCACATATACTCTCACCCATGTGCGCATCCTCTCTCAGACTTATACACCATCACATTCCCATACACTTTACCAAGCTTGCATGTGCACTATCACATATTTTTCTCTCACTCTCTCTCACCCCTCACTCTCTCTCTCACCCCTCACTCTCTCTCTCACCCCTCACTCTCTCTCTCACCCCTCACTCTCTCTCTCACCCCTCACTCTCTCTCTCACCCCTCACTCTCTCTCTCACCCCTCACTCTCTCTCTCACCCCTCACTCTCTCTCTCACCCCTCACTCTCTCTCTCACCCCTCACTCTCTCTCTCTCAACTCTCTCTCTCTCTCTCTCTCTCTCTCTCTCTCTCTCTCTCTCTCTCTCTCTCTCTCTCTCTCTCTCTCTCTCTCTCCTCACCTCTCTCTCTCTCTCTCTCACCTCTCTCTCTCTCTCTCTCTCACCCCCTCTCTCTCTCTCTCTCTCTCTCTCACTCTCTCACTCTCTCACTCTCTCACTCTCTCACTCTCTCACTCTCTCACTCTCTCACTCTCTCACTCTCTCACTCTCTCACTCTCTCACTCTCTCACTCTCTCACTCTCACCCTCTCTCACTCCTGCACACACATCAGTTAATAGGGTGAATTTATACTTTTTTTTAGACTAGACTGGATTCCCTACAGTGGGAACAGGCCCTTTTGGCCCAGGAAGTTCACACCGACCCTCCGAAGAGTAACCCACCCAGACTCATCTCCTTCTGACTAATGCATCTAACACCACGGGCAATTTAGGATGACCAATTCACCTGACCTGCACATCTATGGACTGTGGGCAGAAATCGGAGCACCCAGAGGAAACCCGTGCAGACACAGGGAGAGTGTACACACTCCACACATTCAATTGCTCGAGACAAGAATCAAACCCGGGTCCTTGGTGCTGTGAGGCAACAGTTCTAACCACTGAGCCACCGTACCGTGTATTTGTGAAATTATATTTGCAGATAACTTCTATTTTTCCCAAAGAATGCACAACCTGCAGGCAGTTAGTCAATGTAATATTTTGTAAATTCCACTTTGGGAATATAACTAGTCTAATCTCACACCTTTTAAAGAATTGTCTGAGCTCAGATGTCACTTTGTTAATAAAACCTTAAGTTATCTTTGAGAATATGACTGAAAAGAAGTTCTGGAATTTATATATTAATGAACCCAAGCCAACAACCCATTCTAAAAGATGAAAGACTTAACAACGATCGAGGTTGTTTAATATACCATTTCAGTTGCATGACACTGTAATCTTTTGTTTTAAATTCTGTGTCTTACGATCCTGCTTCACAAGTACTGGATGAAGGAGCAACACTCTGAAATACAAAGCTTCCAAATAAACCTGTTGGAGTATAATCTAGTGTTGTGTGATTTTTAACTTTGTCCACTTTAGTCCAACACTGGCTCCTCCACATCATATAAGGAAGCTGTAATAAGTAACGTGAGCTCCGAGAACTGGGAACACTACTGTCACTGTGATAGCTGCTTTCCTCAACTTGAACCAAATGGCCAAAGTAAAGTGTTCAAGCTCTCTCTTATCTTGACCCCGTGCTGCTTTGAGTGTTGTTCCTGTTTTGGCACCGAGTTATTGTTCCATGTTCTCAAATAAACACTTGAGTGTCTCAGTCTTTCACGCTTTCCCCTTAAGTGTGTGAACTAGTCACTTAGAATGACACTTGCTGACCAAATGGTCTGCAAGTTATGGCTGGTTAATCACTGAAGAACTGAGTTTGCAAACTTACTGGCTTTGTTCACGAGGTTCACCCCTGCCTGTTTTTTTTCACTTTCACCGGTGCTAATTACCCATTTTTGTTTTTAACTTCCTTTTGTGAAAGACATAATAGTAAATTAGTGAAGCTGCTTCAGATGCTAGTTGGGACTTTTACTTTGAATAAGAGCCCACAAATGATCCTTCTGGTAACTGTAATGGCATTTTTATCCTGTTGTCTGGTTTTTACAATGCGATCTTAAAAACACCATTTGTTCTGGTCTAATGGTAAGTGTCTTCAATGGGGAGTATGGCAAATGTGAATCTTATAGTAGCAGGTGGGAGGGAAGATCATTGGTATTCCCTGTAAGTTGAGCTCTTGCACTCAGAGCAGCTCTCATTAAGTTGGATGCTGAGTGGGCTTCCTTCATAGTTTCATTCTGAACAAAATGTGCCTGAAGATGTGGGCAGAAACCTGGACCTGAATGGTATTTATGGACTGGTGATCCTTTTTAATCACCCCTAGTTGCTTAGCAATGGGAAAAGACATCAGCATTGTGCCCAGTACTGTTCCACATGTGATGAAAACTGATCTTAACTGACTCTTAACATAAAAACATTTTTAAATAAAAGTAATATGAGCTCATAGCTTCTTGATTTCAGTCACCCACCGTCTCCATATTTTTCCTCCTGTCAGTGTCAAATTAAATCTATCAATTACTTTTTTGAATATACTGAGAGAGCAACCAGGGTTTTCTGGGGTAGAGAATCTCAAAAACACTCAAACTTCTGAGGAAGTTCTCTTCATCACAACTAAATGGCTAGGACTGCTATTAGTCTTAGGATTTCCAGCCACTGTCTTGTATGTTTATTTTATTTCGCCTGTATGACTCTGACCCCATTCCTTTTTTTGGGGTGTAACTGTCTGAAACCACCCACGTGAAGCTTGCTACTATGCAGTGTCTTTCCTGCCCCAAAATGTTTTACAGCTATTGAACACTTTTCAAGTGTACTTTCTGTTTAGGCAGCAGGCAGTGTGTAAATAAGATGGCCCTAACACAGGAATTTGTTGTGTGTGCTGCCATCCTTATCTTCAAAGGTACGAGTTTTTTTAGGGATTACCGGGCATAGAGTGGATGAGGCAGGCATCTGGTCAAATGAGAGAAATCTTGAAGAGTAAAAACAAAGTAGTCCATACCATCTCTACAATTATTAACAAGTTATAAGAATTTAAGATTTTTGGAAAGATGTAATCTTCTTTGTCACAAGTTCTCACTTTACCTTACCATCTAAGTGCCCTTTGGTCACAGTGGGTGGTGTTTCTTGCACTCAATCATCAAACATTCACTCTTCCAGACTCTATATACAACAAAAACAAATGGCTAATTAATTCTAGTGGAGAATCAATGAGAGATAAATGCTGGCCCTCACCTTGGCGAAATTCCTGATATTTGAATTGTCTTTTTGCACTTAGTCGAAAGATGTGTTGTCAATTCAACATCTCATCTGCGAAAAAGTACCTTCAAGAATGCAGCACTTCCCCCTTTAGTACTGAGCTGAAATGTTTGTCTGAATTATATGCTCAGGACCTGGAAAAGGACTTGAACCTCTGATCTTCTGACCCGTTTGAGAGTGCTACCACTTGTGTTCCCTCTACTTTTTCCCTGCTAATACACACACCCACAAGTCCACGTGCTTGCACATCATTCGGTGAGAGTGGAACCTCTTCAGAGGTGACCACCCAGCATGGAGGAAGCTTTGACTATCAATTCAGTGATGTAAACCCAGATCTGTTTGCGATACAGCTGCTGTAGTGCATTATTGACCAGCACAAAGACATGTGGCCCTTCATTATCTGACTCTGATGTTGCTTTCCAGTGCAAAATATCATGCAGATTTAGCATTTTGAAAGCAATTCTGAATTGTAAATGCTCTGTGTTTAGTGTTAACAGGCATGCATCCAGCATCAGTGAGTAATCCTTCTCCAGTTGGCAGTGCTCCTTGTATGAAAGTGACTGACACTGCAGACCCAACAGTCTGCTGTGAAGTCCATCCATTTCAAAGTAATTACGAGAGGCCATCACTTTTCAATGCGTCGCCTCAGCCATATGTTGAGCGACAAGACCAGACTCTGAAGAAGGGTTACATCTGAAATGTTGACTTTTTTTAGATTAGATTACTTAGTGTGGAAACAGGCCCTTTGGCCCAACAAGTCCACACCGACCCGCTGAAGCGCAACCCACCCAGACCCATTCCCCTACATTTATCCCTCACCTAACACTACGGGCAATTTAGCATGGCCAATTCACCTGACTTGCACATTTTTGGACTGTGGGAGGAAACCGGAGCACCCAGAGGAAACCCACGCAGACATGGGGAGAATGTGCACACTCCACACAGTCAGTCTCCTGAGGCGGGAATTGAACCTGGGTCTCTGGCGCTGTGAGGTAGCAGTGCTAACCACTGTGCAACCGTGCCGCCCAAACTTCTTCACCTCCTGATGCTGCCTGTCTTACTGTGTTCTTCCAGCCTCCTGCTTGTCTACCTTGGATTCCAGCATCTGTAGGTTTTTTTTGTCTCATTATAACGTGAAGTCCCATGGTACAATAGCAATCGACACTTAACATAGAGTCAAATGGGTGGATAGAAGATGACACAACCTGTTGTTCTTGGAAGCCTATTTAGTCACTAAATGTGATGGAGCATTCGGTTTGATGATTTGAAACAAACAATCCTGTATGTGCTAGTGTACAGTACAGCCCTAAGAAATTCCTTGCAATGTCCGCTATTCCCAGATTTGGGAATATTGTGTAATCTGCTTTTTGGTCTTATGGAGTTCAGCTTGCATAACTCAGAATAGAGCAGGTCCCCGCTTTGAAGATGTAGGTAATTTCACTGAAGGGATAAAACTAGGCTAATCACAAAAAGCCATTTTGTCTGGAGATTTCATGTGTATATTTTTAGTTAAAATCAATTAATTTGTTCAATGTATTTGTGGAATATGATCTCATTTGAAGAATGAGTGCCTTTCACTCTTTTTAATGAGGTGCCTACTTTAAATTTGGGTCTAACTGTGTAGGACATTTATGCTGGTGGCTTCTGCTCTATTTGGCCCAGTGTTTCAGCCTGTCATGCCTAATCCTTATATTCTTTTCCTGCTTGTACTTAGCCAGATGCAAAGTTCTCGCTACTTTTTTGCCAGCGGCAGAACAGGATAGAAAGCGGGAGGAACGTACTTTCTTACAGCAGCTTTCATGACCACCTGGTATCGCAAAACATTTTACAAGCAGCGAAGTACAGTTTGTGAAATGCAGTCGCTTTGCAGTGTAGGGGCCATCAACTGAAGCAGGTAACATGTTAGAAATAAAGTTTAAAAATCACACAACACCAGTTACCCAACGAAGGAACAGCGCTCTGAAAGCTTGTACTTTCAAATAAACCTATTGGACTATAACCTGGCATTGTGTGATTTTTAACTTTGTCTGCCCCAATCCAACACTGGCACCTCCACATCATAGTAGGAATAGGTATTAGCTTGGGTTCCAAAACTTGCCACTTTTTAGTAATGGATTAAAACTCCTATGAGAGATTCATTTTCCATTAAAGTGGTGAATAGATGAAGGGAGAGCAGAATTATAACATTGTAATATTGGACTGCCTGAACCACAACAGGTAGTCTGTTGCTCAGTCTAAACAAATTTTGTGTCTTTTTATCCCTCTAATGATGTGGGTATGATGGCAAGGGTAGTAGTTTGTTGCTTGTTAGGCCTTTTCAGAGGGCACTTAAGAGTCGGGCTCATTGCTGTGGGTCTGGAGTCACATGTCAACCAGACCAGGTAAGGACAGCAGATTTCCCTGTTTAAAGACTAGGAAACATCAACATTTTATTCCCCGAAATCAATGATCTTTGAGCAATAGGGAGAAGCTGAATAGGTTGGGGCTTTTTTCTCTAGAGCACTGGAAGCTGAGGAGTGACCTTGCAGAAATTTATAAAAGTCATGAGGGGCACAGATATGGTGAATAGTCTTTTTGCCAGGGTAAGGGAATCCAAAACTAGAAGGCATAGGTCTAAAGTGAGAGGGGAAAATTTAAAAGGGACCAGAGGGGCAATATTTTCACAGGATGGTGTGTGTATGGAATGAGCTGCAGAGGGATTGGTGGAAGCTGGTACAATTACAATATTTAAAAGACATCTGGATGGGTATATGAATAGGAAGGGTTCAGAGAGATATGGGCCAATTGTTGGCAAATGGAACTAGGTTAATTTAAGATATTTGCTTGGCATGGACGAGTTGGACCGAAAGGTCTGTTTCCGTGTTGTACATCTATATGACTTTATTTTATGGTCACCATCAATGGGACTAGAATTATTTATTGAATGTGAGTTCCACCACTTGCAATGACTGGGGGGGTGGAACGGATTTGGAATAACTGTCCCCAGAGTATTACCCTTAACCTTCGGATTGCACATTGAGTGATGTTCTAAGAAAGCCAAGGATTAGTTCTATAATCCCTTCTGTTTGTCTTCCAAAACTAACTGGCTGTCTGTACATTGTGTGCTTGTGAACACCCTTGGGATGTTTTGCTGCATTAAAGGTGCTATTTATGCAATTGTTGTTGGGATGAACTTCAACAGGGAATTGAAGTCCCAAGTTCCTTTTCCAGAGCTGGAATTTTTTATTTCCCTTTCAAGTTGTGGTTTTCTGTTTTTCTATTCATGAATGGGGCATGAGTTTAAAATTAGTCCCATGCAATTTGGAAAACCATTCAGGATATGCCCTTTTTACATACCGTCCAGTTGAAATCTGTAATTTCCTTCCTCAAGATGCTGGGTTTGTTGGAACTTTCAAGATCCAAATGGGCAGAATTTTCTCTGGGTATCAAGGGAAATGCAGCTAAAATCAGGATGAATTTGAGGTGAAAATCAGCCACGGTCTAATCTGATAGTAAGGAACAGAAAAACTGCAGATGTTGAAATCTAAAGTAGACAGGCAGGAGGCTGGAAGAACATAGCAAACCAGGCAGCATCAAAAGAGGTGCAGAACGCGATGTTTCGGGTGTATACCTTCTGCATCTCTTTATGCTGCCTGGCTTGGTGTGTTCTTCCAGCCCCTGCCTAACTACTAATCTGATGGTAAATCAGGCTCAAGACACTGAGGGATTTCCCAATCCTTTGTTTCTTTTTAACAAACAAACCTCAGCTCATGCCTGCAACGATCTCTCTTTTTGCCTGTTCCATTGTCTGTTGGTCTGTGTTTCTTAAAAAAATAACAGTTCTATCTTTAAGAATGAAAAAGCAATAACTTTGTGCAAAGCAGTGCCTGTCACGACCAGGACCTGACTGAAAAGGGAGGAATAAACCCATTAGTTACTAAGTACAGTCGTTTAAGATTTCGAGCTGTTGTCACTTAACCCGTGAAGTGGGGTTGGGTTGCAGGGGATGTGAAAATGAAGCAGATACAAGGGCATTGGTGGCTTTGGCACTCTGCCCAGGGCTAGCAGCTTGCACTGAAATGTCTGTAAATGTGCATGACTGTTACACACTGGAAAGCATGTTTAAAAAAAAAATACATGCTCTTTTGCAAACTTGATGAAAAAAGGTATCCTTTTGTATTTGATTTTGCAGTCAAGGCAAAAGCTTTCTTTATTTAATCAGTGCTATTTTAATCCTGTTTCTAGGAAACAAGTCCCTGTGAACCAACTCCCTGCAGGTTAGTTTGTTATCCACTTCACCACTACCACCACCCCCCACATTAAATTATTTTGCCTAGAGTTTGTTGCAAACTCTCAGTTTTGCATTGAGTTTGATCATTATCTCTCTTGTTGTAGCCCTGATATACTGATAGGCAGGTTTTCCTTTATATTTGTGCATTTAAAGAATCCACTCCAACAATCCCATTACTGATGTTCTGTGTATCTATTGTTTTCATACATGCAGTGCAAACCAGGTCAGGGGATTTGGGCACGGTAGATATCTCCATAAGATCCATAAAATGTTGCAGTTGGACTTCAGCTCATGGGAAGATTTGCTGTCAGAGTTTTTTTCCTTACAGTCACCAACATACAGTAATAGCCAATGTCTGAAATCAGTGACGTGGTGGGCTATTGACTGCAAGAAACATCACAGCCTGTTCCCCACACTTACCCTTTTCAGCAGGAGACACTGGAAGACAAAAAACTGTGACGGTTTCAGAAAATGTGAAACTTAAAAACTGGAAAAGCCAGAAACCCTCAGTAGGTTAAGCAGAATCTGATAAGATGTGCTCAATATGGGCTCTTCATTAAGATTCCAAAGTCATGATGTATTAGAAAGGAACAATATAAGGGCAGGTTGAGTGAGTGGGTTTCGTGGAACAGAATTTAAAAAAAATAAATTAACCACAAAATAAATTCAGTGACTTGTAAAAGTGCTTGATGAATAACAGATGGTTAAATTGTAGATATAATGAGGGTATGAGGAGCAGAAGGCGCTTCCGAAGTGAGAATGTGAGATTAGCTGAAAGGGTGGAGGACAGGTAGAAAAAGATGCGTCAATAATTAGGAAAGTGGAATAGACTTTGGTAGCTCTGAACCTAGTTTAAAAGCAAAGGACATGAGTGCCAGCACAAGACCTCCCTGAATTGGAGTAAAAGAGAGGGTTAGTGCCTGGGGTGGGCAGCACTAGTGCCACAGATGTCCAGCTCAAAGTTTGTGAAATCGCTGATTGCTGGGTCTTAACCCTACCCTGGGACTGAGAGTCACCCATTGTCCAACTACATGTTGTAGGCAACAACCCAAAATCCTGCTGAGAATCAGTCAACTTTGTAGTTTAATAATGTAATGCAATATGCCAATTTCTGGGTCAAACACTAAGAAAGTAGTCTTCTCCCCCGAGAAGCTCGCTAATAATACAGATGAACAAAGAAAGGGATACAGTTGTCTCTACAGAAAGTTGACTGTCCCCTGTCGCTCTGCAATGACTGTAGTGGCTATCACTTTAATGTGTTCTAAACCCAGCCTGTGTAGGTCACTGCAAGAGTGCAGCTTTACAGCTTTGATCTGTCTGCCTGCTCTTCTAGATGCAATTCAGTGACAATTAGACAGGGTAAAAGTGCCCAGTTTTTATTCTGGACATATTTATAGCTTTACATCTTGACTTTCTGTACTGCCTGCTGCACAATTAGCTGGTTCCTGTATTCACCTTTAATTGGATTGTACACCTTCAGCCACTTAACCTCAATTGCTCGATGTTCTGATTTAGTAGGCTGAACAGAATGGGACAAAGCCTCCTCATGGCCCCTATTCACTTTCTTCCTTATTGCTGCATTAACCCTCTGTCTGTTTTGACATGTTTGTATGCAGATCTGCGCCATCGCACCTTTTGTAATTGTGCTGTTGGGACCCATTAATCTTCTGAAACTTTCTCTAATGTACTGTTGTTATCAATCATTTCTTGGCATTAGCTGTGTGCAGGTCCCTGTAGGCATGGGGGTGTTTCACAGAATCCACAAGTTGTAGGCTCTATTACTGAAGCAAACACTACTGATAATTGAGTAATGTGTCATCAAAACCGTAGCAATTCTTATTGTCGATTATTCTGATGCTCCATTTTCTGGATGTAGGTTGAACAAGCTTTCATGATTCTAGCTAGTTTCCAATAGTTTTAATTTTAAAAATATTTCAAGACTGAGTTTCGGAAGAGTAAAACCAACAAGCAAGAGGGTTTGCTTGGGTTGGTTGGGTGCTGTGTTTTCAACAGTAGAGTATTCTTTCAATTACTTTTTTCATGGTCTTTAGAAATCTTTCCCCAAAAAAAATCATTTGTGGTCTATGGGCATCAATGGAAATGCCAGTATTTGTTGTCTATCTCTGATGTCCCTGGAAAAATCACACTGAACATTACTACAAAGTTCATCACTGATTATCAGGCTTAAACCCAAGCCATTGCAAGCACTTTCCCTGGGAATAAGGATGATGTCTACTCAGGGTCATAAGTTTTTCTCCCTGGATTTCCATGTCACTGAAAGGGCCAATTCTTGTCTTAATCTACAGTTCTTTGGACTCCTGGGGCAAAGGGTTCCCCTCCTGTGGTGGGATCCTGAGTACAGGATTTGATTCCTTTTCTTCTATTCCTTGTTATCGTTCTGCCTCCACATCATGCTGCTTTGACTCAAAGCATGATGCAACCTCATGGATGAGTTGTTCGCATTTAGAATAAGTATTAGTAGCAAGTTTGCCCTAGTCATTAAGTGCCACACTTCAGAGTCACTCGGTAGCACTTCCTTTGTCCTTCCTGGAACGCTGACTTTTTTACTTTTTTAGAGATAAAAAAGAAGTTCTGGTAGGGGGTGGGGTGGGGTGGTGGGGTGGGGGGGTGGTGGTGGAGTTGAATTTTAGGTACCTGGACATTGTGTCTAGTCCATTGAGGTCTATTTTTGGATAGGTTTTGCCTGAAGGCTGTGAACCTGGCTTCAATAGGCCAGTAGTGTTTGTTCAGCAAGCTTCCTGTTGACTTTTGACAATGCAGTTGAGGTATTTGACTCATGAGGTTTCTCCAACAGTGTTCTGTGTTGCTGGTGCACAATCCCAGTCTCGCTGCAGTGCACAAGTGCTCTCTACACAAAGACCTGCAGAAGCTTTGTTGGCAACCTCTTCTTGGATAGCACTTTCCAAACTTATGAGCACTTTTATCTGGAAAGACAAGGGCAGTTTATGGGAACACCACCACCTGCAAGTTCCTTTCCAAGTTACTCACCAGCCTGACTTGGAAACATATTGCCATTCCTTCACTGTTGCTGTGTCAAAATCCTGGAACTCTCTCCCCAATGGCATGGACTGAAGTGTTCAAGGTCAACTAGCGATGATAACAAATGAATTGGCCCAGTGAGTGATGCCCATGTCCTATGAAGAACTCTTTTCTTTTAAAAAAAAGAATGCCATTTGTTGAAGACCAACTTGCTACTGTTAGCAAGTGTAAATTATCTTTGAACTGTCCATATTTCCACATACAAGCTGTTGAATTTGGCCCATTGAATGATCTGGATTGCAATGTACCTGGGTTGGCAAGCTTGTTCCCACTAAGACAACAGGCAGATGTTAGCCATAGAACCTCACTAAAGGTGTCTTTTTTTTTAGCTTAACTCTGTTTTGCCTTTTATGCAGCTTCCTGTAGAGAGTGAGCAAGTGGGAAAGTTGGAAGATTTGTTTAGATTAAACTATGGAGTGTTGTAAATAGATTTGGAATGAAGTCGTGCTAAACCTCTAACTCATCTCATAAAAGTAAAGGTAATTGACAGCATTTCTAAATGATAAGTGCTGACATTTGAGAGAAAGAGAATGTCAAATTCTCTAACTTTTTTTCTCAACACAGTTTAATTTGTTTTCTGCTCTCTCTCCAATGTTAAAACAGTGGGAGAAAATACACTTGGAAACTTTACAGATGGAGCATTTGTCCAGCATCCGAGCTATTTGTCCTTTGCCAGCCTCCGCTCCAGTGCAGGAGAAATGTTCCATCCGTAGTTAATGGCAAATTGACAAATATGAGTCTGTCAACATCCACGTGAGCTGACCTATCCTTTAAAGCACTGAAAGCAAGTGATGAACTTTATAGTAATCGGAGTTCCATGTGAAATTAGGATTTTAAATCCATTTGGGGGCTGTAGGTGTCATTGGCTGGACTATCCTCCTCGTCGTCATCCTCCTCCTCCTCTTCCTCCTCATGTTTATTTGTGTCCGAACTAATTCAGGGCATAAGGTGGATTATAAATGTTTACTTTATTAGACTGGAGATGGGTCTGTATCAGAAAGTAGTGATTCTGAGACCTTGAGGTGAATAAGGGACAAGATCCAGGTCTGTAATTGGATCAGTGTTACACAATGAGTCGGAAGAGCACCCAGCACTGGTTTACATAGGTGATGCAAAGGATGGCATTTGTGGGTGCTGCAGAGTAAAGGCCACATCATCATTGTGATACAGAAGGAAGCCATTAAGCCCATTGAGTCTGCTCTCTATGAAGCGAATCCAGTCATCCTATTCTCCCATTCAAATCCTTTTATATCTGCCTCTATAAATAAGCCGTCAGAAGAGTAATTAGAATATCTAACAAAATATCAAACTAAATGACATTTAACATTTTTAATGTTAATTGCAAGTCAAGTTAATTGCACTCAATTGCAGGTTATTTCTCAGTGTGCTCATAAGGTTCTGTGATTGGAGGTACATAATTTCCTTTTAATGTCCCCAATTTTCCAAGCTCAAAGCTGTTACCTCCCTGTTGAGATACAGCTGTATAGCTGGCAATAACTCTTAATGCTTCCCTTAAATGGTCAATCTCCAGCTATAAGAATGGGCAGTGAAGGTCCACAGATAAGTTGAATGTTGTGTCCCATTTATGAAATGTACAAGATTCTGACATTAATTAGTTAAACACAACTATCATCCAAACAGCCAAATTCTGTTATGGCAGAATCTGACTGTTTGTTTGGATGATAGTTATGTTTAAGTTATTAATGTCAGAGTCTATGGTATGGCAGAATCTTAGGCTCTGAGATTAGACTGCAAGTAAATTGTAATTATTGAAAAAGTTCTGGAAACTGCAACTGCATCCAATTAAGAGTCAAAGTATATTTTATTTCCTCTGCTCATGAGACTTTGAAGTGAAGAGTAGATTACAATTAATTTTGTTCTTGGATGTTGAACATATGAAACAAATGAAATAGGAACAGAAATAGGCCAATCAGCCCCATGAGTCTGCTCCATCATTCAATAAAATCATGGCTGGTCTGAATTCTATATTCCCAATACCCTGATAATATTTGATTTTCTTGTCTAATAAGAATCTAAAATTCAATAACTCTATTTTCACTGCCTTCTGAGGCAGAAAGTTCTCAAGTCACAACCCTTAGAGGGGGAGAAGTAAAATTCTCCTCATTTCAGTAAAAAAGTGACCCCTAATTTTTAATGTATCCTCTAGTGCTGGGCTTGCCTACAGGAGGAAACATCCCTTCCACATCCACCTGAGCAAGACATTTCAGGATCTTTTATATTTCAATCCCATCATCTTATTTACAACCTAGTTCTTCTACTCTCCAGTTAAGTGAGCCCAAGCTGGTCAACCTATCCTAACCTATACAATAACCTACTCATTCCAGGCATAAATCTCGTAAACCTCCTCTGAACCACTTCCAATGAATCTCTATCCTCCCTGAGATGCTGAGATCAAAATTGTGCAAAATTACCCTGTTACTGAAGGGTAACATCCTTATTTTTGTTCTCTGTTCTTCTTGAGGTACTTTTATAGAGCGAGAAGGTGGCTCAGTACATCTTTACAGTCATAGATTAATCATGTCATGATAAGAATGCTTTATTCTTTGATGGTTTCTCCATTCTCGAAACATTTAAACAATGGGCATTGTGTTTGTTGGGGGGCATGGTGCAGGTTGGCACTGCAAAGGTCACATTACACATCCACAAATAAGGTTCAGTGAACTGAGGAAACCTATCTGCTTTAAGGGCTTCTAAAAGGCATTCCTGCTCTCAATAAGTGTGTATTTGTGGCTGAACATTAATAAGTCAGTTTCTTCATAATTTCTTCAGTTCTGATGAAGAATCACAGAACTCTAAATGTTAACTCTGCTTTTTCCCCCACAGATGCTGCCAGACCTGTTGAGTTTCTCCAGCAATTTCTGTTTTTTGTTTCAGTTTCTTCAAATACTGGTGACATGATCTTCCTCCCTATGGGTTTAATGAAGAGATCCTCCCTCTCCCTCTTGGCCTGTAGGACATGAGCACATGCAGTGAGGCAATTTCAAAATTGGAATACGATCTGGAAGGGGTATGTCGAAAAAGCTCTTGTGGCGTTTGGAAGATTGAGCTATAAGCTGATCAATAGAATTTCCATAAACCCTGGTATTCAGTCACTTTGTAGATAAATGTGCATTTTCAAGCAGCATCAGTTGTATCCCTCCATACACTAGTTTCTGTATTGAGTTATTAATTTAGTGCTTGAACATAAATCCAACAACAAATAATAATGTCATTGGATATTGTGGAGGAAACTCTGGAATCCAAGCTGTGTTAGAGATTTGCACCAGAGCCACCTCAAAAGGTAACCTTTTTAATGGGTTAGTGAATTGGTACTAGAAGTGGGAACTGATTAAATAAATGCTAGCTGTGCTGTTGGCATGCATCCAACTCTCCAGGGCTGATGGACATTTGTGTGGGTAATTACATTGAATTTGTGGCTGGGAACAGTTGGTCCAGTCTACTCACTTCTCAGGTTTTTTTTCTGAAGAACGGCAAAGGTGATTGGGCCTGAAGATATCCAGAAATATAATGCGACATTCAATGTCTTGGGGGGAGGCTTCCCGAAACAAATGTCACAGATACAGGTGAAGTAATTAATAAGACTTCACTTGGGGGACAGTTACACTATTGTGTTCCTGTTATGGATGAGTGCTCTTACTTAGAGATTGCTGCAAAATAAATTTAGGAATATTCCATGTCTGCAGGGTAGGTATTCATAAAAATTATTCAATACAAATCTTCAGAATATTGAATACCTATTAGCTATTTGTTAGGGGCTTTAATTTACTTATAAAATTTTAGAAAGGATTTCTTTTAACTTTTTTTAATTTAAAAGTGTGTTAACTGAAACTCATAAATGAGGTATGATGAATCAGGAAGAACATCTAATTTAACAAGTGACAATCTATTATGTATTACAATGGTTATTAAACCCCCCTGTCTGTGCATGCTCATCACCGTCATTTATCAATGACTGTTCTCTGTCCAAAAGCTATTATTTTATTCCAACAGCTTTATTATTTTCCAATTGCATTGTCCGACTTCACACAGTGATGATAGGTGATCTGTCCACATTGATAGATTTTCATTGTTACCTTAAAGGGACTGAAGCATGGTTTCTTTTTTTAAAAAAAGTTAATGAAAATCATTTTCTTTGCTCCACTCTTCTCCGCGTGTGTGTGTGTGTGTGTGTGTGTGTGTGTGTTTTTCTATGTATTGTTCAGCTTCCTTAAGTTGTATGTTGTTGCATCTAATTAAAGAAATCCATTGCTGGCTGGTTATCGTTAATTTGTGCCTTGACACTTCCAGATCATGCGCATGCATTAATACTTTAAAGATTCGACAAAGTGATGATTATTGTGCCTGGAAATCCTATTCACACCTCCAAGCTGTAACGAGGCATCAAGACATTAATGAGAGAACTCCAGCAGCAATGTCTCATATTTCTCCTAAACCCAATTTCACATTCTCCATTTTTATTTTCTTGCTTTCCTGCTGCTGCCTCCACATGGAGGCATGGGTTCCATGTGTTCTCCAGTGCTTTGTCCATGTTCCTGTTCAGCAGAGATGAGGTGTGTCACAGGCATGTCTTCTCTTTGCCTGACCTTCACAAATGCATGTCCTCAGCAGGAGTGACTGACTACTGATCTTCAATAGGATGGGGAGAGAGCTCTCCCCACTGACATCAATCCAGCAGCCATGAGAACAAAGTAGTGTGATAAAGTACTGTTTTCCCTAATAGGGTCTAATTGGAATGATCATAACCATCACTTCATTGAATATGCAAAAACAGTTCACTTTTGACAATGTTTACCTTCCAGTGGCATGTTTACCTTCCAATGGCATGCACACTAAGCGTAATCTGTCAAATAGGTTGGTATCGCTCATAAAGTTGTCAAGTTAATTCAATTATAATTCAGTCATCGTAACGCATTGTCCTTTTTTCACTGTTTTTAAAAAAAAGCAACAAGTGCTTTTTGTAGTCAATGTTAAGAACATATATTCTCATGAGAATTGCATAATACAGAGACTGTTGCACAGTTTTGATAAAGGCCATCAAGCTGCATATCCTTATTTCTTACTTTCTAAGCAGGAATGAAGGGAAACTTAGCCTCAGGCTTTGTTTGGTACATTAGTTAATTTTTAGAGGTTTGTGCTCTGCCAGAGGTGTATGAATTGGCTATTTGTATATTCATTAATCATTGTTCTTTCATGTTTATGTACTTACATTAATTTGCAGTGGCTGCCTGTCTGCCCAGTGGGCTAACATTTGCTCATTCTGAAATTGATTCCAATTCTTTTTGATGATTGCCATCACTTTTTGATGTCAAGACATTGAACACAGTAATCTCAATGCAGTTTATTCTGCAACGGGAATTGGCTTTAACGCGATTGAAGAATTTAGACAGTTATTTGTAGACTGTGAACTTTCTTTACCTGTATTGGCTATAATGTGATTCTGGCCCCATTAATTTACATGGTGTGACTATTGCGCTGTTTTCTTACAATGCAAGATTACACAAGAACAGAACTTTTGCATTATATCAAAACCAACTATATATAGACTAAATGATTTTTCTAACTTCTGGGATATACCATTCACCACCTGAGCTCCATCTATCCTAACTTTTAATTAGTCAAACTTTTATTATGCAGTGTGATGTAAAATGGCCAGATAGAGTTATAAAAGGAGTATGTCTTTGGCACCAGTGTAATTCCCACATCTGTCCAAAGTCTATAATTAGGAGAAATAAACCAAAGAGGATGGCTTGGGCGAAATGCAGAATGCGTTCTGCATCCAAAAATACCTAAATAAAATGTGGCTGAAGGGACTAGTCCAAAGCAGTAGATAGCGTGCATATAAATACACAAAGTTAATCCACTGCATCCTGTTCTACTAAAATCTTGTCTGCCTTCAGTCCCCTCTCACATCTCTACAGTAAGTCTCTTAAATAACTTCTTCTGGTGTTTTAAAATGTTTAAAATGGCTGTCCTGAAATTTGCAGTAAACCTGTTGATGAATTATTGCAGCTAGATCCTAAATTCACAACAAAGGCAAGAGACAAATTTATATCTTGACTATTTTTGAGGATACCAGCTGTACTGAAGTTCACTAAAGGGGCAAAACATGTTTCATATACATTGCTGTGCTGCTAATGTGGCAGTTTAGTATGGATTTATTCAAAGATATGAAGTCTTTTAAATGACTGGAAGCACTGTCTGTTGTATGGCTTTGGCAATTTTCTGGATGCCTGGGAATATATAAAGCATCTCTGAAAAGCATGCTGATCGTTCCCATTAGCTGGATTACACAGCTGTTTATTGCCATCTTCAATTCCATTTTGCTTTGCACTGATGGTCTTCAAACACTACAATAGGAATCTAAATGGTGTTCTTTGGTGAGAGTCGTATCTCCACATTCTTTTCTCAATACTGTGGGAATCTGTACTGTCTCAAACTACAAAATGTGCTAAAACAAATTGAGAATATCTGACTGTTCCCAACAGCTCTGATTTTTCTCAAGCTAGCTTCAGGTTCTTGATCATTCCTTGTTTGCCCTTGTATGAGCTGCATTTTGCTTCAAAACATGTTTGTTGCAACAGAGCTGCGTTGTGATATCAAGGAAAAGAGAGGGGATGTTAATAGTGTGGCGTTCAGTGTGAATTTATGCCTTTTGTTCTCTCCTAGTCCCCACTGGAGCTACGTCAGAGCTGGGTTAAGTTTAAAATACTGCTTGCATTTAAATGACCCATTACAGCTCACTGTTAGGACCTGTACAGGCCTTTTGAGTGATGTGTTAGAAAATTCCATTTTCACCAAGAGCAGTGTATCCCAGTAAGGAGTTTGGAGTTTTGGATTGGCAATACCAATCATAATTTGGAGGCCCAAGATAATGCTCTGTGAATAAAAGTTCAAGTCCCATCATGGCAATTGATGGAATTTTAAATTCCATTAATAAATCTGAAATATAAAGCTGGTCGCAGTAATGGTGACCATGACAGCATTTATTTCTTCAAAAAAAAAGCAATCTGGTTCCCTAATGTCCTTTAGGGAAGGAGATCTGCCATCCTTACCTTGGTCTGGCCTACATGTGACTCCAGACCCACAGCAATGTGGCTGACTCTTAGCCACTCTCTGCAAAGGCCTGGGAAATCACTCCATTCAAGGACAATTGGGGCAACAGATGCTGCTTTTGCCAACAACTTACAAATCCTGTGATAGAATACCAGGGGTGGAGGGAGAAAAGGTTTTGGTCGGGGTCATTTGAGGATTGGAGAAGACTGAGCTGGAAGTAGGTTACAGGTCCGTATGCCTCCTATTTTGGCCAGTTTCATTCTATTTCATGCTTCAATTGGAGTACAAATTTGCAGTAGGGTGAGTGAGCTTTACGCCTTTCATTATAGCCTCAGCACAAGAGTGGCTAACTGCAGAAATGCTGTAGAAACACCGTTTGCAGACTGATGTGTTTTAAGGCTTGCAGTGAGGTACACTTTAGAGAACCTTGTTTGTGTACTTGGTATGGTAATATGACCATTTAGGACACCTCTTGACGTTTTGACTGGTTAACTGTCAAGGGCTAATCAATAAACAACATTATACTGAACCAACAGTTTATTTTAAGCAAAGGTAATTATGAGCCTAGGGCATCAATCTGCTGCTAAAACATGAAGTTCTTTTGTGGGTGCCTTGAATAAAAGAGTATTGTTATGAGTATGCGCTTAATCGAATAGGCTCCAATAAAAATTTCATTTGGAGGATGGTAGGGCAGAAGGGGGACCATGATGCTGAATAATAAAACCTTTAACAGCTACATAGAAAAGATGCTGATTACTGAAATTGGTGATAGCATGTGGAATTAAGTTTAATTGTCAATCCAGACGCTTGAAGCACTTGTCACGTCATTTGTAATGCTAACTGGAGACAGTCATTGACAATGCAGCAGTGTTTGGCTTCCAATTTGGATTTAAACCACAGCAAGAGCTGGAGAAGCGTGGAAACTATCTCATTTGTCAAGCCAAACACAAATGAATAAATATTGCACATGAACTAACTGCCGATTAGTAATTAGCAACAGATTGATGTTCAGTAAACCTTCAAGTGATTGCATTGAAGACCTAGTGATGGAGATTTAACACTACTGCCACACTAATCAACCCAAGTATCATGATGCCTTTCATTTAAACAAACTAGAAATTATATGCAATCAAATACATTGGATGGAGTTTAATTTAGATAAATGTGAGGTGCCGCATTTTGGAAAGGCAAATCAGGGCAGAACTTATACAGTTAATGGTAAGGTCCTGGCGAGTGTTGCTGAATAAAGTGACCTTGGATTTGCAGGTTCACAGTTCCTTGAAAGTGGAGTCTCCAGTAGGTGCGATAGTGAAAAAGGCATTTGGTATGCTTTTCTTTACAAATCAGACCATCGAATATAGGAGTTGGGGAGGTCATGTTGCAGCTGTACAGGATATTTGTTAGCCCATCACTGAAATACTGCATGTAATTCTGGTTTCTCTGCTATGGGAAGGATGTTGTGAAAGTTGACTGGGTTCAGGAAAGATTTACAGGGATATTGCCAGGGTTGGGGGGTATGAGCCATAGGAAGAGGCTGAATGGACTGGGCCTATTTTGCCTGAGCATCGGAAGAGGGGTGACCTTTACAGAGATTTATAAAATCATGAGCAGGTAAATAGACATGGTCTTTTCCCCAAGGTGGGAGAGTCCAAAACTGGAGGAGATAGGTTTTAGGTGAGAGGGGAAAGATTTAAAAGGGACCTAAGGGGCAACTTTTTCACGCAGAAGGTGGAACATGTATGGATTGACCTGGCAGAGGAAATGGTGGAGGCTGGTACAATCATAACATTTAAAGGGCATCTGAATGGGTATATGAATAGGTCATTGAGGGATATGGGCCAAATGCTGGCAAGTGGCACTAGATTGATTTAGGATATCAAGTTGGCATGGCAAGTTGGACACAGGGTCTGTTTCCGTTTCTCTTATGACTCTATATTCTTTGCATGTACATAACTTTTGTTTAGAAAGTGAGAGATTTTTTTTAGAAAATTATTTTCTTTTTAAAGGGAAATTGCTGTTTATGGAAAAGAAAGGCTAGGAGAAAATGCAGAGAGTGAGAGCAATTGAATAGCTGTCTCAAAGAGTCACCATTCACACAATAGCCTTACTTGCCTCCTTTGCTGCAATACTCATACCATGGCATCTTCCAGTGCAGGCAACCATTGGTTTCCAATGAACAAATTATCGATAAACACTGAAAGACCTGTGGATGTTGTAAATCAGAAACAAAAATAAATTGCTGGAAAAGCTCAGCAGGTCTGGCAGCATTTCAGCAACCTCGGCATTCTGAGGAAGAATCACTGGACCCGAAACATTTAACTTTCATTTCTCTCCACAGATGCTGCCAGACTGGCTGAGCTTTTAGTTGTGAATACATTATAAATGTATGGTGCTTTTAAAATCACAACCATGGGTGTTTCACAGGAGTTTCATAAAGCAAAATATGGCACTGACCTGGATGAGCTATTGGGTCAGATGACCAAAAACTTGATTCATTGTGCTTTCTTGACATGCAATGCATTCTGAGGAAGGGCCATTTAACACTAATTCCTGAAGAAGGGCTGATGCCCGAAATGTCGATTCTCCTGCTCCTTGGATGCTGCCTGATCTGCTGCGCTTTTCCAGCAACACATTTTCAGTTCTGATCTCCAGCATCTGCAGTCCTCACTTTCTCCATTTAACATTAACTCTTCTTTCTCTTAATAGACGTTGCCAGACCTGCTGAGTTCCTCCAGCACTTTCTGTTTTTGATGCACTCTGGATGTTGGCTGTTGAAATAATTGAAATCAGTCACAAAATAGTACCTTGGTTTGCTCCCACAATCTGATAAACTCTATCCAATTGACTCCTTGCTTTTGTGTGCTGCAGTTCAAGTTGTACCTTGTACTTGAACCTGTCTGCACTTCTAATTTTTTTTTCTTCCTATTGCTGAAGGCACAGATTCACAGTTGAAGTGTGATTTCATAGTCTGAGGGCCCCAGCTACCATTGCTGTGTTAAGTGATTAGTGCTGAGTGAACTGAAAAGGCCAAGAGACTGTTCTGGTGTGTTAGACTGAGTGTATGGGAGGGGTGGGTTAATTTTACAGCAGGCCTGAGTTAATCAATTGTTGGTATTCTCTCACTATAATTAACTACTTTCACAAAATGAAGCCACTTGGGATAATGGAAGGAGGTCATAGCTTACTGACAGCTGAAACAACACTTTTCTTTCCAATTCGGCGGAGCCCCATCTGTACTGGGGACGTAGACTCTGTTAATGAACAAGTTGCCTAAATTTGCTGATTCTGCACCAAGAGTATGTCAGCAAAAAGACTCGTACAAACCTATTCTGCCACTTGGGAAATTGAATGTCAACAGTTTTTTATTCAGTTGTCTGGAAGCACGGAATACATGTAATTTCTAATGCTGTTAATTTGTTTGTGTTCTGTTTGAACTGGTTTTGCAGTGAAATCCAGAGTCTTGTGGTGGTACACTGAGGTGTAACTGACCAGCACCTGAGTCACAACAACTGAGAGTTCAGCGGTTTGGCCCTTCCTCTTGAGTCAGTAGTTTCATTGTCCGCCGTGGCTCTGACCACCAGCACTGTCAATCTGTGAATCCGAAGGTTTTGTGAGCTGAAGTCCCACTTCAGAGAGGGAAGCAAATTCACTGCACTCTCTCTTTTGCTTGGTCCGATTTCACTAGCCCCCCCCCCCCCCCAATGATCCAAAGGTGCTGCTCAAAAGAGAGGGAATGGACCTGAGGGGCAACATGTACACACGCTCGTTGGTTCGTATGTGGAATGAATTGCCAGACGAAGTGGTAGATGCAGGTACAATTGCAATGTTTAAAAGACATTTGCACAGTTTACGTGAATAGGAAAGGTTTAGAAGGGTATGCGTCGAATCCAGACAGGTGGGATTAGTTTAGTTTGGGAAACTTGGTCGGCACGTTGAGTTGGACTGAAGGGTCTGGCTCTGTGCTATATGACTCGATCTCCGTGCCTTGGAGAGCACGTTAACATTCAACCAGTATCTCATTGCTGTTGGTTTGTCTCCTTTCTCAATGCTGCACCATTTTGGTAAAGTACAGTGAACTCCCTGTTATCTGGTATGTAATGAGGTTAGAGTTGCAGTAATGTGAGAAATACTTTATGAATGTCATAGATCATTGAAACAGTCTTGAATTCCAGCATAAGCGTGTTGCAATTTTTTAAAGCCCTTTTCCAGTTGTTCAAGTTTCCTTTTGCTGCTTCAAAGTCAGCGCATTTTGTCTTTAGACGTTGCATGGATGTCGTCTTGGGCAATTTAGTGGATTGATTGGTCAAAACGTTTGGATATAATGTGATCACAAAATTAAATTGCTGCTACAGTAATTGCACCTATATGAGGAAGGGCAATAGATAGGGCTGCTACTGGTGGCTGGGAGAATTACTGCGCAGCAGGTATACAACTGGGAACAGCAAGTTCAAATAGATGCTTTTGAAGAAACATTTATAAAAATGGTAACTTTTCTCTGAAACATTTGCTGGTTGCTTTCAAATTCCAGCAGGAAGTTGATTGTACATGGACTACAGAAGGCTTTAGGTCATCCTGGGTTTTTGCAAGATGTTGTGTCCCCTTTCCTGTGGACTCTACCTGCCAGGTTCCTCACACCTGTTAATCCTTTATGGGATGTGCATGACTTGAGAGCATGATGTGAGGAGAATTTTGGACTTGGCTGTCCTTGGAATTATCTCTCCAACAGTGTCACAGGAATGGAGTGTATGTCTGAAAGTAAGCAGTGGTAACTGATATCTGCTAATATTTCAGTCATTGGCAACCTCTTAACTGTTAATCTTAGGGAACTGTTATCGGCTGTTACAGTCAGTTTCCCTTCACCAGAGTCCACGTGCAGATCAAAGAAATGCATCTTTCTTATGCACTTAAGAATCACAAGCCGCTAATATTTGAAATTGTGAAAGACTGATCTTTTATTGTAGTCAGGTCCAGGAACTTGTATTTTTCATCTGCATTGGGGGCTTCCTAAAATGTCAAATAAAACCCATGTGCAACATGTTTCTGACTCTGTTTTCCTCTAACTGACTATTGTTCGTTGAGGTATTTTCAAGTCTTGCCGCCCTCTTCTGATTTGTTGTTGGATTTAATTGCCAGATGGATTCAATCTGCAGTGAACCCATGCCATGCTCGAGGCCTCTGCTTGTTTTTTTTTTCTTTCTCCCCTCCCCATATCATTTAGTTTCCTCCCCTTCAGTTCCACCCCGACCTAACCTGAGATAGGATTCCATGAGGATTCAGCTCCTGTTCTGTGTGCTCTACTAACTGCCTATTTTTCACATGTGAAGCTCAGCATGAAATTTTACAGAATCACTGTAAATCGCCATAAATCACAGAATCCGTTGCACCACTGGAGGGGGCCATTCGGCCCCTCGTGTCATCGTGCCTCTGAAGGAGTAATTCAACCAGTGCCAATCTCCTGCCTTTTCCCCATAAAGATCCAATTCTCCCTTGGAGGTTTCGATTGACTCTGCTTCCACCACCCCCTCTGGTAGCACCTTCAAGTTCTCAACCACTCACTGTGTGAAGAAGCTATTCCTCATGTCATGCTATTGCTTCTTTTGGTAATCACCTTAAATCTGTGCCCTTTTGTTGCCGATGCTCCACTATTGGGAATAATTTCTCTCTGGTCACTGTGTTCTGAATCCCTCAGGGTTTGGGCACCACTCTCAAAATCTCTTCAAGCCCCATCCTTTCCGGTATATCTGCATCTTTGAAGTTTCTCATCCCTGGAACCAGAGCTGGACACAGTACACTGGTTGAATTTGTGGACAGATTAATATAACTTCCTTGCTTTATTCTGTATGTCTCTATGAATAAATTTGCAGCCAAGCCTGACCCTCCTTGCCTACTATTTGCACATTGGTATCAACTGATATTTATTGAGCAGAGCATAGGGAAAATGAGGAAGGCTCACTTGACCTGAAACATTAACTCTTGATTTCTCTCCACAGATGCCACTAGACCTGCTGAGCTTGTCCAGCAATTTCTGTTGTTGTTTCTGATTTCCAGCAGCCTCTGTTCTTTGTTTTGTTTTGGGGGAAAATGCCTCCTGATAGGAGTTTCCCTCCTTTCTCCCAATTGTACCTGATCAATTTCAGTCTTCAGTTAGTGCCAACAGCATACATTAGAGTCTCAATAAGCTACCACCTTTGGGGGTAAGGCAAATAGGCAAATTGCAATTTATTTCTACTTCCAGGCAATATATGTTTGCAGCACAGTTGACAGAGGAGGCTTGTGAAGCTGCTAGAACATTCAGCTGCATGAAAGATTTACTGTTTCTCATCGGCCCAGTTAAACAGAACCGCTGTGTTTTAACAGTTCTTAAAAAGATTTGGCTCTGTGAACAAAACAAATGCTGATCGGTCTGAGGAAATAAAAGTACTGATTCTTTTAATCCTTATTTACTGAGATAGAATAAATAAAACTTAAATTTAAACATGCAAGTGTTTAACTCTGTACCAGCTCTGTTGACATCGCAGGAGTTTGCTGGGTAAAGGAATAAGTGTTGTTGGAAAACAGATAATGACTGAGTATAATCTGTAATTGTTAATGTTTTTAAATGTTGAATTACCAATATTTTACCTACCAGTCTATCTATTTTACTTATTTATCGTGGGTCTTGAATGCCAGCATTTGTTGCCCATCCTATTTACCCTTAAACTAAAAGGCCATGTCTTCATCATTTTAGAGGCTGGTTCAGAGTCAACCACTTTGCTGTGGAGGCAGAATTGTGGTAGGACAGACAATTTTAAGATGTCAGGTTTCCTTCCTATTAGGACTTTAAACAATTGGTTACCATTACTGAGACTACAAAACTAACTTGCAATAATTTTTACTTTTTTAAAAAACAAATTTGAGCTTCACTAGCTGCCAGTGTGAGAATTGAACCCATGTCCCCAGAAGATTCTTCTGGCTGTTTGGATCACTAGTCCAGTAACATTACCATTATATCATTGTCTCCAAAATGAAATAATCAAGTTAAAGTTGTACTCTTAAAAATGCACCAAATGTAGAATTTTGAGGCAGTACCCCAACAGGGAGAAAGTGAGGACTGCAGATGCTGGAGATCTGAATTTAAAAATGTGTTGCTGCGCTTTTCCAGCAACACATTTTTAAGCAGTACCCCAACACCCTTTGCTTGCAACTCTGTCCACCTTTTGCAGAATTGAAACAATTCCTTGTGCATTCTGAACTCTGCAATTGTTGCACATCATGGACTATTATTAATAACAACATCGCGGCTGAAAGTAAAAGAAAACTTGCTGATTCGGGCTTCCAATGTGCTATTGGAACTTCAGAAAAGTTGGCACCTGCACCTGCAGAGGGTCAGGATGGTTTAGTGTACCCTAGGAGGTTTTATCACCAATAACACCAGCCCCACCCAGTCCTCCTCTTCTCCCAAAACATGAGGACGTAAGAAATGGAGACCAGAGTGAGCCATTTGGCCCCCCCAAGCTGTCCTGATGTTTATAAATTCATGGTCAAAAAGCGTGGCGCTGGAAAAGCACAGCCGGTCAGGCCATATCTGAGGAGTAGGAGAGTCGTTACGGTTCGAACATAAGCATGATGAAGAGCTTATGCTCGAAGTGCCAACTTTCCTCCTCGGATGCTGCCTGAGCAGCTGTGCTTTTGCAATGCCACACTTTATTACTCTGATCTCCAGCATCTGCAGTCCTCACTTTCTCCTAGTCTATAAATTCATGGCTGATCTGACTTTCGCCTTGACTACACTTTTGTGTCAGCTGCTCGTTTCCCTTAAACCCTCCAATATTTCAAAAATCTGTCTACCTCCTCTTCCAGCGATCTAGCCTCCACAACTCTGGGGTGGAGAATTCCAGACAGCCACAATTATGAGCTAAGAAGTTCCTTTGCATCTCTGTTTTACATGAATGCCCCCATATTCTGCAAATGTTCGGAGGTGAATGGGGCAGTGCTGTGTGGGGAAGAACCTGCCCCATTTACTAGCTATGCCTCTGACTTTTCTGCTGATGGTGTTTCAATTCCTGCACAATCCTGGACGTTTTGACAACCCAAGAGGAAAATCTGACTGATTTTGTTTATGTGGAGTAAGGCTGTGTGCCCTGCAGCTCTACCTTTTATGTTCTGCCAGTCTGTGGGCTTCAGTGTGAAGATAAAACTGAATTTGATTTCTCATTTGGAAAGGATTTCTTGCTAAAGACTGTGTAAGAGATAGGAATTTCCTTTATTCCATCCACACCCCCTTTCTCCCCCCCCCCCCCCCAATAACAGGGTTTAGATTTGAGTGGACTTCAACAAAATGAGTGTCATTCTTTGGATAAAGTGCTTTAAGGCAGTGTATGAATGCAGTGTTATTATGTTAATGCTGGAGAGCCTGCCTTCATATGCCTCATTGGTGTTAATGGTGGTTTGCAAAGAAATGCATGAAGGCACAATACAGCTGTCCCGTTAACTACATGTTATGAGTGTTGTACACTGTGCGTTTACAGTTCTTCTCTTTTTTTTGTGTTTCAGTGAGGGCGTGTTTAAGTGTCCCGAAGACCAGCTCCCACTCGACTATGCGAAGGTAAATGACCACTGCAAATGCAAATTACCTTTTCCTCATAGAAACTTCTACTTTCCATTCACCAATTAGAGAATCTGAATTGCTAAGTGTAATTTTGCTGTAATTTATCTGCCTGTTCAGCACAGCTCCATGGTCTGTGAGGGCTCTTGTATTTGTGTTACCTCAGGGGTCCTGCTGTCTTTTGTCATCTTATTCTCCACGGCACTCAGCCACAGCTCTGGTAATTGTTGTAATGAGCATGCCTTCAGGCTGTTCGTCATCTTTACTCTTTATTGTGAGGCTTACAAAAAGCCTTTTCTTTGATGGTTGTCTTCCTGGTTGGCTATTGTGCTTTGTTGAATGAATAAAGCTGTTGCAGTTCTTCTCTCTGCTTTCACCACTCAGTTTTCTGTGATCCGAGGAACTGCTCTTCCTACATGCTTCTAGGTGGCAGGTTAGGGCTGCTATTTAGAGACACTGCAAAATGTCTGCAGTCCAACCCATGCACAGAAATGTTTCCAATGAGGAATGGTTATTAGAGAGCCAGCAGAGCCAATATTTACTTTCTGCTGCTTTTCCTATCCCTATTGGCACAGGACAATGAGAGCCATTATTACACCCTAACCCTGCACAGATTGAATCGGGCTCCTATTTGTTCCGTGGAGTCGCATCACACAGCTGATGTAGTTACCTGAATTTTACAACTTTATAGCTCTTTTTTAATTCCAATTTGGGCACTCATTTCCAATTCTTACATTCTGCCTTGGGCATTGTGCTTTGTTTTATTGTGAACAGAGTGGTTGTGAAGACAGGAGTTTAAAACAATGTAAATAAAGAAGGGGATGCTCTGATACTATAGCTATGGTCTGCGTTCTTCAGTCCTTCTAGAAATAAGTACAAATATAATGAAATAGACTGTACGACAAGTGCATGAGCAGTTTGTTAAAATAGTAGCTTTTTGCTAAATTTTTGACTGCTATAATAAATGAATACTAAGGTATTTGACCAGAAATTGAGAGAAGCTAAAGAACATTTTTTTAAAATATAGTTTTTCCTTAATGTAATGTGACATTTCTAGTAGTTCAAAGTTGTCCTGTCACATTCCATTAACTATAAAGCAACAGCTGCATTTCTTCAAGATTTTATGTATTACCCACAAAATCCATTGTGTTTAAAAATACTTAGAATTAGGTTTTATTGTCACGTGTACTCAAGTGCAGGGATACAGCAGTACATTTGAGAAGTTTACAATGTTTCAAGGTGCCATCTTAGGTACAATGTTCCTAGGGTAAAAAATTCTTGGGTAAAAAGTAGAAAAATAATAATCTAAGTTAAAAGTTCAACACTTCAGTTCTTGTCACTATAAAGTAATAAATAAGAAAAACAGTTGAAAGTTTGGAATTAGAGTCCTCCTTTCACCATAGAGCCATAGGCCTGCAGTCGCTCCACACCAGGCTTTTTCCAGGAACCCTCAATCTTCTCACTCACACAGACACACACACACAGACACACACATCCCTGCCCTCTGCATAGGCTGTCAGAGTCCCACTGTGGTGCCACGGGCTGTTAACAGGGCTTTAAACAACAATGCGTTTGACAATGGCATTTCGTTTTTATTCTGTATCTTGTGTTTAATCTGTTAAAATCCAACTAAATAGCATCTGACTTTCAGTTAAAGATCCAGGCTCTACAGATTCATCTGACTAGGGAAATGGGCACTTGTCTTGGCTGATTGCAAGGGATTGAAGATGCTGTTTACTTCTAAACTTGCTTTCACCCAGTGTTATGGTGCCAAAAGGGCCTGCGATTGAAATCACTTCTCATTCATTCTGTTAGTAGATTGAAAAATTAGCACAATGAATGCGGTTATTTGTCAATAGGTGCTTGAATGTACTTTGTGATATTGCTTCCCTTTTTCCATCTGAGCTGGCAATGAAATCCCAACGTGGGGCGAGGTGCTGGGAAATGCGTCTATTTTTATTTCGTACTATTTCTATTATTGCAGGTGTTATTTCTTCTCCTTTTTGTCCTCCCTTTACCTCTTTAATCTCTAGACATCAGAAGCATTTGTTCTAAGAGACAATTTTAAAGAAAAGTCTTTTCAGATTGAATATCTGAGGTTTACAGTGTTAAAACGTTTAGCTTCCCCACTCTGCTTTCTAAGCTGTAAATCTTTCTCTGTTTGCGAACTCTAGCCTTAGCTTTTCTGTAGACTTTGAAAAAAGTGAGGAATTAGGATTTTAATATTTCCTAATGTTTTAACCAGGTGCATCTCTTGCTGGACTCTGTCCACGGGTTGCATCTCTACTCTATTCAGCTTGCACTTGAGAATTTCAGTGAAAGCAAGAACCAACAATGGAACACTGAAACACTTAGCTGAGGTAAGCTTTCTTAAACACAGACTCCCAAATAAATACAAAATGCCATAACTGCTGAAACCTGTGATTTAGAATAGAATATACTGGAAGCACTCTCTGAAAAGATAAATAACAGAAGTTACTATTATCAATCAGTTTAGACCAGTGCTTTAGATCAAATGATCTTTCCATTGTAATCATTGATTATGTGCATCGTAGAATTTCTTAAAATTATTTGGTTAGTGTGAGCTGCCTTAAGACCATAAGATGTAGCAGCAGAAGTAGGCCATTCAACCCATTGAGTCTGCTTCACTATTTAATGCAATCTTGGATGATCTGATAACCCTCCAACTCCACTTTCCTGCATTTTCCCCAGAACTCTTGATTTACTGATTAAAAATCTGTATCTCAGCCTTTAATATACTTAACAACCCAGCCTTGACAGTCTTCTGTGGTAAAGAAGCCCACACATTCACCACTCTGACAGAAGGAAGCCCTCCATGTCTCTGTCTTAATTTCAGAGAGTTTAAGATTAAGAGTTCGCGTTTATGTCCTCTGACCCTAGACTTCCACAAAAGGAGAAAACCTTTCAGCATCAACCCTGTCAAACCTCCTTAGAAAATCTTTTTATGTCTTAGATGGGTCCTTGTTTTGGAGTTGAGTTAAAAAGGGCGTATTCACTTTTTTTTTTGCTGTGATTTCAAATGGAAAAGGCTGTATCTGGTTGAGTAAGACACCAGAATATTCCTCGTTTGATCTCTGTGTATACTGAGGCAGCTGTTACAAACCTGGGGCAGGAGGGTGGTGCTTCAACTGCCCTTGATGGTCCTGGAGAAAGGAGTAGATAGAGAAACATGAGTTCACAATTGAGCCCCTTCAGCTGGTTCTGTCATTCAGTCGGATGAAGGGCTTATGCTCAAAACATCAATTGTCAAACTCCTTGGATGCTGCCTGACCTCCTGTGCTTTTCCACTGCCTCTCTTTTCGACTTTGATGTCCAATATCTCAATCCTCATTTTTTCCCATTCAGTCGGATGGTCTAATCCTCCTTGACTAAAACAAAATGCAGCAATCCCACATTTGGAATTTCTAATTGCCAGCTTTTATAGCTTTTTGAGTGAAGAAAGTTCTGTACCTAGGTAATGGACATCTGGGAACCACAGTTGATACTTAATTTCTTTCTAGCCCCGAAGGTTATTTGCCCAATCTTTTTTTTAATATTCATTCTTAGGGTGTGGGCAACACTTGGAAGGCCAGTATTCATTAACTATCAGTAATTGTCCTTAAGTGGCCTAGCACATCAGTCTGAGTACAGGCAAGATTGAGCCCCATTGCTGTGAGTCTGGAGTCACATGCAGGTCAGACCAGTTAAGATTGGCAGATTTCATAGAATATAGAAAAGTGCAGCACAGAATAGGCCCTTTGGCCCACAATGTTGTGCCAAGGATTATTCCTAATCTAAAATAAAATAACCTAATCTACACATGTCTAGCAGTCACTTAAATGTCCCTAATGACTCTGCTTCCACCACCACTGCTGGCAACGCATTCCATGCATTCACAACTCTGTGTAAAGAACCTACCTCTGATATCTCCTCTATACCTTCCTCCTAATATCTTAAAACTATGACCCCTCATGCAGTCAATCCTGCCCTGGGGAAAAGTTTCTGGCTATTGATTCTATCCATGCCTCTCATTAACTTGTATACTTCGATCAGGTCACCTCTCTTCCTCCTTCTCTCCAGAGAGAAAAATCCGAGCTTATTCAACCTCTCTTCATAAGACAAGCCTTCCAGTCCAGGCAGCATCCTGGTAAACCTTCTTTGCACCCTCTCCAAAGCCTCTGTATTTTTCCTACAATAGGGGACCAGAACTGGATACAATATTCCAGATGTGGTCACACCAGGGACTTGTAGAGCTGTAGCAAAACCTCGTGGCTCTTAAATTCGATCCCCTGTTAATGAAAGCCAAAGCACCATATGCCTTCTTAACAACCCTATTCACTTGGGTGGCAACTTTGAGGGATATGTGCACTTGAACACCAAGATCTTTCTTTCCTCCACACTGCCAAGGATCCTGCCTTTAATTCTATATTCAGCATTCAAGTTTGACATTCCAAAATACATCAATTCGCATTTATCCAGTTGAACTCCATCTGCCATTTCCTGACCCAGCTCTGGAACCTGTCTATGTCGTGTTGCAGCCTGCAATAACCCTCAATACTATTAACGGCACTTCCAACCTTTGTGTCATCAGTAAATTTAATAATTCACCCCTCAACCTCCTCATCCAAGTCATTTATAAAAACTACAAAGAGCAGAGCCCTGTGGGACCCCACTCAACACTGTCCTCCAGGCAGAATACTTTCCATCTACAACCACTCTCTGCCTTCTGTCAGCCAACCAATTCTGAATCCATTTCTTTCCTTTACGTACAATTGGTGAAAAAAGTGGGTTTTCACAACAATCCAAAAGCTTCGCGATCACCAATGCCCAAACTAGTTTTTTTAATCCAGATTTATTTATTAAGTTAATTTTAAATTCCCTAACTTCAGTGGTGGGATTTGAACTTGTGTCTCTGGGGTACAGCCCAGTTCTCTGGATTCCTAGTCCAGTGGCATTGCCGCCTCCACCCAGTAGTGGTTGTCCAAGAAGCTTCTGTGACAAATGTATTGCTATTTTCAGTTGCCATGCAATCCATCTCTGAGATGAACATGCAATTGGCCATGAAACCATTTCCCAAATGTCTTTGTCTACTGCTGTCCAATGTTACAGTGTTGACAAATTGGCCATGATGGAGTGCAGAAACTGATCGGGAGGTAATATATCCTAGCTAGCAACTCTGCTCTCCCATGTGGAGCCATATAGTTTGCCAGTATACACTGTCCAAGCTTAAGTATGCATGTGTTTCAAATTGTGAGAGGTTTTTGATAGATAAGCAGGGGAACCTTTCCATTGGTGGGTGTGTCAGTAACGAAAGGATTTTAAGGCAATTGCAAAAGAGCCAATGAAGGGGATGAATTTTTTTATTTGTTCTGAGAGTTAGGATCTGGAATGTATTATTTCAGTTCCTAGCCTGTAACAGCAGCTGTGGATCATCCACTTCTGGCTCCAAGAAGGGAGAGCAGTCAGTGACGTTTCCTGCTGCTGATTGTGGGGCCCCCCGAAGTGAGAATGTGGAGTTCGGGTGAAGGCAAGGTTCCATCCAGCTTTGCTGACCCCAATAAGTCAACTTTCTGCTAAGAATTAATATCTAGCCTGGCAACATAGTGAGAAGTGCAAATTGGGGGTGGTTCCTGAAACACATTATCGCATTCGCTGGTAGCGTGGCTTCAGAAGAGGTGGAAATGGGCAATATGTTAGAAGTAATGAAGAACTGAATTTACTCACATATCTCACTGAACTCTTAGGTGCATGTAGTGATCTTTGAAAACCCTTCATGTGTCACTTCCCTCTCCTCGTGTGTGTGTGTGTGTGTGTGTGTGTGTGTGTGTGTCCCTGTCTTGACTTAGGATGAATAGGATAGTCTTGGTTTCCTTTTGTTTTTACATCCAATGCAACCTGTCCCCACATTTCCGTTCTGGCCCTGAATGCATTTGTTCTTCCGTCACTAGAGACAATAAGGTTTCGGTTAAGGTTCCAGTACATTTCAACAGGAAAAGCCACAGTCTGCTCAGTAAATGCTTTCTGGAGGCTTGGCTAAAGAAACTGCTGCAGCAGCAAATCACTACTGAGCCACAAATCGCAAGGAAATGGGACGAAAGCAAAGAATCAGTGTGTAAATGATGCGACTGTCTTTCCACATTGGATCTCTTGCGGAAAAAGCAGATTTTGCTAGTTGTTTCCATCATTGTTTGGCACAAAGTCTGATTTGTGTGAAAATGAAATCTGTCTGCTTATTCCCTTGATAGTGAGGCAAAAACATTTAAATTCTTCTCTTGTTGCTGTGGTGGGGATGAGTGGCTCCATGATGCTGGTGTGCAAGTTAATTGGAAACCCCATGCTGGGTCAAAATAATTGCCAAGGAGTGGGTTTCAATATTAAAAATCATTTCTTCATCTACCTTGGCTTTTCCCAATGGGCCTGTTAGTCAGCTGAGCATCAAGTGTATTGTTGATGGAGAGCTGCCCGTAGCTAACAGGCTACCCATCCTCTTTCATCTTCCCCTACACCACAAAACCAGCTCTTCAGATTTTATCTTTGTGAAAGGTGCTTTTTCTTTTTAATGTCAGGATGGCTCAAAGAATATCACAAAGCAATGACATACTTCCTTTTTGTGGATTTGTTATTTTTGTAATGTAGGGAATGGGATGCACAAACAGCAACAAAGATGGGTACAAAGTCAGTTATTCCCTCAAACTATTCTGCCAATCACTGAGAAATTAACTGCTCAGGTAATAACCAAACATTGCCCAATATTCCTTCATACTGGTGGTTGACGATAATATATCGACCTCCGGACTTAAATTTAACAACTGACTTTGCGTAAATTGCTGTTTGTGGAAGAGAGTATAAATTTCCACTGTCTCCGCCTAAAGAAACGTTTCCTATTTCACTGCTGAAGGCTTAAATATTTTGACAATGTTTTGTTATTCTAGTTACCCCAGCAAGGTTAAATGCTTTCTCCCAATCTATTCTATTGGTTTACCGTTCTAAACAATCAAATCACCCCTTAAACATCTAACTGATTCTAGATTATTTATTGTCTCAATCAAGTTTGATCCTTGGTGCTCATGCAAGTGAACAAGATGTCTCCCTTTGTGATCTTTTCTCTTCACTTGAAAGGCCAGATTGCCTTTGGTCGAATGTCTTATTCAAAGAGCAATTTCTGATTGTGTAGAGTCTGCCCAGAACTGTACTGTTAATCCAGTTTTAATGGTATTGTATGAGGGGTGTTGTGTCAAGCCCATTGTCGATATGTCTTTGAGAGATGTGCTCATGATATCATTGCATGTTAACTGAGGATATAAAATTTCCTACTCCATTTTCCCTCCAATCTCGTGCAACATGGTACTCTGCTGGAAACATGGTCCTGTGTTGTAAACTAGTGATGTAATATTAGCTCAGATACTTATGTGCCTGATGAATTGAATGTTTGTAGGTAATAGTTAGTTCTAATAGAGTCATAGAGATGTACAGCATGAAAACAGACGCTTAAGTCCAACCTGTCCACGCCGACCAGATATCCCAACCCAATCTAGTCCCACCTGCCGGCAGGTGATAAATCCCCAGGACCTGATCAGGTGTACCTGCGAACTCTGTGGGAAGCTAGAGAAGTAATTGCTGGGCTTCTTGCTGAGATATTTGTACATTGATAGTCACAGGTGAGGTGCAGGAAGATTGGAGGTTGGCTAACGTGGTGCCACTGTTTAAGAAGGGCGGTAAAGACAAGCCAGGGAACTATAGACCGGTGAGCCTGACTGCAGTGGTGGGCAAGTTGTTGGAGGGAATCCTGAGGGACAAGATGTACATGTATTGGGAAAGGCAAGGACAGATTAGGGATAGTCAACATGGCTTTGTGCATGGGAAATAGAGAAGGCATGTCAGAAAGGCAAGGTTACATTGATCATGGGAGACTTCAATATGCAGGTGGACTGGGTAAATAATGTTGCTAGTGGATCTAAAGAAAGGGAATTCATGGAATGCTTACAGGATGGCTTTTTGGAACAGCTTGTCATGGAGCCCACAAGAGAGCAGGCTATTCTGGACCTAGTGCTTTGCAATGAACCAGACTCTATAAAAGATCTTAAAGTAAGGGAACCCTTAGGAAGTAGCGACCATAATATGGTAGAGTTCAGTCTGGAGTTTGAAAGGGAGAAGGCAAAATCGGATGTAATGGTGTTACAGTTGAATAAAGGTAATTATGAGGGCATGAGAGAGGAACTGACTAAAATAGACTGGAAGCAGAGGCTAACCGGGAAGACAGTAGAGCAAAAATGGCAGGAGTTTGTAGGTATAATTTGAGGACACTGTACAGAGGTTCATTCCCAAGAAAAGAAAGATTAACCGGGGAGGGATTAGACAACCTTGGCTGACAAAGGAAGTCAGGAAATGTATTAAAGAAAAAGAGAGATCCTATAAAGTGGCTAAGAACAGTGGGAAATCAGAAGATTGGGAAGGATACAAAAGCAAACAGAGGATAACAAAGAGTATAATAAGAAATGAGAGGATCAAATATGAAGATAGGCTAGCCAGTAATATTAGAAATAATAGTAAAAGTTTCTTTCAGTACATAAGAAACAAACGACAGGCAAAAGTAGACATTGGGCCACTTCAAACTGATGCAGGAAGCATAGTGATGGGAGATAAGGAAATAGCAGGAGAACTTAACAAGTACTTTGCGTCAGTTTTCACAGTGGAAGACATGAGTAATATCCCAAAAATTAAAGGGTGTCACGGGGCTGAGTTGAGTATGGCTGCCATTACGAAAGAGATAGTGCTAGAAAAGTTAAAAAGTCTTAAAATTGATAAATCTCCTGGCCCCGATGGAATACACCCTAGAGTTCTGAGAGAGGTGGCTGAGGAAATAGCAGAGGCATTGGTTGAGATCTTTCAAGAGTCACTGGAGTCAGGAAAGGTCCCGGATGATTGGAAGATGGCTGTTGTAACCCCCTTGTTCAAGAAAGGATCAAGGCAAAAGATGGAAAATTATAGGCCAATCAGCTTAACCTCGGTTGTTGGTAAAATTCTAGAATCCATCATTAAGGATGAGGTTTCTAAATTCTTGGAAGAGCAGAGTCTGATTAGAACAAGTCAGCATGGATTTAGTAAAGGGAGGTCATGCCTGACAAACCTGTTGGAATTTTTTGAAGAGGTAACAAGTAGGTTAGACCAGGGAAACCCAGTGGATGTGGTCTATCTAGACTTTCAAAAGGCCTTTGATAAGGTGCCACACGGGAGGCTGCTGAGCAAGGTGAGGGCCCATGGTGTTCGAGGTGAGCTGCTGGGATGGATTGAGGATTGGCTGTCTAACAGAAGGCAGAGAGTTGGGATAAAAGGTTCTTTTTCAGAATGGCAGCCGGTGACGAGCGGTGTCCCGCAGGGTTCGGTGCTGGGGCCACAGCTGTTCGCATTATATATTAATGATTTGGATGAGGGAACCGGGGGCATTCTAGCGAAGTTTGCCGATGATATGAAGTGAGGTGGACAGGCAGGTAGTACTGAGGAAGTGGGGAGGCTACAGAAGGATCTAGACAGGTTGGGAGAGTGGTCCAGGAAATGGCTGATGGAATTTAATGTGAGCAAGTGCGAGGTCTTGCACTTTGGCAAAAAGAATAAAAGCATGGACTACTTTCTAAATGGTGAGAAAATTAATAAAGCCAAAGCACAAAGGGATCTGGGAGTGCTAGTCGAGGATACTCTAAAGGTAAACATGCAGGTTGAGTCCGTGATTAAGAAAGCGAATGCAATGTTGTCTCTTATCTCAAGAGGGTTGGAATATAAAAGCAGAGATGTACTACTAAGACTTTATAAAGCTCTGGTTAGGCCCCATTTGGAGTACTGTGTCCAGTTTTGGTCCCCACACCTCAGGAAGGACATACTGGCACTGGAACGTGTCCAGCGGAGATTCACATGGATGATCCCTGGAATGACAGGTCTAGCATATGAGGAACGGCTGAGGATACTGGGATTGTATTCGTTGGAGTTTAGAAGATTAAGGGGAGACTTAATAGAGACGTACAAAATAATACATGGCTTGGAAAAGGTGGATGCTAGGAAATTGTTTCCGTTAGACGTGGAGACTAGGACCCGTGGACACAGCCTTAGAATTAGAGGTGGTCATTTCAGAACAGAAATGCGGAGACATTTCTTCAGCCAGAGAGTGGTGGGCCTGTGGAATTCATTGCCGCAGAGTGCAGTGGAGGCCGGGACGCTAAATGTCTTCAAGGTAGAGATTGATAGATTCTTGTTGTCTCGGGGAATTAAGGGCTACGGGGAGAACGCTGGTAAGTGGAGCTGAAATGCGCATCAGCCATGATTGAATGGCGGAGTGGACTCGATGGGCCGAATGGCCTTACTTCCACTCCTATGTCTTATGGTCTTAAATCATGTCTCACAAACTTGAATGAGTTTTTTGAAGAATGATGGGAGGGCAGAGCAGTAGATGTGATCTATATGGACTTCAGTAAGGCGTTCGACAAGAATCCCCATGGGAGACTGATTAGCAAAGTTAGACCTCATGGAATAAAGGGAGAACTAGCCATTTGGATATAGAACTGGCTCAAAGGTAGAACAGAGGGTGGAGGGTTGTTTTTCAGACTGGAGGCCTGTGACCAGTGGAGTGCCACAAGGATCGGTGCTGGGCCGCCTTCTTTTTGACATTTACATAAATGATTTGGATGCGAGCATAAGAGGTACAGTTAGTAAGTTTGCAGATGACACCAAAATTGGAGGTGTACTGGACAGTGAAGAGGGTTACCTCAGATTACAACAGGATCTGGACCAGATGGGCCAATGGGCTGAGAAGTGGCAGGTGGAGTTTAATTCAGATGAATGCGAGGTGCTGCATTTTGGGAAAGCAAATTTTAGCAGGACTTATACACTTAATGGTTAGGTCCTAGGGAGTGTTGCTGAACAAAGAGACCTTGGAGTGCAGGTTCATAGCTCCTTGAAAGTGGAGTCACAGGTAGATAGGATAATGAAGAAGGCTTTTGGTATGCTTTCCTTTATTGGTCAGAGTATTGAGTACAGGAGTTGAGAGGTCATGTTGTGGCTGTACAGGGCATTGGTTAGGCCACTGTTGGAATATTGCTTGCAATTCTGGTCTCCATCCTATCGGAAAGATGTTGTGAAACTTGAAAGGGTTCAGAAAAGATTTACAAGGATGTTGCCAGGGTTGGAGGATTTGAGCTATAGGGAGAGGCTGAACAGGCTGGGGCTGTTTTCCCTGGAGCGTCGGAGGCTAGGGGGTAACCTTACAGAGGTTGAGGGGCATGGATAGGATAAATAGACAAAGTATTTTCCCTGGGATTGGGGAATCCAGAACTAGAGGGCATAGGTTTAGGGTGAGAGGGGAAAGATATAAAAGAGAGCTAAGTGGCAACTTTTTCAGAGGGTGGTATGTGTATGGAATGAGCTGCCAGAGGATGTGGTGGAGGCTGGTACAATTGCAACATTTAAGAGGCATTTGGATGGGTATATGAATAGGAATGGTATGGAGGGATATGTCTGTTTGATTCTTAAATGCCATGATATCCATTTCTACTTACTTATTTTCCTGGAGAAAACATGAATGTTGCCATATCAAATAAAACTCCCTGTAGAAAGCAGTCTCAACTAAGTGAAAGAATCCAAGCCTTTGCAGTGTGGTTAGCAACTACTTAATTCAGCAGCTGGGTTTTCATAGCTCATCCCAAGGAGACAGCAAGCTCATCAATGCACCATGCTAAATCATTTGAGCTAAAGTAGCTTTGTCAACTGTGAATCTTTAATATGCCTTAAGCCTGGAGTTTCCTGACTTGACGACAATGCTGAGTCAAATTGACCTGTTCCCTTAGACAACCAGCGCAAACCAACAACTCGTACCTTAGAGAGGCATAAGGTGGCCATTCAGCTCCTCAAGTCTGTTTTACTACCCACTTAAATCAAGTCTGATTGATTGATTTGCATTTGACTGACTTTCAATCCATATCCCACACTGCTCCTACCTGATAAAACCCGGTCATTTTCCATTTCTATAGCCATTTATGGGCAAGGAGGATCCATTCCCCTTGAAAAACCACAAGAACATGCTGTTTTCCAGGAAACACTGGGAAAGGTTCTTGATGTTTAGCTGTTCAGCATTGGTAATTCTTTTGTTGCCTCCTCAGCACCAAACCGCAGCCCCACGAACTCTCTCTGCGTTTGTCTGTGAATTGTCTATTGTACAGTCCTCATTTCTACCAGTGAAATGTTGGTCTTCATCAGATCCACTTCCCACAAACCTCCAAGAATTCAAATCACTAAACTCAATCATAAAAGTGCATTGTGAGTAGTTGAACTTTGGACAACACAGTATCTTTCAATAGTGGCCAAGTTAAGAAGCCTAAACAGCTGAGGAACCTACCACAAACACTATAAATAAAACCATCATCGTCCGCTTTAGAATTGAACACAAGCAGTATAACTAAACCCTTTTCCACTGCCAACAGTTCCTTTCAGATTTTTTTTATTTGATTCAGATGGAACTCCTCATTTTGGTCTGACCAGTCCTCCGCTTGACTCTAAATTACAGACCGCTTTATTCAAATGGATGTCAAAGCTCTGTATCTGGTCTGCTGCCCCAGCTTTCCAGTTACTATTCTGCTCTTTGAGTGAGTGACATCAGTTTTGATACTATTCTTGTGTGCTGGAAAGTGAGATGTACGCTTTGGAGTGTGTTGGATCAGTTACCTCATCCCTTCACAGCAGACCGATTTAGTGGAGTTCTGGGTCAGTTCCATGTGGCTGCATGGTGTAACATGTTCTTAACTCTTTATGGTGTTGAAGGCCTCTTGTGTTAAACTGATGCCTGTGTTTGTGAGGCAGTGGAGGCTTTTGATAGCTTTTCTTTCTCAAACATTGGCATAATTGCCTTTAACTGGGATAGAAAAATGCTATGTTCCTTCCTCTAACTTTGTTTTATTTTACCTTCCTTCTACCCTTAATGATGATTAAATCAAAGCTGGAAGTGCTTTCTATTCCTTCAAGTAAAGGCTATTAATCTTTGAGAACAAGTACCATTGTGAGGCTCAGAGATCTTCCCATTCTTTATCCCCCACAATATAATCAACATATTCCACCTCAATCAGCAGAATGCTATGCAGTCAAATGTTCTGCTGTTTGATCTCAGCAAGCACTGTGTGGCTACAGGCCAGAGGTGGGTGACTGTATCCCTCAAAGATGGCTCCACCTGCCTTGTGAGGCAGTGAGGGCTTGGTTTCTTCGGGAGTCAATTCTTGGGGTGGCATGGTAACTCAGCGGTTAGCACTGCTGCCTCACAGTGCCAGGGATTGGGTTTCAATTTCACCCTCTGGCAACTATGTGGAGTTTGCACATTCCTCCCATGCCTGGGGGGCTTCCTCTACGTGCTCCAGTTTCCTCTCTCAGTCCAGAGATGTTCAGGTTAGGTGGATTGGCCATTCCAAATTGCCCATAGTGTCCAGGGATGTATAGGTTAGATGGATTAACCATGGGAAATGCAGGGTGTCAGGGATAGGGTGAGGGGTGGCTGGGATGCTCTTCAGAGGGTTGGTGTGAATTCGATGGGTCAAATTTCCTGCATCCAAATTGTAGGGATTCTATTGTTCTAACCCACACATTTTGTGACTAAGCATTAAACAGATTTGATGTCGCAAAGATGCTGATGTTTGTTTTCAAAACACTGCCACTTTCTCATTTCTGTCCGGCTGCTGTTTTAGTTTAATCTCCAGTTAGTTTGTGCCAAGTGTATCTATAGTACAAATACTTGAATGTCAAAGAGTTCAAAGTGTACAATGAAGATGTTGCCTTCAGGTAACATGACAAACTTCAGAGTACAGAAGCTCAGATCTCGCACCAACTTTGAGCTATTGTAAATGCAGCTGTGTAGTGTAGCTGTCTTTATGTAAATAACACTGCCAGAGTAACAACCTTCGTATCCTGCTGAGTAAAACTCTGAGATGACATGGGTATTTATCTTGCTAACGTTTTGAACTTTGATCTTTGTTACCAGTGATTCTGTTCATTCATAATTGTGGGAGCTGTGAAATGTCTGAGACTGGAGAGAATGTGGTGTTCTGTCAGAGCAGCCTTGCATGAAGTTTTGCTTTTAGTCATTTACTGGATGTGAGCAATTCCTAATTGCTCTTGATAAGATGGTATTGAGCCACCTTTCTGAATACAACTGAATTGCTTATTAGGACAATTAAAAGTCAACTGCATTGCCATTGTGGGTGCTGATGAAGGGTTATGCCCGAAACGTCGACTGTCTCGCTCCTCAGATGCTGCCTAACCTGCTGTACTTTATCCAACGCCACACTTCATTGGCTCTGGAGTTGCATATGGGCCAGACTGGACAAAGACAGCAGATCTCCTTCTTTAATAAATGTTTTTAACAAACATTTGGATTTCCATCGTCACCACTGAAATTCATTTCCCCAGCTGTCATGATGAAATTTCAGTTGCAGCCACCAGATCATTAGCCGGGCCTAGCAGTATAATTACACAGTGCTGTCCCTCTTTTCATTGAGATAAAATTGATAGAGTTTGCACTTGATGCCTCAGTCATTAGCTAGGTGTACTGGAATGGTCAGGAGGCTTCTCTTGGGTGTTTGATTTTCCCTCCCCCTTGCTTTGGATTAAACACCCAACCAAGATCAATGAAAACGTTGCTTTGGCACAGGCCCCAACTCCTCAAGCCTTACAAGGCTTCAATTTGACCTGGTTCTCCTTCTGTCTGAATCTCACACACAACTGGTAATTTAGACCTGCTGTTCTGGCCATGTTACAATAATGTAAGGGATGATGTACTGACTTTACAAGATTACCTTGCAAGCAATAACAGTGCACAGCTTTAATTTGCATCAGGTTCAAATTTAAACCCACTTTTACATTGATTCAATTGAAGTCCTGTTTGCTACAAGGACCAAACCTTGGTGATTAAGCAACAGGGACAGAATTTAAATGATGTTGAATATGTTTGTATTCTAAAAGTGCAATGTGAATTTGGGTTTGGGTTACAAGTTCCAAGCATGCAGTATGCTATTATTTGCTGATCTTTCTCTCCTCTTCCCCTATTGATGCATCATTTATCAAGGCAGCGTTTGTTTTCCCTATTATAATGGCATTAAGGCAGATCATTTAGCTTGTGAATATCACCCTGAGCTGCTGAATTGGTTTTATGTTAAAATATCTGTGATTTCTAACGTATTAAATAAACAACGGCAATGGTTCATCTTCCAGTGTCAGGCTGAATTATTGCCTAGTTTCTTGAATCTAGCTGTAGACTGTGCTCTTTGTATTTCTTAAACAGTTATGTTTACTTTGTTAAGAGCAATTAATCTGTAATCTTCAGGCTGTCCTACACATTTTCATCAGCTGTTCAGTGACTATTAAAAAAAAACCCCAACAAATATCCATCATGTTTCTGACAGCTTTGCCTGCATTTTAATTCTGTGTGTCTCCTTGTATTGGTGGGAATGCCACTTAATTGCTTGTATAAGCCAACAAGTCAGTGGGTTCACTCAGTTGATGGTTTTAACTGGTGAGGCCACAGAGTGGTAGGTGGAAGCAGTGCCTCAGGCAGTACTGCAACATTTAGACCAGGAGATTGTGGGTTAGATTTCTGACCTATTCTGAATTAGGGTTCAGGATTAGATTAGATTAGATTAGATTAGATTTCCTACAGTGTGGAAACAGGCCCTTCGGCCCAACAAGGCCACACCAACCCTCCGAGCAACCGACCCAGACCTATTGCCCTACATTTACCCCTCACTTATGCAGCTAACACTATGGGCAATTTAGCATGGGAAGTTCACCTAACCTGCACATCTTTGGACTGTGGGAGAAAACCCATGCAGACACTGGGAGAATGTGCAAACTCCACACAGACAGTGGTATGTGAATTGGTGATGGGGCAAATAGCCTCCATGAGGCAACTGGCCTCCAGCTGATCTTTCTTTACTCAGTGATTCATGCTGGATCAAGCGGCTTTGTTGGACACTTGGCAAATGTTGGAACAGCTCCATAATGATAGCCCACTGGGCAGAAATGTTCTCCTCCCACTGGTTGTCTGAACTTTGTTTATGAAGTTTGGTACAAAGGTGTGTCCAACTGTGCTAGAACCCCTGAACAAAAAGCTAGCATCTTTAGGAGCCTGTTGCAGTGAGATTCTAAAAAACCAAGGTGGTTTTAATGTGTGCGCGGTATGGGGGGAGGGTGGGTGCGGGAAGGGGGGGTGCTCATTGTACTCTTGATTTCAACATTTTTGACAATGCAGAATGTGTATCAGTGGTTGACAGTTCCATTAGTAAGTGAGCCAATTTATCATTGACTTTGCCATGCTTGCATACACTCAAACCTACCAGATACCTAGGGTGGTGTTTGACTGTCCAGGTAATGAGTCTGGTGAAGAGATGAGTTAAGAGAAAGGAAATAAAAGTCACATTTCATATTGAAATTGCAGTCCTCCTTCAGCATCATTGCTCACTGCTCCTTCTTAGTCATGGTTGATTGTACATGAGCCATTTTGAGATACAATAACTCATTCCACTGTGGAGTGACAGTACAACTTTAATCCAGAGAGAGCTCACTATTAGTGCTTTGAACTTCTGACTAGCCTTGAAAGGGAACAAGAACTGTCTCTCAGTAAAACTCTACACAGGGTTGCCAACCCTTCAGAACTGGCCTGGACTCTCCAGCAATTGAAAATTTAATCTTTCTGTCTGTTGTAAAAATATTGGACATGTAAAATGCTATTTAAATTGGTGGTGTGGGGTGGCAGTGAGGATGGAATGTGGATTGGTTGGAGGGTGGGACTAGGCAGTGAAGGCAAGAGATCACGTGATGAATCCTTTTGGAATGTGTCCAACCAGTACTGAGAGGCTTACATGTGCAAGTTGGGATCAACCTGTCTCCAAACTAGAGGCTTACTTTCTTCCATTTGGGAGCAAAGATGAGGAGAGAAACATTTCGAGCAAAAACACGAAAAAGTTAAAACCTAAGTCAATGCTGTTAAAAGGACAATTCATAAAAAAGATGTCCACTGTCTGGTAGTGTCAAGATAAATTCCAAATGGCTCAAATTGAATATTGCAAGGCTTGCTCACAGCTCACTCATCATTGATTTTATGTTAAAAATCACACACCAGATTATAGTCCAACAGGTTTAATTGGAAGCACACTAGGTTTTGGAGCGACGCTCCTTCATCACCTTTTTAATTTTGTACACCCCAGTCCAACACCGGCATCGCTGAATCTTGATTTTATGTAGTTACTTTTAGAATTGCACATTTGGAGTCATAGTTAAATTGATATTGAGTGAGTCTGACAGACTTTAAGTTCTAAACTGAATTGGTTTACGTTTTGCAGGAAAGGAGGGAGGAGGCCATTTGCCCATTGAGTCTTTGTCAGCTCTTCAGAGCTGTCCACTTGGCCACGTTCACCTGCCCTTTACTCACCAGCTTCTAACTTGGTGAAGTACATCCCCTTTCTAGAAAGATATGAGTATGAATGAGATTTTAATGTCCTAACAACCCTCTTGTGTGTGCTAAAAGTATCATTTTGTAAACTCTGCCCCTTTGCTATTTTTATGATCTTAAACTTCTGTATTCCATCTGTTCTACATGCCTGAAGGAGAAACTGCAAATCATCTTCTGGCGCAAGAGGTGGTCTTGTACTTAAATTAAATTTAAGTCCTTCTGTACTTAGCATTTTACTTTTCTATTTCCCCATTATTCAGAAAATGACAATAAGCCTTTCTATTTTATGATGGATTTAAACCCCACCTGAACTCCATTGTACGGTTTTCCGGTGACTTTGCCAGTAATCCCTTATGTCTTTATTTGTTTAAAATTATTCTTTGTTGCCTTCTTGTTGCAAACAGCCTTATTTATTGCACCAGCTTTTAATACGATTCTTGCTTGGAGTTTATTGCTCCAAAATAGCAACTCAAGCACTGTATAATAAAGTTTATTATCATGGTCAAATTATAATGCAGTTTGTTCAAACCAATTGTTGTATAATTGGGGTTGTGGTGATTTTTAATGAGCACTTTTCCAAGTTAATTTATCACATGGGGAGTACCAAAAGAAATCACAAGTTGCAGGGAATCTTTCATCATTTAGGAATGATGGCAAAAAATGCAGTAGGCATCTCATTGACATACTGGATTAGTGGTGCTGGAAGAGCACAGCAGTTCAGGCAGCATCCAACGAGCAGCGAAATCAACGTTACCTTGTTTTTACCTTTTACCTTTTTTACCTATCTCATTGATATAGTTGAGATGTACAGCACCTTGAACCCATTTCAGCCAAGTGATCCTTGGTAGACACTGGGGGATTCCTACGTCTATCTTTGAGCACCTCACTATACAGGAAGTTGGTTTTCGTTGGGGTGGAGTATCAGCCACAGAACGTGCAGAAGGAGTTTGTGGGGGGCGCTGTGACTTATGTGGCTAAAAGGCAAGTCCAGCTTTCATGTAACAGATGGCTTGCACATGTACTGCACGTGGCCAGAGGATTTTGAAACCTTGGCACTGCAACAAAACTGCAACTATTTCATATAATTTGTGATCTCAATGAAACCATCACCCCTTGAAAAGCAGGCAAACAGTGAAATGACCTTGAAATTTACGTTTCTTCTGGGGTGTGGTTGTAACCTTCCAACTCTTAGTAAAATTGTCTGCTACTCAAATCTTTCCTCTTGAAACAATTCATTTTAAAATGTCTGTCAAAAGCAAAATAAAATCGTGTACTATGATTATACCATGCTGAAAGAGTCTTGTCCTTTAACCTGTTGGAACGCAACCAAAGATAAAGCACCATCCCTTTAAAGCTTCACAGGATTACTTCCATGTTTCAACTTAACTTCCATGTTTCATACTTTTTTAAAAAAGATTTTAAACATCAGAAAATATTAGACTTTTGTATTCAGCAGCTTTGCTGTATATAGTAACATTCTACAAATAGCACTTGAGGTAATTTCATGTTGTCTAAGGGGTTTATATTCCCAGAATATAGTAGAATCATTAATTTCCAATGATCATTACAGAACCATTAAAATCCACAATGGGAGGTGAGGTTTGTTCAGGTCTGCTGTGCATGGCACTGTTTCTGCCAATGCAGCACTCCCTCAGTGCTGCACTGAAGGGTCCTAGCTAGATTATCCTTTCTGTAAGTACTAGGGTGGAAGCTTTAGAGCCACTACTCTTTATATTTGGAAGTAAGAATACTGCCAACTGACCCAAAATAATTAATGCTTTTTATTTTTGTGTCTTGGTGCTGATCTTGAGAGTTGAAATGAGGAAGTGTTTGAAAATGGCTGTTACTTTCACCGTCGAGAGTGTGGAACTAGAAAAGCGCAGCAGGTCAGGCAGCATCCGAGGGGTGGGAGAATTGATGTTTCAGGCATAAGCCCTTCATCATCAGGAACATCACGTCTCCCACTCCTCAGATGCTGCTTGACCTCCTGTGCTTTTCCAACATCACTCTCTCGACTCTGATCTCCAACATCTGCAGCTCTCACTTTCTCCTCCCTATGTTACTTTCACCCTCTGACAATAAGTATTTCAGAACAGACAGGCCCAGAGTCAATCTCTAGTGAGTTAGTGCATCTCAGTCTGGGAAGTGATGGACCACCCTGGGCTAATTCTGCCACCAAATGATTTAAAAAAAAAATAATTTTAATAAGTCTTTGCTCAATTATTTGTAATTTTTGAATCTATTTGCTTGTTGAATTTATTATTAATAATCCATTCTTTGAGTCACCAGAAAAGTATTTTATTAATTGAGGTTAAGTTTTTAATGTACTTGCTTTGCAGATCTATCCTGATCCAGAGCTGGAAGCCCAGATCCTGGCTGTGCCTATTCGCTGCATTCACAGTGAGGAAGGCTGCAGATGGACAGGACAGATTAAACAGCTCCAGGTTAGTCTTTCAGCTGTACTGTGCTATATTGTGGAATGAACACTTAAGGCTAGGCTAACCCTCATACATATGATATTTATTGAATTTTAATTGAAGAAAATTTCAATGGGTTGTGTAATTATTTGTCCTTTGGTCTTCCATGGATTTGTTGACAAGGGCGCTATTTGTTACTCACCCCAGTCAGCCTTGAACAACATGGCTTGCGTGGCCATTTTAGAAGGCATTGAAATGTCAACTATATTACTTTGGACCTGGAGTCACAACGTAGTCCAGACCAAGTAAAGACAAGCGATTGCTTTCCCTAAAAGCCATTAAAGAACTAATTGCACTTTTATGGCAATGCTGTAGATCATAGTTTCATGGCTACCATTTACTGGGACTAGCTATCTATTCTGGAATATCATCAATGCTGAACAATTGAATACTTCTCCAATTTGACAAATTGTCAACAATTGTTTGTAGATTTCGCTGCAGAGAGAGTTCCTAGCCTCCATCTCAACAATGCATCTCAAATCCTCATGACCTGCATCCCACCTTGCTGTACTGTCTTCTACAATAATGGGCCTCGAATTATCATTTTATTTGGTGCTTGAGCCAAATAACATACCAGTAGGTGCTGGACTGAGACCAACAACTTGTAGTTGTTGCAGATCTATATTCCGTCAGTACTCTGGGAGTAATGTATTCCAATAATAAACATTGGGTATTGTTTTGGTATTTCAGTAAAATTGTTCTCAGTCCCTGCCAACTAACTATTGGGGAGATTCTTTTCAGGACTCAATGTCAATTTTCTCCCATCTTCCCCTCTGTCTGTGAGTTATGGTGGGCATGATATGCTGGGTGCTTTATGATCCGGTCACTATTATCTTTGTGTGAAGCATTGATGGTAAGCACAGTGGTGAGATGTAGGAACATGTTGACCTGAATGCAGCAATTACTAACTGCTAACCCAAAGGACCATGTGGGGAATCAACTGTGGACTGACCATTTCCTTTTTTTTTGTTTTGTTCTCTGGTTTGCATTTTGCAGATCCACCTTTCGACATGCCCGTTCAATGTGATCCCATGTCCAAATCGTTGCACAGTCAAGCTGAGCCGCAGGGACCTGGCTGAACATCTTCAGCACGACTGCCCAAAACGTCGAGTCAAGTGTGAATACTGTGGCAGTGACTTCACTGGAGAAGGTTACGAGGTGAGGACACTAGGTCAGCGTGGTGTGGAAAACACTGACAAACTGCGAGGCATAGCATCAACCACTCTGATTACACCATGATCACTTGTTAAAGCAGAAAGTACCTTGCATATACTTGGATAAAGAAAGAATTGTGCTTCTCAAATCCATATCAACTGAATGAGCATCTGCCATTAGTCATAAACTGTAGAAGTAAAGAACGCTCACTGAATCAAAAAACAGAATAATGAAATGTTATTTTAAACAAAAAAATGCAAAATTTTATGTTTTGCATGTCATGTGACTGTTAAGATCACATGGCTAATATCATTGCTTGTTTTTTTTCTGTATCAGGAATGCAAATGGCCACATCTGGATTCCAAATTAATCATGTAGATAACAGCTAACCTTTGGGAGAGCATTGACCCAGTCTGGCCTGAAGGAGAGACAATTTGTCTGCATTGAGATTCATTTTATAGCTATTGACTCATGGTAGCTCTACTCCACTCAGCTAGACAATCGAAGTATTTCACAAAACTCCTGCTAAAGTGCAAGCTGTTTCACTTTGTACATTCATTGCTTCTGATTGTGTGTTTGTATATGTGTATGTGAGAGAGAGGGAGGGTGGCGAGAGTGTGAGAGTGCACTATTGCTTCTTTTGAAAGCTAAATTCATAGTAAAGCATCTGTTGTCAAGCAGGACTAAGTGATTGTAACTGCTTGCCTTACTTGAAAACAGTGTGACTTTATAGATTAAGCTTTATAAACACTTGATCCAGCTATGTCCCTTTGGTGCTGTACATAACTCCATGTTCTTAGCCAGTGTTAAAGATACACTCAGTTATGACAGCAATGAGAGAAAGAAAGCTAAATGGAGCAGCCCATTGATCTCGATCTTTCTTTCATTTTCAGTACAGCCGTGAAACAAAGTGACCTTATTTTCTGCTTTCCGAATCTATTAAACTTCTTATGAAATGATTTTTTCTTTAGAAGAGGATATTTAACTTCAGTAGTTACATGTGGTCAGTATTTCCATTGATGGTAACCCTGCTATTTATGGCAAAATGACATTGACAATGAGATAACATTAGTGTGGTATTAATTTCTTTTGGCTCTGACCAGAGATAATGGTTGTATAATTTCCTGACCTAAACCAGATTTTCTCTGTTGAAGATATGCGATCGATCATTTTAAAGGAGCCTGAAGTGGCTGTGCCTCTTTGAAAGACTCCAGAAGATCTTTCCCTAGTTGTGTGCTTTGTGTAGCTGTACTGCCTGCTAATAACTAGAGATGGCTTACATCATATCAACTCAGGCCAGATAGCCAAGGTGAAAGGCCAGTGCCCAACCCTTTGGAGTATGGTATTCTATCTGATATGATCACTTGCACATTCTCTCTTGTTTAACTGCTTGAAATGGTATATGGCTGATTAACTGTTCAGGAAGTTGGCTAGAAACATGGATCATGACATGCTTGCCCTTTTACAGCTCACAAGCTAATCCGTAGCTCTGTTTGTTATTAATTGTGGAGATGGGGGGAAGGAAGTGTTGGAGAAACTCAGTTTTCTCTCTTTTTATTAATGCTTCAGAAATGAGATTGCACTCACATGGTTACTTTGTCCCACAGAATCACCAAGGGATTTGTCCTCAGGAGAGCGTGTACTGTGAAAACAAATGTGGGGCCAGGATGATGCGGCGCCTACTGTCACAACATTGCCTTACAGACTGTCCAAAGCGCACACAGCCCTGCAAATTCTGTGGCAAGGAGTTTGTGTTCGACACAATACAGGTTGGTTCCCTATCTCCCCTTGCCGCCTTTTTGTGAGACCAAAGAGTTGGGCTCAGATTCTGAAGGTGAATGACACAGACATGTCAAAGCACCCAAAATGCTTTCCCGGTTAATTGATGCTCTGTCTTCTGATGCGTGAAATCATTTTCTTTGTTTTACTCACTCATGGGATGTAGGTGGTGCTGGCTGGACCACCCATAGTTGTCCCTTAAGGTGGTGGGGACCTGATGCTTTGAACTGCTGCAGCGGTGGTGTGACCCACCATTGTGGTTCTCATAATCAGAGAGGGAATTCCAGGAATTTGATTCAGCCACTGTAAAGGAACAATGATATATTTCCAAGTGAAGATAGTGAGTGGCTTGGAGAGGAACTTGCAGTGGTGACATTCCCAATGTTTATTACCCATGTCCTCCTTCCAGATGGAGGTGGTCATGGGATTGGAAGGGGCTGTCTTGTCGATAGAAACAGCAGTATGCACTGAGTTTCGGTGCTGGAGGGAGTGGATGTTTATTGATGTGGTGCCAATAAATTAGGCTGCTTTGTCCTGGGTGGGGTAAATCTTCTTGAGTGCTGTTGGAACTACACCCATCCAGGCAAGTGGGGATTATTCCATCACGTTCCTGACTTGTGTCAGTGTGAAGTAGACACAGATCCCAAGATAAGAGCATGGATAGGACAAATAGACAAAGTCTCTTCCCTGGGGTGGGGGGAAAGTGAGGACTGCAGATCCTGGAGATCAGAGCTGAAAAATGTGTTGCTGGAAAAGCACAGTAGGTCAGGCAGCATCCAAGGAGTAGGAGAATTGACGTTTCGGGCATAAGCCCTTCTTCAGGAATGAGGAAGGTGTGCCAAGCAGGCTAAGATAAAAGATAGGGAGGAGGGACTTGTAGGAGGGGCATTGGGAATGCAATAGGTGGAAGGAGGTTAAGGTGAGGGTGATAGGTCGGAGAGGGGGTGGGGACGGAGAGGTCGGGAAGAAGATTGCAGATCAAGACGGCAGTGCTGAGTCCGAGGGTTGGGACTGAGATAAGGTGGGGGGAGGGGAAATGAGGAAGCTGGAGAAATCTGCATTCATCCCTTGTGGTTGGAGGGTTCCTAGGCAGAAGGTGAGGTGCTCTTCCTCTAGGCGTCATGTTGCCATGGTCTGGCGATGGAGGAGGCCAAGGACCTGTATGTCCTTGGCGGAGTGGGGGGGGGGGGGGGGGGGTTAAAGTGTTTCGCCATGGTTGGGTTGGTTGGTGCGGGTGTCCCAGAGGTGTTCTCTGAAATGTTCCGCAAGTAGGCAGCCTGTCTCCCCAATGTAGAGGAGGCCACATCGGGTGCAGCAGATGCAGTAAATGATGTGTGTGGAGGTGCAGGTGAATTTGTGACGGATATGGAAGGATCCCTTGGGGCCTTGGAGGGAAGTGAGGGGGGAGGTGTGGGCGCAAGAGTGGAGGAGATGCGGTGGAGAGCATCGTCAACCACATCTGAGGGGAAATTGCGGTCTTTGAAGAAGGAGGCCATCTGGGTTGTTCGGTATTGGAATTTGTCCTCCTGGGAGCAGATGCGGTGGAGGCGAAGAAATTGGGAATATAGGATGGCATTTTTACAGGGGGCAGGGTGGGAGGAGGTGTAATCTAGGTAGCTGTGTGAGTCGGTCGGTTTATAGTAAATATCCATGTTGAATCGGTCGCCCGAGATAGAAATGGAGGTGTCTAGGAAGGGGGGGGGCAGGAGTCTGAGACGATCCAGGTAAATTTGAGGTCGGGGCGGAAGGTGTTAGTAAAGTGGATGAACTATTCAACACTTTAACATCTCCTCCACGTCCCGCTCCTCCGCCCTTGAACCCCGCCCCTCCAATTGCCACAAGGACAGAACCCCACTGGTCCTCACCTACCACCCCACCAACCTCCAGATACATCATATCATCCTTCGTCATTTCCGCCACCTCCAAACAGACCCAACCACCAAGGATATATTTCCCTCCCCTCCCCTATCAGTATTCCGGAAAGACCACTCCCTCGTCAGGTCCACACCCCCCACCAACCCAACCTCCACTCCCAGCACCTTCCCCTGCAACCGCAAGAAATGAAAAACTTGCGCCCACACTTCCCCCCTCACTTCCCTCCAAGGCCCCAAGGGATCCTTCCATATCCGTCACAAATTCACCTGCACCTCCACACACATCAGTTACTGCATCCGCTGCACCCGATGTGGCCTCCTCTACATTGGGGAGACAGGCCGCCTACTTGCGGAACGTTTCAGAGAATACCTCTCGGACACCCGCACCAACCAACCCAACCGCCCCGTGGCTGAACACTTTAAATCCCCCTCCCATGCAGGTCCTTGGCCGCCTCCATCACCAGACCATGGCAACACACTGCCTGGAGCAAGAGCACCTCATCTTCCGCCTAGGAACCCGCCAACCACAAGGGATGAATGCACATTTCTCCAGCTTCCTCATTTCCCCTCCCCTCACCTTATCTCAGTCCCAACCCTCAGACTCAGCACCGCCTTCTTGACCTGCAATCTTTTTCCTGACCTTTCCGCCCCCACCCCCTCTCTGGCCTATCACCCTCACCTTAACCTCCTTCCACCTATCGCATTCCCATCCCCCTCCCCCCAAGTCACTCCTCCCTACCTTTTACCTTAGCCTGCTTGGCACACCCTCCTCATTCCTGAAGGAGGGCTTATGTCTGAAACGTCGATTCTCCTGCTCCTTGGGTGCTGCCTGACCTGCTGTGCTTTTCCAGCAACATATTTTTCATCTCTGGGGTGGGGGGAGTCCAGAACTAGAGGGCATAGGTTTAGGGTGAGAGGGGAAAGATATAATAGAGACCTAAGGGCAACTTTTTCACACAGAGGGTGGTACGTGTATGGAATGAGCTGCCAGAGGAAGTGGTGGAGGCGAGTACAATTGCAACATTTAAAAGGTATTCGGATGGGTATATGAATAGGAAGGGTTTGGAGGGATATGGGCCAGGTGTTGGCAGATGGGACTATCTGGTCGGCATGGATGTGTTGGACCGAAGCATCTGTTTCCGTGCTGTACATCTCTTTGACTGAGTCCAAGTCATTTAGAAAATGAAATGAAGAGTCTGGTTGAAGCTGGTATTGTATAACTCCGTAGGCAGTGCAGATCTAGGGCTGAATGCAGGTACAGCCAACAATCAGGAAAGCAAATGACTAGTTGACTTTTGTTCTGAGGGGATTGAAGTACACTAAGTTTTTTGCAGTTGGACAGAACTTTGAGACTGCATCAGGCATACAGTGTGTTAGTTCCCTTGTTTAAACAAAAATATACTTACATTGGAAGCAGTGCAGTGAATGTTTGCAAAGTTTGTTCCTGGCTTCTCCTATGATGGGAAGCAAAGTAAATTTGAGTCTAAATTCTCGTAGGTGTAGCAAAATGAGAAGCGATCTCATTCCAATCTTGTTTATTTTGAAGGGGCTTAGCAGACTCGACACTGAGACTGAGTTTCTACAGAGTGACGAACAAGGAGCACAGTTTCTAGATAGGGAAGCTGGTGGGGGAGGGGGGCATCATTTAGGACTGAGATGAAGTCTCATCACTCGAAAGGTTTAGAGTCTTTCACGTACTCCACCCTAGAGGTGGGGGGTGGTTGTGAGTACTCCATTATTGCTTGTGTCTTAGGCCTGGATACACAGAGCTTTGATCTTTCGGGGAAACTGGGGGATATGGGGAATGAGCAGGAAAATGATATGATCCTGGCTGAACTTTGGCATCAATGTTGAATGGCGGTGCAGGCTTTACAGTGCTGAGTGGTGTACTCATTCTTGTATTTCTTAACATGCTGTGGCAATATTAAACCCATTATGGTCACAGTATAAACAGTGAGATTTATTTCTAACTGATTCAGTCTGAGTCTTGTTCTCAATCTGTTTTAGAACCACCAATATCAATGTCCACGGTACCCAGTAGTTTGCCCCAACCAGTGTGGAGTATCAAACATTGCCAGGGAAGATCTCGCCACTCATCTGAGGGACAACTGCAATACTGCTATGGTACTATGCCCCTTTAAGGATGCTGGCTGCAAACACCGGGTAAGAACTGACATGAGCCCTTAGCTTCAGGAACTGCAAACACTTTGTTCTTCATTGACTACGGCAGGAGTTATGAAGAATATGTCTGATTTTGTGTTGGTGGGGAACCTCCTCTTTTTCTGTCACTGTGTGTGTGTCAGCTTTGACTCCCATGTATCCATGTGAGCAGAAGCTATTTCTAGACCAGTCGAATTTTTACACTACTCTTTTTGTTCATCTCGTTTTAATTATGGCAATTTCTGTTTGAAACCAGATGACTCTCCAACCGTCAATTACCCAAAACACATCAAAGAGATCCGATTACCGCTTTTATGTTTAAAAAAAAACCCATTCAGATTCATTTTCTGAGCTCATTAAGTTAAGCACTGTTAATGCAATAGAATTGAATGTTTTCGATTCCCTAACCCTGAGGTTAGCAATCCCACAATCCTGTGTCCCAATGCAGATGATTTCTATGGAGGCCTGGCTGGATTTTTCTCACAAACCAGCTGGAATGCCAGTTGTTTCAGATTTCTAGCATCCACCGTTCTTTTGTCATTTTCTTTTGGTTTAATGCCAGCTGGGATTGGTTCATAAAGGTGACCTGGGCAAGTTTTTGGGTGGCATTACATTGGGCAATGTGGCACCCTCCGTTTTGATTCAAGGTTGGCTGGCCAGGCTGTGGGTTTGTTGGGGTTTGTTAGGGTTTGGATGGGGATTGGAGTTGTGATAGCCAAACTGGTAAGGGGTGTTGAGATGATTTTGTCAAGGGATGGAAAGGAGTTATGGGCACAAAAGGGATTGACACTTGTGATGATGTGGTCTCCCTGGGTCTTTTTGCCAATTCGTCAGCTCATTCCACCCACAAGGGAGCTGTCCTGTGGCAGCAGATAATCTAAAGAGATGCACATTCCCTGACAATGAACCTTAGTTGCTGACTGACCATATATACTGGCTGGGTCTAATCTGATAAAGCTCCGCTATTACCCTTTGAATCCCAGTTGATCCTCCGGCCTAATGAATTCTAAGGAAAGGGGAACTTTGAGTCCTGAAGTCATTCCTATGTCCCCTTGCACTTTAATTAAATGCCTCTGCCAGGTTTAATTGAAAACTTTCACCTTTGTCAGCCCAAACTTCAAACACAAAGGGACACGGGCTATTTGATGGAAGTGACTGAACTCTGTCCTTTTCTGCTCTCCTAGTCCTTCAAACAAGAACAAGGAAGGGGGTTTTTAGGCTGACAAAAGCTTGATCTTCCTCAGTACCCCCATCCCCACCCTCTGGTGTCTGTGAGTACACTCTGGCCTTGTCTTTTCATTTGGGAGTAATTTCTTCCAGACACGCATTATCCCCAGAAGCTTTCTGCTTTCAATATGCTCACAAGCTGAAATGCTCTTCAACTCTGGGCTATGACATCGTCAAGGTTACACAGTCTGAAACTGTTAATTTATTTGGTGGAAATTTTATTCTTAAGTGCCGCTCAAGTGAACACGACCTGCAGTCAGTCATGTGTGTAATGGGGTTGTCAAAGTTCACAGCTGACTGCCCGAAAGGAAAGCCTTTTGATAATAAGTCTTGATAAACTGGAGGGGGGTGGGGGGGTACAGTGGTGGTTGGTGAAAGGTTGGGAAGGCTGAACAACTATATTTTATAAAATTATTAATAATCAAAGTGCCTTCTGAGCATGGAGCAGTGACATGGAGAATTGAGAATGTTCAAATTAAGACAGTGAAGGAAGCCATAGGTTGTGTTAGTGAATGCATCTCCATGTTAGCAGGATTGAAAAGGGAATGCTCCAATTAATATTGATTTCTCAGTCGGAGTTGTCAATCCAAGTATTGGATTTGAGCTGTATGCCATGGTGTTTTAACCAGTAGATGAATTACACATACATACAAAGAGGATTTTTTGTTTGTTTTTAAATGGCAACAAGGAGATGATAGTTACTTTATCTTTTCCAGAAGCTGAACAGGGAGGTTTGTCTAACGTAGAATTATTCACTATTTTATAAGTGAAGCTTTAAGTTTGAGATTCCCTGATGATTTTGTGAAGCAGGTATCCTACTCCATGCTGAACTGAACCAGACTCACTTTGTTTGACCCTGGTGCCAAGGTAACTCCTGAAGTTGATCAGTGAATCTTGTCAATGAACACTCCCTGTTGCTGCTGAGCTATGTGGCTTAAGCTGGCCTCAGGCCTTATCCTTTGCAGAGTGGTGCGCCCACTGTTAAGTAAATGAACTCTTCGTTGTCTAGACTCTCAGAAAATGTTTCTGTATGGTGATGTGGTACTGTACATTTTAGACCTAAGAACGTTAGAAATAGAAGCAGGAGGCTGTATGGTTTTTCTCACATGCTCACCATCTAGTAAGGTTATGACTGGTCTGACTATATTGCCTCAATTCTACTTTCCTGCCTATTCTTTCCCTTCCATCCCATTCCATTTCACACCAATCAGCTTAGGTTCCCTCCACCTTGAATATATTCAATGATCCAGCCTGCTTTGCCGTCTGGAAGAGAATGCCTGAAGATGACTGAATCCCTGATAGGAGCAGTTCCTCAAAGCTGTTTTAAACAAGAATCACCTTATTTTGAATCTCTGCTCCCTTGTTGCCCCCACATGGGGAAAAGAACCTCTAGGCCCCTCAGAATTGTTACAGGTTTCAATAAGATTACCTTCAAGAACTTGGAATAAGCCCAAACTTTCCATGTTAGTCAGCCACTTTTATTTGCAGGGATCAGCCCAGTGAACCTTCTCTGAACCCTTCCAATGCAGATATCCCATTCCCTCCCCGACTAAAGGCAATTTCTTGAAAAATATTTTTGGCCAATATTGGGGTCTGTGATTGAGCTGTTCACAACATATCGTGTCAACAGGAAATCGCTGGAAACGAGGGCAGAAGATTGGAGGGAAGGATGGTGGAATGATATTGGTTTTAATTACAAGTTTTGTCATTTTTGCATACAAAAGAAACTCTGCCTTTTGCAAGTTCAAACAAGAAGGTGAACTGCAAGAATGCTGGCCATGGATGTGCTGCTAAATGATCTTCTGTCTTCTCTTCCAGTGCCACAAGATTGCGATGAGCAGACACATTGATGAAAGTATGAAGGTTCACCTGAACATCATGTGTAATCTCGTGAATCGTCAGCGCCAGGATATCTTGGAGCTGAGGCGGGAAGTGGAGGAGCTGTCAGTCGGCAGTGACGGTGTCCTCATCTGGAAAATAACCGACTATGTGCGTAAGATGCAGGAGGCCAAACTGCGCAACAACTATGAGTTTTTTAGCCCTCCGTTTTATACCCACCGATATGGTTACAAGCTGCAAGTGTCAGCCTTTCTGAATGGAAATGGGAGTGGAGAGGGCACCCACTTGTCGGTCTATATCCGGGTACTGCCAGGTGAATATGACAACCTGCTTGAGTGGCCCTTCTCCTATAAGGTGACCTTCTCCATTATGGATCAGAGTGATCCGTCACTGTCAAAACCGCAGCACATCACCGAAACCTTCACCCCTGACCCCAACTGGAAGAACTTCCAGAAGCCCGTCAACTCCAGGAACTCCATGGATGAAAGCACACTTGGGTTTGGATATCCCAAATTCATTTCTCATGAAGAGATCAAGAAGAGGAATTACATCCGGGACAATTCAATCTTCATCAGAGCTTCTGTCGAGATCCCTCAAAAGATTCTAGCGTGAACGTGGACCAGAAGGAAATAGTCAATTTTACTCCTCCTTTAGCATCAGAAGCTTTGTTTTATAAACGTGCGTATATATTGTGATACAAATGAGTTGCTCAAGAACCAAAATTTCCGAGGTACTTTTGGGATTTCTCCACTGTGCACTATGAACATTGCCTACTGTGCATGCATACATTGGCATGATATTCAGATACTGGGTCTGCCCACATCAGGGAGACAAAGAATACCTCTAAGGATTTTTATTTTTAAACTGTATGTCTGTATTGATTTGCCCATGTTTCAGTGTCTGTGGTCACTGTATTGGAGCAGTCTGATTCTCATCTGGGAACATTGCGGGCTGCATGGTCCCAAGACATCATTCAGTCTGATCAATATTCCCATGTAATATAATTGGTTCGAAAACTTGAAACAAGTGGTAAAAGAAGAGATGGGAAGACAAAGGCGCATTTAGGTTCAGAAGACAACAATTTCAGACAGCTTATGCCCTGGTGTAATGAGGTGCAGATTCTAAAGAGTTTGGACAAGGTCAGTGTCCATTCACAGGAACTGGGTGCAAGTTCTTTCTCAATAAGTAATGGCCAACCAGACAGAGGATTAACTCCAGGCTGACTCCAGTGCTGCCAAAAGAGTTTGTAAGTCTTTGTCTATGTACTGTAATTTAAGCTGGTCAATGTTGGCCTCTCAGGTGATCAAATGTAACCCAGTCTTTAGTATTAACGAACATTAAACTGATTTTGGAGGTCCACTGTAGAAATAAAATGGGAGTAGTTGTAACCACCTTACAGTCAGCCTTTTGAAGCTGAGTGGGAGAGAAGCATGTGAGGGAGAGGGTAGGAGACACTTTTAATAAAATAATTCCATGAAAAGTGACATTTCGTTGGAAAATATTAGGCCTCCTTTATGTTGCTATTCTGGCCATTGCTAATTGTTGAGAAGTAATTGTTAAAATGCTTTTTAATAAACGAAGGCATGTGCAATAAGTAAATGCCAGGATTCAAAGATGTGAATAATCAAAAGTTGCTAATATATAACGGTAATGTCAAAAGTCTGTCTTTTTCCTTTATTTTTCTCTCTTCCTCTTTCTTCCTCCCTCCTTGTTGCTCTCTCCCAGAAGTTGGAATCTTTTGCTATGTTCGAACTTTACCAGGTGCAAACTGTTTCTATGTCAATGTCCATGTTCACTGATTTTGAAAACAGAAGAATTTTCTACAACTGTATATTTTAAATAAAACTACATCTAGGACTTTAACTGTTTTGTAGTAGAATAGAGACTTAAATGTTTTTTGTAAGAAACATCAATGAAAACCTGGAAAAATTTCAATGGCATGTTAATGTAATTCCATTTTATTGGTCAGTTAAATCCATTTGGAATTTTTGGAAGTAATCTTCTGCTTTACTTGATTCCTGTGTGTAATTTCCCTCTAAAGCTATTTATTTTTTAGCTCTGTTGTTGGTGTAGATGTGTTTGAAAGCCAGAACAAAAGATGATTCTCTGTACATTGTCCTTTTTCAAAATAAAATGTGTATTCATACAAAGCTTTGTTTTAGCTATTGTTCTTGCACGATTAATCAGTTATTTTGTACATTTTATGAAGAAAGAGTTGGTGCCAGGACTGAAAAAGACTATTGCGATTATGCAGCAACTTTCGTAACTGGAAATGTTCCAAAGTGCTTGACAGTCTGGGAAGTACTTTTCGAAATATAGTACTTGTTGTAATGCAACTATCAACCTGACAGCCAAATACCTAAACAACTTTGTGATGACCAGATACTTAAATGGTGTTAGTTGAGTGATTGAATATTGACCAGGATACGGGAAAAACACCACTCACTATCCTGTGAATGCAGCCACTGGGCTGCTTTGATATGTAGGAGGAGAAAGTGAGGACTGCAGATGTTGGAGATCAGAGCTGAAAAAGTGTTCATGGAAAAGTGCAGCAGGTCAGGCAGCATCCAAGGAACAGGAGAATCGACGTTTCGGGCATAAGCCCTTCTTCAGGATTCCTGAACGTCGATTCTCCTGCTCCTTGGATGCTGCCTGACCTGCTGCACTTTTCCAGCAATACATTTTCTGCTTTGATATGTAGTCAGGAGCCTCTGTTTAAGTGTCTTGTTCAAAAGGCATCATGCCCATTGGTATACACATTTATACATACATCGTTGGTATAGCACTTGTTCAACACTGCCCTAGGTTTTGGCCCCTAAATACATGCTCAAGTCTCCAGATTGGAACTTGGAAACAAGACATTAGACTTGAATGCCAACAATATATGAATCTGAACAGTTATCCTTCATGTTTGTGCAACTGTGGGGTTGCAACACCATTAATCCCAGTTGTGTCTTCTCATGATGTGCACTTTGCAGTAGAAATCTCTCAGCAGTCAGGTGTATTGACCCTGGCCGTTGCTTTATGCCTTCCATTTTAAAATATATAGCAGTAGATGAGTGATGCTGTTAATAAATAAAATTTCCTTTGACGGTTTTGAAAGTTTGATATTTTGACCTGATGTAAAAGTTGTCAGGTCTCGATAGAAAATGGCATTATTGGAACGGAAACATCCCTGGTGTGAAGGGTTAAATGGAGCAAGTTGCTGAGGATGTGGCAGGCTCTAGAACGTGGAGGGAGTGATTGATATTGACGACATGTTTTCCCCTGTCAATAAGCCTCTTAAAATGCAGACAGCATTCAGCCCAGTGAAACTGCCTGGAGATTTCAATATTGCATCTACTTCGGTTGAAAGTAATTCCTCTATGAATGACAAGGCAAGAACAGTCCACTGTTATATCCTCAGCACATCCAATAACTCCTGTCTCAAATCAATTAAGTTGCAGTGGTTTCTGCTTAATCCATTGCAATTCCATCTGGGCTGATTTGAATGATGCTTAATCCCAATGCACAGATGGTGGCTTGCATCACTCTGGCGATGCAAAGGTTAAAGAGGCTTTCTTTCTGCTGCAGGGTTTCACTGGTTTAAACAGGAAGGCCCACGTTTTCTATTATTGAATCGCCTTACTTCATTGACTGACAGTTAAATATCTTGACTTTCTCTGATCAGAATGGGTTGCTGACCTTTCTATTTCGAACGTCCCTGCAACACTGTGCATCTCAGCACCCAGTGTCTATGTGGCTGATCTTCTCATGTGAGACAACAATTTATTTATTTCATGTCTTAAGCAATAAAAGATGCTTCACCAGAGCACTATTGTAGAAAAAATACAGCAAGGCACAGCAGGAGATGTTAAATAGTCAAGCAAAAGCCCATGTCAAAGAAATTAGGTATTAGAGTGTGTTCAAAGGATGAAAATGAGGTACGAGTATATTCCAGAGTTTGGGACCTAAGCAATTAAGGGTAAAATGGTGGAGCTATTATCATTCTTATTGAATGAGAGGCTGGAATTAGAGGAGCACAGAGATTTCAGAAGAGTGTGGGGCTGAAGAGGGTTTCAGACAGGAAGAGCCAATTGGGGGAGGATTTCAAATCAAGGACACAAACGTCTTTTACTTAACTGGGAGCCGATGTAGGCCAGTGAGCATAGGTACAGGGGATCAGATCCAGTCTAAGTGAAAATATGGGCAACAGATGTTTAGGTGACCTCAAGTGTGGAGACGAATGTGAGGCACCAGCCAGCAGTGTGTTGGGAGAGGACACTCTGGAGGTAATAAGAATTGAATGTGTCAGCAACACGTTCTCTCCTCAACTAGTCTCTTTACCTGACACCTGGAAATTGTGTGAACCTACCTTGGGCTGTTGCATTTTTAATTTCCTCTCTCAAAATGGGATCAACAAGGAGAAAAAAGCCATTCAACCCATTGAAGATGATCTATAGCACTATCCTTCAATTTACGTTCCATTATAATAATTTATGCATTTAAATGAGGCGCTGTTTTAACATCACTGGAGTCCAACACTTCAACTTTTCAAATCCCTTCTCCGAATTCTGGCTTTTTACACTGTGATAATTGTCATTCTTCTCTGTACCCTCCTACGTTCCTTCTGTAAGTAACCAACATTTGACTGTCAGGAAATGAGTATCTATAGACAAAGTCTTTCTTTTCCCTGGGATCGGGGAGTCCAGAAATAGAGGGCATAGGTCTCTTTTATATCTTTCCCCTCTCACCTTAAACCTAAGGGGCAACTTTTTCACGCAGAGGGTGATACGTGTATGGAATGAACTGCCAGAGGATGTGGTGGAGGCTGGTACAATTACAACATTTAAAAGAGGCATTTGGATGGGTATATGAATAGGAAGGGGGTTTGGAGGGATATGGGCCGGGTGCTGGCAGGTGGGGCTAGATTGGGTTTGGATATCTGGTCGGCATAGACGGGTTGGACCGAAGAGTCTGTTTCCATGATGTACATCTCTATGACTCTATGATTCTATGACACGTCTGTTGTGATCCCTGTGAACTATTGCTCAGTGGCTGCTGCATGTTCTTTAGTGTAAAAATGCATGATGCAAAACTAGCAATGAATAATCCTTTGCTGTAGGATCTGTCATGTTTATGTAGTGTACTTATTTTCACATAACCATAATTTGGAGAGAATCGGTGGCTAGCGTACAATTATTTTAATATTTCAAATCGTGGTTATTTGCTGAAGGCTGTTCCCTGTACTTGGTCAAGGCAGAAACTGGTCTGCAACCATCCATCTGACCCCTTCACCTGCAGTCGGTCGGACAAACTTTTTCCCTTGCTTCACCCACCAGCAATAATTAAACTAGAGATCCTTCCAGATGATGTACCTTTTTGGATTTACATTGCCATCAGAGATTTAAATCAAAATCACTCCCTGTGATTCACTCTGCTCTGTTATAAAGTAGCCCATCAGCAGCTACATTAGTAATTGTGAAAGCTTGTTATATTAAGTAAGATCATCTCACGATGTAATGCAGTATGACACCAAGGTTGGAAGGTGGGTGCCTCCCCACCCAGTGTACGACAGGGCCAAGTAACTCTACACTACATCCAGCTGTTGAAAACAACTCTGCTGAAGATTTATTATTGCTGAAGATTTATTATTGCGAGTCCCCAGGGATGTTGCTTGTGGGACTTCAGCTATGGTAATATTATTGAGTGGAGGACTGATGATGAAGAGGTACTGTCTCCACCTCTAGGCCAGAGCTTCGGATTTGTTTTTTTTTATTTCAAAAATATATTTTATTTGTAAACATATATACATGCATACTCTGTTTGGTTCTTTGTATGCCACTGTACAGAATCGAACTAGCATTGGAATGTGACTCTATCCAGCAAACAAATCAAAGGTATTTGTTACTTGTAGAAGACTTTATTTTCAAATATTTGAGGCATCGGGAGGGTCCGATAACTGAATGGAGCCCCATTTGACTTCAGCTGAAAGACCTCAGGCAATGGTCTTTCCCCACTGCACCTTGGCAGTAGCTGCCCCAAGATATAGTACATCCCTCAGCACATAGTCCTTACCTTGGAATGTGCCAGTCTGGAACAGTCAGTTGAAGTCAACTCCTTGTTCTGGAAGACTGAAAAAATTTCAGGCAGACCAAAGAGCATCTTACACCAAGTTGATGGTCCTCCAGGCGCAGAAGATGTTTGTCTCAGCGAGCGACCCGGGGAATAGACCTTAGAACACAGAGTCCTGCGTTATGGAACTACTAGGGATGAACCTCTTAAAAACCAAGATCCAGGTTTGAGTCCCTCACTGGGGACTTGTCCACCATGGGAAGTGTACTTGGAATGTGGCGAATAGACCTGCAAGTCCTTTCAGTAATCCTGACGGTAGATGAAATAACTCCCCAGAGGACGGTCTCCTGTCACCAAGTCCCCCTGTATTTACATGGGGAGAGTCCTTGACACTGATCCAGCTCCCTCAGAGTCAGCACTCAGAGAACAGAACCTCTGACACCCCTTTTTTTTTTTTACTTCTCTCTTTTGTTCCCACACTACTGCCTGACAGCAATAGTGCTTATTTATCCCCAGCACCCGTGTCGCATGTGTGCAGGTGTCACAGTGAGAAATAACAAGTGCGTAAATCTTTCTTTCTATTTTTTTTTCAGTGAAAAAAAACTCCTGTTCATTTTTTTAAATATATATTTACCCCCACACTACTGCCTAACTGCGGTAGTGCTTATTTTTTCCCCAGCACCCATGGTGTGTGTGTAGATGTGAGACACAGTGAAAGACACAAAGTGCACCAATCTTTATTCAATTTCCACCACCAGGAAGATATGAATAACACCCGAGTGGCCAGTGATAAGCACTGCCCTTCAAACCAAAGGGCAATGCTGTGTGAGCAAAACAGTGATGGGGAGGGTAGGGACTAAATCAAAATAGAGTTGGAGGGGGAAATAATGCACTCCACTCCCTGCGGCGCCCACCTCTCCCTGAACGACTCCAGGGTGTTGGTGGACACCACGTGCTCCTTCTCCAAGGACACCCGGGCCCTAACGTAACCCCGGAAGAGGGGCAGGCAGTCGGCCCTAACTACCCCCTCCACGGGCCAGTTTGGCCAGGCCCAGGAGCAGACCCACGAGGAGGTCCTCGGACCTGCCCTCCCTCCTCCGTACCGGGTGCCCGAAGATCAGGAGCGTGGGACTGAAGTGCAGCCAGAAACAGAGGAGAAGGTTTTTAAGAAAATCAAAAAGGGAGTGCAAACGCCCACACCCAATATATACATGGTCCACGGACTCCACAGCGCCACAGAACAAGCAGTTGGGCTGGGAGTCCGTGAACCACCGCAATCTGCGGTTGCAGGGGACTGCTGCGTGCAGCACCCTCCACCCCAGATCCCCGAGAGAAAGGGGAGGACTCCCGCGTAGAGAGCCCTCCACTGGGGATCTCCACCACCCGGTGGCAAATGGGCACGCCAAGGTGTGTCCGGACGGTGGATGAGGGAGAAGAGGTGGACGGTGTGCAGCAGCAGTCGATACAGGGCCTTCCTTTTTATATCCCTGAAAGGGACAAAATTAAAATTCCGGAGGCGGCTCAGGTTGTGGGGCACAGGCTCCCGCGGGAAGTACGGGACCTTGGGGCCAATGTGAAATTCCGTCCGGGCCGGGGTGAGCGCGAATGGGGTCCCACCGCACACCTGGGCGTCCTCCAACTGGTGCACTACGTCGGGTCCGAGCACCGCCGTTTTAAGGCGTCGGATGGTGGTGGCCACGTACCGGACGTCTACCGCTGCCCTGCTAGCTATGTCCTGCGGCAGCGTCCAGCCCAGGCCCCCGGCACCCAGCACGTCCCCGACCCTGGTCGCCCTCGCCGCCACGGCCCTCCCCTCCGACAGCCACTCGAACCCGCGAGTACGGAGGTGCGGATTCCTGAGCAACGGCCCCCTGACGACAGCCGCTACTCCAGCCGGAGGGTAGGCGCGACGCGATTCGACCATGTTCCAGACAGTGATCAGGTCCTGGTAAAAGACAGGCAGCACCTTGAGGGAGACCTCCAAACCGTCACGGTCGACGAACAGGAGCTGCGTGTCGTAGTTGAGGTTACGCACCTGGCGGAAAAAATACGTCGCCAGGGCGCACCACCTAGGAGGAGGCTCGACGTAAAGGTATCGCCGCAAGGTCTGAAGGCGGAACGTCGCGACCTGGGTGCGGACGCACACCAGCGACTGACCGCCCGCCTCGATAGGGAGACTCAGAACCTGCGCGGCGACCCAGTGCATCTTTTTGTCCCAGAAGAAGTCGACCAACGTTCTCTGGATGTCAGCGACAAAGCCAGGAGGAGGGACCAAAGTGACCAGCCGGTACCACAGCATGGCGGCCACCAGCTGGTTTATGACCAGCACTCGACTCCTGTAAGATAGCACTCGGAGCAGTCCTGTCCAGCGGCCTAGGCGAGCCGAGACTTTGGCCTCCAGCTCCTGCCAGTTGGCCGGCCAGGATTCCTCAGCCGGGCTGAGGTAGACCCCCAGGTAGAGGAGATGGGTGGTACTCCAGCTGAACCCCCGTAACTCCTCCGGCGGAGAGTCCACCCGCCACGGGCCGGCCAGTAGTCCGGAACACTTGGCCCAGTTGATCCTGGCGGAAGACGCCGCCGAGTACACGGCCTGGCACTCGCGCATCCTCCCCAGGTCAGCCGGGTCGGTGAAGGTGAGGAGCACATCGTCGGCGTAGGCCGAGAGGACCACCCCCGTGCCCGCGCCGCGCAGAACCAGCCCCGACAACCTCCTCCGCAAGAGGCGCAGGAAAGGCTCCACGCACAGGGAATACAGCTGGCCGGACAGGGGGCAGCCTTGACGCACTCCTCTCCCGAAGCGAAGGGGCGCCGTTAGGGACCCGTTAACTTTAACCAGACACTCTGCGGCGGCGTACAAAAGTCGGATCCGGGCGACGAACCGCGTCCCGAACCCGAACGCCCGCAGAGTCCCGAGCAGGTACTCGTGATCGACCCTGTCGAACGCCTTCTCCTGGTCGAGAGACAGGAAGGCGCTCGGCAGACCAGCCCGTCGACAGAAATGGATCAGGTCCCGGACCAGGTGGACGTTGTCGTGTATCCTCTGGCCCGGGACCGTGTAGGACTGGTCCGGGTGAATCATGTGGGCCAGCACAGAAGCCAGGCGAGAAGACAACACCCTGGCGAAGATTTTGTAGTCCGTGCTGAGGAGGGAGACCGGACGCCAGTTCTTCAAAGAACGAAGGTCCCCCTTCTTCGGCAGCAGGACGATGACCGCCCTGCGCCAAGAAAGGGGCAGCTGTCCGGCATTTAGACACTCCCCCAGGACCTGTGCGTAGTCGTTCCCCAGGACGTCCCAGAACGCCCTGAAGAACTCCACAGTCAGCCCGTCCAGCCCCGGGGTTTTGCCCCTCGAGAGCCGGTCGAGGGCGCCGGTCAGCTCCTCTAAAGTGACGGGAGCGTCGAGCCTTCCGGCGTCCTCCGGGCCGAGCTGCGGCAGGTCCTCCCACAGAACTCTGCGAGCATCCTCGCTGGACGGATCCGGAGAGAACAGAGCCGTGTAATAGTTTCGGACGTGGGCCCTGACGCCCTCCGGATCCGAGACGAGGGACCCGTCGTCGGCCAGCAGCACAAGGAGCTGCTGACGGGTGCCGCGCCTTTTTTCCAGCGAGTAGAAGAAGGGGGAGCCGCGGTCCAGGTCCTGCAGGAGCTGGATCCGCGACCTCACGTACGCGCCCCGAGCCCCGACGAGCTGCAGGTCCCGGAGCGCGGCCTTCTTCTCTTCGTACACCCCGCGCAGGGCCGGGTCCATGTCGGGCTGACCGAGGCGTGACTCCAGGTCGAGCATCTCCCTCTCCAACTCCACGATCCTGGATTTCCGCCTCTTGGTCGACCCCCTCGCGTACTCCTGACAGAAGACGCGGACGTGAGCCTTGCCCACGTCCCACCATAGCCTCAGGGAGGGGAAGCTTCCCCGCTTCCTTCTCCAGCCGGCCCAGAAACGACGAAACGAGTCCCGGAACCGCTCGTCCTCCAGCAGCAGGTTGTTAAAGTGCCAGTACGCGGAGCCGAGCCTGGCGCCGAACGGAAGGAGTTCCGCCCACACCAGGTGATGGTCCGTGCACGACACCTGCCGCGTGGAGGCCTTCGGAAAACAGGAGGCGTACGCCCGCGAAACGTACAGGCGGTCGATTCTGGACGCTCCGACCCCAGGCCTCACGAAGGTGAAGGCGATGGAGTCGGGATGGAGATTCCGCCAGACGTCCACCAGGTCGAAGGACTTGACCAAGTCCCCCAACCTCTTCCCCGACGCACAGCCAGTGCGGGTACCGCCGTGGTCCCTGCCCTCGAGGACGCAGTTAAAATCTCCCCCGAGGACGACGCACTGGTTCTCGTCGATGGAAGCCAGATGAGTGGACAGTTCTTCGAAGAAGCTCGCTTGCCTCGGCCCGGCCAGGGGAGCGTATACGTTCACCAAGTGAAGCACCGCGCCCCCCAGCCGAACCGTCAGGTGAAGCAAACGGCCTGGCACCGGCTCCCTGACCCCCAAGATCTCGGGCTGAAAATGCGGGGCCAACAGGATAGCCACCCCGCCAGATCTGCGGGTGAGGTGACTCATGTAGACCCCCCCTCGCCACTCCAGGAGCCAGGTGGCTTCGTCTCCCGGGGTAGTGTGGGTTTCTTGCAGGAAGCACACCGCATACCTCCCGTCCCGAAGGACCGAGAGGGTCTGGAATCTGCGCTGTGACTCCCTGCTGCCGTTGATGTTGAGGCTGGCTATAGTAGTCTCCATGTCGGAAGCATTGTGCTACCACCACCAGTACAGTTAAAAAACAAGTACAATTACTGGGAGGACGAGGGAGGGGCACAGGAGTCCCTCGCCCTCACCAGGAGTGCCCCCAGGAAGTTCCTGACTCGCTTTCGCTCGTTGACGTCGAGCCCAGGCGCCTGGCGAGCAGCGTGGGCCGACCAATAAACTTTTTCAAAAGAGCTCCAGCGGTCGAGCGCCAGTTGGGCTCTATCCCGGCGACCTCGAGTTTCCTCGACAAATTCCCGGAGTTCCTCGAGGGGGATGAGGGGGAGATCGGCGGGGGGCACCTGGGACTCAAAAACGTCACTGCAGACGGAGTCCGCGTCGTCCCCGGTGTCCGCCACCGATCCCGAACCCTCCTCCGGGAGGTCGCCCTCGGTCGCTGACCCCTCCCCCACCGAGAGGATGGGGGCTGGTCCGGCGCCGCCAACAGGCCTCGAACCCCCGGCGACCCCACCCCCAGGGTCACCGGCGGTACCTTCCTCGGCGCACCCCGTCCCGGAACGCCCCGAGTTCGGGTCGTCGGGCGGCGGAGGCTCGGGGCCCCGCTCTCCTCCCGACACCGGGACGCCTGGCTCCTCGGGGAAAAGGTCATCCCCCAGGAAAAGATCGTCCCCCAGGGCCAAGGCTCCTGGAAAAACAGTCTGGGAGGGAGGAGCGGGGATAACACCTACCTCCCCTCCGCCGCTCGGCGACCCAGTAAAGGGTCCTTTGTCGACGCCCGCACCGCGGTCGTCGTCGGGCAGGTCAGGCCGCGGTGCGGGATCGTTGGAGGGTCCCGAGGGGCAGCGCCGCCGGCGCGCTGCAGGACTGTCTCTCCCCTCCAAGGGCCAGCCCCTCTTCCCCAGAGAGACAGGGGGGGATTTATGGGCCTTTCCCTCCCCGCCCGCCTTGGTGGTCATGGGGCCTGAGGCCCCTCCCCCCAGCCTTTCCCGGAATACGATTGGCTGGGGGAAGGCAGTGGGCGTGGCCAGGGTGGGGAGGGTCAGCCGTGTCACTTCCTGCCCCGCCCCTGGTTTATCAGGTGACGGCGGGCGGGGCAGGGGCCCAGTTCCCTCTCCGGGGCCCGGAGACACGGTGGCTGCGGGAGATTGGGCAGCAGTGGTCCCCCCCAGGTTAGTGCCAGGGTGTGGCTGGGCGGGGCAGGGCTCGGGCTCGGGGTCCCCGGGGCCAGGTGTTGCAGGGCCTGGGGCAGGCGTCGCAGCCCCAGGGGTTTCTCCGTCGGGGTGGGGGTTGGATGTGGGCTCAGTGGGGTCAGGGTCGGGTACGGGTTCGGGGGTTTGGGGGTCAGGGTTCCCGCGCCGGGGCGACGATGGCACGGCCGCAAGGGCATTGTCGTGCCGGGGCGGGGCAGGTCGTGGGCTGGGTGTCGGGGATGGGGATAGGGTGGTCTCCCCGTGGGCGGGCCTGACGCGTCGCGCCTTCCTGAGCGCCTTCCGGCCGGCTGGACGCTCACCCCCCTCCCTGCCGGAGGCTGGAGGATCGGAAGCCTCCGGCTCAGGCTCCGGTGCCGGGGCCTGTGGTGTTGACTTTGGGGGAGGGGGAGTGGGTGCGGCGGCACCACCGTCAGCCGTTGGTGAGGGCTGGGCGGCCTTCTGGGTGGGGCAGTTTCTTCTAATGTGCCCCACCTCGCGGCACAGGTGGCACCGCACGCCGTCCGCCGTCCAGAAGGCGCGGTAGGCCGCGCCCTCGTGGAGGAGGGTAAAGGAGCCCTCCGTGACCTCCTCCCGGGCCAGGCAAATAAACACCTGGCGTCGGAAGGAGTAGATGTGACGGAGGGTGGGGCCCTTCAGGCCGAGCAAGAGCGGCTGGATCCCTGACCGGATCTCCCCCAAGGTGGTGAGGTGGAGAAGAAGGAGCTCTCTGGAAATGAAGGGCGGGACGTTGGAGATCACGATCCTCTGGGCTGTAACCTCCAAAGGGTCGACGGGCAATTGTGTCCCGTCCACAGTGAGGCCCCTCTCCACGGCCAGGTGGACCGCCTGCTCAGTCTTCAGGAAAAACACGGCCTTCCCGTACATCGGGGCCGCAGCAACGATGGCCAGTGGGCCGACCACACTAGCCATGGCCTTGTTGCAGGCCTCGATGGACATATTGGGGTAGGGGTAGGCCTTGACCCCCAGGCGTTTGGTTAGGTGCCTGGGTGAGGCCCAGGCTGCAGCTCCAAAAGTAGGCCCAGGACTCAAAGCTCTCACCTCCTTCTGCTTCTGCCTCCTCCTCCTCTTCTTCCTCCTCCTTCCTTCCTTCAGCACTCTGGATGTGGGGCAGCTGGTCCAAGGACAGTCCCCTTCCTCTCAGACCCCTTCAAGGAGGAGAGTCCTTCCACGTGTGCACACACACACTGATCCAACTCTCAAGATAGGAAAACACCCGGGTGGCCAGTGATGAGCAGTACCCTTCACATCAAAGGGCAATGCTGGATGCTCCTTTTTCTTTTTTTTTTCCCCCAGCAACATGTTGTGTGTATGTGCAGGTGTGAGACACAGTGAGAGACACAAGGTGTATGAATCTTTCTTCCTGGTGGTAGAAATTTGAATAAAGGAGTCACCCGAGTGCCCAGTGATGAGCAGTACCCTTCACATCAAAGGGCAATGCTGGACACTCCTTTTTCTTGTTTTTTTCTCTTCCTTTTTTTCTCTTAACCCCCACGCTACCACCTAAGTGCGGTAGTGCTTATTTTTTCCCCAGCACCCATGGTGTGTGTGTGCAGGGGACGCTCCTTTTTATATGTCAGCCAGGGCTCCCTGATTGGACTGGATTTTATAAGGTCCACCTGTCTGACCTTCTTACAGTGATAGTAAGACAGAGAGTGTTTCCTGGTCAGCTACTCTACAGAAGGCAATGACAAAATAGTGCAGCACATTACCCAGAAGGATGCACCAATCTGTTTGAAGTCATTGGTCCAAACCTTGGTAGTAAGCATGGATCAAAAGACAGACAATACCATTGTCTGATGATTGGATTCTCATTGACATTTGTGTGGTTGTTATATTATTTGCCAGCGATCAGCCCAAGCCTGAATATTGGCCAAACTTTCCTGCATACAGCCATGTATCAGTATCATTGACATATTCAGTATCTGAGGAGTCATGAATGGTGCTGAACATTGTGCAGTCATCAATGAACATCCCCACATCTGACCGTATGATAGAGGGAAGAATTATTGATGAAGCAGCTGAAGATGGTTCAGCCAAAGAGACTACCCTGAGAAACTGCTGCAGAGATGTCCTGGGACTGAGATGATTGACCACTAACAACACAGCCATCTTCCTTTGGAACCAGGTATGATTCCAGCTAGCGGAGAATTCTGTGTTGGATTCCCATTAACTCAACAGTGTTACTCTGGCCTCTCAGTACCATACTCCGTCAAATGCTGCCTTATGTCCAGAGGAGCCACTCTTACAATCTCCTGGAATTGAACAGTTTTTTTAGACCGTGATAAATGAGACTTGGAGATGTGTGATGAAGATAACAACTCCTGGAGATTACAGTGGGTCAGGCAGCCCCCATGGAGAGAGAGAGCAAGCTAACATTTTGAGTCAAGGTGCCTCTTCAACAGAGCTGAAGTGAAATGTGGAGGTACAGCATTTATGCTCCAGTTTGAGGGGGGTGGGGGCACTCGGGGTAGGGTGCTAGTGGAGAAAAGGTGTTAGTAGTTTACGTTAAATGGTTGGAATGTGAGAATGGCAGAACAATCGTGTGTCTCCTGCCAGACTGACAAGGACAGTAAGTGGCACTTTACAGCCTCCCGAATGTAAGATTGAGTTCAACACCTTTAAATTGTGGGTGAACATGAGGACTGCAGGTGCTGGAGATTCGAGTTGAGAGTGTGGTGCTGGAAAAGCACAGCAGGTCAGGCAGCATCCGAAGAGCAGGAGAGTTGACGTTTCGGGAATGGCTTTTGCCTGAAACATCAATTCTCCTGCTCCTTGAATGCTGCCTGACCTGCTGTGCCTTTCCAGCACCACACTCCCAGCCTTTAAATTGTGAATCATTTTATTTCCTGTCTTTTAGCTTGTTATCATGTCCTTCCCTCCCCTCCCCCACCCAATGGGACTGTCTGTCCTTTCAAGTCTGGCAGGAGATATGCATTGTTCAGCTATTCTCACTTTCCAATCACTTAATCTGAACTATCAATATCTTTTCTCCATCAGCATCCTACACCCACTACCCCCCCCCAGCTACACACTCCCCCCCCCCCACCCCCCCAAACCTCAGGAGCAAAAATGCTGTCCCCTCCAGGCTTTATTTCCGCTTTGATGAAATGACATCTAGACTCAAAACGTTAACTTGCTCTCTCTCCATGGATGCTGCCTGACCAGCTGTGATCACCAGCAATTTGTTCTCTTCCAAGCAGATTCCAGCATCTGCAGTACTGTGTTCCTACTTGGAGATGTGTGGGCCCGGTGAAACTAATCCTGTTGCCCTGCTCCTAGTCACGGATACATGACTATAGGACAATGGTACTTTTTCTGTTTTAAATGAAAGTACACATCCAAAAGAGAACTTACTGATTAGATTGAAAAGTATTTGAGATATCGGACTGAGAAGGTAAATCCATTCCTTAGTAGACTTAAGGAATTACTCTGAGCCTGTTCAGAGTGACATGCGATAAGTCACTAATTGGATTTTTAGCATATCAAAAACACAAAATTGTGGTAGCCTAACAATAGCAAGACTTGAGATAAAGTTTAAAGCTTATCAGTTTGGCTCTATTGATGTCTCAGAGATAAACTGTGTGTCACCTTGAACACTGAAAACCAGAAAGGTGCCAGGTTTGATTGGAGTCTGCACTGATGGAGCTTCTAGATAAACAGTGTTTCTCCACTGCTTTTGGACTCCTGGAGAATGGGTGCAGCTGCCATCGTCACACTCTCTCACTGACTTTATTGATTACAATGACTCTGTATTGACTATTTACTATCATAGAGTTGTAAAGCACAGAAAGAGGCCATTGCAATCTTCAAAACGCAATCTACTTAGGCACAGAATCAGCAGAGGTGTGATGACCTGAATGGCCTCCATCTGACTTCATCATTCTTTTCAAATCCATCTATGACCTCATGCCTCCCTATCTTTCTCTGTAATCTCCTCTAGCCTCTCATTATAATGGCTCCATTACTGGGGGCAGTGCCTTCGGTTGCCTCAGTCCTAAGTTCTGGAATACCCTGCTTGTATTTTCACTGTCTGTTGTTTTTTTTCTTTTAAGACTGTCCTTGTAGCCCACTTTGAGCTTTTGGTCATTCAACCTCATAGAACATTACAGTGCAGTACAGGCCCTTTAGCCCTCTATGTTGCACCGACATGTCTAGATGTACATCACACTTTAGTTCATAATGTGAAGCACAATTGAGACTTCTGTTATATTAAAGCACAACATAAACGTACAGTATTCTTGTTATTCTAGCCATTCTATGATAAACCCAGATAAAGTTTGACCCCAGTCAGAATATTGTGTCAGGTTCTGGGCAGTACATTCCTAAGAAGGGTGTAAAGGTTTTGAAAGGGGTACAATAGTGGTTTACTGAAATAGTCTTTTCAATGAGGGATTCCAATTATGTGGGTAAACTAAAGAAACAAGAGCAGATTTGATTGGGTTTTCTGAAATCACAAATGATTTAAATGGGAAATTGGTCAGCACGGTGGCTTAGTGGTTAGCACTGCTACCTCACAGCACTAGGGACCCAGGTTCAATCCCAGCTTCAGGCAGCTCTCTTTGTGGAAATTTCCATGTTCTCCCTGTCTGTGCGTGGATTTCCTTCCACAATTCAAAGATGTGTAGGGGAGTGAGTCTGGTGGGATGCTCTCCGAAGAGTTGGTGTGGACTTGTTGGGCTGAATGGCCTGTTTCCACCACCTGTTTCCATTCTATGAAAATCAAAAAAAAAAGGTCAGCTCTTTGCAGGTGTTAGGTTGACATTAACTGGTAAACATCTCCTGTTATTGGTCTCAAAAATATCAAGCACACTTATAAACATAAAATGTACTGTTTCAAACTAGTTTGACTTGCTTAGCAGAATGATAGAAATGAGTCATTACAAGGAAGTCAAACAAAATTCCTTGGTATTGCATTTTAAAGAGCAGTGATCTTCCTGGTTTAGTTGGTAAATGCCACTCCAAAGTGGGCAAAGCCGATAGAGATTTTGAAGGATCCTTTTCTGCTGCAGCAGCTGGTCGCACCTGGGAACTATATTCCCCCATCCACAAGATGTACAGCAGCAACAGCATAAAGCTTCCTGCGCAGCACCTTCACCATCTGGAAAGACAAGGGCAGAGGTACATGGGAATGCTACCACCACCGGCATGTTCTCCTCCAAGCTACCACTCACCATCCTGCCTTGGAAACATATCACCGTTCCTTCATTGTCCCTGGGTGGAAATCCTGGAATTCCTCCCCGATGGTATTCATAGCGCTCGGACTGCAGTGGTTCACGAAGGTAGCTCATCACCACATTCTCAGGGGTAATTAACAAATGCTGGGTTTGCCTACGTGCTTAAATCCCAAGAGTCAACCGAAAAATGTATAGACATGCTACACAAAGCCTCTGTGTCCTCAGGTTAAAAGGCAGACATATTTGCCAATATCTCTTGTTCTGGTCACTGTTCAAATGATCCCCAACAAATCTGTGGTTGGCTATAATACTCTGCTGATGCCAACTGTAATTAAATATATTCCCGGAGGTTTTACTCTTCAGCCACTGATCACCCAATGCATCCATCCTTGTGACACACTGTTTTCTGACATCAGTTAGGAAAAGAAGACATTGATCAAACAATAATATGATGCTTGACTGTCGAGTGATTGCTTCCCACCCCATCCATTTCAGTATTTTTATGAAGTAGTTTAGAGAAAACTTTGTAGAAAAAGAAACAGTCTATTTTGAAATGTTTTTTCTCCAGTGTGGCTCATGGCCATGTTCTGGGGACTGAAGTTCAATTCCTGCAGATTCAAGGCCAACCAACAACACTAGCTCAGTGAGCTTGATTTGAATTTCCTCTCTGGGTTGTGAGATTGTGGGTTGAAATCCCAATCAGGACTGGAGCAGACTTTTTTCCCCCCTTTTACTCTACCAAGACAAAGCCAGCATTTGTTGCCGAACTGCCCTGGAACTGAGTTTGGGAGGCCTAATCAAGGGGCAGTCAAGAACAATGCTCTGTCTAGTTTTTTTTTGCACATGCAGCACAAGCAGAAACCAAAGTGCCAGTACACTGCGTTGCACTGAAACTCCAAATGGCTCCGAGGATTGAGAATTAACCATATTGCTGTGGATCGGGTCAGACGTAAATGGATCAGATCTAGGTAGGATTTGAACTCGAGTCCTCAAACTATTATCCTCTGTCTTTTTTGTTAATTTAGTGGCATTACCACTATGTTGCTACCTCTCCCCAGTTTGGATGAGCTACAAAGTACAGATTGAAAGAATCCTTTGGCTGAATCATTAACTTGAGATCCTGACTGCTTACTGTTAGAAGTGCTAGGCTAGAGCTCTCCTATTAGCATAGCCAAAACCCTTAATACTTATTTCTTCTGTTCATAGATGTCACATCTTTCTGTGTGCATACTGGCTACCACTGCTTAAGGGCATTAATTATACTTCAAAGTAACTGTGCAAGTGGCTCTGTGAGATGGTGCTGAGAAGTGCTCTCATTCTTGTATTAATGTATGCCTTTCTTCTTGGCTTGCAAGTACTTATTGTTTGAGTTCAGGCATGAAGATTAGTCATAAGTGACCCTCCAGAACTTGAGCAGAAACATCTCAGCTGACATCCCAGTCTCGTATTGAGGGAGATGGAAAGTTGTCAAAGGTCTTTCAAGTGAGATGTTAAACCAAAGCCCCATCTGACCTCCCAGTTGGTGCAAAACATCCTGATTTTGAAGCTGAGTAAGAGATTCCATCCTATTGTGTTGATCAATATTTATCCCCCAATCACATCATGGTTTGTGCTATGTGGAAATAAACTGCTGAATTCTGAAATTACAGCAGGGACTTGTGATGATGCTGCCACTTTAACAAAGTTATTTTGTCTGTGTTTTTTCAAGAGGGGTTGTAAAGGCAGAGGTGCTGAAATGTCTGGAAGTGGCTGCTTTCAACAAAGGTAGGAGGGTGGACAGTTCTCCCAGTTCAGGTTTCTTCTCAGTTTGGTTTGTTTTAGCCGGCAGTCAGAACCTCCTGGTAGCAGGGAAGCAGCTACAGTGAAACAAGGTTCTACGCTTCAATGGATGTTTCTTGCGTGAACCTTCTCTCTGAAATCTCTCCTGTCTATAAGAACCTGTGTTTGAATTTGCCTTTTGCCAAGCTGTGTACTTATGGGATGTTGCAGGGATTGGAACAGCTCCTTCATAAGTTACAATATTGTGTTGGTTGGTTTTCAAATAGTTAAGCTATTTTAAATTCTGTTTTTCTTTTGCTCATATTTCAACCATCATGTGTAAATAAATTCTGTTTCGCTTATAGCCAGGAAGTTTGACCAGCTGCATCACTCCTGGAGTATCCACTTTACATCTGCCTTTTCAAAATAAAGAATGTGAAGGTCTGGGTTTAAGAAGGGTGGTAAAGACAAGCCAGGGAACTATAGACCGGTGAGCCTGACCACGGTAGTGGGCACGTTGTTGGAGGGAATCCTGAGGGACAGGATGTACATGTATTTGGAAAAGCAAGGACTGATTAGGGATAGTCAACATGGCTTTGTGCATGGGAAATCATGTCTCACAAACTTGATTGAGGTTTTTGAAGAAGTAACAAAGAGGATTGATGAGGGCAGAACAGTAGATGTGATCTATATGGACTTCAGTAAGGCGTTCGACAAGGTTCCCCATGGGAGACTGATGAGCAAGGTTAGATCAGGAATACAGGAAGAACATTTGGATACAGAACTGGCTCAAAGGTGGAGGGTTGTTTTTCAGACTGGAGGCCTGTGACCAGTGGAGTGCCACAAGGATCGGTGCTGGGTCCTCTACTTTTTGTCACTTACACAAATGATTTGGATGCGAGCATAAGAGGTACAGTTAGTAAGTTTACAGATGATACCAAAACTGGAGGTGTAGTGGACAGTGAAGAGGGTTACCTCAGATTACAACAGGATCTGGACCAGATGGGCCAATGGGCTGAGAAGTGGCAGATGGAGTTTAATTTAGATAAATGTGTGGTGCTGCATTTTGGGAAAGCAAATCTTAGCAGGACTTATACACTTAATGGTAAGGTCCTAGGAAGTGTTGCTGAACAATGAGACCTTGGAGTGCAGGTTCATAGCTCCTAGAAAGTGGAGTCACAGGTAGATAGGATAGTGAAGAAGGTGTTTGGTATGCTTTCCTTTATTGGTTAGAGTATTGAGTACAGGAGTTGGGAGGTCATGTTGCGGCTGTACAAGACATTGGTTAGGCCAGTGTTGGAATATTGTGTGCAATTCTGGCCTCCTTCCTATCGGAAAGATGTTGTGAAACTTGAAAGGGTTCAGAAAAGATTTACACGGATGTTGCCAGGGTTGAAGTATTTGAGCTATAGGGAGAGGCTGAACAGGCTGGGGCTGTTTTCCCTGGAGCGTCGGAGGCTGAGGGGTGACCTTTATAGAGGTTTACAAAATTATGAGGGACATGCATAGGACAAATAGACAAGGTCTTTTCCCTGGAGTGGGGGAGTCAGAACTAGAGGGCATAGGTTTAGGGTGAGAGGGGAAAGATATAAAAGAGACCTAAGGGGCAACTTTTTCATGCAGAGGGTGGTACGTGTATGGAATGAGCTGCCAGAGGAAGTGGTGGAGGCTAATACAATTGCAACATTTAAGAGGCATTTGGATGGGTATATGAATAGGAAGGGTTTGGAGGGATACGGGCTGAGTGTTGGCAGGTGGGCCTAGATTGGGTTGGGATATCTGGTCAGCATGGACGGGTTGGACCGAAGGGTCTGTTTCCATACTGTACATCTCTATGACTCTATGATTTTATGAGCTGCCTTCTTAAACGTTTTGAGGGGGTCTGGCCTGGTCTACACTTCAAAAAGCATAATACTTCAGAGTGTGTCAATGACTGTATTCATGTTAATGGACATCTTCCTTCTCTCTTTCCTTGTTCTTTTTCTCTTCCTTTCCTTCCTCCCTCCCAGTTTTGAAATTCATATTTTTTTCTCTCATCTATCCTTAGTAACTATCCCTGTTACCAGCATTTTACCTCATACCGGATCCCATTCAACGACCTCCCTGTTGCTCAATCACCTTCAGTGGGACCCATTTCAGCACTGTCTCAATTTAAAAATTCTCGTCCATGTTATCAAATTACTCAATGTCCTTTCTCTCTGCTCTCCATATCATGCAATTTCCACCAGCATTATAGCTTTCCAAGGTTTCTGCATTCTGTCATTGCTAACCTCTTTGAGACAGTTACTGGCAGGAGGGACTAAATTGGGTTGGGATATCTGGTCGGCATGGATGAGTTGGACAGAAGGGTCGGTTTCCATGTTGTACATCTCTATGACTCAGTGACTTTATAATTTCCTGATTTTAATTGGGCAACATGCCCAAGCCCAATGTCTAAGCTTTGGAATCCCTTCCCTAAAGGTGGCACATATCAGTGCAGATTGCCATTGTTAAAATGTTTTTAAAGACAACTGCTGGCTTCAGGAATAAAAATGTACATCATCCGACATCACTTACAGATGACGCAACGCCGTTTCCACAATATGTGTCCTTTTTAATGTGATTGGCATGTTTGTAAAATATTTGTGGCACTTACATTTTCTTTCTCAAGGGGTGACAAATAGAATTTTAAACAAAATGAAAGGTGAACATCACTTGTCATGAGCATGTCTTATTATGTTCACATGAAAGTAATACCTTCACCACATCAAAAGGGTGAATCAAGGATCTTCTCTGTTACTTCCTGCCCAGGTACAGTCTCCAATATGTTGAATATCTGACTCCAATGGAGATTTATAGAGAACATCAGAAGACAGCTGTGGATACAGGAAAAATTCCATTATAGTTTCAGATAATCTTTCTCACCAAGTGGCATAAGTCTGAAATTTTTCTGCTTCTCTTTTGAGTGTTCTGTTTATACAACAGGCGCTTGTTAGAAAACATGGAAAGAATCATTTGAATAAGTTAGGCAAATGTTGGAATGGGAACTATATTCATTAAGGGAACAAATGCTTCTCTGTATCCCAATAAACTGAACAAATAGTTCTTTAAGCTGTTTCCATGTTGGTTGTGGCACTCTTTCAGCGCTGTACGATTCCCATTCTTATAACCAGTCAGCAACCCCTGGGAAAATTTGTATACTTGTGAACTCTTGCCAACAGGAAGCCTTGGTAATGAAAGAAATGTCCTTGTCCTCCGCTTTGGTTTAGTAGTAACATTATCGTCTATTTGCCAACTGTGGGTTCAAACACTGCACTGTTCGAGATGCTGTCTTTCAGACAAAACGGTCAACTCAAGACCTCTGAGGTGGAAGTAAAGGATATTGTGCATTACACAAAGTAGAGCTTCTCATTTATCCCTCAACCAATATTGCAAAAAAACAGTTTGCTGACTTTTTCCCTCAAGGTTTTACATGGCTTGAGTGTGCATCCTGCATCTACAAGGAATTGCACAGGATATCCTATATAAACCAGACGATACAGTCCAACTGCTCCATGCCAGTCACTACAGCCTCGTTAATGTTCTCCTCATCTAACTCAAACATTTTAACCATTTATTCCCCTCTCCTTCAAATGTTTGCCTAGCTTTCCCTTAAATGTAACTATACTAATCACTTAAACCTACCCCTGTGCTAACAACTCTCACATTCTCACCGCTCTCTGGGTAAGGACGTTTCTTCAGAATTCCTTACTGGCTTTCTTGATTATTTTATGTTGTTGGCCTCCAGTTAGGCTCTTCTCTATGACAGGAAACATTCTCTGTCAAAGCCTTCCATCATTTTAAGTATCTCAAGCTTCTTTTTTCAAATTCAAAAAGACCTAGTCTTCTCAGTCAATCCTTTCCTGATACATTTCTCCATGCACTTCTGGTATCATCTTTGTAAAGCTTGTCTGAACCTTCTCCAGCCTGTCTGTATCCTCTCCATAATATAATGACCAGAATTGTACACATAATGTCTGTGCTTTTCACTGCTGGCCCTCGAGAAATAAAGCCTAGAGCTTAATTTTTTTAATGCCCTTGCTAATCTGTGGCGCAACTGTTAGTGTCTTTTGGTAACCTGGGATCTCTTTCATCCTTTTACACTTCCTAGAGTTGCGTTTCCAAACAGTAAATGATCTCTTTATCCTTCCTACCAACATGTGCTGCCTCGTATTGATCTATGCTGAACTGTGTTTCCCAATCTTTGAGTTTATTAATGTCATCTTGTAATTTGCTCCAATCCTCCTTAATATGGACTATCCACCCAACTCCTCCAATATTGTCTCATCCCTAAATTTACAAAAATGTAAACTACACTTCCAAATTCGTCCATTAGCTGGAAGCTGATTTGGGTGTCCTAAAGTCAATGTAAATGTTTGTTATTTCTTCAGTGTATCCTGGTACATTTACCTGTCACACAAGTTTGGATGAGGAAGTCTGAATGATGAAAGTTAGTGGAGAGTTTCTCAGTGTTAAAGCAACGTCAGTGCTTTGTTAGGTTAATGTGAATTCACTAATAATGCATTCAATACATCCCAGAAGTTTGCATAACAAGATGAAATAGCAGTAATAAAGTAAAGGAAGATTTCAATATTATGAGTTGGACTTTAGGGTTTGATTTGTACAATTCAACTCTATGATTCTATGACTTATTGTGGCTTTTCACAAGAAGTTAAGAGGGACCCAAATTTTCAAATCACTTTTCTTTTTTATAGATATTTTTATTGGAAATTTAACATTTTTACAAGTTTACAAAAATAAACTAAAATCCCAAGTACAAACATTGATAAACAATTAAATCTTAAATAAATAATAACCAAAATTTAACAAAAGAAAAATACCGAGAGAAAAAAAACAAAACTCAACTAACTACTAATCTAACCTACAACTAACCAGCGTGTATAATTAAGTCTCTTACATTTTTCAACTAAGAGAAAGAAAAAAAACCAACGGATAACACACAAATTGGATAGTGAGATACATGCTCGGAATGTGTTAACATCAAATGTAACAAAACCAGTATTCGTGCGGGATTCCTCTCCCAAGAGGCCCCGGACCAGCCAGCTTTGTAATCTCAATTAAATAAAAGTCCTTGTTTGAATAGCCGAAATATCTGTATTTATATAATTCAAGAAGGGCTGCCATATTTTATTGAATAATTTGGTCTTACGGTGCACCATATTTGTAAGGAAGTCAAGGGGAATACATTCCATGATTAATCTGTGCCAATTTGAAAGTCCAGGGGGACCCTCAGCCACCCAGTTTACCAAAATATTTTTCCTTGCACAGAAAGAGAGAATAGAAAATAATCTCTTCCCGTGCATATCCAGGGAGGGTAAGTTCGAAAAGCCCAAAAGGAGAGATACAGGGTCCACTTTAATTTCTGTTCCTAAAATTTCTGTCAGGGTACTTGCTACTTTAGTCCAGTATCTACGGATCTTATCACAGGTCCATAGGCAATGTACAAGAGTGCCCACCTCTATTTTACATTTGGGACACATTGGAGATGCTCCTGCCTTAAATTTTGCCAATCGATCCGGTGCTATATGGGCCCTATGAAATATCTTCAGCTGGATAGCCTGGGTTCTGTTACAGATCGTGATTCTTCTGGTGTTTTCTCAAATGTCATTCCATGTTTCTATAGAGATTTCTAGTCCCAAATCCTGATCCCATGTTTTAAGCAGATTGTCCATATCTCCCGATATTTCATCATGTAATAAATGATAAATAATACTGACGGAAGATACCCCCATTGGCCATAGCTCTCTACGTTCTCTATCTGATTTATAAAGACTATCTAATAACGTAGTCATCTTCTGTATGTAATCTCGAATTTGGAAGTATTGAAAGAGATCTCCATTAGGTAATCCAAATTTCTGACGCAGCTGTTGAAAAGACATCAGGACCCCTTCTTTAAACAGATCCCCTGAACATGAGATACCCCTGGATCTCCAGAGTTTGAAAGTGGCATCTGTAAACCCCGGTTGGAATCCCCCTACTCCCACTATCGGAGCACAGGGGGATGTTTTATGTGAGTTGCCCTCATTTTGCTGCATTATATTCCAAGCTTTAATTGTGTTTAGTATTATAGGGTTTTTACAGTGATCCATAATGATTTTCCTCTTGTCTGAAAATAAAAGGTTAATAAGTGGGCATTTTACTTGAGAAGCCTCGATGTCCAGCCAGATTGATTGCGGGTCAGACAAGACCCAATCAGCTATGTAACTTAATAGGGAACTTAACTGATATTTCCTAAAATCTGGAAAATCCAATCCTCCCCTTGCCTGTGGAAGCTGTAGCTTCTTCATCTTAATGATTCCAGATAAAGGAACCCAACCAGCCATATAATTTACATAGTGCCAGCCTCGGCAGCATCACCGGAAGCATTCTCATAGGGTATAGGAGACGGGGCAGGACATTCATTTTAATTAGTGCTATTCTACCCAGCCAGGAAATTGGAAGGTATTCCCATCGCTGGAGATCCTGCCCTTTTCCTCTCCAGTAAATGCACAAAGTTAGCCTTGTATAACTGACCAAATACTGGGGTAATAAAAATGCCTAAATATAAGAAACCCTCCAGGGACCACCGAAAGGGAAAGTGGGATCCGTCCACTAAGTGGGGTATACTAGCAAGGCCACCCATTGGCATAGCCTCCAATTTTGAGAAGTTAATTTTATAGCCTGAGAATGCACTAAATGTATTAATAACTTGGATTAAGCGAGGCACGGACATCAGAGGATTACTGAGAAATAGAAGACCATCATCTGCATAAAGGGTAATTTTATGTTTACCTGTACCAATCCTCGGGGCTGTTATATTAGGATCAGCCTGTATAGCTTCTGCTAGTGGTTCAATTATTAGCGTAAATAACAATGGCGAGAGAGGACATCCCTGACGGCAGCCCCTACCCACACTGAAGCTATCTGACCCTAATCCATTGGTAATCACAACTGCTTTGGGATCACTATACAATGTTGAGACCCATTTGGTAAACACCTGTCCAACGCCAAACCTTTCCAATGTGTAAAACAAATATGACCATTCAACCCTATCGAATGCCTTTTCCACATCTAATGGGACTACTACTCCCGGTATCTTTCCCTGATGACAGGCTTGAATCATATTCAAAGCCCTTCTAATATTATTGGATGATCTATGGCTCCTAATAAACCCCGTCTGATCCTCCTTTATGATATGTGGCAGTACCCTTTCTAGTCTCAATGTTAACGTTTTAGAAAGGATTTTAAAATCTACATTTAGCAAGGATATTGGTCTGTATGATGCGCAATCTTCTGGGTCCTTTCCTTTTTTAAGGATAAGAGAGATGTTCGCCTCTTTCAGCGAAGGCGGGAGACAGCCCTGACTGTATGCGTGGTTATACATGTCCATAAATGGACCAGCCAATATTCCTATAAATTCTTTATAGAATTCAGCTTGAAAACCATCCGGGCCAGGTGCCTTACCGCTCTGAAGTTGCCTGATTGTGTCAAGTATTTCTTGGATTGTTAGGGGAACATTTAAGACTGATACCTGTTCTGGAGTTAGGTCCGGAAAGGTCAAATTTTTAAAAAATGACTGCATCCTCCTAGTCCTGTCTTCACAATCCTGCAATTTATATAAATCAGAATAAAATTTTCTAAAGAAAATGCTTAATTGCGTTAATCCTTTTATGATCATGAGTCAGAATACCCGTACTTTCCTTGATAGAGGTGATAGTTTGAGGGGCCTTTTTATTCTTTGCAAGAAATGCTAAGTATCTACCCGGTTTGTTGCCAAATTCATATAACTTTTGTTTTGCAAATAATATTTCCCTCTTAGCCGTTTGGGTAAGCGTGGTGTTTAGAGCTGTCCTTAGGGCCGTAATCCTTTGATAATAGAAGGTCTGTCAGCGTATGCTGTTTCAGCTGCTTTTAAGCGAGCTTCAAGCAGACACTGTTCTTCTCCCTTTAGTTTTTTCTGGGTCGCTGAGTATGAGATGATCAAACCTTGCGCGTAAGCTTTGATGGTCTCCCACATCATTGATGGGTTGCTAGCCGTACCTAAATTAATTTCTAAAAAAGTTTTAAATTCTTGAGAGGAGTACTTTACAAATTTACTATCTTTCATCAGGAAGGGGTCCATATGCCAATGCTGAGGGGGATGTCTCATTGTTCCTCGCCTTGATTTCCATATATACAGCAGCGTGATCGGAAATTGCTATACTGCCTATTTTACAAGGTGGTATGGAATTTTTAAAAATCGAGGGGGCAAAAAACATATCAATTCTGGTATGACATTTATGTGGATTGGAATAAAAAGAAAAATCTCTGCGCTGTGGATGAAGACATCTCCATACATCTACTAATCCTAATTCTTTATTCAAATCCGCCAATTGTCTAGATCTGGGAGATACTCCTGCAGTACTCTTGGGAATCCTATCTATTTCCAGATCCATAATACAATTAAAGTCTCCCCCTATAATTGTATGATGGGCACCGAGAGCCATCAATTCTGAGAAGGCTTCCGTTATAAATTTAAAAGGATGTGCCGGGGGGGGCAATACAAATTTAAAATCCCATATTCCTTTCCATTTATAAGGGCTTTAATCAGAATGTATCGTCCAGATTCATCTTTTATCTGGTTTAGGATTTTGAAAGGGAAATTCTTCCAAATAAGAATAACAATTCCCCTGCTTTTTGAGCTAAAAGAAGAAAAAAAGGCCTGATCAAATCCACTCTGTCGTATTTGCAAGTGTTCTTTATCCAATAAGTGTGTCTCCTGTAGGAGAGCTATATCAACCCTTCCTTTCTTGAGATTTGATAATATTTTCTTCCTTTTGATTGGTGAATTACTCCCCTTGACATTCCAGGTGCACCACTTAACCGACTGATCAACCATAATCGTCTGGGCAAATCCGAGACCCCTCGGGTGGGGAAACCCTATCCAGAACATCCCGACCATAGAGCAGATAAAATTCACAAAAATAAAGGCTTTCTAATACACTCACAACAGTACAATAAAAAACTATTTCTAAATAAAAAAAAGTATTTAAATGGAAATTTTCCCCCTTGTTCCCAGGGGGTATCACTTCCTTTCCAAAGGTCCATCGTATCCTCTCCCAATCAATGCCCCACCCTTGACCCAGGCGCTCCTCAATAGGATGAGGAAAATTCAAATATACTACAGAGCTAGAGTTAACAGTGAGCACCCTACCCCCATCCCCCCACCCATACCAACACCTCGATATATTTGGTAATGTTAATACCATGTATAAACATATATAACTATAAAATTACAACCTCAACAAGTAATAATTAAATAAAATAATACAAAATAACAAGTGAAAACAACCCCGCTCCTAAAGACAGAGACAAAATAGAATAAGGTAACCACCTCCCCCCACCAACATTAACTAGAACCCCCCCCCGGCCTATATATATAATATATATATATAGAATAATTTTTAAAAAAACCAAGGGGGGGAGAAAATTGTTAAGTAGAGTACAAATAAATAAATCCCTCTCCCCACCCCCCAAGATAATATTAAGCAGTAAGATAAAAAAGAAAAGGGGGGGGGGATATAAACCGGAGTGGGGGGAAGGCAAACCAACATCAATTATCTCTTACAATTTATCTAAGAGAGTCCAAAAATTCCTTAGCCTTTTCCGTCGATCCGAAGTTATACACGGATCCTTCATGGTTAAAGCATAGCGTCACTGGGTAGCGTAAGGAGTACTGAATATTTAAGTCCCTTAAACACTTCTTCGCCTCATCGAATGCCTTCCTCTTTCAGTCCAGAGCTGGGGAAAAGTCCTCGAATAACATGATCTTGGAACCTTTATAGATCATGGCTTGGGGATCTTTTCCTAGATTTCTAGAGGCTTCTAGGAGTATCTGCCTCTCCCTATAGCTCTGCAGCCGGAACAGTACTGGGCGGGGACGCTGGTTCAAGCTGTGCCCGCGTATTGCAACCCGGTAGGCCATTCTACCCTTACCTGGCCTGATCTAGCTTCGAGATTTAAAACCTGTGGCAGCCACTGCTCGAGAAACGCTGTAAGCTGGCTGCCTTCTTCCCGTTCGGGAAGGCCCAGCAAACGAATATTTTTTCAATGACCTCGATTCTCGAGGTCGTCAATGTGGTTCTCTAAGGTCCGGACACGCTGTTCGAGAGTCCGGACCCGATCCACGGCCGATTGCACTGTAGTTTCGGAGGTTGCGGCCTTTAGCTCTGCCCCTCCGACTCGGCACTCGATTTCCTTAATGTCTCAGTTGTGCTTTGGCAGCGTGGCCGAGAGTGAGTCCCATCGACTTCGGGGATCTTCGCATCCAGTTTAGAGATTATTTCCACTAGGCTCGCCACTGTAGGTGAAGTCCCCCGGGGCGGCTGCGGACACCTCAGCTGCAGCTGGAGAGGGTGGGGGAGGGGTTCCTGCCTGCTGAGAACTGCGGGCTCCCTTCCCTTTAGTCATTTTTACTGAAGATTAAATTGTTTAAATTCAATACTAAACAACTAATTAGATTAAACAGCTATTTTAAATGATTTGGTGAGTGTGGTGGGGATGGGTGACCCACTTTGCCCAAGTGTTGGGAGGAGCACTGTAGACTCAGACTTGCTGGGTCGCCGCCATCTTGGATCCCCCAAATCACTTTTTCTTTAATGTAAGCAACGGTCACATATTTTAAGACTTACTTCAATTGATCATCTTCGACCTAGCAGGCATGGGAGCATTAACATATCAGCATGACCCAGTGATGATCATACAAGCGCTTTATGTCCTTCACTCAGTGAGGCAAAAGGTTGCTGATAGCATAGGCACCTGAGTTCAATTCCAGCCTTGGGCAACTGGCTATGCAGAATTTGTACATTCAACCTGTGTCTGCGTGGATTGCCTCCGACTGCTCTGGCTTCCTCCCACAATCCAAGAAGCGGCACCATGGCTCAATGGTTAGTACTGCTACCTCACCGTGCCAGGGTTCGCTTCCAGCCTCAGGCAACTGTCTGTGTAGAATTTTCACATTCTCCCCGGGTCTGCGTTGGTTTCCTCCATGAGCTCTGGTTTCCTCCCACAGTCCAAAAAACATGCAGGTTAGGTGAATTGGCCATGCTAAATTGCCCATAGTGTCCTGGGATGTGTAGGTTAGGTGCATTAGTCAGAAATAAATGTAAAGTAAGGGGTAGGAGAATGGGGTTTGGGTGGAATACTCTTCAGAGGGTCAGTGTTGGCTGAAAGGTCTGTTGCCACACTCTAGGGACTCTATTAAAAAAAGTGCAGTCTAGATGGTTTAGCCATGGGAAATGAGGGTTACAGGGATAGGCTAGGGGGAGGATGGTCTTTGGAGGGTCAGTGTGGACTTAATGGTCTGCTTCCAGATTATGATTCTGATAGATCTTACAACATTTTGCCTGAGGACAATATAGACATTTCCTGCTTCCCATTCATCTAAAGGCCTCTAATTATAATACTTACAAATCTTCTCAAAACTTACTTATGCTTTCATTCTAGATTCACCCACTTACTTTGAAAGTATCTGTGCTGAAAGGGGCAGGTGATATGACTTATGACTTAAAAGTAAATTATAATTAATGCCAACAGCTATCTCCATCCTCATGGAGGTACAGCTTGATGTACATAACAGGCTGGATGCAATCCATACAATGAAAAGACTGACTAGCAATTGGAAGTAGAGATTGGAAGTAGAGATCACCAATTCTTTTGGATTGGTGATTTACAAAAGTGAAGGAGATTTTTCATTGATTCAATGAGCGGGGTAAGATGGATGTAATAGAAATAAGGCCATAAGGTAAACCAGAAACAAAACCACAAATTACTGGAAAAGCTCATCAGGTCTGGCAGCAACTGTGGAGAGAATCAGAGCTAAAGTTTCGGGTCAAGTGACCTTCTTCAGGGTATGAGGCAAATCATGTCCTGGTGGTGAGTGGGTCGACATTTATATTCCTCATTATAAAAAGGTGCACAGATATAATCTAACACTATGTCCTTGATTATCTGATTCCATCTTTAGTAGAACAGTAGGCAATATTCATGGTCTACATTGGGAAGAAGAAGCAGCAGTCTTTCTGGGGTAAAGGTCTTGCTCTCACAAATAATAGACAACCAGGAAATAGAGGAATTAGTATTCTTGATGTGGGATGGAATGATAGTTAAAACGTCCAATGATTTTTATTTCATTTTGTCTCAAAGTATATTCTTAATGAGCTTCAATGCTGTGTTAAATAACAAAATATGTAAGGTAATACAATGACCACAAAGGGAATGGGAATATTACTGCATATTAATCTGAGTCTCCTAATGAAGAAGATGGGGTACATTGTATCTCTTCACTATATTACAGCTTCTGATATAGCACAAAGAAAGACTTCTGTGAGTTAAAATGTTGATTTTTACCATTTTAGTCATCACAGTCAAATTCATAATTGAGCTGAGATAGACATTTCATGTTTGGAAGAGAAAATTTCATTCTCTGATAGTCGATATACTCTTGTAATGTGGTTTTGTGCCCATGTCCAATGGTTTAGGTTCAAGTTAGACTAGTTGAGGGGAGAGCAAGGCCAAGAACTATCTTGAGGTTTGGGCTTCTTTATAAATCTGTTTCTATATCTTTATCAGAAATATAAATGGCTCGAATCTTACTGTTATATTGTTGAAAGAATGTACCATGAAATCTACCAGCCACTGGTAGGTGGACTAGAATAGAATCCCTACAATGTGGAAACAGGCTATTTGGCCCAACAAGTCCACACCAATCCTCTGAAGAATACCCCAACAAGATCCATCCCCCTCCCCCTGTATTTTCTGTGCCTAACATACCTAACCTACACATCCCTGGACACTATGGATAATTCAATATGGCCAATCCACCTAACCTGCACATCCTTGGACTGTGGGAACAAACTGGACCACCCAGTGGACACAGGGAGAGTGTATAAACTCCACCTGAGGGTGGAATCAAACCCAGATCTCTGGCACTGAGAGACAGCAGTGTTAACCACTGAGCCATCATGCTGCCCCTCACATGACTCTCTGTACATGCTTCTAACACCTTCATTTTCTCACTATTTCCTAACTCCACCACCCTGTGCTATTTATGCCCAGTGAAGAGCATGTCTGTGACTCCAGAGATTGCTGCAGTGTCTAAAGGCCCTTAAACAACAGGTATACATGAAACAAGCCTTCCATTTGTTAACTTGTAATTAAATAGTTTCTAAATTGTGGAAGGTGGAAGACTAATAAGAGAAACATTGGAGTAGACAAGTCCAGAACTAACAAAGGTATGAGTCTGAGTTTGAGTGGTAACGTTGTTATGATAGAACAGACATATGGTGTTTTATGAATTAAATAGGAAGAAATAGAAAGTGACATGAATATTTCATTGACGTAGAGTCTTATTCCACCTTTCCAAAATACACAAATGGCCTTATGCACATTACAGTTATCTCAAAATGCAGTTGCTGCTATGGAAGTGAATGCGACATGTAAATGGAGCTCTACCAGGGAACATTGCAATCAGGAGTGCTGGTAAATTACTTTTCTCTTTCAGACTGGTATCTGAGATTTATCAATGGATCAGTCTACACTATTCACGTGTATTTTCTCCCGCAGTTTGCTTGACCTTTTAAAAGTATTCTACCTTTACCTTGAGTTTCTCAAAATAAAACTCTGCGTAGCTATGTGAATTCATAAAGAGAACAAAGTCTGCCTGGCTGTGGAGTCAAGCAGCATAGCAACCGAACTTAATATATAGAAGAACCTCTACTGCGTTCTGAATGTAAATTGGGGCCAGCAAACATTGGCATTTTTTGCAGCAAGACTTCTAATCTATCAACCATATGTACAATTACTTTGGCTCAGAGGTTTGACATTTCTGGCTGACACCAAGCATTTTATGTGCACAAATCATTCAGAATCTGCCTTCTGAAGTGTAGCACAATGAAAACTTCTTAATGGAAAGCGTTGTGAGCAAAATGCTAATGCAGGAGATCATTTTAACCATGAGTTAGGTTGTTTTCTGGAATGATCTTTTAACAGCCCAGGTTAAAGCTGTTCTTTACATGTCTATGCTATGGACCCAGAGTTTGATGCCTCCAATTGTGAATTAGAGCCCTGAGCTTGATATTAAATGTTCATCTCTGGACACTGTTGAAGCAAGCTATTACACTTTGTAGTTGTATTGGCAGAAACATTCATTTGGCAAAAGCCTGGAGGCTAAGACCATGATGTAATTCAACTGTTGATGTGCCAGTTTATAGCTTACAGTGCAGACTTTATTCCTTTCTGATCTTGTGAATAGAAACTTCACTATCTCTAACCGGTACTGCAATAAACATAAAACAATGAGGCCACAAACAATTTGGAATGTGACCAGACTCCCATGTGCTTTGGTTGTGGTGACTGAAGTTGGTGGGGAACTTTCACCATTGCCTCACTGACAAAACTTTAACTCCAACCTGAATCTATTCATTTTCCTGTAACTTGTGCTCTTCATGTCCTATGAACCTATAACCCTATCTCTCGAACTTGCTTAATCTAGTCCATAAGATTCTGAGGGGCTTGGCAGGAGGATGTTCCCATTGTGGGGTCATCCAAAGCAAGGGGCACTGTTTACAAATAAAAGAAAACTCTCATTTAAGGCAGAGACATGGCGACATTTCTTCTTTCAGAGGGTTGGTGGTCTTTGGAATTCTTCGTTTACAGACCGCAGTGGAGGCTGGGTCATTGACTGCATTTTTGGCTGCTTTGGACAGATCTTTGATTGATCAGGGAGTCCTGATTTATGGAGGACAGACAGGAAAATGGAGTTGAATTCACAATCAGTAGAGTCAATACCTAATGAATGATATGGGACAAGTGCAGGATATTGGGACATGCACACTTCCCATGGTAGTTATGTCGTGCAGACTCAATGGGCTGAAGGGCCTTTTCTATGCTGTATGAATCTATGAATTTCAAATACATTTGGAAAAGTATGTGAATAGGAAAGGTTTGGATGGATATTAGCAGGCAAGTAGGACTAGTTTTGTTTGAGAAACTTGGTTGGCATGGAGAGTTGGACCAAAGGGTCTGTTTCCATTCTGTATGACTCTGAATATGACTTCTGTAAAAATGGTACACAATGGATCCTTTGAGGTGAAACATACAGGGCCAATAACAAAACCTCAACTACTGTTGTCAATATCTCATCTGGTGATATAAACAATTCCAAAAATGTTTCTACACATAACTATGCAAGCAGGAAACTATACGCTATTGACCTCACAAGGGTTTATTTACGAAACTCAGATGTAGATAAATCTTTTTGAAAGTGTCATTGCTGTACATACCTTTCTATTCAAAGTCACTGGTGGCACAGTGGCTCAGTAGTCAGCACTGCTGCCTCACAGCGCCAGGGACCCGGGTTCAATTCCCACCTTGGGAAACTGTCTGTGTGGAGTTTGCACATTCTCCCTGTGTCTGCGTGGGTTTCCTCTGGGTGCTCCGGTTTCCTCCCACAGTCCAAAGATGTGTAGGTTAGGTGAATTGGCCATGCTAAATTGCCTGTAGTGTTAGGTGCATTAGTCAGGTTAAATGTAGGGGAACGGGTCTGGGTGGGTTGCTCTTCGGAGGGTCGGTGTGGACTTGTTGGGCCGAAGGGCCTGTTTCCACACTGTAAGGAATCTAAGGAATCTAATCTAATCTACAGGTGATGTCACCACTGTCGACCTGGAATGATATGGTGGAATTATTGTTATAAAATTTGATAATGAGTTTCGTATTGTGCACAGGGACATTGCACGTGGTACACATTTCAACATTGGACAAGCTAACCCCTACTCCACCTCATGTGGTAAAGGTAGTTGATAGCGTCTTTAGTTAATGATCCCCTTCAGACTTCCAGTTTCCTGCCTGTCTCTCAGCAACCTGTGCTGGGTGGTGTCAACTAATGTGTCACTGGCCCAGTTCTGCAGAATATGTATTGCCATATAATGAACACAAAGGTAAGGCAACACAATAACCGCTTACTTGGCTGGAATCAATTACATTCCTTTTCAGCTATTCATAATTAGGTTGCATCCTGTCACATGATTATAAATTAAAGAATGTTACACTTGGGCAAACCTAGTCAAAGATTTGGAATGATTTGGAGATGCCGGTGTTGGAGTGGAGTGTACAAAGTTAAAAATCACACAGCACCAGGTTATAGTCCAACAGGTTTAATTGGAAGCACACTAGCTTTCGGAGCGACGCTCCTTCATCAGGTGATAATGGAGGGCTCGATTGTAACACAGAATTTATAGCAAAAATTTGCAGTGTGATGTAACTGAAATTATACATTGAAAAATTGATTGTTAAGCCTTTCATCTGTTAGAATACAGTGATAGTTTCACTTCTTTCATGTGTAAATCACAAAACCTTTTTTTTAAAGTTGCATTCTCGGGTTAGCTGTTAACAATGGTGATAACTCGACAATATTTTGAAGGTGTTAGCTCCCTGTGTTCTCTGTCTATGACCTGATGTTTAGATTGATTCTAATCTAAAAAGTGAGATAACAGAGTTTTACATAAATTCATGTAGTTTTTGAGCTCAGAGTTCTACATGAATGTATGCAGCAATGTAACTCTGCAAGTACAAATTCACCCCACAAAATATATGTACATGTGGGTCTTTGTCTGTCTGTGTGTGTGTGTCTGTCTGGGGTGGGGGTTGTGAGTGTGAGAAAGTGTGTGCATGGGAGTGTGTGTGCAGGTGTCTGTATGTACCTGTGTCCATGTGTACGTGAGAGCGTGTGTGTGTGTGTGTGTGTAGAAATATGTGTGTGTGAGTAGTGCAATGGTGATCACCTGTAATGTGACATGAGCCCAAGGTCCCGGTTGAGGCCCTCCCTATTGGTACCGAACTTAGCTATCAGCCTCTGTTTGGCCACTTTTTGCTGCTGCCTGTCCCGAAGTCCACCTTGGAGGATGGTCACCCGAAGGTCCGAGGCTGAATGTCCTGGACCACTGAAGTGTTCCCCAACTGGGAGGGAACCCTCCTGTCTGTTGATTGTTGTGTGGTGCCCATTCATCTATTGTCGTAGCCTTTGCTCAGTTTCCCCAATGTACCATGCCCCCGGGCATCCTTGCCTGCAACGATTTGGAAAATCTGCAGGCCACAACTTTCCAAAATTGCCATCTCGAACAACCAGAGTATTACCATTTCTGACACCAGAGTATTACCATCTCTAACACCCAGTGGATTGTCATCCCTGACACCCAGTGGATTGCCATCCCTGACACCCGGAGTGTTGCCATCCCTGACACCCGGAGTGTTGCCATCCCTGACACCCGGAGTGTTGCCATCCCTGACATTGAGTAAGCAAACTTCCTAAAATTGTCTAAATACAATCCCTGGGATATCATGATTGGCAGTGACCTGAAATGTTTCCAGAAACAATTTGAAATTTATTTTGAGAACAGGAATATAGCAGTCCCATCTTGTGTTAATTGGAATTGTGGGTTGTTTACACATTGTTGTATAAGGGCATAAAGATCTGAAAAGGTTAATACCGAGGGGTGCCTTAAGCATCTTCACTATAATGATGTCATAGAGACTTACAGCAAGAACAGCCTGGAATCTCAAAGAAATAAGACCTACCCATCAACTCTGTAACAGTATCTATCACATCAATGTGACGTGTAAATAGTTGCTAACAGGGACTACATCATGTTTAAGTTAAGAGCCTTTTCATATTTCTCAAGCAAGTGGTTTTCCTGTAGCACACCAATCCAAGTCACTCCCTACCCTTAAAGAGGTTGGTTGCAGCGATGCTGAGCATGACTATAGACAGCTTCATACAACATGGTGGTCTGTGATAAGGACCACTCCTGCTAAATATGTGGATGATCCTTTAAAAGAAAAATTCCATAAATCTATATTAATATTATAGTTTGCCTGATGAGCTCAATGATAAGTGCACTGCTGAACAACCACAAGTGCACTGGGGCATTCAGGGAAAGATATCCCAATGGTTAAATCCCCAGTCTGAAGTGAGTTAACTGACCACAGCTGACGGTGGCCTTTGGAATGCAATATTTGGCATCAAGGTGCTTGCCCAAAAAGGGAAGAACAATCCTGTCCTTTATTACTATCCAATGAGCTGTAAAGTGCATTATTGTTTGTCTGTGAGAGGCAGAGGGGGCTAGATAATGGAGAAACTTGATTCCAGTTGGATCTGTAATTTCTTGCCTCATCACCCAAGCCCGGTGATGACTGTGAGCAGTGTAACAATGTGGTGAGAATGCTGTCAATGTAATTCTGGACTGCAGCAAGCAAAGGGAGAGCATTGAAAAGGTGGGGAGCAAGACTTTTTGAATCATACACTGGTTACAGCACTGAAGGAGGTCATTTGGTCTGTCATACCTCTGTTGCTTCTCTGCAAAAACTCAGCTGGCCCCTTACCTGTTCTGCAGAGCGCTGCATATTTCTCCCACTTCAGATAATGATCCAAATCACTTTTGAAATTTTAAAATATACAGGAATGGCTGTAACTTTGTAAATTAACTGTTTAATGGCCAAGGATACAATTTTCACACCAAAATACAGCCATTTGTTTCAGTCAGATTTCAACTATCTTATTCTGTTTCTAAGCCGGAAGGAATTACCCAAAAAAAACTTCCACTTTTTCAGAATTCAACTTAAACGTGTGTCTGCAAAAGAAATAAATGAAACATATCATTAAGAAAGTGTTGGTGTGCAGCATTTGGGTACCGGACAGAGCTGTTCAAATGATCAATTATAAGATGTGCATTTACAGAATTGGAAGCCATTAATCAGTGGTTTGAATTTGAATTGTCAGCATGAATTTAAGCAGTAATGAATGCAAATGGCCATTCTTATCAACTCCTCAAAAGAGAATGACTTATTCGAAATGAGCTAAAGTTAATACACAGTCAGATTCAACCCTACACAATTTATTTTAAATTGTTTCTTCTAAAGAGCAGAAACTGTGTTTTCCATCTCGGGCGAACAGCTTCAGTGGAATCTTTTAATCTTTGGGTAATGCCACATTGTTTTCTATGTTGTTAGCAGCCTCTGCAAGGAATTTGGTCTTTATCTATTTTCAAAGATTTATTAATGGCTTCAACTGAAAGGTACCAGTGAAAGAACACAAGGATGAGAATAATTCCCCCCTTCCCCAGTTCTCTCCCTGCTGGATTATTTGGATATTGGCTGGCCTCGTACCTTGTCCATGTTATTCATGTGAGTTTTGGCAGTGGGTGTTAGGAAGCCACAGGAGGCATGTGGGTTAAGCCTGGTTTTGCTCTTTCCCACTGAGCAAGGGGAGTGGATAGTGACTGAGAGCAGAGATGGAGCTAATATTCCCATTCCTCACACAGCAACAGTCCAACCGTGTTACCGCATTTGCTATCCTGCCCCACATCAACTAACTGAGACCATGGATCAAATGCAGATCACCCAGTCTGTAACCTCCCCCCACCTTACCCCAGTTCCAAACTTCCAAGTCAGCACCATCCCCATGACCTGTCCTACCTGCCAATCTCCCTTCCCACCTATCCGCTCCACCCTCCTCTCTGACCTATCACCTTCACCCCCACCCCCATCCACCTATTGTATACTTTGCTACCTTCTCCCAGCCCCGCCCCACCCCCATTTATCTCTCCATCCTGGTGGCTCCCTGCCTTCAGTCCTAATGAAGGGCTTTTGCCCGAAACGTCGATTTTCCTGCTCCTCGGATGCTGCCTGACCTGCAGTGCTTTTCCAGCACCACTCTAATCGAGACTAAGGCTTATTTTTGAACGGAATCAATGTTCATCCAGGAAGACGTTCAATCGCCTCAAAGGCTAAAGTCAATCTCAGAAGCAAGTAACAACTTTTCACTTCCTGCTAAATGGAAAAAGTTGCCCCTTCAAATCATTTTGAAGAGTTTTTGGGGAAGGCTTTATATCTTTTTTTTTTCTTCTGCAAATAAACTGTGCAGGATTTGATTTGTAACACATTCAGTGGGCCTTTCGCCAACAATGTCTGTCTTGCAGTGAACTACTTGGCCATACTGGAGATAACATTGCTTATTATCATGAGATCTATACAAAGGAAACTGGAATCTAATTTGTTGTAGAAATGTTCAGGATGATCTCTCCTGGGTTAAGGCTCTGATGCAAAGGTCATGGATCTGAAATATTAACTCTGTTTCTCTTTCCGTAGTGGAACGTTTAGGTTCCTGCTTTGCAAATGACTGCAAGCACATTAATTTGGCTCCCAAAATGGAAATTCCTTCCTTTCAAAAATACAATTCAATAAGACACTGAGCAGTACAGAGAATAAACCCGGCCTGGACTTTTTGTGAGTTCTGCATAAAACAAGTTAGACTTGAAAATTGCATGTCAAGTGTGTGGTACTGGAAAAGCACAGTCGGTCAGGCAGCATCGGAGGAGCAGGAGAATCGATGTTTTGGGCATAAACTGATAATGAAGGGATTATGCGCAAAACATCGCCTCTCCTGCTCCTTGGATGCTGGCTGAGCGGCTGTGCTTTTCCAGTACCACACCCTCTAATCTCCAGCATCTGCAGTCCTCATTCGCTCCTCCTTAAAACTTGCATGTTAGCTTTCAGGCATACCCCAAGTTATTTTTAAACTCTTGTTTGTGTCTACGTCTGAGAGAAATTTATTTTTAAAACCATTTGCAAGCAGAGTGAAGCAGCTTTTGACATGCCAGTGAATACACTTCCCAGACATCTGTTTACCAAGTATGGCGAGTGATTTGAACATGACTGGTACCCCATGCAGAGCACAGCTGGAACTGCAAACAGCCATTCTGGTCAATTATACTGACTTGTGCAATGGTTAAACATCTCATTTGAGCTTCAAAAGAATCCGGATGAATGTTTGGCAGATTTCCTTTAGTTAAGGAGAGAGTGTTATAGTGACTGCATTTCCAATGGTCTTGTTTGAAGCCAGAATGGGTACAGAGACTAACATTATAAAGTCATAGAGTCGGACAGCATGGAAACAGACCCTTCAGTCCTACTTGTCCATAACAAACAGACATCCCAATCTGACCTAGTACCATTTGCCAGCACCTGGCCCATATCCCTCTAAACCCTTCCTATTCATATACCCATCCAGATGCCTTTGAAATGCTGTAATTGTATAAGCCTCCACCACTTCCTCTGGCAGCTCCATCCATATATGTACCATCCTCTGAATGAAAATGTTGCCCCTCAGGTCCTCCTTAAATTTTTCCTCTCTCACCTTAATCCTATGTCATCTAGTTTTAGACTCCCCCACCTTGGGAAAAAAGATCTGGGTTTTTCACCCTATTCATGCCCCTCATGATTTTATTTACCTGTATATAGTCACCCCTGAGCCTCTGATGCTCCAAGGATAATAGCCCCAACCTATGCAGCCTCTCCCTGTAGCTCAAACCCTCCAGTCCTGGCAACATCCTTGTAAATTGTTCCTGCACCCTTTCAGGTTTAACAACACTTTTCCTGTAGAGGTTGAACCTGTGTTTACCTGATCAGACAGGATGTTCGCCGACAGGAACTTCTTGTTTCTTAACCAAGACAGGTTTATGCTTTCCCTTCGCCAATAAATGTCCTAGAATCATTTTATCTATTCTTGGTATTTCTCACGCATAGAATGAAGAAATGCTGAGGCAGGAGTTACAGCAGCAGCCACACTTAAAAAGGAAAGGACATTGTTATGTAAGGGTCTGACAGCGTTAACATGAAGGAGAGCATTAAGCTCTGGCCAATATGATGGTGTCCCATGGACTTTGCAGGGATGGGGTGCAGGTAGGAAGTCAAGGGCAGTCTCCATGATCCATCCAGGGGCTGGGACATGGTCAGTCAGCTGTTCGGCATTGTCAGGGCCAAGTGTCTGTACCTCTACAATCTGGGGAATGAGCCATGGTTAATCCTGAGTGCAACTAGTCCAGGGATTCATAGCACATCAGTCAGAGAGCTGTTCAGTCATCAGTTTGGGACTTTCTGTCTAAATCAGTTAAAGTCCCTGGGGGTTTTCCATTAGAATTCATGGAGGGGCCACTGCTGCAGGAGGGAAATTCCTGAACTCAATATTGAGCCCTGGAGGCTAGAAAGTGCCTAAATGGAAAATGAAAGAAAAGGACATTGTTATGTAAGGGTCTGACAGGGTTAACATGAAGGAGTGCATTAAGCTCTGGCCAATATGATGGTGTCCCATGGACTTTGCAGGGATGGGGTGCGGGTGGCAAGTCGAGGGCAGTCTCCACGATCCTTCAGTTTGCTGGAGCACTGTAGCAGGTCAAGGATGAAAATGTGAGCCTGAAAACCAAGGTGGTTTGTTGAAATATTCCAACAGACAGAGCGAAGGTGTTCCACAATGTGGCCACCCAGTCTGTGTTTGGCCTGGCCAATGTACAGGAGACTGCATTGTGAGCAGCGAGTACGGGAGATGAGATTGTGTGAAGAACAAGTACAGTGCTGCTTCGCTTGAACAGCTTTGACAATGTCACAAAAACCCCTGTTATTTCCAGATCTATCAAGGACCTCATCTCCCTTGGAGATTTCCCTTCCACATCTTGCCATCTCATAGTCTCCCAACAACACACACAATCCACTTCTGCCTCCTTCCCAAAATCCACAAACAGCACTATCCTGGCAAACACATCATTTCTGTCTGTTCCTGTCTCTGAACGTATTTCTTACAATCTTGGTTCTATTTTATCCCCTTTGTTCAGTCTCTTCCCACTCAACGTTTATGATTCTTCTGATGCTTTAGACATGTCCTGTTTATTTTTCCATCTTCCCAATGTGGTTGACAAGACCCTCAGTTAGGTCCAACTGCACTTCCCCTCCCTCCCAATATGGTCAGCTTCTCCTCACCTCACCTTCTGCACCACCGATCTTCACATTTAAAGGATTTGTCATTTCCACCAGGAAATGGCATTAACAAACACATCTTCCCCTTCCCTCCACAGTCAGTATTCCACAGGGATCATTCCCTCTGTGATACCCTCATTCACTCGTCCATCATTCCTAATATTTCTTCATCCCCACCACCATCACAGAAGGTATATCACTGGCCATTTCACCTCCTTCTTCTTCACTATCCTGGCCCCAAGCACACTTTCCACGTGAAGCAGCTATTTGCTTATACTTCTTTCAATTCAGTCTACTGTATTCACTGCTCAAAATGCATCCTTTTTGATATTTTCAAGACGAAAGGCAGACTGGGGGACTGCTTTGAGGACTACCTTGGCCTGTTTGTAAGACAAACCCTGACCTTCCAGTTGCTGGCTATTTCAGTAAACCATCTATCTCCTATGTTAGTGTTTTCATCCTATCCCTGCTGTAGTGTTCCTGTAAAACTCAATGCAAGCTGGAGGAACAATGCCTCACGTTCTGCTTAAGCACCTTACAGCTTTGATGACTCAACTTTGAACTCAACAATGGCAGGGCAGCAGCAATGTCCTCCATTTTGATAACAATGCCACCCTTCAACTCCACACCCCCCCCCCCCTCACGCAGACGCGTGCGTTCACACACGTGCAAACACACACACTCACTCACTCTCTCTCTCTCTCTCTCTCTGCCTGCATCGGCTGTGTCCTGTTGGTTTGGATCTCAGCAGAAAAGATACATTTTCTCCCTTTCACACTTCTCATTTACACCTATATTACATCTCTATCACGCCTTTGCCACCATTAGCACTCTCTTTGTCTTTTTATCTGGGCACCCATGCCTTCTGTTTCACTTGCTCCTCGTCCCACTCCATCAACAGGAGAAAAGCCAACCCCTTTTAAGTAAGAGCCATATCAAACTCGAAACGTTAACTCTGTTTCTTTCTCCACAGAAGCTGCCAAACAGAACTGCCGAGCTTCTCCAGCACTTCCTGTTTTTGCCTCTGGATTAATAGTCCAATGAAGTTACCATCACACCATTATCTCCCTGTTAGTTCTACTCATGGAAATAATTGAAGAAGATACTCAAGATATTAAAAACCGAAAAAACTGCTGATCCCGTAAATCAGAAACAAAAACTGAGGAAGGGTCACCAGACCCGAAACATTATCTCTGATTTCTCTTCACAGATGCTACCAGACCTACTGAGCTTTTCCAACAACTTCTGTTTTTGATACTCAAGGTTTTCTTGAGTTAGGTATCCCAAATCCATTTTGCTGTTATATTTCACTTTTGCCTTATCTTCCCTCTGCCATATCAGCCTGTACCATGTGCCTAATTTTGGTACTGAGAACCAAATTTGGCGATGGTGGTGAAGCTGAGTGGTAAGTGCCTGGTGAGATGCCCTTTCTCTACACCTGCCAAATTTGTGAAGTGTTTTCTGAAGGGACATTGATTGGGCTTCATTGAAGTCAGGTTGAGGTTAAGAGTTAAGGAAATGATTGTGTTATCTCAACAAAAAGGTATAGTGCATTTTGTGTTGAGCTGTTTCTGTCCTTCTTAAGTTTGTTTGATTTATTGTTGTCATATGTACCAAAATACAGTGAAAAGTGCTGTTTTGTGTGCTATACAGGCAGATTGTACTGTACAAAATGCATTACAGTGCAGAATACAGTGTTACAGCCACAAAGAAAGTGCAGAGAGAGAGAGAGAGAGAGCAATATTAACATTGGAGAGGTACATTCAAATGTCTAATAACAGTGGGGAAGAAGCTGTTCTTGAATCTGTGTATATGTGCATTGTATATTTTCTGTCCGATGGAAAAGAGTGGAAGAGAGTATAATCAGAGTGGGAGGGTTCTTTGATTATGTTGGTTGTTTCCCCAAGGTGGCTGGAAGTATAGATGGAGTGGATGGATGGGAGGCTGGTTTGTGTTGATGGACTGGGCTGTGTTCATGCCTCTACAGTTTCTTGTGATCTTAGGAAGAGCAGATGTCATACCGCACCGTGATGCACCAAGATTGGATGCTTTTTATGGTGCATCTATAAATATTGCAAAGAGTCCTTGTGGACATGCTGAACTTCCTTAGCCTCCTGAAGAAGTAGAGACGTTGTTGTGTCTTCCTGATCGTCGTGTCAGCTTAGGTAGACCAGGACAAGTAGCTGGTGATCATAACTCCCAGGAATTTAATGCTCTGCACCATCTCCACCCTCAGCACCATTGATACAGAGTGCCATGCCCTCCACCTCCCGAAGTCAATGACTAGCTCCTTCATTTTGCTGACATTGACGGCGAGATTGTCATCTTTACTCCATGCCATGAAGCATTCAATCTCTTTCCTGTGTTCTGCCTGGTCGTTGTTTGAGATCTAACCTACAAAGATGGTTGGGGTGGGATTTGGTCACCCAGTCGTGAGTGTATAAGGAGGAGAGCAGGGGGTTGAGTTTGTAGCCTTGCAGGTCACCGGTGCTGAGGATTATGATGGAGGAGGCGTTGTCGCCTATTCTTACTAATTGTTGTCTATGGGTCAGGAAGTTCAGGATCCAGTGACAGAGCAGGGAGCAGAGATCTTAGTTTAGGAGTTTACAGATGAGTTTGTTTGGAATTATGGTGTTGAAGGCTGACTGTCATCAATAGGTTGGAGTCTGATGTATGCATCCTTGATACCCAGGGATGAGGGTAGGGCCAGGGAGGTGGCATCTGCCATGGACCTGTTATGCCAGTAGGCAAATTGCAAAGGATCAAGGCAATTTGGTTGGCTGGAGGTTGTGTGACTCATGACTAACCTCTAAAAACACGACATAATTATGGAGGTCAAAGCCACCGGACGCTGCATGATTTTCATTTGGCACCGGGACGATGGTGATCTTCTAGAGGCAGGTGGGGACTTCAGATTGTAGTAAGGGACTGTCACAGGGATGAAGCCATATCATTGCAAGCCGGCAAAACTATTCTCACTGGATGTAAATCATTAAAAAATTAATTGCAGAGAGTCAAAATGATGGATTTACATCTGCTGAAAAATGCATTTTCTGAGGTCTAACCAATTTGATATAGGGATAATTTACATTTTAAATCTGAAATACTTCAGTGACCATTTTAATCTCATCAAAATTCAACCTGGAGAGTTTTGTTTGAAAATAACTGCCTGCAAGTATTCTACAGCTAATGACTGTTGTTGATCAAGATGAAAACCGGTGTAGTGATAATGGGGAAAATAGCCTTATTCCTAAACACCCAAGACTGATCATGATCCGAGTGTAGTGAACACAGGGAAACCCCTGGGGATTTGTACTTTGTTGCTAAGAGGAAATCGCGTAATGGCTTCACAATTAAAGTTACCGATTCTCTGATGCAGAGCTGAGAAACTTCCTATGTTATGGGATGAACCTTTATTTACATAACCCCTTCGACATCTTCAGGATATCCGTAAGGGCTTTATAGCTGGCACAACCATTCACAAGGCATTTCCTCAGTGTGATCCATGAGCTGGGAATTTGTGTTTGGGTGTATGAAACTCCCTTTTAACTTTGAAGAGGCTGTGGCTTAGTGGGAAAGTCAATGAACTGGTAACTCAGTAGGCGCAGGTTAATGTCCAAGGACATGATTTTGTATACAAGCATGGCAAAAGGCAAAATTTGAATTCAATAAAGTCTACAATTAAAAGACAGCCCCAATGGTGACTTTGTGTCGATTGTTGCAATACCCTATCTGGTTCACTAGTGGACTTTAGGGAAGGAAATCATTTGTCCTTAGCTGGTCTGGCACACATATGACTCCAGGTCCACAGCAATTTTGTTGACTGCCTTGAATTGGCTGAGCAAGCCACTCACTGCGAAGGCATTGGCAGTAAGCACTGGCTTTGTCACCCACACTATATGCAAGAGTGGAACAAACACTGATTCAACTTAGCAATAACTGCCAGCAAAGCTTTAGTCTTAAACAAGATAAAGGTTTGTTTCCTACAAAACAGTGTTAGTTGCCTAAGTGGAAGCAATAAAGTGATGAACTAAACACACAGAAGGAATAAGTGCAGATAAGATTAAAGACCCTGTAGTCCTTATACTGAAGAGCTAAGATATTGTTGCAGACCCATTGATGAAGTTGTCTGAAATGCAGGATTTGAGTTGAATGATTGTGTTCAGCAGCTGTCAGAGCTTCTGTAGTCAAATAGCCAGAGTTTGCTTTTGAGGGTAAGCTCAGTAGGGACAGAAGCCTCCGGGATTGGGGAAGTATCCCTCTTCTTTACTGGTTCAGCTGGTAGAATACATAAAAACTGCTTGGATTTCTTTACAGCAGACACCTTACCCTTTAACTCCCAGTGACCAAGAGAAAAGTCACATGTTGTTCATGGTTAGTTTACTTGAGAGCTGTGACCTCTCAACTGTTTTGGCAGGTTGACCTGAGGCAAATAATTGGAAATGATCGTGATATTACTCCACTGAGTCGTTGTTCCCAGCATTTGAATGGTTCGAATCCCTCACAGTTAGATATTCTCCCTCTCCTTTCCTCAGAGAGTTACTCTCTCTGCAAATCCCCAGTTGAAAGGAACATGGGAAAACCACCTTCAGAGGCTCTGAGAGGGCACATCTTCCACCAGTGAATAAAAAACTGAACACTGGTGTGTCCACAGCCACGTGCCGTTAGCAAAGAGTCCAAAGAATGAAAAGGAACCAAAAAAAAGCATCTCATCAATGTCCATGATCTAGACTGGTGCCAGAAGTGTGCTTCTGTATATCTGCTTCCCAGCCCAGAATATTTGTGTTTCTTTCTTGTCTCTTTGTGTCTGTTTGTATATAAGATAATTTTGAAAAGTGATACTGTTTAAGATCTAGACTAAAAGTTAACATTTCACGTGTTTTTTTGCTATTGGTTGAAAACAATGCGTTTGCAATAAATAATTACTTTGCCTGTTACTGAAAGAAACTGTGTAAATTCTTTTAACCTGAATTAGAGACAGTTAGGTAGGATTGGGAATTTAGTTGAACGCATATAATATTCAAAACAAAATACAGGTCATTCTACTATAATGCACGCTTTGTTAATATGAATTCACTGTAATGTGATTGATGAATTGACTGTTTCTAAAGTGCAAAATTTTAAAATGCGCGTTGGCTGTAACATGATACTTTGCCAATACTTTAAGCACTGGTTCTAAGGTGCAATTTTTCTATAATGCAGGATTGCACAAGAACACAACCGTCATGTTATAGAACTACCTGTAAATGAATTAACAGCACCAGTACAGTAAACGGGTATGACTTTATAGACATTATGGAGAAGTGATTATATTGAAGCTGGGAACTGAATATTCAGGGGAAGAAACTTTTCAAAAGGACTGATGGGAATGAAAGGGTAGTAGCTTCACGGAGGAAAAATCATGCTTGACACATTTCTTAGAATTTTCTGAGGAAGTAACAAGCAGAATAGATAAAGAGGAAGTAGTAAATGTAATATATTTGGATTTTCAGAAAACATTTGATAAGGTACCACATGTTAATTTACTTGATGATGTTGACAATAGTACAAGCATGGATTGAGAACTGGATAACTCATAGAAGACAGAGACTTGGGATAAGAGGCTTTTTCAGGATTGCAACCTGGAGTGCCACAAAGATCAGTGCTGGGGTCACAATTATTTACAATATATATTAATGCCTTGGATGATGAAAGTGAATGTAGTATAGTCAAGTTTGCTGATGACACAGAAGTAGGTGGGAAGGAAATTGGTGAGGATGACACAGAGTCTGCAGAGGGATGTAAACAGCTTAAGTGGGTGGGCAAAATCTTGGCAGATGGAATATTATATAGAGAAATAAGGTTATGCACTTTGGTTGGAAGAAAAGAGGAGGTGAATATTGTTTAAATGGAGAAAGACTGCAGAAAACCACTGCACAAAGGAAATTGGAATACATTTTGAGCATAAATCTTAAAAAGAGCATCCAAGTTCAGCAGGGAAGGCAAATGAAATGTTGGGCTTAACTTCAAAGGGAATGCAATGTAAAAATAAGGATATTTTGCAAAGGGGTTACAAGACAGTGGTCAGGTTATATCTGGAATACTGTGAACAGTATTATCTAAGGAAAGATATGACAGGCAGTCTAGTGAACTGGGCTGTTTCTGGTTATGAAGAACTTTGTCTTATGAAGAGAGGTTGAGTAGGTTTGGTATGTACTCATTGGAGTTTAGAAGAATGAGAGGTGACCTCATTGAAATGTATAAGATCCATAGGGGGCTTGACAGGTTAGAGAGGTTGTTTTCCCTTATATGGGAGAGTCTGGAACCAGAAGGCAAAAACCAAGGAATGGAGGTGGCCTTTTTAAAACACAGATGAGGAGTGATTTCTTCTTTGAGGGTAGCGAATTTGTGGAATTCTTTACAGCAGAAGACTGTTGAGGGTGAGATAAACATATCTTTACCCGAGAAGGAAATCAAGGGGTTTGGGGAAAAGGCAGGGAAGTGGAGTTAAAGATTGTCAGATCAGCCATGATCTCATTGAATGGAGATGCAGACTTGATGGGCGGAATGGCCTACTTTGGCTCCTATGTCTTATGATGACTCGAAGAATAGTGGCACCCATTTTAGAGTGTACTGTCACCATGTGTCCTGAAGAAGGTTACACCTGAAAAGTTGACTTCTGCACCTCCTGATGCTGCCTGGCTTGCTACGCTCTCCCGGCCTCCTGCTTGTCTACCTTGGATACCAGCATCTGCAGTTTTTTGTCTGTACCCATGAGAATCATGACAGCTACGACCCTATGACTTGTATTCTGCTTGGAATCTTAACATTCCAAGTGTTGAAACACTTCAATTATTCTCAGTGATAACAACTCCACAGAAATGAGGGGCTCATATGAAACAGCCAACAAGTTGATCTTATGTTGGCTTCTGTTGGAACCATCACTAATGTCTGGGATTGATTTGTTGCCATCAATCCTTCTTGCTGGTATTAGTCTAGCCTGCTGATAACTTGTGGGGAAGGATGTCCAGCTGATGTTTCAAGCGGAATATAGATTCAGTTTTGACAATCAATAAATACGTTTATTACTTACAATATGATTGCAGCCTGTGAGACATCAGGCTCTCCTTAAGAATAAGTTCACATGACAGCTACTAAAACACTCACCCAACATTGGTCATAAGCACACTAACCACTCTCCAGAGACTCTGGTTAGCTCCCCCCCACTAACAGTCCCCATGTGAGGATCCTAACCCAAGATGTCAGTCAACCCTTTCAGGTCAGAACTGACTTATTTAAGAGTTGACAGTAACATTCAAACAGAGCAGTTTCTCAAACCTGGCTGTCCTCAGAAATAATATCGATGGTGTTTTGTGCAGGGTCACACCAACCATTCACAGGAATTGTTTTATGATTACAGAATAGAAATGAAGGGAAGCAAAAGTTAACAATGTACATTTATCTTCCACCAAATTGAGCTAAAAGGGTCGCTGCAGTCAACTTGCATTTAGATGACACCTTTATGTTGTTAAACTCTTTACTGATGTGTAATTGGACCAAAAGAGAGCCAATGACAGGCTTCTCTTTAGACCAGAATTTGAAACTTTTCATTACAAAACCAGCAGAAATAACCAGGTGGCAATGGGCAGACTGGTGTGAACAGAAAGTATTATAAAATATTTGAATAACTGATTATCAGTTGGAGTGCAGCCACATTTCCAACCTACACTTAATGCTAGCACTAACCTTTTGTACCATGTAAGTGGTGATTCATCATGTTGCAAAATAAATTCGAGGGTAACTGATACCACTGCAAAGCTGTGGCGTATATTGATGAGGTTCAGATGGTAAACAACAATAATAACTTGCATTAAAAGTACTATACAAATATAATAAAACATTCTACGGTGCTTCACAGGAATGATATAAAACACAATATGATGCTGAGCCACACAAGGAAATATAATGTCAGATAACCAGAAGATTGGTCAAAGTGATAGGTCTTAAAAAAGAAAAGTGAGATAGCAAGATGCAGAGACATGTGGAGCAAATTCTGCAGTTTAGGGCCTAAAGAAAAGTATAAGAGACAAGATCTGTCAGCAATGTTAAAAATCACACAACAGCAGGTTATAGTCCAACAGGTTTATTTGGAAGCACTAGCTTTTGGAGTGCTGCTCCTTCATCAGGTAGTTGTGGAGTATAAGATCGTAATACTCCACAACCACCTGATGAAGGAGTGTCACTCCAAAAGCTACTGCTTCCAAATAAACCTGTTGGACTATAACCTGGTGTTGTGTGATTTTAACTTTGTACACCTACAAATCCTTCTGTCAGCAACATGCATCATATGAACTAAACCTGGAAGCAGGTTTTTCCAGACTAAATTTTTCTGGAACTTGAAAGGGTTCAGGAAAGATTTACAAGGATGTTGCCAGGGTTGGAGGATTTCAGCTACAGGGGGAGATTGAATAGGCTGGGGCTGTTTTCCCTGGAATATCAGATTCTAAGGGGTGACCTTATAGAGGTTTATAAAATCATGAGGGGCACAGATAGGGTAAATAGACAAGGTCCTTTCCCCAGGGTGGGGGTGTCCAGAACTGGAGGGTGTGGGTTTAAGGTGAGAAGGGAAAGATTTAAAACGGACCTGAGGGGCAAATATTTCACACAGAAGGTGGTGCGTGTATGGAATGAGCTGCCAGAGGAAGTGGTGGAGGCTGGTACAATTACAGCATTTAAAAGGCATTTGGATGGGTATATGAATAGGAAGGGTTGAGAGGAATTTGGGCCAAATGCTGTTCTGGGACTAGGTTAATTTAGGATATCTAGTCGGCATGGACCAGTTGGACTGAAGAGTCTGTTTCCATACTGTACATCTCTATGTCTCTGTGATCAATATTTTTAATGTCGCTTTTTCGTCAGTTTTTGATTAAGTTTCATTTTTTTAAAAAAGTTGTTCAATTCATCTTCAGCTGCAACAATCTTTGGAGAAATGCAATTGTAACCTGAGAGTACTAACTGGCCTGCCACAGTCAAGTGAGCTCCACCTCTGCTGTAAGTGTCTTTGTGTGCAGTCTGTGGCAGCCATTAAGGCACACATCACTTGGAACATGGTGTCAGTGTGAGGAGCTGGAAGTGAGTGGATGTTCAGAGCTGTAAGACAGCCAGCGATGGAAAGAAAGCAGACGTGACAAAACTAACAGCCTCCACCTTTGAATTGCTGAGTGGCTGTAACAACTTCCACTCCCTGCTGGTGTAGTTGTGAGGAGAAAAGGAGATATGAGACAAAATTGGATTTTTTTTCCCCCTCTCAGTAGTAATAGTATGAAAAATAGTTGGGAAAAGCTACGGAAGTAAATAAAAAGGTTCAGTAAATTAGAATAGCAAACCTACAATTAGTGTCAGGAGAAAGGTTTTTTGCACTCTAGATCTCACTGAGGAGAGATTTTTGAAAGCTTTCTGGACACCAACTTTGAACCCCATATTAATGTTAAATGTGAGTGGCGCATGTTGAACATCAGAGCTCAGGTTTAGAGAGATTATTGATCAATATGTGATTGCACTGATACATCTAGTTGAATCCTGACAGTTTGGACAATTCAAAGGTGATCTCATCAGAGATAATGTTGCCTTTGGCAGATGCAGCCCTACCATGACAGCATATCTGCTGAGAGAAAAGCACCTTATCTCCCGGGAAAACTATCAAGGTATGCAGAAGCTCTGCAATTGTATGTTATCAGTTTGAACGTATTAGTAAAAGAACAGCTGAGGCTTTGCATTATACTGAGCCACGTTTTAAGTCAAATGAGGACATCCGATTGAGAATCAAAGATGTAATCTTTCCAGAGAATCCAGCAGGAAGATCAAGGTTAGAGGACAGGATATAAATATTACAGAGGGCATCACATAAAAGAAAAGGAAGTGTGTACAGGAAAGGGAAGACAGTGATCTAACTGGAAACAGCCTCACTTTGCACACTTGTGCTTAACTAGAAAGCTAGGCAAAAGTGAGGACCGCAGATACTGGAGATTAGAGTCAAGATTAGAGTGGTGCTGGATATGCACAGCATCCGAGGAGCAGGAATATCGACGTCTCGAGCAGGAGCCCTTCTCCAGGATTCCTGATCTGACCTGACCTACTGGGCATTTCAGCACCACTCTAATCTTAACTAGAAAGCATCCACCTATCACCATCCCACCTACCTTTACCCCAGCCCCACCCCCCCTATTTATCCCTCAGCCCCCTTCCCCATGCTCCCCCCCCCACATTCCTAATGAAGAGCTGATGCCCGAAATATTGACTCTCCTGCTCCCCAGATGCTGCCTGACCTGCTGTGCTTTATCCAGTTCCACGCCTTTTGACTCTTAACCAGAGCTGGAGAGATGTCAGCAGAAGGTACTGACGAATGACTTTACACATACAACAGGTTGGCCTTGTCAAGGCTAAAGTTGTGAACTGGTTTGTGACTGCTAGAATGATGAGCGCAGAAGAGAAAATCAGTGAAGGTTATATGTCAGATAGATACTGGTGCTTGGTGCAAAATCAGGAACTTGTTGATCAGGAGGGTGACTCAAAAATGAAACTCAGAGTTTAAGGTGAAGGTTAAGTGAAAGCATAATTTTCATCCCGAGACACCAAATGAAGCTGGGAGCACAAATCAACGGGAAGAACGGAGATTTGGAGTTTCATATAGTGGTCGTTCAGCAAAATCCAATCATCTCCTCTGAAACAAGTCTAAAACTCGGAGAGTTATCTTCAATGTATCAGAAAAGATTTGTAGAATTTCACAGGCCACTATGGATGTTGAACAGATCTTTCCAGACTACAAATATGCTTTTAAAGATTTTGGATGTCTTTCTATTGAATATAATTTTAATTTTTTAAATTCATTTCTGGGATGTGGACATCTTTGGATGGCTGGCAGTTATTTTCCATCCATGGCTGTCCTTGAGAAGGTGATGGTGAGCTGCCTTCTTGAACCATTGTAGTCCATGTGCTGTAGGTAGACCCACAATGCTGTTAGGGAGGGAATTCCAGGATTTTGACCCAGTGACAGTGAAGGAACAGTGATATATTTCCAAGTCAGGATGGCGAGGATCTTGGAGGGGAACTTGAAGGTGGTGGTGTTCTCATGTATCTGCTGCCCTTGTCCTAGATGGAAGTGGTCGTGGGTTTGGAAGGTACTGTCTAAGGATCTTTGGTGAATTTCTGCAGTGCGTCTTATAGGTTGTACACAGTGCTGCTACTGAGTGTCAGTGGTAGAAGGAGTGAATATTTGTGGATGTGGTGCCAATCAAGCGGCTGTTTTGTTCTGGATGATGTCAAGCTTCTTGAGTGTTGTTGGAGCTGCCCCCATCCAGGCAAGTGGGGAGTATTCCATCACACCCCTGACCTGTGCCTTGTAGATAGTGGATAGACTTTGGGGAGTCAGAAGGTGAGCTACTCATTGCAGTATTCCTAGCCTCTGACCTGCTTTTGTCGTCACAATTTATATGGTCAGTCTAATTGAGTTTCTGGTCTATAGCATTCCCCAAGTTTCAGAGGAGCCATGAACGGTGCTGAACATTGTACAATCATTGGCCGACTTCTGACCTTATGATGGAGGGAAGGTCATTGATGTAGCAGCTGAAGGTACTACCCTGAGGAACCTTTGCAGAGGTGTGCTGGAGCTGAGATGACTGACCTCCAACAGCCATAACCATTTTCTTATGTGCCAGGTATGACTGCAACCATCAGAGAGTTTTCCCCCTGATACCCAATGATTCCAGTTTTTACTACAGCTCCTTGATGCTGCACATGGTCGAATGTGGCCTTGATATCACTTTCACCCCACCTTTAGAATTCAGATTCTGCTTGATAACTCTGTTGATGACACCTTACATCTTGAAATACATGAGAGTGTGAGGCCTACTCAGCAACTGCCAAGGAGAGTGTTAGCTGCCCTCACGTCCAGCCTGAATGACAGGATTCGCAACTTGAAGCAGCGAACCTGGAAATTTTATCAGAGGATCTCAATGAAACTTGAAGAGACTTGCTAACCCAAGCCAACCACTGAAAAATTTATTTTCCACAACTTATTAAGGCAAAGGTTTTTAATAGCCCCAGTGTGAAGGATGGGTATTGGCACATGAAGCTGGAGAAAGCAGCAGTTTTCTAACTACATTCTGATGCCAGTTAGGAGCTATACAGATTGTCGTATATACTGTTCGGCATTTCTGTGGCTCCAGAAGAAAATCAAAGTAGATGGCACAGTGGTTCCTGAATTGGAAGCTGTTGTGGATTATCTGCTTGAATCATAGAATCGTAGAATCCCTACAGTGTGGAAACAGGCCCTTCAGCCCAACAAGTCCACACCAACACTCCGAAGACTATCCCACCCAAACTAATTCCCCATTACTCCTCACTTATCCCTGACAAATGCACCTAACCTACATATCCCTGAACACTATGGGCAATTTAACATTGCCAATTCATCTAACTTGCACCTCTTTGGATTGACAATTTAGCATTTGTATTCACCTAACCTGCACATCTTGATACAACGATGGGAAAAGCCAGCAGCGACCTTGATCAGAATCTTATGTAACTCCTAGAGATAGCTCTCCACTTAAACCTGAAGCTGGACAAGAAAAAGATGTGTTTGATGATGTGTGAACTCAAGTACACAGGTGATATACAGGCAGCAAAAACACTGCACCTGGATCCTGCCAAGGAGAGAGATGGAGCACAGAAGCAGTGGTCAATAATCATGAAAACTGCGCAACAATTCGCTGGATTTGTGAACTATTTAGAACAGTTTTTTGCCTAATTTGTCATCAGTGTACAAACTTCTGTGCAAACTCGATGCTGAGGATGTGAAGGTGTTGGGGCACAGAACGAGAAACGGCTTTCACTAGAATCAACCACTAGTGATAACAACATCAGTGCTGAGGTATTATGATGTCTATTGTTATGGACTAGGCCAGACCACTCAAAACATTCTTGGGCAGGCAACCCAGACTGTAACTTTGCAATTTGTTTTGCCAAGTGTACAGTGTGAATTACCCGGAGTGAGGTTGCGAGGTTGACTACAAGATTTTAAATCAGACAGAAATTTATTCACAAGATTACACAATGAAATACAAAGAACAGAATAAAGAACCCCTACAGAGCTCAGTCTATCCAAACTAGACTTACGTATGCTATTCTGAATACAAATAACAGTCCCAATACTTAGACCCCCTTTAAAACACAGTACAAAAAAGGATCAGATGCTTACAGGTTGAAGTAAGAAGGGAGAGAAGAGAGAGTCTTCACACAGCTCAATTTTGAACTCCCAACCAGTTCTGGACTGAACTAAACTGGTCAGTTAGAGAACTGACCACTCCCCTTTCATTCTACAGTTCACTTCTAAAACATGACCATTTTGGCTTAAAGTCTCATCTGTTTGCATAAACAAAAGACCTCTCAAAATCCTTTCCATCTCTGTACCAAACTAGAGTCCGGACTGGTTTATTGTCCCTCTAGAGTCTCCTTGACCCAAGGAACAGCTTTCAAAAATAAAGGGACTAGCTTTGTGACACTATTATGAAATCATCTTGAGGTGCGATACTATGCCATAGGGATTGGAGCAACCTTTGATCTGCAAGAATAGCTTGTTCCAGGTGCGCTCGAGGCATTAATGTAAACTGAACCATGTCATGTTCAGGTAGCAAAAGAATGCCTGGCAATTGTCTTTGCTTATTAGCATTTTAATTAGTAATTAATTAAGCAATCTTTGTTTAAACCGGCACCTTAGGGAACAACACTCTTGATAAACTGGCAAGCATTATAGACCTGAAATACTGGAGGTTGACAGCATTATTGCAATCTCTGTAATGTTTGAGTGGTCAGCTGAAGGTGTGAGTAAAAAGGCTATCTGTAATAAATATTATTTAAGTTGCACTGTTATTTGGTTTATGCTGTAAATAAAGTCTAACAGTGATGGGGATATGCCCTGCATTGTGTTTCCATTACTGAGTGCATATTTTTACATTGATTACCTCTTGATCCTGGCACCGGAATGTCATACAGTTGGTCCTATAGATGCCAATTAGTAAAGCATTTGCTGTGCCCAAATCAGAGAGAGACTAAATAATTAAAAGCCACTGCAAAATCTCATCCTCCAATCACCTCTGTCTATTCCAAAGCATCGGAAAAGCATTTTTTGCAGTGACATCACCTGGATATGGCAAGGGGAAACAGATGTACATTGCTGAGAGCAGCACTCCCTATGGAGAAAACTGAGGGTGATAAGACAGAGTATGAAATCCTCCGGATTCAACAAGAAGCAACAGCTCAATATATTGTACAAGCCACCAACCCAGCAGAGACAGTGACTTTAAGAGTCAAGCGCCTTGCTTAAATGAGCAAACGGTGTAACAAAATGCAGCTGTCCAAGTGCTGCAAGATGTTCGGATGAAAAGATGGCCCAGAAGCATCAAGGACAAATCTATTGCTGTGAGAGAGTATTGGGCAGAGAGATGAAGTGACAGACTCTGTATTGTGTACAAAGGAAATAACTGTCGTTCTTCCTGAACAGATGAGAAAATACACGCTGAAGCACCTTCATGCTGAACATGAAGGGATTGAGGTGAGAGAGGCAAGAGAAATGGTCAAACATGAACATGGGTGTTAAGGACCAAACCAGTGGCTTAGTGCTTGTAGTGAAAAGTAAGTTTGTAACAAATAACAATCCAACTGGAGAAGCTGTTCCTTCACCTTATACAACTGGTCAGGAAGAGGTCATGTCACCACCAGCACAATACAGAATGGCTATTCTCTTCTGCACCACAGTGAGGGAAACGGATCTGCAACGACAACTACAGTAGTGAGTAGAGTGGGTTCTTTCTTGATTATATGTTTTTTGAGATATGCCTCTTAATTAAACTTAAAATATAAGCCGTAACTATTAATATAACCTGGGGCAGTGTTTTGTAGAGGAATAAGATGGTGTTATTTTTTGGGTCTGTAGATTGTGAAGGAGCAAAAATGGCCTTTAGAAGAGTGTGCTATGTGCTTCTTGTCAGATGTGGAGGTTTGAAGAGAGTTTAAGGGTTACTGCGGATTATATCTGCAATAAATGCTGTTGGCTGTGAATCTTATCAGATCGAAGGGATTGGTTGGAGAGACAGTTAGAAGCGATGAGGAATTTGCAACAGCAACAGTATGTGATGGGTGGCAGTTATAGGAAGTGGGGAAAGTCTCAGATACAGCCACATAGATGGTTAATTCCAGGAAAGGTAAGAGAGGTAGGCAGCTAGTGCAAGTGTGTTCTGTGGCTATACCCATTTCAAACAATAATGCTGTTTTGGAAAATATAGGGGGTGATGGATTCTCAGGGGAATGTAGCACGAACAGCCAAGTTTCTGGTATTGACACTGGCTCTAATGCAAGAGGGGTACCTCGGGTTCCAAGAGATCAATTGTGTTAGGGGATTTTCTAGTCCAAGGTACAGACAGACGTTTCTGTGGCCAGCAGTGAAAAATCAGAATGGTGTGTTGCTTCCCTGGTGCCAGGATCAAGGATATCTCAGAGAAGGTGCAGAATGTTCTCAAGGGGGAGAGGGGCCAGCAAGAGGTCATTGTACACATTGGAATCAAAAGCATAGGAAGGGAAAAGGTTGAGATTCTGAAGGGAGATTACAGAGAGTTAGGCAGGAATTTAAAAAGGAGGTCCTCGAGAGTAGTAATATCTGGATTACTCCCAGTGCTACGAGCTAGTGAGGGCAGGAGTAGGAGGATAGAGCAGGTGAATGCATGGCTGAGGAGCTGGTGTATGGGAGAAGGATTCACATTTTTGGATCATTAGAATCTCTTTTGGGGTAGAAGTGGCCTGTACAAGGAGGATGGCTTGCACCTAAATTGGAAGGGGACTAATATACTGGCAGGGAAATTCGCTAGAGCTGCTCAGGAGGATTTAAACTAGTAAGGTGGGGGAGGAGGGGGGGTTGGTGGGACACAGGGAGATAGTGAGGAAAGAGATCGATCTGAGATTGGTACAGTTGGGAACAGAAAGAGACAAATGGTCAGAGCAGGCAGAGACAAGGTAGGACTAATAAATTAAACTGCATTTATTTCAATGCAGGGGGCCTAACAGGGAAGGCAGATGAACTCAGGGCATGGTTAGGAACATGGGACTGGGATATCATAGCAATTACAGAATCATGGCTCAGGGCTGGGTAGGTCTGGCAGCTTAATGTTCCAGGATACAAATGCTACAGGAAGGATAGAAAGGGAGGCAAGCGAGGAGGGGGAGTGGCGTTTTTGATAAGGGATAGCATTACAGCTGTGCTGAGGGGGGATATTCCTGGAAATACATCCAGAGAAGTTATTTGGGTAGAACTGAGAAATAAGAAAGGGATGATCACCTTATTGGGATTGTATTATAGACCCCCAATAGTCAGAGGGAAATTGAGAAACAAACTTGTAAGGAGATCTCAGATATCTGTAAGAATAATACGATGGTTATGGTAGGGGATTTTAACTTTCCAAACATAGACTGGGACTGCCATAGTGTTAAGGGTTTAGATGAAGAGGAATTTGTTGAGTGTGTACAAGAAAATTTTCTGATTCAGTATTTGGATGTACCTTTCTAGAGAATGTACAAAACTTGACCTACTCTTGGGAAATAAGGCAGGGCAGGTGACTGAGGTGTCAGTGGGGGAGCACCTTGGGGCCAGTGATCATAATTTCATTAGATTTAAAATAGCGATGGAAAAGGATAGACCAGATCTAAAAGTTGAAGTTCTAAATTGGAGAAAGGCCAATTTTGACAGTATCTTCAGAAGGTCGATGCAGATTCAATGGGCTGAATGGCCTTTTTTTCCATTGTAGGGATTCTATTCTATGACACAAGTTGTATTTTGTATCACTTCGTTTGACACCAGTTGCTGGTAATTGCTTGAGGACTCAACATGTTCACTCTGATGGTGTGCTACCTAAACCTGAAAGCTCTTTAAAACTGGAATCTAACAGTGCTGGGATAGGTAGCCTCAATTTGAGGTAGGGATAGGGATGCTCCAATTGCCTTCAATAGGCTAGGAATGGGAGAAATGTTTGGAAACTGCAGCTCTCTGCTATTGTTCAGTATTACTCTGCTCGTTGCTGTTAGCACTCCCTTGGAATCAAAGATGGTAACCTTTGACAGGGCTCCGACTGATGGACTAATTAGTAAAGTTAGATCATATGGGATTCAGGGTGAGCTTGCCAAATGGATACATGATTGGCATAACCACCAGAGAATGGTGGTACAAAGTTGCTTTTTAGACTGCAGGCCTGTCACCAGTGGTGCTCCTCAGGGATCGGTTCTGGGTCCTCTTTTATTTGTCATTGATATAAATTATTTTTATGACAGTATAGAAGGTGTAGTTATTGTTTGTGGATGACTCTAAAATTAGTGGCTTAGGCGACAGTGAATGAGGTTTTCTAAGATTACACAGGGATATTGATCAAATAGGCCAATGGGCTGAAAAATGGCAGAAGGTGTTCAATCTGGATAAAAGCGAGGTATTACATTTTGCTACAACAAACAGGGGCAGGACTTATACAATTAATGGTAGGGCCTTGGATAGTATTGTAGAACAGAGGGACCTAGGGGTGAAGGAACATAGTTCCTTGAAGTTTGTGTCACATATGGTTGGGTGGGTTAAAAAGGCTTGCCTTCATTGCTCAATCCTTTGAGTATAGGAGATGGGAAGTCATGTTGAGGTTGTATGGGACATTGGTGAGACCTGTTCTGGAGTACTGTGAGTGTTCTAGTCGCCCTGTTATAGGAAGGATATTATTAAGCTAGAGAGGGTTCAGAAGAGATTTACCAGGATGTAGATGGGTATGGAACGTTTGAGTTAAAAAGAGAGGCTGAATAGGCTGGGAGTTTGTCCATTTGAGCATAGAAGGTTGAGAGGTGACCTTATAGAGGTTTATAAACTCCTGAGAGGTATAGGTAGGGTTAATGGTAGTTGTCTTTTCCCCAGAATGAGGGATTTCAAAACTAAGGGACACATTTTTAAGGTGAGAAGAGAAAGACTTAAAAAAGACATGGGGGCAAAATATTTACATAGAAAATGGTTAGTGTGTGGAGTGAACTTCCAGTGGAAGTGGTGAATGCAGGCATGGTTACAATGTTTAAAAGACAGTTAGATATGTACATAAATAGGAAAGGTTTGGAGGGATATGGACCAGGAGCAGGCGGATGGGACTAGTTTAGTTTGGGATTATGTTTGGCATGGACTGGTTGGACTGAAGGGTCTATTTCTGTGCTGTATGCACTATGACTGTGTGATGTTGATCAGGCTACATGAGTCTTTGGGTGACTGAGAAGACCAGTTTTGGATTCACAAGTATTTCTATAGTGGAGGCACCTTGTTTCCAGAAGAATTGGAATTCACAGCTCGGAATTGTCTTCCTTCTCTTTCCTCTGTGGCTATTTCACCTTGTGGAAGCTGTGCTGAACCTTGAAGTGACTTATGCTTTGATGGATCGGGCCGACTATAATGAAAGTGTGGCACTTTTGCCCTTCAGTCAGTGGTGTCAATGCCTTAGGATGATCCTGTGCATATCCTTATGCTTTTTCCTTCAGCTACCCTAGAACCTGGCCAACAGAGAGTGAAAACCTGCTGAGGGAGGCAGTCTTTGGGTAGCTGTATACAATGACCCATCTGTTGGAGTTAGTTCTTCAGGAACAGATCTTGGATGCTGGTGCATGTGGCTTCAAGGGGGATATATCCCCCTCGGTCATGACCTCTCATTTTGTTCCCAGGATTTGAAACAGGCACCAATGGGGGCAGCTCTCAAGGGTCCTGCCTTGATGGGCATATTGTTGAGGAACAGGATCAGCCTTGGCAATATTCATAGCCAAATGTTGGCCCTGAATTGCAACCATTTGAATGAAATATCATCAATATAACAAGTGATGTGGAAATGGATCTAACAAATTGACAGCACTTTTTTGAAGGAAGGATGTGCAAATTGAATGGAGCCTGGGGATGGAAGATTAAAATTAAAGGATGCTTTTATTATACCTGTTACCCCCATTTTCCAAATATAATTCTTTTTTGACACTAGTTGAAGGAGTCTGAAATGTGTTGTTCAATGGATGATTTACTTGAAGTCATTGAGATGTTCAACTGGTAAAATCAGTATTCGTTCCTATGGGCTTGATAATTTGTAACAAAGTGACTGATTCATTGCAATTTGCTCATTCCTAGTTGCTTAATACAGTTCTGTGGTCAACATAAGTGACATTGTTTTCAATAGTCATAAATTGTACCTTAATGTCAACTAGCAGTTATAGAAGTTTCTTTCCATTTGTCAAACAAGCACTTCTAAACCATCAGGTACATTAAAAATTCTTATAGTAACAGCATTTTTATGGCTTGGTTCACATCGATGTTTGAGTGAACACGGCAGAAGTATTGGGCAAGGTGATTGGACATTGTCCTTTTACATTTTAAACACATTCAGCACCTTTTGAGACCTGTGTGCCGGTGGGTCAGTTGTTTCACCTCCTGTCAGAAAATACAAACCGACAAATGAAAAGTACTAGCGGTTTAGAATCAGCGGCTTCAGGCTGGTTTTGAATTTCAGATGTAATATTAACCACAGAAAACATTGATGCGTTTCCAGCAACGTTGTCTTGGTTTTGAGGAAAAGAAAATGATTGTTCTGGCATGCAAACCCACAATACATTTGGCAACTTTCTGCATCTGTTCTCACTCATTTTAAGTGGACTGTGAACAGTTCAGGTTTCCATTACTGCATTCCTGATGAAGAACTTATACTTGAAACATAATCTCCTGCTCCTCGGGTGCTGTCTGACCTGCTGTGCTTTTCCAGCACCACACTCTCGCCTCTAATAATCAAAAACCTACCACAAAATCTTAACAACAGATGAATTGAACAAAGCTTTGATTAACAGTTACGAAAATCTTGTAGACAATGACTATCTTGAGCAAAGTTATGTTCAAGCTAACAAATTCTATGTTATCTTAGAATGAAAGAATTTAAAGGGAAGCGTCCTGATTCTAACATTTTTAGACAATCTGTTAAGATTTGGTAAATGTTATTGTTCATGGCTTATTCCTGCCAAAAAAAATCAAATTTGCCTTTTGCACTTCTATAACAACTAATTAAAGTATATTTTTGTTAGCACAGTGAAGAAACAATCTTTAAATTGAGATTTTATACATAATCTAATCTCTAAATTGGCAACTTGAAATATATTGGTTCAGACAAACCTTACGGCTCAACTTGCAGATGATTTAATTCACTGAAATATGTTTTCAATAAACCATTGCTTTGGTCCAACTCTACAATCTTACTTTATTAGTTTTAAAACAGAGTCTGGGTAACTGAAATGGAAAATGATGATGAATTATATAGCTTGTCATCAGCATCTGAAAGAAAAGGATTGGCTGATGTTTTGAGTGATACTCTCCATCTGATCTCCTTGTGTCTGTTTTTTCCTGCCTTCACCCCTGTCCCCCCCTTCTTTTCCCTTCAGTTTGGTCAGACCATCACTGAGGTGATAGATACATGATCAGCTCAATCCCTCTCCTAATGCTATGGTTTCTGGGAGATGTACAAAACTAATCAAAGTGGGTTTACTAAGGGGTGAATTAATACTTCAGACAGTCATTGGGCATTATATTCACCCGATGCTGTCTTGAGTAAAGTTATATTTCACGGGATGTAATCTCTGGTATCACTGGGCCAAAGAATTGTTGGAGAACCAATCCTCTGGTACAAAGAGTCAATGATTTTCTAATCTCATTTTTCACGTGTGGGCATTACTTGGGTACGGCTAGTGCATTTATTATCTGTTCCTAGTTGTCCTTGAGCAGGCCTTCTCTGAAGCATTGAAATTGGCCTTGATGTTCCCAACTAAGAAAAGGGTAAAAGGGCGTTGATGTTGTTCCCTGCGATCTAATGACCACTTGAGGAATGCATGCCCCTGATTGACATGGTCGAGCTCAGTTGTGATGTTTTTGAATTACTACATTGGATTCATCTGAGAAACAGCTGCTGGCTTGTGGAGACATCTTACCTTTCCCCATGGAAATTTATTAACTTTTGTCCAACACTTCCCTTTAGATCCAATAAGGTTGAAACTGTGAGGGGGATCAATCCATATCCTGCCAGTCAATGAGATTATAAGTTTGTCAACAAGTGCACCATACCTCTAGTTTGTTCACAACATTTGGGCACATTGTTTTACATTTAGTCTTTAACAATCTGACTACATTTTGTTGAAGAAATTCTGTATGTTTTGGCAAAAGTCCATTGAAATATGATGGGTTTAGGATGAAATGTTCCCTCTACTGTATATTTACTACTGAATAAAAATGACATGTAACCAAATATAGATAGACAATAAATGCAACAAGTGGACTTGTCAGTAAAGAAGATTAAAACTGAAACTTGCTTTCTGCATAACCTGAATGTACTTTTCATTGGAACTTTCTGTTGCTTTCAGCAAATAATGGCATGGTGAAAGAAACTCACAGTTCATTCAGGATACTCCGTACTGCCTTCATATTTTTAAATGTCACCAGTTCAGAGCTGACCAAACTAGAGAAAGCCATCCTTTGAAGTGTTGAGCCCATGAATGGGTGGAAGGATGAGTAGCTAAATGATTCCATTGAGTTACATTAAGTTATAGAGTCACAGAAATAGACCCTTTGGTCCAACTTGTCCATGCCAACTAAATATCCAAACCTAATCTAGTCCCATTTGCCAGCACTTGGCCCATATCCCTCCAAACCCTTCCTATTCATATACCCATCCAGATGCCTTTTAAATGTTGTAATTGTATCAGCCTCTACCACTTCCTCTGGCAGCTCATTCCATATATGTACCACCCTCAGCATGAAAACGTTGGCCCTCAGGTCTCTTTTATTTCTTTCCCCTCTCACCTTAAACCTATGCCCTCTGGTTTTGGGGTCCCAAACCATAGGAAAAAGATCTACTTATAAAAGTTATTAAAGTTTACTTATGGCTTGTTATTTGACCTATTTGAGATGGGAAAACGAAATATTGGCTGTGTGGGATGAAGGTGTTAGGGTAGCCTTGTGTGGGATGACAGGCAGTTATACTTGATTTTCCCGGCCTGAAGATACAGTGAATGAAGTAATCTTTGTTCCCATTCCAGTTTGTTAGCCCATGATTCTTTGGTGAAAGTATGAGGGTGCCTGGAATTAGGTAGGAACACAATTTGAAGCCAGTGGCTAAATACTTAACATTGGCTAAGCTTAGAATCTAATGAATCGTCAGTTGGAAAAAGCACTGGAGCTAGGATAAATAGAACTCCCGCTGAAGGAATTCAGCATAAAGCTCAGTTAAAACTGAGATAAGCTCAGAGGAAGAAAAGAAAAAAATCAGATTCTCAGATTTGGCTGCACAATTCTGCAGACGCTGGAGATCATGAAATAAAAGCAGTCAGTGCTGGAGAGACTCTGGTCTGGCTGTATGTGCTGAGAGAGAGAAACAGAGTCAACATTTCAAGAATTTCATTACAGCTTCTGATGGAAGATCACTGACTTGAAACATTAACACTGTCCCTCAAACTGAAGTCACAATCATTTTTCAATTGTGAACCTTCAGAACTATTAATGTTTCGTTTTCATTGGAGGATCATTGAACATCTTTACATGAAGAAGGAGGTCTTGTTATGATAATTATAATCAGTTAAATTAGACCATTAGTAGAATTTAACAAAGTACCAAAAATAAAGTGATTTGATCTCTTGAATATAAATTTGAAAACAGATCACTAGGAATAATTTTCTGTAACAAATTGACACACTGATTTGGTAAAATGTTAATTCACTGACAGCTGCGCTGTGCTTTCATCACATATACTTTACGCACCATTACAGATAACAAACTTTGAATAGTTTATCAGAGTGAATCACTAAATCCTCAGAAGTCTAACAAACAGTTTGATAGTTAAATCTTATTTAACGGTGAATCAATATGTCGGAACCATTAGCAGAGGGACTGAAGGAAGGGCTGAATTTTTATCATTGCTGCACATTTGCAGTTCTGGAAAACTGGACTTACTGTGGACCTTCAGAATGTAAAAATTAGAAGGGCGATATTTCTAATTGCTGTCCCAATAAAGATTATATTGCATGTTCTTTTTGAAGAAAAGAGGAACTCCTGGCAAATTCTCTCCATACTTATATCTACTGTCAGCCAAAGTTCTGTTGTCCTCCTAGAGGTTGATATCTGTAATCATCTTTATTATTGCACAGCTCTGGAGCAGGTGGTACTTGAACCTGGGACTTCTGGCCCAGAGGTAGAGACATTACTACTCTTTCATGAGATCCTAAAGGGAGTGCAACATGAACTGAGTCTGTAATCTTCTGGGGAATAGACAGGAAACTGGACGTGAGGCATGTTGGCTAACTATGGTCCTACTGAATGGCAGAGCAGGCTTGAGGGGCTGAATGGCCTTCCCCATTCCTATTTCTTATGGTCTTATGACATCACAAACCCTATCAAAGTCAGACTCCTTCCCCATTGGGCCATGTGACCCCTGGATAAATAGTTTTCAATCCAACTGTTTAGGCATGTTATGACACATCCCCAGGGCAGGTGGGACTTGAACCTGGATCAAAGGTAGATACGCTGTAACTGTGCCACCAGACCCTTCGAAAACCTGTCAGCAATGCAATGGCACATCTCTGGGAGCAGGTGGGATGTGAACCTGGGCCTTTGTGGTTTAGAGTCAGGGACATTACCATTGGACCACAAGAGGCTTTCACGAAGAGATTGGAGCCTGACCCCAGAGCCCTAGACAACTCGCCCAAATAACCACGGAAAGTGCAGGCTAGAGGTAAGCCAGTAAAATTGTGGACAGCCACCTTGGGATGAGTCCCATTTGGTCTTGTTGCTGGGGAGCCTTTACAATTATGGGGTGTGGGGGAAACAGATGTGGAGTGATTGCCCATCTCCTTGGAGTATTATGCCGATGAGCTTAATTAAACATTAATGAGCCTTTTTAACCATAAAACAATGAAGCTGGGTCAGTGAATTTATTCCAGGCTGTAATTAGATGGATTTTTAGATAAGGGCAGACAGGAAAGTGGAGCTGAGAACACAAGCAGACATGCCCAAGATTTTATGGAATGGTGGAGTAGGCACAAAGGATTGAATGGCCTACCCTTGCTCCTAAATCCTATATTCCTGGGATTATAGAGCAGGAAACTCATTAACACAAAGAGGAGTCTGGGAGTAGGGTTGGCTGACAATATCCTTGATTGCATGGCGGCCAGTTGGGAAGAGGCGTGAGTTAAAGTTGCTGAGATGGTTGAGCTGCCAGCCAACATGGGCTTGGGCTCAGCGTTACATTCCAATGCCCGTGGATTGGCCATTGCATCTCAAGGGGAAGGTGTGCAGTGCATGTTGGTTGCTGGAATGAGAGTCTGTCTGTCAACAGTCACCATTTGTCAGTAAATGGCAAATGTGGGTGTTTATGGTTTAGTCCCTAGAAAGAAGTCCCTGTGTATTCTGCAACAGTCAGCCATGATACTTACATTGTTGACAGATGAAATGGGTGTGATAAATTTACAAACTAGCATTAATTCTTGACAGAAGGACCGGCTGTTTGGAAAAGCAATATGTCATATGTGATGGACAGAAACCATGTAATTTAACATGTCAGTTTCATTTTTCTAAATCCGTTGATGATAAATGCTTTTTCTTACCTATTTTTCCTTTTCCTTTCTATGGCATTAAAAAACCTTGATGCTGATCAAGGCACAGTGGCTCAGGGGTTAGCACTGCTTCCTCAAGCCCAATTGTTCTTCTAAAGCATTACTACACTGCGGGATCTTGCTGTGCACAAATTGCTGCCTTTCTCTATCACACGACAATAATTACAGAATCAAAGTGCTTTAGCAATTTTGAATTGCTTTAAGGTGTTCTGAGGTTATGACAAATGCCATAAAATACAAGTTACTTATCGTTTCAAAGCTCATTTACAAACCTCTGACTGCTCAGAACACCTAAAACCGACATCTCCACCATCATCTATCCCCCTCCTCCCTCAGCTGTCCTGAAGAGACCCAGTTGGATCCACACCCTGAAGCTTTTTAACTCTGACGTAGAACTAGTTGTGTTAGGAGTATTCACAGTGCTGAGGTCATGCGAGCAAACCCACTGATAGGTCTGTGTGATTCACATAACTACTTCAGAGGGGAAGAAGCTGTTTGATATTAGCTTCCTCCAAGTAGCCTACTCAACTTCAATATGCTATAAACATCTTGGATATATTAAGGTCTGGGATTTCTCTTTCCTGAATATCTGCTCCCTACTTAAAGGATTATTTAAAGTGTGGCTGCAAATGTCACCATTCAGACCCTTTATAAGATCTTACCTTTTGCTTCTGACCCCATAGATGTGGCCAGATGTCTTGAATATTTCCACCAGCTTCAGCATCCCAGTAGATAAGGAGATGGTCTGACATCAAATTGGATCGAATTTGAACAAAATATAGATCAGTGCACCACCCAGTCTGCATATATTTCAAAGAAGAACATTTTCCAAAGGCTCTCTGCATTTTGCAGCAGTCACATTTTACCACAAGATGAGTGAGATAAAGAAAGGGGAATAAGTGTAGGTATTTTTCTTCAGTCTGGTGTATCTCTGATGCAGATGGGACTTGAACTTGGATGTTCTAGCTCAGAGGTTGAGACGTGATCAGTGCACCTCAAGAGCTTCCTAAACCTTCTATCCATTTTTCCTTCCTCTATTCCTCAATGTAAAACATTGTGACACCTGGAGCAGGTCAGACTTGAATCCAGGCCCCAAAGTAGGGAGACTGCGACTGCACCAGAGAGGCCTAGGGAAGTGAGAGAAATGTGATTATTATAATCATAGTTAGCTGCAACAACCCTTTCAACTGAGTATGCCATGTATGATAAAAATAATGCAAAACAATATGTGATTAAAAACCAGAGGGTCTATGATGGCAGTTCAGTGACTTATAGAATCATACAGCACGGAAACAGATCCTTCGGTCCAGCCAGTCTGTGCTGCACATATTCCCAAACTAAACTAACCTGACCTGCCTGCTCCTTGGCCCATATCCCTCCAAACCTTTCCTATTTATGTATCCATGCACATATCTTTTAAATGTTGTAATTGTACCCACATCCACCACTTCCTCAGCAAGTTCACTTCATGAACGAACCACCCTCTGTGGAAAGATTTCCCTCTCATGTCTTTTTAAAATCTCTCTCCTCTCACTTAAAAATGTGCCCTCTAGTCTCGAAATTCCCCCATCTTAGGGCAAAGACAACTACCATCAACTCTATCATTATTTCTTCTCATTATTTTATCAACTTCTTTCAGGTCACCTCTCGACCCCCTCCGCTCCAGCCCCAGCTTATCCAGCCTTTCTTTATAACTCATACCCTCTCTTTATATCGCGTTAAAGAGAATTCAAAGACCTGCTGTCCTGGAGCCGGATTCCAGGAGAGGAAAAATAAGCAAATGTGATCAATGATGTGTCGATCTCTTCATGTACGACAAGACACATAGATGCTTTTCACAATTGTGTAATTCTCTTTGTTGTGACAGCGATCCAACTGAGTGCTCTGGCCCTTTGGTCAGCAAGGCCTTGCGCATCTTTTGTGTGTTTCAACAGCTGAGCTTTGTTGCAGTTTCCATTAGACCAGGACTGTCATAGCACTAACTAACAAGAGAAGAGAAGAATTGTTGCTGGGTTGCAACCACTTCTGTAATCACTCAGTGATGAACAGTTTTAATATAAAGCTTAACAGCTGGGTGCTCTACTCCTGGAAGAGTTTAAAAATACGTTTTTGGGAATAGAATGAAGATAATGCACAAAAACAAAACAAAAAACAAGTCATTCAACCATTTAGTGACTGATCCCCAAGTGAGCCATGTATAACTTCTTATATTGGAACTTCTTAAATGTGTCTTCTGAGGCTTGGCATTCATGAATCATCTGCATGTTTTGTTACTAAATCTAACATCCCCATTCTCAATGGTAGACATTGTGAATGCTTGTTAAGTGAGTCTGATTTGGGGGCATAAATACCAGAAGCTATTGTCTCACAGACTCGCTAATGGCTGCTTGAGCTCTCGTAAAGCCAAACGGAGTTGCTTGCTTTACAGTTTGGAGCCCAGTTGTAAATATGTCCATTAATCTGGTGTTTAGGATAGGGAGATGAAATGCTTTCACACAGTGTCTTTTTCTCAGTAGCTGGACAGCAGATGCCAGCAAGAATGAATAAATTTGTAAATCATCAGGGACTGAATTCAGATTAATGGCTGTTTCTCCATCTCCCCCACCACCCTGACACGCTGGGGACGGCAGCACATGGATCTTTCATCTTTGCCTCAGGCATTAATTTTTAGCTGCTCTTGAAGGAAAAATTGAAAACTTAATCTAATGGAATTTTGGAGTGAGGTTATTAAAGATATTCATTTTCAGACTTGTCAAGTCTCAGTTTCAGTGAGGCTTGTGATTTTATTAAATAAAAATTTCCAGTGTGAAGATTAAGCTCGACTCTATTCATTTAACAGGTCTGTAAACTGTTTTCCGGCTTTATCTCAAGCTTGATCTGATCTGAATTTACATATGCACCTTATATACGAGTGTATTTGCCTCTCAATCAGTTGGAATTTACTGAACAATCTTGGAGCTGTTTCACGGGATTTCCAACCTCAGAGTAATCAGTAATGAGAATATATAATATTGAATTGTGGTTACTACTCTTAATTATATCCCATTTGCCCAATAAATTTGAAATCCAGTGTTTCAGACTGTAAATACCGTGGCAGAGTTGCTGAACCATTCAGTTCAGGATGGAGCAATGTTGATCCATGATAGAGTCATAGAGATGTACAGCACAGAAACAGACCCTTCGGTCTGACCAGTCCATGCTGACCAGGTATCCTAAACTAATCTGGTCCCATTTGCGAGCACTTGGCCCATATCCTTCTCAACCTTTCCTATTCATATATCCATCCAGATGCCTTTTAAATGTTGTAATTGTACCAGCCTCCACCACTTCCTTTGGCAGCTCATTCCATACATGTACCACCCTCTGCTTGAAAAATGTTGCCCCTTAGGTCTGTTTTATATCTTTCCCTTCTCACCCTAAACCTATGCACTCTAGTATTAGACCACCCTATCCATGGGGAAAAGAGCTTGTCTATTCACCCTAACCCTACCTTTCATAATTTTTATAAACTTCTATAAGATTGCCCCTCAGCCTCTTTTTAAAGAGTTTGCTAATCTCATTGATACAAGTTTTGGGTAAACTTTAAATGTTGTCTAAGGTAAAGTTCTCCTATTAGAAAGACTGGTATTTATATAGTGCCTTTTACTGCCTCTAGATGTCCCAAAGCACTTTATAGGTGGGTAAGTATGTCTGAAGATAGTCATTTTTGTAATGTAAGACTTAGGACCAGACATGGATCATTCAGGCCATCGAGTCCGTGTAGAAACCATGACAAGAGAAGAATATAAACAAGAATAAAATCCATGATAATCTGCTTCGATGACATTTAAAGTTCACCCAAAAATTGTATCAATGAGATTAGCAAACTCTTTAAAGAGAAGCTGAGGCGTGACCTTATAGAGTTTTATAAAATCATGAGGGGCATGAATAGAGTAAATGGACAAGGCCTTTTCCCTGGAGTAGGGAGGCCTAATGCTAGAGGGTATAGGTTTAAGGTCAGAGGGGAAAGATTTAAAAGATGCCTGAGGGGTAACATTTTCACACAGAGGGTGGTGATGGATTAATGCTCGGATGGCACTTTCGTATCTTTTATATCCATTTGAGAGGGCAGGCAGACTCTTGGCTTCACATCTTATTTAAATGGCAGCATTTCCCCTGTACTGAAACGCTAAGCTTGTTTTTGTGCTCATATCCCTGGAACAGGCCTCAGTCATTTAACTCAGAGGTGATACTGCCACTGCTGAGCCAAAATTGATAAAAGCAGAGGCCCCACTATTCCTTGAGGACTCTGTTCCGATGCAAAACAGTCTTTTCCGCTCACATTGTAACAGTAAAACATTCTCTATGGTCCACTTTTCTTCTGTGCAGTCAATCCTTTAAGACAGTCCATAGGCAGGCTGGGTAATTGAGCAGTATAACACAACGTTTATGCCTTCTCAAAGTTTTATTAGTTTTTCTCCCAAGTTGATTCTCTCAGCAAAGAGAATGGAATGTTGTAGCCATAAATAACTCCACAGACACGGTCCGTGACACATATCAATGACCACTGAAAGGGGCTTCTTTTCGTTCACACCCCTGTGGCAGATGCTGTTAAATTTAAGCAAAGGTGTGATCCGAACTGAGGTCATGCCTGATTTGAGAGTCATCACTGTCGCTGAGCAATGGAGCTTCCAATTGCCAAAATACTAGAGGACACTGTCGCTGCATCAGCTAAGGGAACATTCTGCAACACTTTGTCAAATGAGTTGTAAATTCTTTCAACATGTTCCGTTCCAACAATTTCATCTAATTTTAAAAAATGACACTGAATTATTCTGGAGGCGAGAGAAATGACTACTTTTACCTTGCGAAAAAAAAGGAAACCACACTAACCTTTAAAATTCTTCGGTCTGCTGGAGCTGACTAAGATGTCCCAGTCTTTGAAGAAGGGAAGATGGATTACACCTTATGAATTTAAGCATAAATTCAGTTTCTTTACGAGTTCCCCCTTTGTTGTGAACTGGTACTTCTTTGTTCCTTCATAGCTATGATAATCATCAGTCTTCCCAGTGTCTCATTGACTAGATTCTCTCTGTGTTGGCCTGGCCTATTCCTGCTCCCTATTGAAGACATATTCTGTGGGAGTTGGAGTAGGCCATTGCAACCCCAGCCACATATGCACGCACCCACACCCTACCCACAAACGGAAGTGTGTATACATACACTGCCTAAGCCTTCTCTCCCATTTGATAAGATTGTGACTGATCTCTTTGTGGACTCTAATTTTTTGTCAACCCCAAATCTCTGTAAACATCATCTCATCCCAAATTCTAAGCTTCCCGTGTCTCAACTTTCACTAAGCCCAATCCATTGATCACTCCATGTGCTCACATTGGTTTTTGACACAAAGGTTTGGAAGTGTTAATTTTTGGAACTTTGTGTCTCAATTGCTTCATTCCTGGAATTGTTCTGGAAAATCTCCTTCTCATCCTTGCTAAAGTGTGGTGTCTGGAACGGGACACGACATTGGACTTGTGGTCTTAGCTGGATCCCTTTACCAGCTGCTCTTTCCATTTAAAAGCCATATGAAATGCAGATGCTGTAAATCAGAAACAGAAACAGAATTTGTTGGAAAAGCTCAGCAGGTTTGGCAGATTCTGTGGAGAGAAGTCAGAGTTAACGTTTCATATTGAGTGGCTCTTCCTCAGGGGTTCTGAGAAACATTAATTCTGATTTTTCTCCACAGATGATGCCAGAGTTGCTGAGCTTTTCCTGCAACTTTCTATTTGTTCTACCATCCAAGAATCCCTGAACAGGAACCCCCATCGAGTCCTCTGTCCCTGTATGCTTCTTAGAACTGTGCTACCAGGGCCTTTCCCAGGCCCTTCTGCCAAAATGCATCATTTTCACATGTCCAATTCCAACTCTATCTCCTATATGTAATCCTTTAGCCACCTTACTCCTTTGACTTTGTGCTGTTTTGTGTCCAGATATACTTGTGAGGAGAGTAATACCGTGTTTTACTACACTTAAATGTTCCATAATAAATAGGTTGGTTTTGGTCTGAGATTGGCAATGCAGAGGTCATGAGTTTGAATTCTACCACGACTCATTGTGAATTTGAATTGTTGGCTGGAACCAGAGAGACAAAAAATATTAACCACAGAAGCTGCTTTTATTAAAAACAAACCCAATCCTGACAGAATCATCATCTTGGGCAGCTACTGGTGGAAAATAAATATTTTCCAGGATCAAGTTGCAAATAGAAATGAAATTGGTAAATTGAATGGTTTTGGAATGAAGACGAGTATATGAATGAAAATAATGGAGGAATAGAAACAAGACATGAACTCCAAGCACAAGTCAAATAAAGGTCAAAGGCAAAGGGAGTACACTGGATCAGTGGTGAAAGCTCTATGTCTGAGCAAATAATTCTAGGTGCAAAGGTAGGAAAATGGAGATGATGTGCGGATGAGCAATGATTTGATTGACTGGCAGAGCTGGCCTGAGGATTTGAATGTTCTTTACGTTAGCAAGCAATTATTTCCTGAAAATATACTTTATTTGTAACAATTCATATATGACATTACAAGTGGAGCATAGATCAGTTTATTTCAATGCAACATGAGACATCTCGTTTCATTTGTCATCACAGATTATATTCAGCGTGTATATTTACACGTGAAATCCAAAGCATTGTACACTGGTTCTAACACCTCTATTTACTGTGGCTCACAGAAGCTTGCCAAGTGGGCAAAAACCTTGGCAACTGGGCACAAACATGGCAGATGGAGTTTAATGCAGGAAAATGAGAGGTCATGCACTTTGAAAGAATGCCTCAAAAGGTAGATATTATTTAAATGAGGAGAGAGTAACAAAAAAGGATCTGGGCGTTGTGTATGAAGCACAACAAGTTCAGGCGGCACGGTGGCTCAGTGGTTAGCACTGCTGCCTCACAGCACCAGGGACCCGGGTTTGATTCCAGCCTCGGCCGACTGTGTGGAATTTGCACATTCTCCCCGTGTCTGCATGGGTTTCCTCCAGGTGCCCCAGTTTCCTCCCAGAATCCAAAGATGTGCAGGTTAGGTGAATTGGCCATGCTAAATTGCTCATAGTGTTCAGGGATGTGTAGCGTAGGTGTATTAGTCAGGGGTAAATATAGAGTAATAGGGTAGTGGGATGGGTCTGGGTTGGTTACTCTTCAGAGGGTCAGTTGGATTTGTTGGGCCAAATGGCCTGTTTCCACACTGTAGGGATTCTGTGATTCTTTGAACACACCAGCACAGCAAGTTATTAAGAAGCCTTTATTGCCATGAGTTAGGATTTAAAAATAGAGATCTGGTTACAACTGAATGAGGTGTTGATGAGGAGTACACTGGACACTTTTGGTTCTGTATTTAAGAAAGGATATGTTGGCATTGGAGGCAGTTCAAAAGAGACTCATGAGGTTTGCTTTATCAAGAATGGCGAAACAGGTTCAACCTTTGTTCATGAGAGCTTAGAGGAATGAGGTGTGATCCTGTTGATTAACAAAGCATGCACCGTCCTGATTTGGAATGCTATTCGCACTCTTTCCCACTGTTGCTGGACCTCTGGAGCTCCCATCATCTTTGCACATGAGTGACCCTGCATCACATGAGCTCCAGAGATTCAAGATGGTAGCTCACCAACCACAACCTAATGACCAATGAAGAATGGCTTAAAAAAACACTGACCTTGTGAAAGATGCTCACAACCCATGAAAAAGCGAGAACGTAACGTAGACGGAAAGGTCCTCAAACTTGAAAATCTTAGAAATTACTTAATTTGAGTGAATCTCCACATTTTACCCTCTTAATCTGATGGCAAAATTTATCCAAAAGGTCACGCTCTGTTGACTGGGATGGAACTTTGGATTTTAAAGACCCACTAAGGAGCAAAGTTCTTGGGCATGAAAAAATATTAGATTTGTGGAATGTTAAGTAATTTTCTGCCTATGAGAATTCTTCAGTGAGATTGGCTATTTTGTCTGCTTGATTGCATCACTGTGACTGGGTGGTTAAAAACTCCTGCAATTGGCACGAGAATCCACACCATAGAGAACATCAGATTTTTACAGATATTTTGCTTTAAGCTTAGCAGTAACTTTGCTGATGAGGATTGAGTTGAAATATTTGGAACTATTATCAGTAATGTAGAGAACCCTCAAAGGACATTTGTTTGCATTTTTTCTTTAAATTATTAAGGATTTTAATCAATAAAATGAGGAAAGACCTATGTTTGGTGAGTTAGTTTTGAAGGGAGATCAATTTAAAGTTGTCACTGCACTTGGTGGATTAGGTAAATTTTGTGCATTGTATATGTATTGCTTCACCACAGGACCTGAGTGAAGTAAACATCATTAGAAACAATTAGGATAAATGAAACAGAGAAAGATAAGGCACCATTGTCATCTATAATACAGTATGCATTTCATAACATGGAAGTGAGATTTGAATACCCAGGGTTAATCTTGCATTAAAAAAGGACATCTTTGTGCTCTGGAATACTTTTCCAGAACTTCACCTTCTCTCCATTTCTTTCTTTATAAAGCTTCCTTGAAATTTAGAGACCCGGAGAGATAGTGAGGAAAGAGATCAATCTGAGACCGAAACAGATGAGAAAAGAAGAGAGCCAAACAGTTAGGGCAGGCAGGAACAAAGCAGAGCACAAGGTAGGACTGATAAATTAAACTGCATTTACTTCAATGCAAGGGACCTAATAGGGAAGGCAGATGAACCCAGGGCATGGTTAGGAACAGGGGACTGGGATATCATAGAAATTACAGTAACATGGCTCAGGGATGGATAGGACTGACAGCTTAATCTTCCAGGATACAAATGCTACCAAAAAGGACAGAAAGGGAGGCAAGAGAGGAGGGGGAGTGGCGTTTTTGATAAGGGATAGCTCGACAGCTGTACTGAGGGAGGTATTCCTGGAAATACATCCAGGGAAGTTATTTGGGTGGAACTGAGAAATAAGAAAGGGATGATCACCTTATTGGGATTGTATTATAGATCCCCTAATAGTCAGATGGCAATTGAGAAGTAAATTGGTAAGGAGATCTCAGTTATCTGTAAGAATAACAGGGTGGTTGTGGTAGGGGATTTTAACTTTCCAAACATAGACTGGGACTGCCAAAGTATTAAGGGTTTAGATGGAGAGGAATTTGTTAAGCACGTACAAGAAAATTTTCTAATTCAATGTGTGTACCTCTGTGGGAAGCTAGGGAAGTGATAGCTGGGCTTCTTCCTGAGATATTTGTATCATCGATAGTCAAAGGTGAGGTGCCTGAAGAGGTTGCTAAAGTGTTGCCACTATTTTAAAAAGGTGCTAAGTACAAGCCAGGGAACTATAGGCCAGTGAGCCTGACATCAGTGGTGGGCAAGTCGTTGGAGGGAACCCTGAGGGACAGGATGTACATGTATTTGGAAAGGCGGGGACTGATTAGGGATAGTCAACATGGCTTTGTGCATGGGAAATCATGTCTCCTTCCTATCGGAAAGATGTTGTGAAACTTGAAAGGGTTCAGAAAAGATTTACAAGGATGTTGCCAGGGTTGGAGGATCTGAGCTACAGGGAGAGGCTGAACAGGCTTGGGCTGTTTTCCCTGGAGCGTCGGAGGCTGAGGGATGACCTTATAGAGGTTTACAAATTTATGAGGGGCATGGATAGGATAAATAGGCAAAGTCCTTCCCCTGGGGTCGGGGAGTCCAGAACTAGAGGGCATAGGTTTAGGGTGAGAGGGGAAAGATATAAAAGAGACCTACGGGGCAAAATTTTCACGCAGAGGGTGAGATGCTTATGGAATGAGCTGCCAAAGGAAGTGGTGGAGGCTGGTACAATTGCAACATTTAAGAGGCATTTGGATGGGTATATGAATAGGAAGGGTTTGGAGGGATATGGGCCGGGTGCTGGCAGGTGAGACTAAATTGGGTTGGGATATCTGGTCGGCATGGACAGGTTGGACCGAAGGGTGTGTTTCCATGCTGTACATCTCTTTGACTCTATTGACTCTAAACTTGATTGAGTTTTTTGAAGAAGTAACAAAGAGGATTGATGAGGGCAGAGCTGTAGATGTGATCTATATGGACTTCAGTAAGACGTTTGGCAAGGTTCCCCATGGGAGACTGGTTAGCAAGGTTAGATCTCATGAAATACAGGGAGAACTAGCCATTTGGTACAGAACTGGTTCAAAGGTAGAAGACAGAGGGTGCTAGTAAAGGGTTATTTTTCAGACTGGAGGCCTGTGACCAGTGGAGTGCTATGAGGATTGGAGATGGGTCCAGTACTTTTCGTTATTTATATAAATGATTTGGATGTGAGCATAAGAGATATAGTTAGTAAGTTTGCAGATGACACCAAAATTGGAGGTGCAGTGGACAGTAAAGAAGGTTACCTTGGATTATAACGGCATCTTGATCAGATGAGCCAATGGGTTTAGGATTGGAAGATGGAGTTTAATTTTGATAAATGTGAGATGCTGCATTCTGGGAAAGCAAATTTAACAGGAATTCTACACTTAATGGTAAGGTCTGAGAGAGTGTTGCTGAATAGAGACCTTGGAGTGCAGGTTAATAGCTCCTTGAAAGTGGAGTCGTAGGTAAATAGGATAGTGAAGAAGACATTTGGTATGCTTTCCTTTATTGGTCAGAGTAATGAGTACAGGAGTTGGGAGGTCATATTGAGGCTGTACAGGACATTGGTTAGGCCACTGTTGGAATATTGTGTGCAATTCTGGTCTCCTTCCTATCGGAAAGCTGTTGTGAAACTTGAAAGGATTCAGACAACATTTAATATGATGTTGCCAGGGTTGGAGGATTTGAGCTATAGGGAGAGGTTGGATAGGCTAGGGCTGTTTTCCCTGGACCATCGCAAGCTGAGGTTAACCTTATAGAGGTTTATAAAATCATGAGGGGCATGGATTGGGTAAATAGACAAGGTCTGTTCCTTGGAGTGGGTGAGTCTAGAACTAGAGGGTATAGGGTCAGGGTGAGAGGGGAAGATATAAAAGAGACCTAGGGGGCAACTTTTTCATGCAGAGGATGGTGCGTGTGTGGAATGTGCTGCCAGAGGAAGTGGTGGAGCCTGGTACAATTACAATATTTAAAAGGCATCTGGATGGGTTTGGAGGAATATGGACCACGTGCTGGCAAATGGGACTACATTGGGTTGGGATAGCTGGTCGGCAAGGGTGAGTTGGACTGAAGGGTCTATTTCTGTGCTGTACATCTCTATGACTCTCTTGTGGAAAGGACTTCCAAACATCTCTCCAAAAACATTAAAATCATAGACTCCCTACAGTGCAGAAAGAGGCCATTCAGCTCATTGAATCTACACTAACCATCCGAAGAGCATTCCCACCAGACCCAGCCCCCCTACCCCTTCCCCATAACCCTACATTTTCCATGGCTAATCCACCTGACCTGCACATCCTTGGCCACGATGGGCAATTTAGCATGGCCAATTTACCTAACCTTTGTACTGTGTGTTACAACTCAGCGGCAAACTGTTTTGTTAATTAAACCAAACACCCAGAAAAGCTCACTTCACCTCATAATCTGTTAAAATAAGAGTGACAGAGAACTCCCAAATTCTACGATTTGAAGAAAATACTATCAATTTATTCTTTAACTCTAAAAGTGAACATTAAACAACAACTATTTACGACTCTATGCCCCCCTTTCTTTTAACAGCTTATTATCTGCCTCCAACTCTATAACAATATGCTGTTCCAATAAAACACTTATTAAAAGTACATCAACTTAATTTCAAAAACATACAGCAGCTGTCGTTGTCGATATCTGTCTTCTTCCATCTGAAGATTTCCCTGGTCATCTTCTTTCCTTTACTGCGAAGATTTTTCATGATCAGGTACCTTCGATAGAGAGTGTTTTGATGTCAGTTACTCTGTTGATGGCCACACGACGCCTGGAGGAAGAACACCTCATCTTCCGCCTAGGAACCCTCAAACCACATGGAATGAATGTAGCTTCCTTATTTCCCCTCCCCCCACCTTATCTCAGTCCCAACCCCTGGGTTCAGCACCGCCCTCTTGACCTGCAATCTTCTTCCCGACCTCTCCGTCCCCACCCCCTCTCTGGCCTATCATCCTCACCCTCACCTCCTTCCACCTATCATATTCCCAGCACCCTTCCCCCAAATTCCCTCCTCCCTACCTTTTATCTCAGCTGGTTTGGCACACCAGCCTCATTCCTGAAGAAGGGCTTATGCCCGAAACGTCGATTCTCCTGCTCCTCGGATGCTGCCTGGGCTGCTGTGTTTTTCCAGCACCACGTTTTTCAATTCGGGTCTCCAGCATCTGCAGTCCTCACTTTCTTCTCAAATTACATATCAATGAGAAATCTTATTCTGTCCATAATTAACCTACACCAGAAAAATTGTACTGTTCTCTCCTATCGAAATATCTAACTGCTTCTTAAATGACCCTGGGCTTTTTGGCTCCATTATCATATTTGGAAATGCATTTTAATTTCTGCATGATGTGGAATGTCAGGTTTAATTCTGTCATTATTCAATTTCAAGTAATCTTTCTGATTCATTCTTTTACCTCTACGATCACCATCTCTTATTGACCCAAAATCACCTCTCTGACAATTTACTTTCTGATGCCAGAAGAGGAATCAGTAATGCAAGTTAAGTTGGTGCAGTATCTATCGTGTTTGCTGAATATTAAGATTAACCTTGAGTTCTTGATTAATATTCCATTAGTACTCAATGCATTAATGACTCGAGGTTTCATCTGATTTTTTTTTAACTAAAATGGTTGAAATGTGAGGTGTGAAAATGTTCACTGCTACTGACGTTAGAACAGAATTGCTAAAACATAACAGCTTTCACTGTGAATTCCATAAACCTGCTTGCAAAGGTCACCTTGAGGTATTACAGACAGACATAGGTTCAACACATTCTGAAAAAATAACTGCACTCCATTTTAGGATGGATCACACTCCATTGATTTGCTATTGTGGAACAAGGTCGTGCAAATAACTAGATTCTTTCAGTTTGTCCCGACATGTTATTTTCAACATTATCACTTCAATGGTTAAGGATTGATTCATCCTTTTATTTCACACTCCCAATCCATTTCAAGTGTTCAATTGTAAAACTATACTTTTCTCATTTTCTTGTTCTATATCTTGTTACTTTTAAAGGCTTTCTTCTCTCTTCCTTTGCTTCAAGTTGTGATTTTTTCTTGCTGTGAAGGCTGGCCATTTGTTTTGTTTCTTTCATACTATTTGTGTTGTTTTACTTCACTCACCCCCACCAGCAGGGTTTCATTTTCTGAAGAAGGGAAGTTTCCCACTGCCTCAGGAAAGCAACCAACACAATCAAATACCCCTCCCACTCCAGTTATACTCTCTTCCACCCTCTTCCACCAGGCAGAAGATATGAAAGTTTGAATACACATACAGACAGATTTCAGAACAGTTTCCTCCCTGCCATTATCAGACTTATGAATGGACCTCTCAAATGTTAATTCTGATCTCTCTCTGCATCTTCTCCATGGCTGTAACAGTGTTTTCTACACTCTGTTCTGCTACTTTGATGCGTATGTTACAATTTGCCCCTATAGCACACAAAACAACACTTTTCGCTGTATCTTGGTACATGATAGGTCCTGGAGAGTATTGCCGAACAAAGAGATCTTGGAGCGCAGGTTCATAGTTCCTTGAAAGTGGAGTTGCAGATTGACAAGGTAGTGAGGAAGGGATTTGGCATGCTTACCTTTATTGAGTATAGGAGTTGGGAGGTCATGTTGCAGCTGTTCAGGACATTAGTTAGGCCAGTATTGGAATGCTGCACGCAATGCTGGTAGCCCTGCTATAGGAAAGATATTGTGAAACTTGAAAGAATTCAGAAAAGGTTTATAAGGATATTGTCAACTTGAAAGGTTTGAGGTACAGGGAGAGGCTGAATAGGCTGGAGCTGTTTTCCCTGGAGTGTCGGAGGCTGAGGGGTGACCTTATAGAAGTTTATAAAATCATAAGGGGAATGGGCAAGGTGAATAGACAAGGTCTTTCCCCGGGGTCGGGGAGTCTAAAACTAGAGGGCATAGGTTTAAGGTGAGAGAGGAAAGATTTACAAGGGGCCTGAGGGCAACCTTTTCACGCAGCGGATGGTACATGTATGGAATGAGCTGCCAGAGGAAGTGGTGGAGGCTGGTACAATTACAACATTCAAAAGGCATCTGGATGGGTAAATGAATAGGAAGATTTTAGAGGGATATGGGTCAAATGCTGGCAATCAATTTTCCATGTAAAACAATTTTAAAAATTAAAATTATTGAATATACTTATATGGTAATGGAAGGAAATGTAAGATACTCAGAAAATGAAAGGTTTTTCTGACATCCCTGGGATTCCCTGTGGTGATATAGTTTGTTTTTTACCCCCATTAAATATAAAAAAGAGTGGGGATTCCCTTTTTAAACCCTGTTGTCTAGATTTTTGTCGTCAAACCTGGAGTTATCTCAAACAAGGAACGGATGAGAAATCCCATTCTGTCCATAACTAACCTGCCCAGAAAGATTGTGCACTCCTTTCTCATCAAAATAAGAGCTTAGAGGCCACTGGGCTTTTATTCCTCATTATCAGAGAGATTTGGTCTCCAGATAGTTACATTAACTAAGCTCAGCTCAGACAGCAACGTGGACCATGCTATTACTGCAGCATCTTGGGACCAACAGGCTGCAACCATTGGAGGGACCCTAGCTTTGAGGGTTGTAGGGAACTCCTCTTTTAAATGCACAAAACTGATGGTTGGATAAAGGCAAGATCAGACTAGGTCATATTGCCAAATGGACACTAGCTATTGTCAATAGATTCCAAGCCAGTTGATGAGATTGAAACCAAGACTTTTTTTTCCCATTTGCAGAGAGAGTTTGTTTCCTCCTTCATCTTATTCCCACACCCAATGTTGTTGAAAGAGAGGCGTGCAGCTGTCTGCTGTTTGTGATCAGATCTCCTTTGGGTAGATTTATTGCCACCAATCCTTCTTATACTCCTACTGGATGGAGCTTACTAGTACTCAGTGGTGAAGGATTAACAACAATAACTCTTCAGCAGAAGAGGTTCACACTTGAGTACCAAGATGTGGTTAATTAAATAGCAGTGGGACAACAGGTTACATTAACTTAAGACTGATTAACTAAATCATACTGGATAAGAGACACTGTGATGTTCTTTTTTATTTAGCTGTGGGACCTGGGCATCATGGGCTGGGCCAATATTTATTACCTATCTCTAATCGTCCCTGAGAAGGTGATGGTGAGCTGCCTTCTTGAACTTTCTGAGTTTGTCTCGCGTTCTCTGGTTTTGTTTCAGATTTCCAGCTTTTCTTTCTGTCATTGGTTGATGAGAAAAAGAAGAGCATCATCCCAATCACGTCACATGCGCCATTTATTTAGTGATGGTGATTACAAGGATATGGCGGAGCATACACACGACACAATGGTATTGTCCCTGCTTCTTGGCCAGAAGGTCTGGGTTCAAGTCCCACCCTGTCCTAGATGTGTGTTGTAATGCGTCTGAACATGTTGAATTAAAATATCTGCATATGCTACAGCTTAAGTCATATTATCCACAGCCAAAGTGCTTCAAGCCATTTTACAAAAAGCAATGTAACATTATTGTGCAATGCTAAGCAGTAAGGTAGCTTTGATTCAAATGTGTAAGGAGGAAGCTTTCATAAGTGCTCATTTGATAACTGGGTTTACAGTCCCAATGCATTGTTGAACTTTAATGGATAGTGTATGCTCCAAAATGTGAACAGTCTGATGTGAGGGATGACCTTATAGAGGCTTATAACATCATGAGGGATATAGATAAAGTGAATGGCAGGTGTCTTTTCCCCTAGGTGGGGGAATTTCAAGACTAGGGGGCATATTTTTAAGGGAAGAGGAGAAAGATTAAAATAAAGACACAAGGGGCAACTTTTTTACACAGAGTGGTTCACATGTGGAATGAACTTCCTGAGGAAGTGGTAGATGTGGGTACAGTTAAAACATTTAAAAGACATTTAGGTAAGTACAGGATGTACTTCCTGAAGAAGGGCTTATGCCTGAAACGTCGATTCTCCTGGTCCTTGGATGCTGCCTGACCTGCTGCGCTTTTCCAGCAACACATTTTCAGCAAGTACAGGATGTTTGTAAGGATATGGGCCAGAGTGCAAGTAGATGAGGGATTAGGTTGAGCTTATGGTCAGCGTGGACTGGTTAAACCGGAGGGTCTGTTTGCTTGCTGCATGACTCTATGAGAGACAGAAAAGAGTTAAAAGAAGCACTAGCTGACCTCCATCATTACACAGCTAATACTAGTTAGTGTGTCTCATGGCTATTTCAGATGATGCTAGAATGGTCTGGTCATTGACATCAGCAGCATTCACAAGGGTGGGCCTCATCATCTGCCTATTGTCTGGAAACTGGTGCCTAGATCCACAAGTTAAAAGGGACCTAAGGGCAACCTTTTCACACAGAGGATAGTAAATGTATGGAATAAACTGCCAGAGGAAGTGGTAGAGGTGGGATAATTACAACATTTAAAAGGCGTCTGGATGGGTACACGAAGGGTTGAGATGGATATGGGCCAAATGTTGGCAAATGGGAATAGATTAATTTAGGATACCTGGTCAGCATGGACAATTTGGACCAAAGGGTCTATTTCTGTGCTGTGTATCTCTACGATTTTATGTGTCTAAGTTAACTTTGTAAGAGATTTGTGTTTCTATGTTAAATCTTGGTCATAGTGTGGCAACAACTAACACAATGGTAATAAAACTTGACAGGTCTGGCAGCGTCTGTGGAGAGAGAAACAGAGTTAAAGTTTTGAGTTAATTATACTGTTTGAGGTGTTCTGAAGAAGAATCATTACAGAATCAAAGCAGTAACTCTGTTACTCGCTCTACAGAAGCTGTTGAGTCCTTGAAACAATTTCTGCTTTACGTTCAGGTGACATCTGCAGTATTTGACTTTTGTTTTATGATTATCAAGGTAACATTGCGATCCCTAAATTATTCAATTAATCTCTCGACCTTATCAATCTAGAGCAGAGAGAACACCATTTTACGAAGTGATTCATGTGCATTTGTGGAAATGAAAACTCTCTTTGGCTAGTAGGCTCTGCCCTCATCACAGGTCAATAAGGAAATGATTGCGTTTTCACTGCATTGTGTGCCCAGTAAGTGGTGATACGGCAATGGACAGGATTACAATTTGAAGCATTTTTTGATGAAAACCTCAGTGAGGTACAAAGTTAAAAATCACACAATAAAAGGTTATGTGATTTTTAACTTTGTACACCCCAGTCCAACACCGGCACCTCCAAGTCAGTGAGGTACTGTCTGCCTGGCTGACTGACTTGAAGTGTAATGTTGCCTTTGTGTTCGTATGCATGAATTATCAATGTTTTTTCACACTGTAGTACAGTAACGCTTCAGCGCGCAGGACAAATTACAGCCACAGGCAAGGAATAAAGCTCAGCATAAATGACATGATGCAGCCTCTTCCCTTTATAATAGGATTTTATTTTCATTTAATGAAGAAAGTAATGGGCAATGCAAGATGGAAAATGCCTCTGGGTATCCACTTATAATCTATCAATGCTCTAGTGTCAATCTATAGAGCACCCATTTGGTTTTATGTGGAGGTGCTACAGCATGCAAATCTATGCAAACAGCCATTGATTCTGCAGAATAAGGAATGTAACTGCCTTCAAGCTACCCTTTGTTATTAGAGTACATTATCTAAATCCATTAAATTTGCATGGCAGTTAAGATCCTGGTTTCTGAACTGTGTAATCCTGAGTTCACATTACTGTGTGAACTGTTGTAACAATGGGCTCATCATTTGCTGTGGCAGGGCATCTGACGGTATTTGCAATTCTTTACAATTGGCCTGTTAGGATTTTGAAATCTTTTGCATGGTATGTTACAGAAATCTGGAGCTGAAAATAGCGCAGTCATGGAACCTGAGTGAGAGTCAAGACTGTGGTGCTGGAAAAACACAGCAGGTCAGGCAGCATCCGAGGAGCAGGAGAATCGACATTTCAAGCAAAAGCCTTTCATCAGGACCTTAGTGAACAGTTAGAGTCAGAAACATGGAAGATGCTGGAATCCAAAGTAGACTAGCAGGAGGCTGGAAGAACACAGCGAGTCAGGCAGCATCAGGAGGGTCCTAAAGAAGGGTTATACCTGAAACCTTGACTTCTCCACCTCCTGATGCTGCGTTCTTCCAGCCTCCTGCCTACCTGAATGGACAAGGCAATTGTGAGTCTTCTTACACCGAATGAAGGTTTGCGAAATGAATCATGCAAGGAAGTGGAAATTAGGGTAGACAAATTCAATGACATCTCAGATACAGAAAGGGAAATAGAGAATTGGATTAAAAGAGAAAAAAAGAAACAGAAGGAATATTTTAAAAACAAATGTTTAAGTGGTATGTTTTCAGAAATAGTTAATTAAAGCATGAATGAATGTAATTACACGCTTGTTAATTTTTACAGTCAAAGTTTTTGGGTAATTAGTAACACAGTATAACATTACATGGCTACTTTGATTAGAATGAGCAGAGTTTAACTTTCTGTGCTGAATTTAGACTGTGTCTATCACTTGCATACAACGAATTTGTGCTATTTGATGCATTTTATTGGTGGGCTAGAAAGATGATGCTACAATTACAAACTAACAGCACAGCAGTACAACCCAGGCATGACACTTTCCTGAAACTGCTGTATAATTGACTAAGTGCTTAGTGCTGAGTATTAACCTTGTTCTTATTAAATATGGCCCATTATTGCAGGCTGACAGTTTCCGATATGTTCTACAGGTCTTGCATTTTACTAGCAGGCCTTACGCGAAAAGGGATTGCTGCATGTTACAAGTTGCAGTCAGCTGGGAATAAAGTGATTCCTGATGGGAGAGACAAAGGAGACCAACAACAGCTTTTAGGGTCAGACAACTGGAGCATCCAGGTTGTGGTGTATTGCTGGAGATGATTACCCAGATTGAATAGGATGAGATCATGAATAGATGTGAAGATGATTCTTTGGGCCACGGGGAGTTAGTGGAACTCAGTGAGTGGGAGGCTGATGAATGTACAGATCGCTGCACTAAATGATTTAAACCATGTAGTTGTGATGTTGAAAAATATAGTTAGGAAGTTCAATAAAGAAAGCTCGGGAAAAACAAATCGAATATTAAAAGGATAGAGGGAAGTGTGAGGTAGAAATATCAAGGAACAATGTTCCAATGACGTAGGTGTTTAGGTGAGATGTGTTTATGAAAGACACTGCATAAATAAAATCTCCTTATTTAATGCCTGATGAGAAAGAATTTGCATTTCTATAGTAGATTTCCAAATAAGTCTCATGGTGTAGTGGGTAATGTCCCTGCCTCTTAGACAAAAGCCCGAGGTTCAAGTCTCACTCTCAGAATTGATGGCCAATGAGAGTGTGTTCATGATGTGTGCAAATAGGTTGCACATCAACTTTTTATACCAGTTGCAGCTGGTATGAGTGGGAGAGATTCCTGGTCAGCCACTTGATGTCCTCTTCCGCCTTTACAAACCATGCATGTAATAGTCCACAATGCACAGTAACTTGGATTCCTCAGTTGGACGGCTGGTGTGGATCAGAATGGGGGTCAGTCTAGCTCAGTTGACTGGATGGTTGGTTTGTGAAGCAGTGTGACATCAACAGCGTGAGTTCAATCCCCACATTGGCTAAGGTTACCACGAAGGAGTCTCCTTCTCAACCACTCCCCTTGCCTGAGGTTTGGGGCCCTTAGGTGAAATCACCACCAATTCTCTCTCTAAATGAGAGAGGAGCCCTATGGTCTGGTAAGACTGTGGCGGCTTGCCTTGATGGATCAGAATGGGTGACCCCAGCTCCAGCTGGGGTGGCTGGAACCTGTCTCCTTGCACTGTGAGTTCTGACCTGTCTTTGGACAGAGAGAAGAAGCATCTTTCACATCCTCAAGACATCCCAGAGTGGTTCATACCCAATGAACAATTGGTTGAAGTGCACTCACTGATGCTATTTACACAAATGTGCTGTCAAATTGCCCCTTAGTATAGATGCCCTGCAGTGTGGAACACAGTGTGGAATCAAACACAGTGTGGAAGCAGGCCATTCAGTCTATTGAGTCCAACAGCATCCCGCCCAGATCCAGCTCCCTACTCTATCCCTGTAACCCTGCATTTCCCTTAGCTAGTCCATCTAGTCTGCACTTCCCTGGACACTATGGGCAATTCAGCATGGCCAATCCCCACTAACCTGCACATGTTTGGACTGTGGGAGGAAATCGGGAGCACCCGGAGGTACCCAACAGACACGGGAAGAGTATGTAAACTGGACTCGGACAGTCACCCAAGGCTGGAACCAAACCAGGGACCTGGCCCTGTAAGGCAGCAGTGCTAACCACCGAGCCACAGGGCCACCTCAAACAACAAAAAAAGATGTAAGGTCAGTGATGCAGTGGGACATGGGGTGTGACTGGCTCCCTTATGTCCAGGTAGCCTAAGTGACACTCATTTCCTGATGGGGGCAATAGTGCTGTCCAGTGGGATATTAAATCAAACATACCAAGAAAATAGGGTCCACGTCGGATGCAGCAGACCTGTTGGTCACAAACCCAATGGCTGCAGCACTTTGAGCCCGTAATAATGGAACCTTTATTGGGTCTTTAACCATAAAATTACTAGCCTGAATTCAGGAGCTGGAATGATGTTGAATTTATGGCCTTCTCCCATTGTCACAATGTATGTGAAGCCAATGCCTACATCTTTCAATGGACTTCTGTTTGCTCAGCAGGAAGTTACAGGAGGCAGCTTGTTGATGGCCTTACTTGCCTTTATAAATAATGAGTCTCCACCTCATTTTTGACAGCTGTAAGATTGCTCCACTTCCACGCAGTCTTTATTCAATGGGCTTCCGCAGAATTGCTGTTGTGTCCCAAAGGGGGAGTAGTGCTCATGAATATGCGTCTTTAAAACATTTGGAATGCTTACTGTTTGCTTAAAATCTCGCTGAAACAATGAGATGTAGGCAAAGCCATATTGTCACAGAGCCTGAGGTGAATGGGGAAAGTCAAATTCAACCAAAACACTTTAGTTACACTGAGCAAATTCTTCAATTTTACTCTAAATAGTTTCAAGATTAAATAAAATCAATTTCAGAGAATGCACTCCTGAGGCTGGCAGAGTAACATACTGATCAGGAATGATGCAGGACTAGCGTTCACACCCACAAACTGCCTGACACACGAGTGACCCCTGACAAATTCAAATGCAGTTGCAAATAATTCTGAAATCTGGCCACTGGTAATATAACCTGTCAAACCCTTTATTAACATGCAGGTACAATGAATGGACAAGTGACTGGCAGATATTCTAATTAGTGTTAACTCTTGCATAAGGTAATGGTTTTGAAAGGGTTAAGTTGGAGATGCACAGTAAACCTCACCTAGTCTGCTACTGCCATATTGTCTTGGGAAGAATTCTTAGGGATTGCAAAGGATGTATCATCGATGTTTCCCAGTCGTTTTACTAACAATATCAACTAGGTAATTGTATCATGCAATAAACTATATCTTGATTAAGCCAAGGAGCTATATCTCGATTAAGACTCATTAGTCGTCTCTGCTTTATCACTGTGAATCAAATAGGCCTTTAGACCCAGTCAAGGGAAGAGGAATAGTCACAGCACTCTACCCACAAATACAGCACTAACTTAGCATCAAGACAAACATTTTTTAAATAAACAGATTATCTGCAGCATTAGATTTGCCAGTTGGAAAAAGCAAAACTTCACATGCTATATGTACTGAATTTTGGAACAGTGTCTTTTGCAAAAGGGAGGGCCATTCTTTCCCCCCCCCTCTCTTCTTGAAGGTAGTGGCTCACAGTGAACGGCATTTCTGTTGGCGGGGACACCACTGCCATTTTTATTATTTTTGCAAGTGATGTGAACATCATGGGTATGGTGAGAATTTGCTACCTGACCTAATTGCCCTTGAAATGACCAGCCATTAAAGAGAGTAGCTAGGCATTGACCAACTTGCTGTGGAGCTGGAGCCCAAGTCCAAGATGGTGGCAGAGTGGCGGCACTGCGTCTAAGCTTCTGGTCTCGGGCTTGTTCGATTCCGTCTCCTTTCTTTGTTGCCTCTTTTTTGCTTTTTTACTTTTGCCTTTTTCTTTTGCTCTCTTCTTTTGCTGTCTTTTCTTCCTCTTTGAAAGCCTTCGTCACCCGTCATTCAGCTGGTGAGAGCGAGCCACTTGAGTATGGGCAGCGGTGGCAGGAGTTATCTCCTCGGGGGTTCAGTGGGTGTGGGCTCAGCGGTGAGAAATGGCTCCAAAGCGTGGTGACTTTGACAATGGGTAGGCCCCATGCAGGACTCGAGGTGGAGGTGGTGGCATGCCTATTCAAGGTTTCAGCGATGGGCAGAGCGGCCTCTGCGGTCTGAATCGGGAACGTTGGGCTTCAGCTGTGGCGATGCAGTAGGCCCAAATCGATATTCCTGGCGGATCAATAGGAGAAGCGGTTGTGTCGGCAGGAGTGAGGTAGACCCAGTGTGATGTTTCTGGATTGCATTAGCGGCAATGGTGGCCCTGGAATGGGACTCCTGGAAGGGACAGTGATGTGGGAGAGTTGGTGGGCACAGAGCCTATTGTGGAGACCTCTCCCTGTGTTAAGTGGAGCACAAGGAGGGAGGAAGATGAACTCTCTTTTTAGTTATATTTTAGTTGTGTCTTGACATCTTCTGTAACTCAAAATGGCGCTGGAGTGTGGTGACATATTACACTTTTCACTATTTATTTGTTCAATACAAGTGACAATAAATGAATCATGAAGCCATAAGTCACAAGTAGGCCACATGACACATGAGGTGAGAAAGCAGATTTATTTCCCTCCAGGCCATTAGTGAACCAGGAGTTATTTAAAAATCACTGTTGTTATGTGATCAGCATTTGACTAGATTTTATTGAATATACATTTCCTCTATTGGCTGGAGTGGGATTTAACCCCACATCCCCAGAACAGGAGCCAGGTCTCTAGATTACTATCTCAGTGGCTTTACCAATATGCCATCTCCCCCTCTGCTTCATTCAACTTTCAATGTACTGTGGGGGAAGGAATTGTTACTGGAAACCTAAACACCAGCATCTACTTCACAAACCGCCCAGATATGTCCTGTATCCAAAACACAGGACCCATCCAACCTGACCAATTACCGCACCATCAGTCGACCCATGCTCATCAGTAAAGCAATAGCCAATGTAATCGACAGTCTATCAAACAGGGTTACACCTGAACTGTCAACCCCTCCACCTCCTGATGCTGCCTGGATTGCTCTGTCCTTCCAGCCTCCTGCCTGTCTACCTTGGATTCCAGCATTCTACAGTGCTCAGTGATAACCTGCTCATTGACACTCAGCTTAGGTTCGGCCTGGGCCTCTCAGTTGTTAATCTCTTTCCACAGGTTGGCATCATATCTGGCAAATAGGAAGATGGTTGTAGTTGTTGGAGGTCAGTCACTTCAGCTCCAGGGCATCTCTGCAGGAGTGCCTCAGGGTAGTGTCTCAACTCCTTCATCAATGACCTACCCTCCATCATAAGGTAAGAAATGGGGATATTCACCAGTGATTGCACAATGTTCAGCACCATTTGCGATTCCTTAGATACTGAAGCAGTCCATGAATGCGGCAAGACCTGGAAAATATCTAGGTTTGGAGTAACAAATGACAAGTGACTTTCAAGTCACTGAAATGCCAGGCAATGACCATCTCCATTAAAAGAGGATCGAACCATCACTCCTTGCCATTCAGTAGCATGACCATCCCCAACCCTAACCCTCCAACATCCGCAGGGTTACCATTGAACAAAAACATAACTGGACTAGCCATACAAATACACTATTTAAAACAGCAGGTCAGAGACTAGGAATACTGAGCAAGTAACACACCTTCTGATTCCCCAGCGACTGTCCACCCTCTATAAGGCACAATTCAGGAATATGATGGAATACTTCCCACCTGGATAACTGCAGCTCCAACAACAAGCAAGAAGCTTGACACCAGCTAGGACAAAGCACCCTGTTGACAGGCACCACATCCACAAATATCCACTGAAGAAGGCTAATAGCATGCTGGCCTTCATAACAAGAGGGATTGAGTATAGAAGCAAAGAGGTGCTTCTGCAGCTGTATAGGGCCCTGGTGAGACCACACCTGGAGTACTGTGTGCAGTTCTGGTCTCCAAATTTGAGGAAAGACATTCTGGCTATTGAGGGAGTGCGGCGTAGGTTCACGAGGTCAATTCCTGGAATGGCGGGATTACCTTACACTGAAAGACTGAAGCGACTGGGCTTGTATACCCTTGAGTTTAGAAGACTGAAAGGGGATCTGATTGAGACATATGAGATTATAAAAGGATTGGACACTCTGGCAGCAGGAAACATGTTTCCGCTGATGGGTGAGTGCCAAACCAGAGGACACAGCTTAAAAATACAGGTTGGACCATTTAGGACAGAGATGAGGAGAAACTTCTTCACCCAGAGAGTGGTGGCTGTGTGGAATGCTCTGCCCCAGAGGGCAGTGGAGGCACAGTCTCTGGATTCATTTAAGAAAGAGTTGGATAGAGCTCTCAAAGATAGTGGAATCAAGGGTTATGGAGATAAGGCAGGAAGAGGATACTGATTAGGAATGATCAGCCATGATCATATTGAATGGCGGCGTAGGCTCGAAGGGCTGAATGGCCTACTCCTGCACCTATTGTCTATTGTCTATTGTCTATTGTCCATCCACCATCAAAACACTGTGCCAGCGGCATGTTCTATTTATAAGAAGCACTGCCAAAATTCACCAAAACCTCTTGGGTGGCATCTTCCGTGACCACTCCCAACTAGAGGATAAGGGCAGCACATACATGGAAAAGCCAGCACCTGCAAATTCCCCTCCAGGCCACTCACCATTCTGACTTGGAAATGCATTGCTGTTCCTTCAACAACGCTAGGCCAAGATCCTGGAATGCCCTCCCTATCAACATTGCGGGTCTATCTACACTAAATACACTGCATTGGTTTGAGAAGGCAGCTCACCACCACCTTCTCAAAGGCAACTAGGGACGGGCAATGAATTCTGGACTCAGCCAATAATACCTCCATCCCATGAATGTATTTTTAAAACCTCAACCAGGAGTCAGAATCCAGCTGTTTCTGTTGCACTTGTTGTTTTTACAATATTGTATTTACAGATTTCTTTTCTAAAATGTTTGGTAAGTGGGTCAGTAATAAACATTAAGCCAACAAGCACTGGAACATGAAGATAACAATGAATATCAGAATGTACTCAGGGTAGCAGAGGTGAAGGGTACTTCTGTGCAACAGCAAACAGGGGACGGGGTGTTAGCGACCAATTTTAAAATTATCAACACTCCAATTTGGCAACAGAAATTTTCAATACAGGAAAACCAAACTGGGAAGATCTGTGTAATTGTTTTTATTACAATCTTTCAAGTAAACTGTGAATGATGAAGAGTTAACAAATGCTCAGACATCTGTTGGGCAACTCTTCATAACATATCTTGTCAGATTTGGATTGACTGTTTTAAAATGTGTTCATGCTTTTTGTAGCTTTTACCTTTTAGCATTGTCTGCTTTTGGTGCTAATAAATGGATGATATGTTGCTTTTTGTTAGGGTTTGTCTTGTGTTTAATTTGACATTCTAGGTGTGTTAGGAGCTTCACTTTGGGACTCAGTTGACAGCTCCTTACTCCAACTACAGCAGACACAGTAAAGGATAGACCTGGGACTTAAACCTGCAACCAATCAGACAGAACGAAAAACTGTCGCTTTGCCAGTGCAAGGGTGCACTAAAATTGCCAGTGAATTTGTTACATGGCAACTTCAGAGGATGAGCCTTTCCCAACTCTTGTGGACCTTGTGTTGGTACTTTGTCTGGTGAAGGATTGCTAAGATAGCTTTCTTTATTTTTTCAATTGATGTGGCCATTGCTGGAAAAAACTTGCCTTAGCCGCTCATCTTAAATTGGCACAGAATTGATTAACTTGCTAGGTCATTTTAGAGGGCAGTTGGAAGTCAATCCCATTACTATGGGTCTGGGGTCGCACAGAGGGATTTCGCGGTATTTGCTCACAAACCCCTGAACGTGGCAGGGGAAATTAATAAAGTTGTTAGAAAGACACACAGGACACTCTCCTTTATCAGTTGAGGCATAGAATATAAGAGCAAGCAAGTTATGTTGGAGCTGCCTAGGACTTTATTTAGGCCACACTAGGGAGTACCCTGTGTAGTTCTGGTGTCCACAATATAGAAAAGTTGTGATTGCACTGCATGTGGCACAGAGGAGATCCACCTGGATTTTGCATGGGATGGTGCACTTTAGCTATGAAGAGGCTGGACAAACTCAGGTTGATTTCTTTAGAGCAGAAACATTTGAGAGGAGGACCTGATAGACATAAACAAGGTTATAAGGAGCTTGGACAGGGTGAACAGAAATTGTTGTTTTCTTAAGTCAAAGGGTCAATAACAAGGTGCCATAATTTCAAAGTGAAAAGCACAAGGTCCAAAGAGGATTTGAGGAAAAATGATTTTGCCAAGAGAGTAGTCAGGGTCTGAAATCACTGCTTGTGATGGGATTTGAATCCATGTCCTAATAGGGCACAAGTTCAAGGTGAGAGAGGGAACGTTTGGGGAGGAGTGCGGGAAGGTTTTTCACACAGAGGGTGGTGGTTGCCTGGAATACACAGCCAATGGAGGTGGTGGAAGCTGGCACATTAGCAACGTTTAAAACTTATCTTAATAAACACACAGATGTGATGTGGACAGAGGATAGATATCACAGATGAGCAATATGTGATGGGTCTAATTAAGGATGAGGAATTGGCACAGGACCTATTCCTGTGCCGTATTGTATTAGAGGAAACAGCAGGGTCTTTGGATTACTGGCGCTTTGACACTACCAATTTGCCACCATAGAGTCATAGAGATGTACAACATTTGGTCCAACCCGTCCATGCCGACCAGATATCCCAACCTAATCTAGTCCCACCTGCCAGCAACTGGCCCAGATCCCTCCAAACCCTTCCTATTCATATACCCATCCAAATGCCTCTTATATGCTGCAATTGTACCAGCCTCCACCACATCCTCTGGTAGCTCAATCCACACATGTACCACCCTCTGTGTGAAAAGGTTGCCCCTTAGGTCTCTTTTATATCTTTCCCCTCTCACCCTAAACCGATGCCCTCTAATTCTGCCCAGCTTCAACCATGTTGAGCGATTTGTGTGGAATAAAGGATGCTCTTTCTCTCCCATTAGAGAGAGACAACAGGTGTTTGTTCAACCTGAATGTCATCATGCCTGAGGCAAGGGGAAAGGTTGAGAAGGGAGAATCCTTCATGGCATATTCCCGAAAATATACCCACTAAAAATGAGACCTCAAACCACTACTCCCATTAGCCTACACAGGTTGATATAAGAGGTCCTAAGGCATTCTTGTCAAGAAGAACTAGGAATTTTGTCCCTGGTCTCCTGACCAATATCTATCTTTCAAACAACATTAACAAAAACCGATTATTTGATTGTTATCACATTGCTATTTATGGGCATTTGCAGTGTCCAAATTTACATTGTGACAGTATCTACACTTCAGAAGTATTTCATTAGTTAGAAAGCACTTTGAGGCATTCAGAAACTACATCAATGTGTGTCTTCTTTTCTAATGCATCTGGAGTACCAGACAAGCAGCACAATTATAATACGTGTCCCTTTTCCTTTGGAGTTCCAATAACGTGACACACAAAATGTCCCATCCTTCCAATTGAAACAGTCTCTTTATTTAATTCCTATGTCACTTGAAAGGGTTCAGAAAAGATGTACAAGGATGTTGCCAGGGTTGGAGGATTTGAGCTACAGGGAGAGGTTGAATCAGCTGGGGCTGTTTTCCCTGGAGCGTGGAGGCTGAGGAGTGATCTTCTCGAGGTTTATAAAATCATGAGGGGCATGGATATGATAAATAGACAAGGTCTTTTCCTTAGGGTGTGGGAGTCCAGAACTAGAGGGCATGGGTTTAGGGTAAGAGAGGAAAGATATAAAAGAGACCTGATGGGCAACTTTTTCACGAAAAGGTGGTATGTGTATGGAATGAGCTGCCAGAGGAAGTGGTGGAGGTTGGTTACAACATTGCAAAAGATATATGGATGGGTATATGAACAGAAAGGGTTTGGAGGGATATGGGCCAGGTGCTGGCAGTTGGGACTAGATTGTGTTGGGATATCTGGTTGGCATGGACAAGTTGGACCGAAGGGTCTGTTTCCATGCTGTACATCTCCATGACTCTTTGACGCTAAATGCCTGCAAGACTTTCACCTGGCTTCCATCTGTTTCTAATATTTTATTCTTAAAGAACTTTAAATTCTTACAGTGTGTGAGAGGGTCAATCTGCACAGGATGGTAGCCCTGCCTGGTGAGTATGAAAATAGGGAGCATCAGTATAAGAAGGAGGCCATTGTAGATGAAGATGGGGAGGAATTATTTCACTCAGAAGGTGGTGAGTCTTTGAAATTCTCTACCACAAAGGGTTGTGGAAGGTCTATTGTTGAGTCGGGTCAGGACAAAAATCCAGAGGTTTCTGGAGACTAATGACATCAAGAGATGGTGATAGTGTGGGAAAGAGGCATTGAGGGGATGATCTGCCATGATCCAGAAAGTTAGGGTTGGTGCATTGGGCTGAATGGCCTATTGTTGCTCCATGTTCCTATATTATGTCCTATGTTTCTTTAATTCCTGGAGCCTCAAGGGCAATGTTGGAGCATTGGCAACGGTAATTCTGTCACTGAGTAAATTAATTCTTTAGTGGAATGAAGTTTCCTAAATTATATCCGTTGAAATGTTCTTGTGGTGCACGGTATTCTCATCTCTACTGCAAGGTGAGTGGATGACAAGGATTAAGAAGGCTTGTTACAAATTGTCCAAGACCTTGGTGAGATCCCATTTGTGGATTACCGTGTATGCTTTTACATTTAGATTATAAGGCACAGGAGCGGAGGTAGGCCATTCAGCCCATCTGATCATCCTTTAAGGAATAATGTACTTGGATTCGAGGCAGAATAGTGAAAGTTCACTAAATTGATTGCTGGGATGAGAAGGTTGCCCTTGAAGGTACCTTTATATTCTTTACATGGCAACATGGGTGATACCTTAGAGGACAGATTGTGACAGTCGGCATGGTACATTCATGGTGGCTACATGGGTGCACATTCACACAACAGCGACACGATGGCTCAGTGGTTAGCATTGCTGCCTCACAGCGTCAGGGACCCGGGCTTGATTCCACCCTTGGATAGCTGTCTGTATGAAGTTTGCACATTCTCCCCATGTCTTCATGGATTTGCTCCGGTTTCCTCCCACAGTCCAAAGATGTGCAGACGAGGTGGATTGGCCATGCTAATTTGTCTGTTTATGTGGGTTAGCCATGAGAAATGCAGAGTTATTGGGATAAGGGGGAGAGGTTGGTCTGGGTGGGATGCTATTTGGAGGGTCGGAGTGGACTCAATGGGTCAAATGGGTTGCTTCCATGTAGGGATTCTAACTTTGAGGGAAGAAGGCTCCTAGTCAGAGTTTGTAGGTTCAGGAGAAATGTTTGGTCATCGAATTTTCTTTATTAAAACAAAGGTTTGCCCTCTGAATGTGAATGGATTTAGCAAGCACATTAATTGCACATCAGAATGTGTGAACTGCACAGGACTTATTTAATCCCATTTTACTCAGGCTCTTAATTGCCTAGTTTTGCCGAGGACTTAATCTATTTTAACAGGTTAATGTACGGGTGTAAAATGCAAAAGGATTAATTACCCCCTGAGTCTGTTCCATCAATTAATTAAATCATTGTTAACCTGTTCCTCAGCTCCATAGCTCCACTGACTTTCCCTAACAAAATGGCTAGCTCAGTTGGTTAGATGGCTGATTTGCAAGGCAGAATAAGGCCAACAATGTGGATTCAATTCCTGCACTGGCTGAGGTTACCATTGAAGGGCTCTCCTTCTCAACATCTCTCCCCTTACTTGAGGTGTGGCAATCCTCAGGTTGCCGTTCTACGTCTCTCTCTCTCTCTGTCTATGGTCTCGTGGGTCTAAGCCAACTTTACATTTGCCACAATAAAAATCAATACATCTCAGTTTTGAGAGCTCTCAAATAAATGCAGAAAGAAGAGGAAGATGTACAGGGGTAAATCTGATTGTATAATCAGACAGGATCAACTAAACTTTCAGAGTTACTCCTTCTTTGTGAATGTTTATTTTTAAGCACACAGTTCTGTTTTGAGATTTGCGTTTTTTTTATTGTACAGTAAGAATCAATGAATATTTAGGATACCTTTACTTTAGGTACATCAGGCTGTTCTGAGGAAGGGCTGAAGTCTTGAGAACCGGATTTTAGGAGGAGCTGCTAAACTTGGAGCGTATTGAGAAAAAGTTGATTTGTCGAAGATGGGTTATGTAGAAGATCTCATGGCATTATTTCGGGAATTGGGGCATCACAAGGTCAGTTTTTGCCTGTCCCTCACTAATGGTTGAGGCTTGTTGAGAATTTGTCAATTCAGGCTTTTTAAAGGTTAATGAGAGGTAGCAAACCAAAGAAGGATGCTATGGTGTAGTTTCCTGGCCTCTAGTAGGGAGATGCCTTTGAAGATCACAAGAGCCAGGAGTCAGACACCATCATCAGGCCGTTCCCTGTCAGCTACTTCAGAAAAATGAAGTTTACTATAAAACCACTGAAGTGTGTAAAATACACAGGGATACTGAACAGGGAGGGCTCCAATTCTGAACGTCACCAGTTCTTTGTTCCAGCATTTGGGGCCATGCTTCCAGCTGTTTCTGTCCTCAGGTTTGCCCTTTCCTCAATAAACCTCTCCAGCTCATCATCGTTTGCTTCTTTAAAATGCTTCTTAAAGACCTTCAATTTTGATCAGGCTTTTGGTCACCTGTCCCAATAATAAAAGAATTAAGAAGCTAAAGGCTGGTAGGTATCGCGAATGCTGGATGACTAAAGAAATTGAGGGTTTGGTTAAGAAAAAGAAGGAAGCATATGTAAGGAATAATAGGGCCCCTCAAAGATCAGCAAGGTGGCCTTTGTGTGGAGCCACAGAAAATGGGTGAGATAATAAATGAGTATTTTGCATCAGTATTCACTGTGGAAAAGGCTATGGAAGATATAGACTGTAGGGAAATAGATGGTGACATCTTGCAGAATGTCCATATTATAGAAGAGGAAGTGCTGGATGTCTTGAAATGGGTAAAGGTGTATAAATCCCCAGGACCTGATCAGGTGTACCCGAGAACTCTGTGGGAAGCTAGAGAAGTGATTGCTGGGCCTCTTGTTGAGATATTTGTTTCATCAATAGTCACAGGTGAGGTGCTGGAAGACTGGAGGTTGGCTAACATGGTGCCAATGTTTAAGAAGGGCGGTAAGGACAAACTAGGGAACTATACACCAGTGAGCCTGACATCGGTGGTGGGCAAGTTGTTGGAGGGAATCTTGAGGGACAGGATGTACATGTATTTGGAAAGGCAAGGACTGATTAGTGATAGTCAACCTGGCTTTGTGCGTGGGAAATCATGTCTCACAAACTTGATTGAGTTTTTTGAAGAAGTAATAAAGAGGATTGATGAGAGCAGAGCAGTAGATGTATGGACTTCAGTAAGTTGTTCGACAAGGTTCCCCATGAGAGACTGATTAGCAAGGTTAGATCTCACGGAATGGAGTTTAATTCCGATAAATGCGAGGTTCTGTATTTTGGGAAAGCAAGTCTTAACAGGACTTAGACACTTAATGGTAAGGTCCTGGGATTGTTGCTGAACAAAGAGACCTTGGAGTGCAGGTTCATAGCTCCTTGAAAGTGGAGTCGCAGGTAGATAGGATAGTGAAAGGATGTTTGGTATGCTTTCCTTTATTGGTCAGAGTATTGAGTACAGGAGTTGGGAAGTCATGTTGCAGCTGTACAGGACATTAGTTAGGCCACTGTTGGAATATTGCATGCAATTCTGGTCTCCTTCCTATCGGAAAGATGTTGTGAAACTTGAAAAGGTTCAGAAAAGATTTGCCAGGGTTGGAGGATTTGAGCTATAGGGAAAGGCTGAACAGGCTGGGGCTGTTTTCCCTGGAGCATCTGAGGGGTGAGGGGTGACCTTATAGAGGTTTACAAAACTATGAGGGGCATGGATAGGGTAAATAGGCAAAGTCTTTTCACTGGGGTGGGGAGTCCAGAATTAGAGGGCATAGGTTTAGGATGAGAGGGGAAAGTATAAAAGAGACCAACAGGGCAACGTTTTCACACAGAGAGTGGTACGTGTATGGAATGAGCTGCCAGAGGAAGTGGTGGAGGCTGGTACAATTGCAACATTTAAGAGAAACTTGGATGAGTATATGAATGGGAAGGGTTTGGAGGGATATGGGCCAGGTGCTGGCAGGTGGGACTAGATTGGGTTGGGATATCTTGTCAGCATGGACGGGTTGGACCGAAGGGTCTGTTTCCATGCTGTAAATCTCTATGACTCTCTGACTCTAAATGGCATGATTGCCTTTACTTCAAGGGGATTGGAGAACAGGGATTAAGAAGTCTTGTTACAAATTGTGCAGCACTTTGGTGAGACCATATCTGGAATACTGTACACAGTTTTGGTATTTAAACCATAAGGCATAGGAGTGGAAGCAGGCCATTCAGTCCATCAAGTCTGTTCAGTCACTTAATTCTTCGTGGAGGTGATGAGCAACTTAGACAAAGGAGAGCCATCGATGTGATCTATATGGATTTCCAGAACGCTTTTGACAAGGTGCCACACAGAAGGCTGCTAAATAAGAAAGTAGCCCGTGGTGTTAGGGAGAAGGTGCTGGCATGAAAAGAAGATTGGCTTACTGGCAGAAGGCAGAGAGTAAGACAAAGGGGTCTTTTTCAGGATCGCAGCCGGTGACTAGTGGAGTTCTGCAGGGGTCTGTGTTGGGAGCACAACTATTCACAACTGAGAGCATTATTGCAAAGTTTGCAAATAACACAAAAAATAGGTAAAGGGACATATAGTGTTGAGGAAGTAGGAAAGCTACAAATGGACTTGGAAAGGCAAGGAGAGTGGGCAAACGAGTGGCAGATGGAATACAATGTGAGCAAGTATGAGGTTATACACTTTGGTGGGAAAAACAGAGGCATAGACTCTTTCCTAAATGGGAAAAGGCTTTGGAAAGCACGAAGGGATTTAGGAGTCCTAGTTCAGGATTCTCTTTAGGCTAACATGCAGGTTCAGTTACCAATTAGGAAAGCAAATGCAATGTTGCCATTCATTTCAACAGGGCTAGAACACAAGAGAAGGGATGTACTGTGGACGCTATATAAAACTCTGATCAGACCGCTTTTGGAATATTGTGAGCAGTTTTGGGCCCTGTATCTAAGGAAGGATGTGCTGGCATTGGAAGGGACCCAGAGAAGGTTTACAAGAATGATCCAGGGATGAAGGGCTTGTCATATGAGGAGCGTTGAGGACTCTGGGTCTGTACCTAATTGAGTTTAGAAGGATGAGGGGGTCTCATTGAAACTTAGAGAACACTGAGAGGCCTGAACAGAGTGGACATTGAAAAGAGGACATGGGCCTACTCCATCGACACCCCCTAACCACCTGACGCCTGGAGGAAGAATGCCTCATCTTCCACCTCAGGACCCTCCAACCACACGGCATCAATGTGGATTTCACCAGTTTCCTCATTTCCTGTCCCCCCACCTTATCCTAGATCCAACCTTCCAACTCGGCACCGCCCTCATAACCCATCCTACCTGTCCATCTTCCTTCCCACTAATCCATTCCACCCTACCTTCTGACCTATCACCGTTACCCCCACCTCCCTCCACCTATTGCACTCTCAGCCACCTTACCCTAGCCCCACCGCCCCCTTGGCTCACATCCCCATTCCTGATGAAGGGCTTTTGCCTGAAACGTCAATTCTGCTCCTCAGATGCTGCCTGACCTGCTGTGCTTTTCCAGCTCCACACTCTCGACTCTAATCTCCAGCAGCTGCAATCCTCACTTTCGCCATAGGCTGAGGTTCAGTCATCAGACCCCGATTGGCATTTGGCTGTCTCTGGCAAACGTCTCATTGTTTAAGAGAATTTAATACTTGGCTGATGTTGGAATTTCCTTTCTTGAAGAATTTTTCACTTTCCCTTTTGCCATGTTGTGGGATTGAACCAATTGGATTGAAGGCGTGCAAGTGAGGAGAGTTAGAGAAAGCAAGAAGATAGCCTTTTGTGCGGTAATGGTATAAACATGGGAAGAGGATTTACTTTTTTATATATTGACACCATGTTGGGTATCACCATTCCACGGTGGAGTCTGAATTTTATATAATTAAGAGCCTAGTGATGACCATGAATCCATTGTTGATTGTCCGAAAAACCCATCTGGTTCCTTAATGTCATTCAAGGAAAGAAACTGCTGTCCTTACCTGGTCTGGCATACACGTGGCTTCAGACCCACAGCAATGTGGTTGACTCTTAACTGCCCCCTTGGGCAACTAGGGATGGGCAATAAGTACTGGTCTAGCAAGCGACAACCTCATCCTGTGAATGAATAAAAATCACACTGCCTTTACTGCCTGTCCTGGACTGCAGCACGGATCACTGGGAATGGAGGAGCTAAGGATAGACACTGCTGCATTTTCACTGCTGCCATTGCTGGTTTTCCACCAATCAGAGTCATGGTGAAATCCTCCCACAAAGAAGCCATTCCATTCTCTTTTGGCGGATGGTGAATTTTACAATGTATTAAATTATCCCACATATCCACATCCTTCACAAAAGTATTCTGCGAGTAATGTACTCCATGTTGTATTGCAATTAAGTACTCTATGTTAGCCCTTTTTTTTTTAACCATGCCAGACACAAAGGGCCTCAGCTGAAGCAGAATTAAGTCAATGACTTGACCACCACTGGGTTCGATGCTTGGTCTGTGCTGATATAGTTGTGGTGGTGACAGAGCCAAGTGCACACACTGTCTTTGGAACCAGCTCCCAGCATGAGCTGGTCCTGATAGGAAAGAAATGCCAAAAATAAAATGGAAAGATAATTAATGCATCATCTATTTACTTGGCAGAAATTATTCCTTTAAGCATTGAATAAAACCAAGTTTTCAACTGCGGGACAGAAGTGAACAACACAACATGAATTTAATCCTATGTTAAAGATTTGCTTCATGACAGGATGGGTCACCTGGACACGTGGATAACATCTCAACTGATTTAGAATTCCAGATGTGTGCCAAGTGCACTCAACCCTCTCAGAGCTCTGTATGCTTTGGTTAATACTACACAAGCTGATAACCATGTGCTATCTAATAATTAGATTACGTTTGTGGCAGTCAATGTTTATACAAATTACAAAGAGACTTGACATTTTCAAAAATGTTTCTGATATTCTAACAAGTAAGGGAAAATACATCAAATGATTTATTCCCTGAGCACAGAGACGTTCTAAATCCAAACACAGCAACCAAAACCATGAATGCAATGTCCTGTGCATACACACATGTCCAAATGTGCTATATAATGGGCAATGAACGATATGAGAAGGAAAAAAGGCATAAAATGGAAATTAATATGTACACAATGTACGCACTATGAGATTGAGTACATCACGTCTATTATTAACAGGATTTTGAAGGAATGTAGAAACTAACTAGACAGTGATTTTTAGAGAGTTCTGATGAGCAGGGGAGTAATATAAGAATCAGTTTTTAAGAGAGAAGTGGAGGGAGGTAGAGAGCTACAGTAAACCCAGATCAGATGAAGTTGGCCAAACCGTACCTTGATTTCTGTTTCACATCTGTCGTTGGCAGATCTCTTGCACACAACATCCACCATCCAGAAGCTGAAGGACAGTCAAGGGTATGACCACAATTCGTGCTGAGTCATCACTCCTCCTATATGAGCAATGTATGTGTACGTTCACCACAAGGAGTGCAGCAGTGCAACAAATGGCTCCTCATTCCTTCTGAAGGGCAGTTGGGAATGAATAATAAATGCTGGTCTTGTCAATAACATCTACTTCCTGTGAATGAATGTGAATGTCGAAAATTGAAGTAAAATGAGAGCTAATTTTGTAAGCTACATTTGGTGATGTATCACTTGTGTATTAAGCATTTTACAGGGAACTCTGATAGTGAATATGTTCCCTTGGCAACACTTTGTAAGTTTTTAATAGGATGGAGTCATAGAGCCATAGAGCAAACAGCACAGAAACAGACCCTTCGCTCCAACTTGTCCATGCCAACCAGATATTCTACATTAATCTAGTTGCATTTGACAGCATTTGGCCCTTTTCCCTCCAAACCCTTCCTATTCGTGTACCCATCTTCCGTCACCTTGTCCTTCGACAAGGGTATTGATGCTAATTCTGGGTCTGGAACATAAGCTGGAGAACAGTTGGCTTTGAGTCCTGGCTCTTACTTAACATTAAGATCAGGAGCAAATGTCATGGATAAAGGGCTAATCATTCCCATAACCCTCAGCACTTTGCTGAAGTTGAGCGCTCTGATGGATTCAGGAGATTTTACTTCTGACAATCTCCAATTGTTTCTACTCAAGAATTTCTTGTTAAAGTTATTGTTATACATCTCCCTGCAGAAAGGCTATACATTGCACTGAAAATGGATCGTTGCTCTATATTGAGTAACACACCTCATTAATCATAATGGAAGCTTACTGGTATCTGCATTTGAAGTAGCCATGCTATTTTCTGACTGTTACGACACTTAATTTGTATAAATTAAACCTATTGAAATAATCGTAGCCAGGCAAATTGTATTGAGAATGTCCTTTGAATTAGAAAGACTGTGACCGGGTTGCACAATGTACTAAGGCAGCATTTACAAATCTGCAACATTCAAATGATTTATCCCATTAGGTTTTAGAAACAACAATGAAACTCTATTTTGCATTTGATTTTCTATTGCCAGACGTGTGTCAGAGAGTGGGGATAAGATTTGGGCATGTCATTCCAAATATTAGAAGTTGCCATCTTTTCAGCTATCTTTCAGTTGTGAGTTTAGACAGCGTCCATTGTTGAATATTAGAGATCTTTGACAGCAAATGACATAGCAGGCTGTCGACTGAAAGGGGGCCATTAAATACATCTTTTGGATTTTGAAATCATTGCACTGTATCGCAGGGAATGCAGCATTGGCAGAGCAAAGCTTCTCGCCGTGTGATGGACTGTGCACTCTGATACAGAATTGTCGGCTGGCAGTCAGTGCGGGACTGAAGTTTAAGAAAGTGCTTGTTGGGGGATAGAAAGGTTATGAGCATTAAATCTCGCCAGTGGTCTGTGAGAGATGTTGGACATCACACTCAACACAGATAGAGAGATGAAGAGAGATGCAATGCACAGAGATGGCGTGAGGACAGACCCTAATGAGAACCAGATTGCAAAATAGAATATTCCTGATTTCACAACCAGACTGAAAGCTGCTTTTCATCAGGGCTGCAGTATTGTCCAACCTCTCAGTGTGTAGAGACTGACTCCCACTCACTGCTGAAAATATACAATCAACACATTGACTTCCAAGCTATGACCTGCATATGGGAATACTACAAGCAGTATAGATCTTATTGCTTTTTTAGTTTGCATTTTGTTTGGGGGAACTGAAGCTTAAACAGTTGAGAGATTTAGTTTAGAAGCTTACATTTTACTAAATTGACAGCTTCTGTGAATGCTGTGATACAAAGCATTTCGACATTTTAAACAAGGTAGTAAGTGGAATTTATTTTCTTCATTAACAGGATGTAGGCATCACAGGCAGGGCCAGCATTTGTTGCCCATCCCTAATTGCATTAGTCAGAGGGAAATGGGTCTGGGTGGGTTACTCTTCGGAGGGTTGGTGTGGACTTGTTGGGCCGAAGGGCCTGTTTCCACACTGTAGAGAAGCTAATCTAATCTAATCTAATTACCCAGAGGACTATTAGGAGTCAACCACATTGCTGTGGGTCTGGAGTCACATGTAGGCCAGACCAGGTAAGGAAGGCTGTTTCCTTCCCTAAAGGACCTTAGTAAACCAGATGGATTTTTCCAACATTCGATTCATGGTCACTATTAGATTCTTAATTTCAGATTTTTACTCAATTCACATTCCACCACGGTGGGGTTCGAACCTGGGTCCCCAGAACATTAGCTGAGTCTCTGGATTAACAATCTAGCAATAACACTACTATCTCTGTCTAGATTAGAGTGGTGCTGGAAAAGCACAGCAGGTCAGGCAGCATCCGAGGAGCAGGAAAATCGACGTTTCGGGCAAAAGCCCTATGCTTCCCCTAACTAGCCAGTGTGCTTTGAATGGAAGGCTCAAAATTGGATGCAAATTGTGTTATTTCATTTTTTTCACTAAAAATGTCAAAAGACCAACAAGTTTTAAATCTAATTTAAATATTGGATGGGTCAATTTCAGGAATTTGTGGTTCTGAGCGAAAGAGGCACCTGAGTCATGTCTGGGTGACCGAATTTGGAATTAACAAGCCATCTCCATTTTAGCATGGCTGTTTCCCTTCTCCCTGGCATTGAAGTCCCCCTATACTGGCTAACCGAAACCTCAAGGTAATGTTCCGAAATCGGAGCCAGAAGTTACGGGCTCATGCCCCACTTGCTGCAGAGGTGTGTAATAATGTGTCTGAACAGGTTGATTTAAAAATATCTACGCTGGCTGACTCACCATTAAATATAACAAGGGACAGTCAACTCTGATGAGGATAGACAAGGATCTATAAAACAAAATCTGTAATGAATGGGAGAGGCGGACTTTGTGCATTCTCTCTTTCTGTGTATCTATTAATTGTGGAATGTTTATATGCAAAACAAGTTGAATTTACCAAAACAAATCAGAGCATGTTAAAGCAGGGCAGTGCTCCTCGAGTACTGAACATTTGTAGAACAATTTCCCTTTGATGATTCATAGGTTCTTATTCATTCTAATTCAATCTTTTCACAAAACCCATTCTATTCCAGTTGGCACTCATTGCTGATTTTCTCTTGCGAGCTGCAGGTTAATGGGATGCTTCAGGATGATTCCCCCAGGCTACAGGAGGATATTAGCAGGAAGGTTTACAACAATTCAGCTCTTCGGCCTCGGAAAAGCACTGTTGGGAGACTCGAAATTGGAGATTCAAACTGGTGAGTGCTAAATGTAGAACAGTACCAAGAAACACCATGCTCCCCCACTAGTGGATTCTATGAAAGGAGGTAATAAAACTCAGAAAATCATTTCAGAAGCAGTCAGTTGTTGTGATGAGCCTGTATCCCTGTGCTATTTGCCTGAACTAAGAGTCATATAGCTAGCTTTTGGATTGCACTGCATCTATAATGGTTACTGTGCTTCCAATGTCACTACAAATGGCTCTAGCAAGACAACAGCTGGAATAGTATGAGTGGTTTTGGTCCCTTTATCTCAAGAAATACATTGGAGGCAGCGCAAACATGGTACACTCGGTTAATAGCAAGTCTGGAAGGATTTCCTTATAAGGAGAGGTTGAATTGGTAGGGATTGTACTTATTGGAGTTTAGATTACTTACAGTGTGGAAACAGGCCCTTCGGCCCAACAAGTCCATACCAACCCTCCGAAGAGCAACCCACCCAGACCCATTCCCCTACACTTACCCCTTCACCTAACTGTGGGCAATTTAGCATGGCCAATTCTCCTAACCTGCACATTTTTGGGCTGTGGAAGGAAACCCACACAGACATGGGGAGAACTGTCCACGCAGACAGTTGCCTGAGGTGGGAATTGAACCCAGGTCTCTGGTGCTGTGAGGCAGCAGTGCTAACCACTGTGCCACCGTGTCACCCAAGAAAATATGACAGGGTAGGTGTGGAGAGATTGCTTCCCCTTGTGGGAGATGTTAGGACCAGAGCATAATTTCAAAGTGAAGAGTTACCTATTGAAGACATAAATAAGACATAATCTTTTCTCTGAGACTGATAAATCTGTGGAATTGTTTTACTCCAGAGAACGGTCAAGGCTGGGTGGTTAGGTACATTCAAGGCTAAGGTAGACTTGTAATCAGTAAGAAATGGCCTACTTCTGCTCCTATGTCATATAGTCTTAAATATGTTTCCAAGAACAGTTTGAATGTTCTCAGGCGCTTTGCCTCTGCTGGGTGGAAAAAGGTACCCATAAATCTCACATAAACCTCCTATCTGTTAAACAGGAAGACATAGAATTGAGACATAGATCCCTCAACCAAGTGGACTAGATCCTTTCATTCCTCAATTTGACATCTATCCATAATGTTATATACTGAATCAGGTCTCTCTGGCCTCCTGTGGAAATAACTCTCACCTATCCAATCTTTCCTCAAACTCATCACAACGTCGAAGACAGAAAAGTGCAGATTTCTCCCAACGTCCCTCCATAGATTAGTCATCCAGCAGGAAAGATCAATCTCTTGACTATTCTCTGCCGTCACCAGAACTTGGATATCTCACCATCACTTGGTGACCAGAACTAAACACTGTAAGAGATGGATATCACATTATTGCAGTGTACATCATCTGATGTGTTTGGCAATTCAGTCCACGAGCATTCCACGATGATTGGCAAAACTGAAAAAAAGAATATGTAAAGTCTGATCCGTATGCCCTTCTCATTGCAAATAATTTTTTATTCATTTGTGGGGTGTGGGTATTGCTGACTATGCCAACACTTATTGTCTGTCCTTACTTCCCCTTGAGTGAGCAGCCTTCTTGAACTGCTGCAGTCCATTTACTGTCAGTAAACACCCAATGCTATTTGGGAGACAGTCTAGGATTTTGATCCAGTGACAATGAAGGAACAGCGATATCTTTCCAGAACATGGATGATGAGTAGCTTGAAGTGGAGGAGCTAGTTTTTGACTGGGTTGGACAATCACTTGACACCAGGTTATAGTCCAACAGGTTTATTTGTTGGAAGCTAGTGCTTCTAAATAAACCTGTTGGACTATAACCTGGTGTTGCGTGGTTTTTAACAGGGGCTTAAAGGGGAGCTTTCAGGCAGTGATGTTCCCATTTATCTGCTGCCCTTGTCCTTCTAGATAGCATTGATTGTAGGTTTGGAAGGTGCTGTCTAAGGAGTCAGTGAATTTCTACAGTGCATCTTGTAGATATGATGTGGAGGTCCTGGTGTTGGACTGGGGTGGACAAAGCTAAAAATCACACAATACCAGGCTATAGTCCAACACGTTTATTTGGAAGCACTAGCTTTTGCAGTGCTCTGAAAGGTAGTGCTTCCAAATAAACCTGTTGGATGATAACATGGTGTTGTATGATTTTTAATCTTGTAGATAGTGCACACTACTGCTTGGATATGACACCAGTCAAGTGGACTGCTTTGCCCTGGATGGTGTTGAGCTTCTTGAACATTGTTGGAGCTGCACCCATTTAGGCAAATGGGGAATATTCCATCACACACCTAACTTGTGCCTTGTAGATGGTGAAAAGGCTTTGGGGAGTCAGGAGGTAAGTTACTCAACAACTTTATTCCTAGCCTCTGACCTGTTCTTGTAGCCACTGTGTTTATGTGGCTAGTCCAGTTAAGTTACTGATCAATAGTAACCCCAGAATGTTGATAGTGGGGGAGTTCAGTGATCATAGAATAAAATCATACAATCCCTACAGTGTGGAAGCAGGCCATTTATCCCATTGACCCGCCGAAGAGAATTCCACCCATCCCTACCCAATCCCTGCATTTCCCATGGATAATCCACCTAGCCTGCATATTATGGGCAATTTAGCATGGTCAATCCATCTAACCTGTGCATCATTGGACTGTGGGATGAAACCAGAGCACCCAGAGGAAATCCATGCAGACACAGGGTTGATGAGCAAACTCCACACAGACAGACACCGAGGGGGAATCAAACCTGGTTCCCTGGAATTGTGAGGCAGCAGTGCTAACCGCTGAGCCACCATGCTGCCCCCATTCATGGGGAAGAGCTTATACTCGAAATGTCAACTCTCCTGCTCCTCGGATGCTGCCTGACCAGCTGTGCTTTTCCAGCACCAAGCTCTTCAACTCTGATCTCCAGCATCTGCAATCTGCACTTTCTCCTGCCCTGATGGTAATGCCATTGAATATCAAGGGGTGATGGTTAGATTCTCAATTGTTGAAGTTGGTTAGTGTCTAGCACTTGTTTGGCAAGAATGTTACTTGTTCTTTTCAGCCCAAGCCTGGATATTGTCCAGGCCTTGCAGTATTTGGACATGGACTGCTTCAGTATTCGAGGAGTTGCAAATGCTGCTCAACATTGTGCAGCCATGAACAAATATCCCTATTTCTGACTATATGATTAAAGGAAGGTCATTGTTAAAGCAATTGAAGATGGGTTGGGCCAAAGACTACCATGAAAAGCTCCTGCAGAGATGTTCTGGAGCTGAGATGACTAACCTCCAACAATTACAACAATCTTCCTTTGTGCCAGATATGACTCTAGCCAGCAGAATGTTTGCCCCCTGATACCCATTGATTCCAGTTTTGCTAGGGTTCCTTGATGGCACATATCAGACAAATATGGCTTTGATGTCAAGTGCAGACACTGTCACCTCACCTTTGGAAGTGGTGTCCATGTTTGAACCAAGTTTGTAATGCGGCCAGGAGCTGAGTGGTCCAGGCAGGACACAAGCTAGGCATCACTGAGCAGGTGCTGCTTGATAGCACTTTACTGATGGCCCTTATTTAGCCTCAGGCTTGATTGGTCCCAGTTTAATATTAGGTGAAAGTGAGGACTGCAGATGCTGGAGACTAGAGTTGAGAGTGTGGTGCTGGAAAATCACAGCCGGTCAGGCAGCATCCGAGGAGCAGGAGAATCGATGTTTCGGGTAAAAGCCCTTCATCAGGACTGTGGCTGGGAGCCTAAGGGCTGGAGCAATAATGGGAGGTGATGGGGCTGGGGGAAAGGCTGAGAGCGCGATAGGTAGATGGAGGTGGGGGTAAAGGTTATAGGTCGGAGGGGAGGGTGAAGCGAATAGGTAGGAAGGAAGATTGACATTCCTGACGATGGGCTTTGGCTCCTGCTCCTTGTTAATATTGTCTAATCAGGACTAATATAAAATCTAGCACTTTGCAGTTGCCACTTTGAAGTAAAAGTTTTTCTTTTTGAAAGAAAATAGCAAACTAGGACCAAATGTACAGCAATCATGTTGTAAGGAAGGGAGCTATGAAAGAGTATCAATGGATAATTACCTCAAACTGTACTTAAATTAAATTGCTTCGTAAATCTTTAGAAACTCTATATCAATGTTGTTTGTGAAGGTAGTAAGTGAAATCTTTATTTTCTATCTGTGAGGTATCATTACAAATGCTGGCCACTTGGATGCAGACAGGAGAGTCATTAATCTCTGTGAATGCTCTTGTATATTTGTTTTGAGACTCATTTCTCAGGTACACAACCTGATCTCTGAGCTAGAAAGTGATTTTAAAACAAAACAATGGCACAGTCAAATTAAGATTGAAAATACAAAGACAACATACAGGTTTACTGGATATCCAAAAAAGACAACTAGCTCGCAGAGTGCTTTAGGGAACATCTCAGGGACACCCGCACCAATCAATCCCACCGCCCTGTGGCCCAACATTTCAACTCCCCCTCAGAGGACATGCAAGTCCTGGGCCTCCTCTACCACCACTCCCTCACCACCCGATGCCTGGAAGAAGAACGCCTCATCTTCTGCCTCGGAACACTTCAACCCCATGGCATCAATGTGGACTTTACCAGTTTCCTCATTCCCCCTCCCCCTACCTTACCTCAGTTCCAACCTGCCAGCTCAGCACCATCCCCATGACCTGCCCTACCTGCCAATCTTCCTTCCCACCTATCCGCTCCATCCTCCTCTCTGACCTATCACCTTCATCCCCACCTCCATCCACCTATTGTACTCTTGGCTACCTTTTCCCCAGCCCCACCCCTCTCCCATTTATCTCTCCACCCTGGAGGCTCCCTGCCTTCAGTCCTGATGAAGGGCTTTTGCCCGAAACGTCGATTTTTCTGCTCCTTGGATGCTGCCTGACCTGTTGTGCTTTTCCAGCACCGCTCTAATCTAGACTCTGATTTCCAGCATGTGCAGTCCTCACTTTTACTCTATCAAATGTAAGGACAGGTGTAGGCTATTCGGCCCATTGAATATGTGAGGTCATGACTGCTCTGACAACCCTCAGCCCACTTTCTGGCCTTTTCCCCATAACCTGTACTGTTTAAAAATCTGTCTATCTCAGTTTTTACAACACTTAACAGCACAGCCTCTATAGCCCTCTTTGATAAAGAATTCCACAGATTTACTACCTTCTGAGCGAAAATATAAAATATAAACGTAGAAAATATAAATATAAAAGCAGAAAATGTTGGATCAATTCTGCAGGTCAGGCAGCAGCTGTTGAGAGGGAAGCAGAAATGATTGTCAGATTTGACTGCGTCTCCGAGTGATATGAGCAATGAAAGGAATTAAGAAAAAATGTCCAATTTTCCGCTAAGATTATAACGGACAGATGAGAATCGCACTAGTGAGTGATTAGAGGCCTATTTGAATGCAGTAACAACTCATCGTTACCCACTCTTGCCTCATCGAGATGCATATTGCTACTTTCCTGGACACTGACAAGAAACTAGGGCCTGTCAATTCCTGTTGGGAAAGTCAGAGTGGTATCCTCATGGCTGCGGCTAGCTGGCATTTTCACTGGGCGTCGAACATTCCCCAGCACACTGCGTGGGCAGTGCACAGCTACACACTTCCACCCACAAGATTTGGCATGAGTGAAGCACCAGCCTCACCACATCACCGTGGCACATGGTGGAGTGATTTCGAATACAGTCCAGCCCTTCGATACTACCCTTTGGAGCTCACTGTCTCCTCATTTCACAATGCTGCTGCCAGGTGGTATTGCATGCAAGGGGAGGTACCTGTCTCATGCATTCAACCAGAGTGCATCCCAGGCCTCCGAGCCTGCGTTGTCAGCTCTCACTCACGTTGCAGCTCTTTACATGCTCCCAATGTCTCTCTGCCTTGCCTTTCAGAGCAGTAAGAAAGCCAGGCAACTTGTCATGTTTGCCAGCAATCAAGAGAAAAGAGGGTGGATGTGTTGCTGTACAGCATTGTGCTAAGTCAGTCATTTCCACAGCATGTGGTTGAAGCTTAAACACAGTAAACTCACAGCATGTGCCTCAAACAAATAATCCTGACTGTAAGTCTAAAGGAGCATTCTTTCATTCAGTTACAGGGTCTATGGTCAGTCAGGTACCTGGTCCATCCTTTGTCTGGAAAGGCTTTGAGTGTGTGAATAGGGAGTGCAGATGGACTGCATCAGAGTCAGAGTGCAATAGTGCATGCAGTATTCAGAGTGGTAGAGTATGAACCTTGGTGGAAGTGTGTTACAGAGAATACAAGGTGGCAGAGAGAAGATGTGGCTGTTACCTTAAGGAGTCAGGAAGGTCATCAGTCTTCTTGCAGCCACACAGCATATTCCTATGGACCATAGATACTGCACTGACCTGGCTGTTACATTAGGTGAAAGTGAGGACTGCAGACGCTGGAGATCGGAGTCAAGAGTGTGGCGCTGGAAAAGCACAGCTGGTCAGACAGCATCTGAGGAGCAGGAGAAACGTCGATTTTCCTGCTCGTCGGTGGCTGCCTGACCTGTTGTGCTTTTCTGGATGTTACATCAGACTAGCCAAGCAGAGTTTGAAACAGTGCACAAAGGGAGTTGAAATGCAGCTGCTGTAACATGAACAGCATTACGTCCTGGAACTGGTAAGTAATTACTGTGCTGCTTCCTGCAACATTGTGCAAGGCCTGGCATCATGGAGGCTTGATGCTCATTTAGAATTCTGGGGAAATTCAGCCCATTGTGTCAAATTGATGTATTATAATCCCAGCAGATTTTATTACTGGACCAGTTAGATCCCAGACTGAAATCTAGCTTGATAAATGTCTTTTTTTGTTTAAAATAGAGGCATTTCACTAATACATGAATACACAATGCTGCAGGTGTGCTTTTAGCAATAAATAGAACATAAAACATAGAAAAATACAGCATAGAACAGGGCCTTTGGCCCACGATGTTATGCCGAGGTTTAACCCTAATGTAAAATAAAATAACTTAACATACACACCCCTCAATTCACTGCTCTCCATGTGCATGTCCAGCAGTCACTTAAATGTCCCTAATGACTCTGCTTCCACCACCACCGCTCCAATGCATTCCATGCATTCACAACTCTCTGCGTAAAGAACCTTCCTCTGACTTCCCCTCTATACCTTTCTCCTAATATCTTAAACTATGACCCCTCGTACAAATCAATCCTGTCCTGGGGAAAAGTCTCTGGCTATTGACTCCATCCGTTCCCCTTATTATCTTGTAAAACTCGATCAGGTCACCTCTCTTCCTCCTTCTCTCCAGCGAGAAAGGTCTGAGCTTAGTCAACCTTTCTTCATAACGTAAGCCCTCCAGTCCAGGCAGCATCCTGGTAAACTTTCTTTGCACCCTCTCCAAAGCCTCTGTATCTTTCCTGTAGTAGGGCAACCAGAACTAGACATAATATTCCAAGTGTGGCCTCACCAGGACAAAACCTCACGGCTCTTAAACTCGATCCCCCTGTTAATGAAAGCCGAAACACCATATGCTTTCTTAACAACCCTATCCACTTGGGTGGCAACTTTGAGGGATCTACATACTTGAACACCAAGATCCCTCTGTTCCTCCACACTGCCAAAGATCCTGCCCTTAATCCTATATTCAGCACTCAAGTTTGACCTTCCAAAATGTATCATTTTGCATTTATCCAGGTTGAACTCCATCTGCCATTTCTCAGCCCAGCTCTGCATCCAGTCTGTCGCACTGCAGTCTGCAGTAACCCTCTATACTTCGACAACACCTCCAACCTTTGTGTCATCTGCAAATTTACTAACCCACCCCTCAACCTCTTCAACCAAGTCATTTACAAAAACTACAAAGATGAGAGGCCCCAAAACAGAGCCCTGCGGGACCCCATTCAACACTGTCCTCCAGGGAGAATACTTTCCATCTACAACCACTCTCTGCCTTCTGTCAGCCAACCAATTCTGAATCCAGATAGCTAAATCTCCCTGTTTCCCATACCTCCTGACTTTATGAATGACCATACCATGGCAAACCTTATCAAATAGCTTGCTGAAGTCTATATACACCACATCCACTGCTCGGCCTTCATCAACCTGTCTTGTCACCTCCTCAAAGAACTCAATAAGATTTGTGAGGCATGACCTGCCCCTCACAGAAGCCATGCTGACTGCCTTAATCACGCTATGCTTTTCCAAATAGTCATAAATCCTATCCCTCAGAATTCTTTCTAAAACTTTGCTGACCACAGACATAAGACTGACTGGTCTGTAATTGCCAGAGATTTCTCTATTACCCTTCTTGAAAAGAGAAACAACATTCACCACTTTCCAATCCTCCAGCACGATTCCCGTGGAGCGAGGAGGGAAAGACCATCGCCAATGGCTTAGCAACCTCTTTTCTCACTTCCCGGAGCAGCTAGACTAAATCTGGTCTGGCCCTGGGGACGTATCAATCTTAACGTTTGCCAAAATTCCAGCACATCAACTTCATCAATCTTGATCTGTTCAAGCCTGTATCCCAGCTCCTCAAAGTTCTCATTCACAACAAGGTCCCTTTCCTTCGTGAAAACCAAAGCAAAACACTCATTGACTCCACACACAAATTCCCTACTCTTTCCCTGACCGGCCCTACCTTCTCCCTGATCATTCTCTTATTGTTCACATATGAGTAAAACGCATTTGGGTTCTCCCTAATCCTGCTTCCAAGCCTTTTTTGTGCCCTCTCCTGGCTCCCCTCAGTCCATTTCTGAGCTCCTTTCTAGCAAATCTGTAATCCTCTAAAACTGTGCTAGATCCTTGCATCCTCCCCCTTACGTAAGCTGCCTTACAACTGCTCCTTAAACAATCTCCACATATCTGCTGTGCCCTTTCTGTGGAACAATTGCTCCCAGTCTGTACTTCCCAACTCCTGTCAAGTAGGATCATAATTTCCTTTTCCCCAATTAAATATCTTCCCTTGGTAACTGGTCCTTCCCCTCCCCAAGTATATGGTAAATGTGAGGCAGTTGTGGTCACTGTCACCAAAGTGCTCTCCCACCGCGAGATCTGACACCTGTCCCTGGCTCATTGCCGAGTACCAAATCCAAAATGGTCTCTCCCCTCGTCGGTCTGTGTACATACTGAGTAAGGAACCCCTCCTGAACACACCTGATAAAAACAGCTCCATCCAAACCATCTGCACTAAGGAGGTTCCAGTCGATATTGGGAAAGTTGAAATCACTCATAACAACAACCCCGCTACATCTGCATTTTTCCAAAATCTATCCGTCTATGAGTTCTTCGATCTCTCTTCTGCTATTAGGTTGTCTGTAGAAAACCCCCAATGAGGTGGCTGTTCCCTTGCAGTTCCTAACTTCCACCCATACTGACTCAGTAGACAAACCTTCCTCAACAACCTTCATTTCTGTAGCTGTGATGCACTCTCTGATTAGCAATGCTACACTCCCTCCTCTTTTTCCACCCTCCTTGTTCTTTGTTAAAGGTTCTAAACCCTGGAACATCAAGCAACCATTCCTGCCCCTGTCACAACATCATAGACCCAAGTACTGATCCATGTTCTAAGTTTGTCATTCTTATTTCTGACACTCCTTGCGTTAAAGCAGACACAATTTAACTGATCCCTTTGTTTCATTGTGTGAGAAACCTTCCTGATAGATTCACTACATCCTGTCACTGTCCCATCTGCAACTGCCCCCCTCTCAGATATGTGGCTCTGATTCCCACCCTCCTGCCAAACTAGTTTAAACCCTCCCGAACCACACAAGCAAATCTCCCACCCAGGACATTTGTACCCCTCCAGTTCAGGTGCAACCTGTCCTTCATGTACAGGTCCCACATTCCCTAGAAGGTATCCCAATGGTCTAAGTATCTGAAGCCCTCCCTCCTGCACCAGCCTCGCAGCCTCGTGATAAGCTGCATTCGTTGACAGTTCCTCATCTCACTATCTCGTGGCAACAGTAGCAAACCCAAGATCACTACTCTACTCGTCCTGCTCTTCAGCTTCCAACCTAACTGTCTGTAGTCACTTTTCAGATCCTCAATCCCTTTCCTGGTTATGTCATTGGTGCCAATGTATGCTACCATTTCTGGCTGCTCACCCTCTTAAAAACTTCCCAGCAGCCCTCACTTCTCTCCGCCCTCACTACTCGCAGGTCTGTTCAAAAAAATGTTTTTTACTCACCTTCCCCGCAGTCCTTCCCTCCTCCCTTGCACCTCTTGGCAAATTTATTACACAAAAGAAATTAAGATAAAGGTTTCAAAACAAATGGCAAATCAAAATTTCATCTATTCCCAAGACCTTTGTTTTACAAATACAGAGTGTTCCCTTCTCTATCATATTTATCGATCTGACTTAACTCTTTCTTTCAGTTCCAAGCCTGAGAGCTTGATAACCTCCTCATCGATTATTTACCCAACTGAGTTTAAACTTTGTTTGTTTCAAATAATGTTATCAGGGTTCTAACCAAAGCAGTTCTGGTTTGGACTTTTCAAAACAAAACACTTAGAATCATAGAGATGTACAGCATGGAAACAGACCCTTTGGTCCAACCCGTCCATGCCGACCAGACATCCCAACCCAATCTAATCCCACCTGCCAGCACCCGGTCCATATCCCTCCAAACCCTTCCTATTCATATACCCATCAAAATGCCTCTTAAATGTTGCAATTGTACCAGCCTCCACCACGTCCTCTGGCAGCTCATTCCATACACGTACCACCCTCTGCGTGAAAACGTTGTCCCTTAGGTCTCTTTTATATCTTTCCCCTCTCACCCTAAACCTATGCCCTCTAGTTCTGGACTCCCCCACCCCAGGGAAAGGACTTTGTCTATTTATCCTATCCATGCCCCTCATAATTTTGTAAACATCTATAAGGTCACCCCTCAGCCTCCGACGCTCCAGGGAAAACAGCCCCAGCCTGTTCAGCATCTCCCTGTAGCTCAAATCCTCCAACCCTGGCAACATCCTTGTAAATTGTTTTTGAATCCTTTCAAGTTTCACTACATCTTTCTGATAGGAAGGAGACCAGAATTCACACAATATTCCAACAGTGGCCTAACCAATGTCCTGTACAGCCGCAACATGACCTCCCAACCATACCAAGCATACCAAACGCCTTCTTCACTATCCTATCTACCTGTGACTCCACTTTCAAGGAGCTATGAACCTGCACTCCAAGGTCTCTTTGTTCAGCAACACTCCCTAGGACCTTACCATTAAGTGTATAAGTCCTGCTAAGATTTGCTTTCCCAAAATGCAGCACCTCGCATTTATCTGAATTAAACTCCATCTGCCACTTCTCAGCCCATTGGCCCAGATCCTGTTGTAATCTGAGGTAATCCTCTTCATTGTCCACTATACCTCCAATTTTGGTGTCATCTGCAAACTTACTAACTGCACCTTTTGTCCTCTTGTGCCCACATCAAAATCATTTATATAAATGTCAAAAAGTAGAGGACTCAGCACCGATCCTTGTGGCCCTCCACTGGTCACAGGCCTCCAGTCTGAAAAACAACCCTCTGTACCACCACCCTCTGTCTTCTACCTTTGAGCCAGTTCTGTATCCAAATGGCTACTTCTCCCTGTGTTCATGAGATCTAACCTTGCTAATCAGTCTCCCATGGGAAACCTTGTCGAACGCCTTACTGAAGTCCATATAGATCACATCTACTGCTCTGCCCCTCATCAATCTTCTTTGTTTCTTCTTCAAAAAGCTCAGTGAAGTTTGTGAGACATGATTTCCCATACACAAAGCCATGTTGACTTTTCCGAATCAGTCCTTGCCTTTCCAAATACATCCTGTCCCTCAGGATTCCCTCCAACAACTTGCTCACCACTGAGGTCAGGCTCACCGGTCCATAGTTCCCTGGCTTGTCTTTACTGCCCTTCTTAAACAGTACTTACACAAAGGTAACCTGTTGCTAACTGTTCTGAACAAACTCTTTTCTCCAGGAGAAACAGTTCTTATATCTAAACCCAGCTAGGATTTATGTGAACTATCTGTGAATCTTCCCTGAGCAAAAATCAATTCATGACTCTTCTAAACTAAATGTGAACTAATGCCTTTCAATGTTTGGTCTCTCTGAGTGTGAAGCTCTCATAATACAAACATATTTTATCAGTTCAGGAGGGCCACAGTTACCCACCATATACTGATTTAAAATGATGGTTCCTGAAAGACTGACAAGTTACTTGTTACACTACCTCAGACACATAGAGAAAAACTCATTTGCCACTAGTTAAAAGTCCAATCTCTGAAATGAATAATGTTTTTATATATATATTATATATCGCACATTTCACATCACAATGACCTCTTGTTTTGACTGGCCAGCTGGGTATTTTAAAGACTTTCTGTTTTGATTATGAAAGATTCAAAATGGTGGATCTCCAACTCACTGTATAAGGAAAGTGCAATCATTTACTCATTGAAAGTAGGGAAACTGAAACAACTGCAGAAGAGGTCAGGATCCCATCAGCAAGTCACCTGTTATTTACTTGTGTATAATACACTGGCTGTGGCCAGCCTGCTTGGAGTCAATCCCCTGAATTGAAGAGATTATAAATCCTTTGTTTATATTGGTCAACCAGGGTTTTCTCACTTTTGTACAAGATTATCCTGACACCAAATTTAACTGAATCATGGAGGGAACCAAGATTAATAGGGGACAAATCCACCTTGGAAATGGAAGCGCAGGCTATTTGAACACCGTGAGCCTCATTAAATCTCCATTGAAAATGATGTCACCTCTGCTGGGCAAGAGATGATGAGAAGTGGCAGCACATTAACATCGGTGGCAGGAGTGGGCTCTGCCATAGTCTCCTGGGGTTTTGCATTCAGGAAAAAGGAAGGCCTGGGTGAGGAGTGCAGGTCTTTGCAGAATGTGGAAGCACACTTCTGCCCTTCCGGAGAGATTTAAAAAAGAATGCAAGTTTTCCTGTTTCTAATTTAAAGTGTGTTTGAGAGTGTCTTAGGTGTTGTCACACGTCTTGGAGAACTGTCAGAGACCAGGCACCTGACCAGCCCCAGGCAGAAGACACGCTTCAATATCGGAGCATGTGACACAATTAACCTCTGGAGAAAACGCAGGGGTACACCAGGCCAGTGTGATGGACGCTCTCCATAGGCTAAAGTGAATGGTAGAGGAGTCTATCCATGATCTCATTCCAGTGGTGGTGCTTGGTTTCCAACAGGAAAATGTAAGCTTCTGGATGCAGAGCTCATGCTCGAAATGTCGACTCTCCTGCTCCTCGCTTGCTGGCTGACTGGCTGCGCTTTTCCAGCGTCACACTTTTTGACCTTGCAGAGCCAGGTCCAACAGAAGGCTCAGTGACTGGAAGGTGCCCTGGGCCTCCCCCTGGCCCTCGCCTGTGGTCCATTGCCTTTAACAGCAGGTGAGGTGAGTGAGGACACAATGCCTACCAAAGTGACCAGAGAGTATCAGTCAACAGGCTTCCTGCACTCCAAATATGGATGTCCTTATTGTACTGAGGCATACCATGAAGGAGAGGGAATGCTTTCTAAGCACACATTGGTGTCACAACTGCTAAATCATTGTAGATAATCCATATTTTTGCAAGCACGTATTTACTTGTATTATTCTAAATTGTGTTGCCATCTCATTGTCTCAATCAGAAGTGAGAGGGTTCTCTGAAGTGAAAGATTCGGAACATCTCCAAGCAGCGAGATGTTGTATTACATTTCAATCCTTGCAACCTCAGTCATAATTGGCTAAGAGAGTGACCAGAGATAGCCTCAAAAATCAAGGAACCTCTTACCTGGAAACTGAAGATTGCAGTCTCGAAGCTATAGATGAATCTTCAGGACACCATAAGGTCTGGGTGAGGAACCAGGACCAGGGGTGTCTGACCCAGTGGTCTCCATCTAATTGATGCATTAGAAATCTGTCAAGTAACTGCTGTCTCCAGGTGGGAAAGCCGGTCCCACATTTGACAATCTCAACACCATGCTACAATATTTTAAGGCTATAAGGTGGGCAATGGCCAAATCAAGTGTCTATTTACTGCAAGTGTGGAGCAGAATTTAGGAAACTGATGCACATTTCACAGCCTATGGTAGCTGAAGCATCATCCAGCATGCTCAGGCAGTGAAGGGTATGGTGAAGACTCATTTCATACTGAAGCATTGCAGTGATAGTGAGAGAGTCTTTGGCACTAAAGTGCTGTTCCAATGCAAAACCTGCCAGATCTGAAATGTCTCCTGCAGCTGTAGAGATCACAGTCAAAGTGAAGACAGGAACCATTGCGATGTTTTCAATGGAGAGAAACGAAACATAAGCAAGGCCGACGAGCAAAGCCACCAGTTCTGTGCTTGGTTTACACATTTGAGCTTCTAAAGCATCAAGTATCTCAACTGAGCAGAAATCAGGTCGCAAGGGAAAGCGAATTCTGAGTTGTTTAATTAATGAGATGGAAATCCGTGCATATTGGCTTCTCATCATCTTCGATATAAATCAAACATTGAAGCATCAACAAACCCCTCCAAAAGACAGACAGCTGCCTTATACCCTGAGTATAAAGAGGAACTGTTGATGTGGTTGATCACTATTTTAAATCCCATCAGAATCTGCACAGAGAGAAGGCATGTCTCTAATTCCTCACATCTTTACAATACAGCCCATATCTCATGCTTGATCATTTGTGCCCAGTTATACCTGTATATTAAAACAGACATCCTAGTGGGGAAAACTGCATGTAACTACTAATACACGTACAATACACTGAGGCTGAAAAAAAAGACGTCGATTAATTTTTGGAGCTTGAAGGATATGGATACCTTATATCCTAGGTCAACATACTCACTGCTATTTACTATAACTCATTTCTCAATTATCGAATTGGTCGAGTTGGTAATGAGGAGAAAATGAGGACTGCAGGTGCTGGAGATCAGAATCAAAAGTGTGTTGCTGGAAAAGCACAGCAGGTCAGGCAGCATCCAAGGAGCAGGAGAATCAACATTTTCGGAATAAGCCCCTCATCAAGAATGAGGTTTGTGGGCTGGGGGGCTGAGAGATAAATGGGAGGGAGGGTGGGTTTTGGGGGGAAAGTAGCTGGGATGAAGGTGGGGGTGATAGGTTGGAGAGGAGGGCAGAACGGATAAGTGGGAAGGAAGATGGACAGGTCAAGAGAGCAGTGCCGAGTTGGAGGCTTGGGGCTGGGATAAAGTCGAGGGAGGGGAAATGAGGAAACTGGTGAAATTCACATTGATCCCATGTGGTTGCAGGGTCCCAAGGTGGTCCCAAGGCATTCTTCCTCCAGGTGTTGGGTGGTTAGGGTTTGGTAATGGAGGAGGGCCAAGACCTGCATTTCCTTGGTGGAGTGGGAGGAGGAGTTGAAGTGTTCAGCCACGGGGCAGTGGGCTGGTTGGTGTGGGTGTCCCAGTGATGATCTCCAAAACAACCTGCAAGTAGGTGTCCTGTCTCCCCGATGTAGAGGAGACCACATAGGGTGCAACGGATACAGCAGATGACATTGGTGGAGGTACAGGTAAATTTCTGTACCCTTTAACCTTTCCAGTTACTTTCCCCGCAAACCCACCCCCATCCCCCTTTTCCCTCAGCCCCTTTGGCCCACAAATCTCATTCCTGATGAAGGGCTTATGCCCAAAATGTCAATTCTCCTGCTCCTCGGATGCTGCCTGACCTGCTGTGCTTTTCCAGCACCACATTCTCAACTTAGTTGCTAATGAGCAATGATATAAAAGTTCAGCCTGCCTGAAGGTTACTTTATAAGTTCTTGCAATTAGACTTTGAAGTCTGTAATTGATGCACAATTGCATTTTTCAAAATAAATTAGTAAGAATAATTTACCAGACTTCCTTTGAAGCCTGAAATTATGGTACTAAATAAATAAGGCAAAAAAAGAGAAAATTAGTGTTTCACCACCCTATTAATCAGATCTTTGTGTAGAAGTCCTAATTTCAAACCTGTACAGCGTAGCTGCACTATGAATGAGCCTAGAGGCTAATTGCAGTGCTAAACATACCATAGTTTATCAAAATGTTCAAATTCCATTCTTCTAGAATGTATGGTTCAATGCTTCACACCTCAGTGAAGCTGAACCATAGTGTAAATGTACAAGATCATGTCCATGACCTTTAATTTACAGCATTTAAATCGCATTAATCCCACTGGTTTTGACAGACTTTTGCAGCTGAAAGCACTGATCCATAATTATTCTAATTACAGAGTACATATACTGTCCTGATACTTATAAATGAATTCCATTTGAAACGGCTGCTGCGGCAGGGCAATGAAGTATCTTGTGGGGAATAGTGCTTGATCCCATGCACATGACAAGTGATCAATTTCTTGACATAATGCTACATTTGTGTTGAAGAGAATATCTCATGACTCTTTCAGTTTGAATGCATGCCTTTATGAGAATCCTTATCCATATTGCTGGGGGCGGGGGTTGGATGAAATGCAGTCTTCCTGTCTTGCCTTGTGCCTTGAATATGGAAGCACATGGTCTCCTGGTTTCAGGCCACGTTTTCTCTTGGTGAGGCTAGAAGACTCATTTGTGGCCTCACGTGTAAGTCTGGATTGTAATTGTCAAGGTTAAGTAAACAAGTACCGTCAGAGGGCCAGGATGTGAATTATTATAAATTACAGGTTCCGGGTTTCATGACTCCAGATCTTATTGATCATCCGTGGGGCCAGGAAGAACAAAAAACGTTTTTGACTGAGGTACTGCACGTGTAACCGAAACATATCACGTGTTTTTTTCAATACAAAGAAAACAGCATGTAAACCACATTGACGAATGCACTTCATTGTAAGTTGAAGAAACCTTTATCACAGAGACTACAGAAAACGTGACTGCAAGTGTGAATGGAAGATTTGCAGATTCTTACTGAGTTAAGTCTGAATTCTGACAGTGCTGTCATCGTGAGTTCTCGGTGGTTGCTTGCTGCTGTTTGAGAATGGAAAACCAATCAAAATTTCATCTGTACAGAATCCTCCCTTCTAAATGTTTTCTAATCTGACCTGTTCAGAGATGTTATGACTCACTTCTGGAGCAGGTGGGTCACCTCCATCCAAGGCCCTAAAGAAGCCTTCCACGTCCATCAAAGTTTCACCTGCACATCCACCAATGTCATTTACTGTATCCGTTGCTCCCAATGCAGTCTGCTTTACATTGGGGAGTCTTCTCGCAGAGCACTTTAGGAAACGTCTCTGGACACCTGTAGTAATCAACACCACCGTCCTGTGGTGAACAAATTAACTCTCCCTCCCACTCTGTGGAGGACATGCAGGTCCTGGGCCTCCTCCACCACTACTCCCTCATGTCCCGACACCTGGAGGAAGAACGCCTCATCTTCCCCTTGGAGCACTTCAAACCCAGGGCATCAATGTGGACTTCACCAGTTTCCTCATTTCCCATCCCCCCCACCTTACCCCAGTTCCAATCTTCCAACTCAGCACCGCCATCATGATCTGACTCAATTGTCCATCTTCCTTCCCACCTATCCGTTCCACTCTCCCTTCTGACCTAGCACCTTTATCTCCCACCTCCATCTGTCTATTGTACTCTTAGCTACTTTCTCCCCAGCCCCACCCCACCCCCTCCTATTTATCTCTCCACCCTGGAGGCTCCGTACCTCTTTCCTGAAGAAGGGCTTTTGCCTGAAACATAGATTTTCTTGCTCCTCAGCTGCTGCCTGGCCTGCTGTGCTTTTCCAGCACCACTCTAATCCTGAATCTGGGCTGTCTAGCTCTGAGGTAGGGACACTTATCACTCTGCCACATGCCAAAAATATGCTTTATGATGATTGGCAGGATTTGATTCCAGGTCCTGAGGTCATTACATGGGTCACCGGATTAAGAGTTTAATGACAGTAACACTAGGCCATTGCCTCCTAGGATACACAAGGGCCTTTATGTTGAGCTAAGGACCTGTCTAATTACCATGATAGAGGGTAGACCTCTGGTGTGTCTTACTGAGAAGAGGCACTGCTTTAACACAACATGCAGTTTATTGCATTATATCAGACAAATTACATTGACTGGCTAGGAAGAATTAGTGAAGACTATCAGGAGTGAGAGATGACAGCTCTGATGGGATCTCATGCAAGTCTGTCTAATTCTCCACCCAAACTACTGTCAGATTGGGGGGACCTTAATGCAAGTTCAACATTAACTCCAGAACCATTAGCTTATACAACAAGTTGCGCCTTTTTAGAAACAAGCTAACATTGTAATTCATGAAGAATTCACAGGGAATAACATATTCTTCCTCTCTAGCGATGCCCATATTGTGAGAGAAAGTGCAAAAATATAGTAAAAGGAATGGCTGAATACTGGTAAAGCTCATTCCAATGCATGCAATGTTTTGAAAAGCATATCTGATTCTCCCATCTCTTCCAAGCTCTCTGATCACTGAGGGGATGGCATTCCCAAGACTAGAACTGACTTCATCACCTGAATGGTAGGGGAAGAGAAATGTTTGCCAGGGTTCCTCCACTGGATTGATATCCAGTGAAAGGTGCAAACATTTGATTTGATTTGATTTCTTATTGTCACATGTACCTAGGTACAGTGAAGAGTGTTATTTTGCAGGTAGTACAGGCAGATTATACCATAAGAGTAATACAACAGAATGAGGAATAAAATGTTACGGCTGCAGAGAAGGTGCAACAAAGTGTGAGATCAACATTAAATTTAACACTAGAGAGGTGCATTCAGAAATCTAATAACAGTGGAGAAGAAGTTGTTCTTGAGTCTATTGATATGTTTATAACTTCTGCCCAGTGGAAGAGGGTGGAAGAGAGTATAACTGGGGTGGGAAGGGTCTTTGATTATGTTGGTTACTTTCCCAAGGCAGTGGGAAGTGTAGATGGAGTCAATGGATGGAAGGCTGGTTTGTGTGATGGACTGGCATGTGTGTGTGACTCTCTGTAATTTCTTATGTTCTTGGGAAGAGCAGTAATGATATTGCGTTGCAATGCACCCATGATGATTTCTATGGTGCATCTATAAAAATTGGCAAGTGTCCTTGTGGACATGCTGAATTTTCTTAGCTTCCTGAGAAAGTAGATGTTGTAGTGCTTTCTTGACCATTACATCAACATGGCTGGTTGTTGGTGATCGTCCCTCCCAGGAATGTGATGTTTTCAACCATCTCCACCTCAGCACCATTGATGTAGACAGGGGTGTGTCCTCCACTCCACTTCCTGAAGTCAATGACCAGCTCCTTCACTTTGTTGATGTTGATGGAGAGATTGTTGTCTTTACACCGTATGGCTAAGCACCAAATATCTTTGCTGTATTCTGTCGCACTCAATCACTTTCCAGTCTTCTGGAGCACTTAATCTCTTTGCTGTATTCTGGAGCACTCATTCCCTTTCCAGTAGTCTGTAAACAGGTACTGTATACATTAAGTGAGGACACAATTGGAATCCATTATGATGCCTGTGTGGACAAGAGCTGATAAAGCTTAATGTCTGAGCACACACATGAAAGTGGCAGTAGGACATGGCACCTGGATTCTGGACAACCATTTCTCAGCAAAGAAATAATAGCTTGAGGAAGAAAGGCCAACAGAATGTGTTTTGCATTTACAGAGCTCCCTGAGTCACTGGGACATTTCAGCGCCGCTGAACTACCTTTGTGGTGTAGTGAGATTGTTGCTAGGCAGACTGAGAGGTAAGCCAATTTTTGAAAGGCAAAATCCAACAAGGTTGTAATCTGTTTTTTTTTAAAAATGAAAACATTGATTCAGTAAAGGGCATTGCTTAGGGCCCTGGGTAGACTTCCTGCTTTATGGACAGAGTGTCAGAATTCACTTGAATTAATCAACATAGACTTTCAGAGTAACCTGAAAGGCAGCATAAGAAGCACAGCTCACTGTCAGCTCAACAGTGAAATGCTGGCCTAGATTATGTACATAATGCAACGTGGGGTAGGATTTGAAGCTGCATGCTTTTAACTGATCTGTGAGCATGCTGTGAACTGACTTCAGCTGGTACTAAAGAATTGGGAAAACTGGGGTAAGGAATAAAAGTCCAAAGTGACTTGAAGTTATGTAAACTCATAATGCCTTTTAATTTTCTGTTTATGTTCATGTTGCTTTCCTCACTTGTACCTTCATTACTTGTTTGAGAAAATAGGAATGTAAGAAAAATGAATGAGATTAGAAACATTTGGTTATGGTGGAAGCATGTGGTTGCCATGATAATGGCAATTTAAAAGTAAATAACTCACAACTAACGCCTTTCATATCCATAGGATTTCCCAGAGCCAATAAATCACTCTTTAAAGTATAGATGCTGTCTTTGTGGTCAAATGTAGCAGCCAACTTCCACACAGCAAGCTCCTGCAGGTAGCAATGGAATCAGATAAGTGGTTTTGGTCATTAAGGAATGAACGTTAGCCAAGAAAATTGTCTGCTGCTCTTCAAATAGTATATTGGGATCTTTTATGTCTATCTAGATAAATAGATGAGTTTCTGATTCAACATTGCATTTAAGTAACACCATCTTCACTCCCTTAGCATGACAGAATAGGACTTACATTTATTTATCATCTTTCACAGCCTCAGTGTTTCCCAAAATACTTCACAGCCAACAAAGTACTTCGGAATAAAATTCGAAAGGACTGCAGATGCTGTACTTCAGAAACAAGAACTGAGATTGCTGGAAAAGCTCAGCAGGTCTGGCAGCACCTGAGGGAAATCAGAGTTAACATTTTGTGTCAAGTGACCCTTCCTCAGAACCCAGGGTCTGAGGAAGTGTCAATCAACCTGAAACATTAACTCTGATTTCTGACCGCAGATGCTGCCTGACCTGCTGAGCTTTTCCAGCAATCTCTGTTTTTGTTTATGAAGTACATCTTAAGTTGAGTGACTGTCACGACATAGGAAACTGGACAACCACCATGGCCCACAAATCATTGCGACTGTGGTCCAATTGTAGACTGCACTGTTACTATTACCTGACACCCCAGAAAGAACTCTTCCTTTCTTCTTCAAAGTAGCATCATGGGACCTTTTATGTCCATCTGGGATGGAAGATGGGCCTCAGTTCAACGTTTCACCTGCAAAGACAGCATTTATGTCAGTAAAACTTTCCCCCAATTCCTGCTGGAGTATCAGACTACATTCTGTGATTAAGTTGAAGAACATCCATATTATAGAGGAGGAAGTGCTGGATGTCTTGAAATGCATAAAGGTGGATAAATCCCCAGGACCTGATCAGGTGTACCCAAGAACTCTGTGGGAGGCTAGGGAAGTGATGCTGGGCCTCTTGCTGAGATATTTGTATCACCGATAGTCACAAGTGAGGGGTGGGAAGACTGGAGGATGGTTAATGTGGTGCCACTATTTAAGAAGGGTGGTAAGGACAAACCAGGGAATCATAGATCAGTGAGCCTGACGTCAATGGTGGGCATGTTGTTGGATGGAATCCCAAGGGACAGGATGTACATGTATTTGGAAAGGCAAGGACTGATTCGGGATAGTCAACATGGCTTTGTGCATGGGAAATCATGTCACATAAATTAAGTTTTTTGAAGAGGTAACAAAGAGGATTGATGACGGCAGAAAGGTAGATGTGATCTATATGGACTTCAATAAGGCATTCAACAAAGTTCCCCATGGGAGACTGGTGAGCAAGGTTAGATCTCATGGAATACAGGGAGAACTAGCCATTTGGATACAGAACTGGCTGAAAGGTAGAAGACAGAGGGTCGTGGTGGAGGGTTGTTTTTCAGACTGGAGGCCTGTGACCAGTGGAGTGCCACAAGGATCGGTGCTGGGTCCTCTACTCTTTGTCATTTACATAAATGAGTTGGATGCGAGCATAAGAGGTACAGTTAGTAAGTTTGCAGATGACGCCAAAATTGGAGGTGTAGTGGACAGTGATGAAGGTTACCTTAGATTACAACAGGATCTTGATCAGATGGGCCAATGGGTGGAGAAGTGGCAGATGGAGTTTAATTCAGATAAATGCGAGGTGCTGCATTTTGGGAAAGCAAATCTTAGCAGGACTTATACACTTAATGGTAAGGTCCTAGGGAGTGTTGCTGAACAAAGAGACCTTGGAGTGCAAGTTCATAGCTCCTTGAAAGTGGAGTCACAGGTAGATAGGATAGTGAAGAAGGCATTTGGTATGCTTGGTATGATTGGGAGGTCATGTTGCGGCTGTACAGGACATTGGTTAGGCCACTGTTGGAATATTGCGTGAATTCTGGTCTCCTTCCTATCAGAAAGATGTTGTGAAACTTGAAAGGATTCAAAAACAATTTACAAGGATGTTGCCAGGGTTGGAGGATTTGAGCTACAGGGAGATGCTGAACAGGCTGGGGCTGTTTTCCCTGGAGCGTCGGAGGCTAAGAGGTGACCTTATAGAGGTTCACAAAATTATGAGGGGCATGGATAGGGTAAATAGGCAAAGTCTTCCTCCTGGGTGGGAGAGTCCAGAGCTCGAGGGCATAGGTTTAGGGTGAGAGGGGAAAGATATAAAAGAGACCTAAGGGGCAACTTTTTCACGCAGTGGGTGGTACGTGTATGGAATGAGCTGCCAGAGGAAGTGGTGCAAGATTTAAAAGGCATTTGGATGGGAAGAGAGGGTTTGGAGGGGATAGGGACCAGGTGCTGGCAGGTGGGACTGGATTGGGTTGGGATATCTGGTCAGCATGGATAGGTTGGACTGAAGGGTCTGTTTCCGTGCTGTAAATCTCTATGACTCTATAAGTTCTGCAGCAGGACTTGAATTTACAGTAAAAGGTGGCAAAGTTATCATTGAGTTGATCAGGCACCAATTTTTCCAGAAGTATATAAATACTGCTCCTAATTGAATAGATAGATGAATTTTTGACTTAGCATTGTATCTGACACTATCTTCACTCCCTTAGTATTACAGAGGTAAGAACTCTCATTTCCTTTGTATGAGGCCTGGAGATTTGACCTTAGCTATCAGTAACTCAGTCTACCATCCTTATTGAGTCAAGCATTTGTAACATGAACTGCAAAGTGTCTATATTTACACCATCAGATTTATACCTAGCAAACCAACCATAAGGCATAGGTCATCTCAACCAAATTTAAACTGGATAGAATCCCTGAAGTTCCCAATTGTGCCCTCATTCTTTTCTTTCACTTGTTGATAAGAGGGATCTTACCTTTCCCACCGTCATTATACTCCCTTCCACCATCTTCTGTCGGGCAGAAGATAAAAATACAGGAACAAACAGATTCAAGAACAGCTTCTTCCCTACTGTTATCAGATTTGTAAACGTATCTCTCAAACGTTAATTCTGATCTCTCTCACTGTCTCTCTCTCTGCACCTTCTCTGTGATTTAAACGCTGTATTCTGTACTCTGTTCTGCTAACCCTGATGCACTTTGTATGGTATGATCTGTCCGTACAGCATGCAAAACAATACATTTCATTGTATCTTGGGTAATGTGACAGCAATAACTCAATTAATTAATCTATCAAACAATCATAGAATGGTTGCTTAAAGGATGCTGCAACAGCTTGGTTAAGATTTGATTTTGCATTAAAATGCTAAATATGTTCCTCATAACACATCACTAGTGAATTGGATTGTATCATATCGGAAAATTGTTATTTTTCTGCAGAGTGAAATCCAGCTCAGGTTGTTGACTTGAAATCACCTCTCACTCTTCCTTTATTCCTCTTTTGTTAGATCTGAGAATGAGTGTAATAAAAATTGCAGGAGTCTCAGTTGTCAGCAAATGTTACCTTTTTATTTTGAAAGGGTAAAGACTAACAACGTGCAGGGCAAACATTTGTCACTACTTCAAGGTTCCTAGAGAAAGCGATCTCCAATTGGTTATGTGATCTAACATCACTTCCCAATCATGACTTGGTCTATCTTATTTTCATATTCACTTCAACCTAATACTACACCACTAACTCAGTTCATTGTATTATGTCTTATTATTTATGACTCCTTATCCTATAATTCTGATGGCTGTAAGGGATACTAAATAAAATGAAATGCCAAAGAAATCTTACTCTATTCTCCAACAGCACGAATGCACTTAGAACTGGATTTGCAAAATAATGCAGAATCTTTCATGGAAAAGACCAAGGCCTTGTGAGTGTGTGGTCCAACCTGTACTGAATTGAGGGGATGTCCCTTCCACAGACAACTTCACTCCAGAGCAGTTCTGAGTTCCCTTTATATGGAAGTGTTTAACAGTAAAACTGCAATAAAATTATATTTGGACTTCAAATCTATTTGTAGTTTTAGTTTTAAAATTGACCCCCCCCCCCTGAACTTTCAAGAGTCATTTTAAATACAAAACAAGTGTATGGAATTTACAAATTGCAATATCTTCCAAGTGAAAATTATGGTCCCAGCTGTTGGTAATACTGGACAAGGTCAATCCCAGAGTGAGTGAATTTCGGCTTGATAGCCCCTAGGTTTTCTTTTCCTTTTTTTGATTACAGCAGAGATGGGTCACTGAATATACTCACAAACACAAACTGTTAGACAGGAACTGTTGCAATGTCCTGTTACAATCACCAGGAAGAATGATTCTTTCCTTTTACCACAGCGATAACTTTCCAGAACACAACCCTCAGTTAAGATTTATACCTATCTCCTCCATTAACACTTCTTACTCAGCTGGCACTGATGTAATTACTTTCCTTTCAGAAAATTTTAGCCCATTCACGAGATACTATTTTCTTCAGTTGAGGTCTTTCACTGAGACCCCTAAATTAAACTGCTAACTCAGTTCAGTATTACTTAATCTGCATTTCCTAAACTCATCTCTTAGATGAGATTAGATTCCCTACTGGCTAAACCGCCTAAATGTAATCCATTGTGATCTGGCCGCAAATTTGGAAATTGAAGAGATGAAAACGTTGTCTATTTTATTCTTTTACTAAGGACTATCGATCAATTTTTCAGACGGCTATTGTCTGCAAAAATATAGGTTTGTGTTTTATCCTATGACTCCCAGAATACTTCATGAGTTAACATGAACTGTTCTAAGCTTACATGAAACTTTTGACTTGTTTAGTACATTAAAGATGCAGGCCCAGCTTTGGCCACATATAATAGCACAGACTGCTGAAGATATTGCTTTTGGTGAGATTTGCTACATTGGAGAGATTAATACATTGCTTATACTATACGAGATCCATTTTAATGTGCAACATGAAAAGTATATAATAATATATCAGTAAAAAATCATTCTCGGGAAGCTTTTGTATTCAAACCCGAAACTTGGATGTAGGACCCGTCTTTCATTCTTTGTGAATTTAATTCCTCTACACTCTGCTACATGTATCCTATCCCCCACCACATCCAATGGCCATCACCCCTTTCTCATTGAACTTTGGTTCCTTGTTCCCCAGGGCCCCAAATAGAAGCTCTCGTTCTTGTTGTTTAACCTTTTCATGAATTTGCCTCTCTCCGTGTCTGTAACCTTAATCCTAGAACCTGTCCATCTGAAACTTCATTCTTCTGGCTCCAACCTGTCTTCAACACTATTCCTTATATTGTAACATTGTTACAGACTGTCTTCAGCTGGTGAGACCCACTCTGAGTGGAATCCACTCTCTTCAACCCTTTCACATTTTCCCATTCCCTGTCGACCTTTAAGAATGTCTTAAAAAAGAAATACATTTTTGATAAGGACTTTGGGTCCCTCCTTCTCCTTTTGTGTGGAGTTCATTTTATTCCCTTGTGCCTCTGTACTGCACTTTGGGATGCTTTTTCCTGAAAAAGACTCACAAATACAAGCCACATGCTGTATCACTTTGAAATGTGTATAGCGTGCTGTCAGAATGTTGTACTTCTCTGTTTAGCAGGATTCAGACAGCCAGAGAGTTGCTCGCCCATCTGGTCCATCCTGCACAATGTTAACAGAATATTTGGAGGATTTTACGCCATCCCAAATGATCCCATTTACAGTACTCCTCAAGACAATTGTAAAAATAGCTAAATGATTAATTAGGTCATTAGGATAGACGATGTAAACTAATATCTGTTTCTGGTGGTCATTTTAACAATGGTCTCCAATGCAATAAAGTTCCATTCCCATAATCCTGAATTCAAGCTGGACTTGCTGATGTGGTCACATTGATCTGTAAAAGAAGTGAGAAACAGCATAATGGACGTAACATATGACTGTGCTTAGTCTTGATCCAATGACTGAGATTAAATCTCTGCCTCAGTGCCATAAAGTGTGTATGTGAGTGTTTTTGCATGTTTGCTGATGTACATGGGTCTGTTTGGAGAGGGAAACAACTTTGTTGAGTTCCCCACCTATATGGGATAACAATATCAACACTTGCTGTTGGGGCTTAAAGCAATGGCCACATAGTTGAAACGATGCTTGGTCAACATTACTCACAGGTTCTGGATTAGTGGTGCTGGAAGAGCACAGCAGTTCAGGCAGCACCCAAGGAGCTTCGAAATCGACGTTTTGGGCAAAAGCCCTTCATCAGGAACATTACTCACAGGACCAGCTAACTCAGTGAGGTTTATGGACAAGGTAGGGAGAACTTGAGAGCAAAGAATTGGAAAAGAACAAAGTATTGCTGGTGAAAACAGCCAAGGTTTTGGAATCTAATATTGTGAGCAATTGCAGATTGGTGTTGCATACAACTGGGACTAAACAATGGATTATTTGAGTCTTTATATATGTATCCTGAAAAACAAACTGCACTGGAAAGTCATGGACCCATTGACAGTGATCTATCAATACGTGATCATGGCTGCTGAGGCCTGGGGAAATCGAACCTCAGCCATCATTTAACAAAACAGAGCTGTTTTTAATCCCATAGCCTTCAAAATAGCCTTTATAACTACAGTGTAAAAGTCAACTGGAATTGTTCACATCTATTAGCAAATATATATTCCTGAACAGTCATCATTTTTATTGGGTCATCTTTTCTCCTCTGAAGATGCCGTATCACTTTAAAGATGTTATATAAACACAAGTAATTTGTTACAATTTTCTCTGCTTCTTGCTAGATTGCTCTAATGAGATCAGGTATGTTATAATACAGAAGTGATGAGTGTAACATTTAAGGTTTGGTTAGCTGGTGTGAAAAAGCTGATGCCTGATGATCTGGAAGAGAGAGATAGCCTCACCTGTTTCACAGGTTCAGCCTAAGATTTGTCCTTACCGTATTTTTGCCACCATTTTTCTGGTTCTTTTTCCCATCAGATTGTCCATGCTGCAAACATGTTTTGAAGTAACAGGATGAGAGGTGACTTGTTTATCAAATCCATCAGTGTTGTTCTGTAAGCTGTCAGATTCGAGAAAGTTGATGTGTTGAATAATTGTGAATGGAGGGGAGCATCACTGCTTCACACAGTTACTTTGTGTGCTACTTAACATGTTTCTTTTGAAAGGTTGGGACCTTTTCATTGGAGTGTCGGAGGTTGAGAGGTGACCTAATAGAAGTTTATAAAATAATGAGAGGTATAGATAGAGTTGATGATAGTTGTCTTTTCCCTAGGATGTGGGATTTTGAGACGAGGGCCACAATTTTAAGGTGGAAGGAAAGAGATATAAAAAAGACATAAGAGGTAAATAATTGACACAGAGGATGGTTCGCGTGTGGAATTAACTTCCTAGGGAAGTGGTGGAGGTGAGCACAATTACAATGTATAAAAGACATTTGGATGGATACATGAATAGGAAAGGTTTGGAGGGATATGGGTCAGGAGCAGGCAGGCAGGACTAGTTTAGTTTGGGATTATGTTCGGCATGGACTGGTTGGACGGAAGGGTCTGTTTCCGTGCTGTAGAACTCCGTGACATGCATGATTGCATGAAACAGCATGAAACACAACCACATTAATGAGCAAAGGAAATGAAACTCTATGAAGGAGGGACAATGTGCCTGCTCTATGACTCTCTGCAAAGACCCAAGCAGAATTTTAGGTGTCACGTATGGCTGTGTCAATTTCAAGTGTAAACTATAACAGGATTCCATCTCCTTCTTAGGCAAAACCTTTTATGGTGAGATTATTTCCTTCCACTCCAGTGTCGCTGATCTTGAGGTGACTGAATAGTTCAAGGTTGGATCTGCACTCCCTACTGCAGGTGAAGTAGCTGGTGTTTGAAGAAGTAGTTGAAGGGAATACTTGGGTTTTTGTATAGTCCTTCCTCTGTTTGCACTTGTCTTTCATCTGTGCCTGGTCGAAGACTCTTGAAATGGTTGGCACCTTTGTGGATGTTTCTTCTCCAGCTTGGGCAGTCTTGGGCTAGAGATTTCCAAGAACTGGTAAGGATATTGCATTTTTCCAAAGAGGCTTTAAAGATGTTGCTATGATTCTGCCTGATGCTGTTACTGAACAAGTCTGGTCACAGAATGAAATCTGACTTGGTCAATCCTTTTTTTAAAACAATTCCAGACAATGTGATAGTCATCAGCATTCCCTCTAATTTTCTTCCTGACCACACGGTCCTCCAATGTCCCATGAGTGGCAGTAACTTCAGGAACCAGCCAGGCCACTTCTTAAGATAAAGTCAATTCCTTGCTACTGGCAATCCCTAGGTTGCAAATAAGTTCTATTCTTTGCTTTTCCCGAAATAGCATGACAAGCCTTTCAATTTCAGCAAAATTAGGTTTGGACAATGAATGCTGACCTTGTCAATGCCATTCACGTCCCAAGATTGAATAAAGAAATGCCCTGGATATCTAGCCAATGGCATTGTGGGAGTACCAACATTACAGGGATGCTGGCTATACGAGAAGATGGCTCACTCCCACTTTTTCTGAGGCAGGGGCAACAAATACTGGTCTTAATGGTGATGCTAGTACTTTTTAAGCTTTTCAGCAGCCAATACTTGTCTGTGATTTCATAGGGCACTCCACTGTGTATATTCACTCTTATATCAACATAGAACATAAAGCATAGAACATTGCAGCCCTTCGGCCCTCGATGTTGCGCCAACCTGTGAAACCAATCTGAAGCCTGTCTAACCTACACGATTCCATTCTCGTCCATATGCCTATCCAATGACGATTTAAATGTCCTTAAAGTTGGCAAGTCTACTACTGTTGCAGGCAGTGCGTTCCCCACCCCTACCACTCTCTGAGTAAAGAAACTACCTGTGACATCTGTCCTATATCCATCACCCCTCAATTTAAAGCTATGCCCCCTCGTGCTGGCCGTCACCATCCAAGGAAAAAGGCTCTGGCTGTCCTTTAGGGATATATCAACACATTTTGGGATATACTGGCAAAACATTGGACAAAATCTGGGCACGGAACCCTATATTACTGAGCTTTATTTAAGTACGGGCAAGTGCTGAGCTGGTCATTATGTGCAGATGTTTCTCAGCTTGGGATCTCTCACTCTATTGGAGTGGAAGAATGAGCTGTCTTTACAGTTTTGAGTGGAACCAGCTGTGTACCCATCACCTGCCCCTTCCTTCACAATCGCTGAGTCTTTTGCGTCTGCACAAATTGTCACTTTATTCATTACACACACATTTTGAAGCTAAGAACAGGTGGAAAGCCTGAGATCTGGCAGATTTTTCTGTTGCCTTGCCAAATGCGTACTCTCTGATCAGAACTGGAAAAACATTAATTATGATAATGCAGGGAAATAATGGGAATCAATGTCAAAATAGATGAAAAGGCGTAAATTTGTCTTGAGGCTGACGATTCCTTCCACAAATTGACTCGAGGCTCAGTGATGCTAATAGAGGGAATTGGCTAATTAACCATTAATTGCCCACAGATGTAACTATTTTCAATGGTTCCGGTTGATTATTGTTAATTGCAAGATTTCCATGTCTGCTGAATCCCTCTTCCTGTATTATTTTCAGTGAATCTGCATATCGTAAATTGTTGGATCCCGGAAAGAAATGTGAATGAATGCAGCTGTTGTGATTGAGGGACAATTTGAGTGAAGTCTGAACAGAGGAGACTTTGGAGGGAGGGGAGAGGTTGGAAGCTGATGCTCTTGTATCTTGGGAAATAGAATGTGGTTCATTTCCTTGTGGCACGCTTTGCATTATTGCCTGGGGATAATACACTGGGATTAGATATGCCAAACCACGCACATGAGATTCCTTACAATGTTCAAGATTCACTTCCACTGTAAAGGTTCACGCTGTGGGGTATTTGTAGAGACCCAGGTACACCTCCCTGTATCTTGTTCAGGTGGGTGTGCTTGGGATATTCACATTCTCTACCTTACAGATGGTAGGTGAAGGCCTGTCATTCACAGTGAGCTCAGTGCTTTCTGGCTTCAGAACCAACAGACACATGCCACCCACCCCAACACACACGCGCGCGCGCACACACGCACACACACACAGACACACTCACACACACACACACACACACACACACACGTATATGCATACACGCACATATACACACTCCCATACATATACGCCCCCACACAAAAAAACCCCAACACATCTGCACCACATGCATATAATCCCCCACACCTATACACCACACACATACATTTCCCCACACATATACACTCCCCCATACATACTCTCCTCTACACATATACTCCCCCACAAATTTCCTCACCCACACATATACACTCCCCAGATATACTCCCCTGCACATATATACCCCCACATATACACTCCCCTACACAAATATACCCACACACATTTAATCCCGCACACATATACGCCCCCAAATATACACCCCCACACGTATATACCCCCACACATATACTCCCGCACACAATCTCATGGGTCTGGTATTATCTCTCAACAACCAGTACCATCATGCCAAGGGTTTGATTTTGTTTCAATAGACAGAGCAGGAGGACATGCCAGGAGCAGCATCAGGCATACCTAAAAATGAGGTGTTAACCTGGTGAAGCTACTAAACAGGACTACCTGCATGCCAAATAGCACAAGTAGCAAATGATAGACAGAGCTAAGTGATCCCACAACCAACAGATTAGATTTCAACTCTAGCTGTGAATGGTGATAGGCAATTATGCAACTCACTGGAGGAGGATGCCCCACAAATATCCCCTGCCTTAATGATGGAAGAGCCTAATACATCAGCGCAAATGATAAGGTTGGAGCATTTGCGACAATCTTCAGTCAGAAGTGTCAAATGGATGGTCCATCTCAGCTTTCTCCAGTGGCCCCCAACATCACAAATACCAATCTTCAGCAATTTCAATTCAGTCCATGTAATATCAAGAAACAGCTGGAGACACTGAATACTCCAAAGGTTTTGGGCTCTGACAATATTCCAGCAATAGTACTGAAGACTGGTGCTCCAGAACTTGCCGCTCTCCTAACCAAGCCATTCCAGTGCAGTTACAGCACTGACATCTCTCCGACAATGTGGAAAATTCACCAGCCGTGTCCTGTGCACACAAAGCGGGTCAAATCCAACTAGACCAATTACCACCCCGTCAGTCTACTTTCAATCATCAGTAAAATGGTGGAAGGTGTCATCAACAGTGCTATCAAGCAACACCTCAACAATAACCTGCTCAGTGAGGCCAAGTTTGACTTCCTCCAGAGCCATTCAGCTCTGACAACACTTTTGGTTCAAAGACGGACAAAAGAGCTGAATTCCAGAGGTGAGGTGATAGTGGCTGCATTAGATATCAAGGCTATATTTGACTGAGTGTGGCATCAAGGAACGCTGGGAAAACTGGAGTCAGTTGGCAACACGGGGCAAATCTCCATTGGTCAGAGCCACACCTGACACATAGGCAGATGGTCATTGCTGTCGGAAGTCAGTCATTTCAGTTCCAGGACATCTGTGCAGGAGTTCCTCAGGGTAGTGTCCTAGGCCTAACCATCTTCAGCTGCTTCATCAGTGACGTTCCCTCCATCAGAAGATCAGAAATGCAAGTGTTCACCAATGATTGCCCCAATGTTAAGCACAATTTGCAACTCCTCAAATACTGAAGCAATCCATGTTCAAATGCAATAAAATGTGGACAATATTCAGTCTTGAGCTGACAAGTGGCATTCATGCCACACAAATGCCAGGCTATGAAACAATCTATCTACATTCCATGCCCCTTGACATTCAATGGTGCTTTTTTTCCTTCATTCATGAGATGAGGGCATTGCTGGCTGAGCCAGCATTTATTGTCCAGAGGGTAATTAAGAGTCAACCACATTGCTGTGGGTCTGGAGTCACGTGTAGATGACACTGATGAGGATGACAGTTTCCTTCCCAAGCGGACATTAGTGAACCAGATAGTTCTTTCCAACACTGTTTCATGGTCATTGTCAGACTCTTAATTCCAGATTTTTATTGAATTCAAATCCTACCACCTGCTGTGGTTCTGTGAATTACCAGCGGCTCTGGATTAATAGCCCAGTGATAATGCCACTAGACCATTGCCTCCCCCAGTGCCATCACTGAATCCCTCACTATCAACATCCTGGGGGTTACCATAGAGCTGAAACTCAATTTAGCTTGGCATATAAACACAGTGGCTACAAGAGCAGGTTAGAAATTAGGAATACTCTGGCAAGTAACTCACCTTCTGACTCCCCAAAGCCTATCCACCCTGTACAAGGCACAAGTCAGGAATGTTGTGATGGAACACTTCTCATCTGCCTGAATGGGTGCAGCTTCAACAATACTCATGACACCATCTAGGACAAAGCAGCCTGCATGAATGACACCACATCGACAAATATCCACTCCCTCCACCATTGACACTCAGTAGCAGCAATGTGTATTACTTATAAGATGCACTGCAGAAACACACCAAAAATCCTTAGAAACACACAAAAATCCAAACCCATGACCACTTCTATCTGGAAAGACAAGGGCAGCAGATACATGGGAACACCACCACCTGCCAGTTCCCCTCCAATCCTGACTTGGAAATACATTGCTGTTCCTTCACTGTCACTGGAATTTCCTCCCTAACAGCATCATGGGTCTACCCACAGCAGGTGGACGACAGCGGTTCAAGAAGGCAGCTCACCACCACCTTCTCAAGGGAGACTAGAGACGGGCACTAAATGCTGGCCAGCCAGCAATGCCCATAGCCCACGATCGAACTAAAAGAAAAGAATGCCCCATTTCCAATGTCCTAGAACATAGAACATAGAAAAATACAGTGCAGTACAGGCCCTTCGGCCCTTGATGTTGCGCCGACCGAAGCCTACCTAACCTACACTAGCCCAATAACCTCCATAAGCTTGAATGACCATAAAGAGGGAGAGTCCACCACTGATACTGGCAGGGCATTCCATGAACTCACAACCCGCTGAGTAAAGAATCTACCCCTAACATCTGTCCTATACCAACCTCCCCTTAATTTAAAGCTGTGTCCCCTAGTAACAGCTAACTCCATACGTGGAAAAAGGTTCTCACTGTCAACCCTATCTAAACCCTTAATCATCTTGTACACCTCTATCAAATCTCCCCTAAACCTTCTTTTCTCCAATGAGAACAACCCCAAGTGCCTCAGCCTTTCCTCATACAATCTTCCTACCATGCCAGGCAACATCCTGGTAAACTTCCTCTGCACCCGTTCCAGTGCCTCCACATCCTTCCAATAGTATGGCGACCAAAACTGTACACAATACTCCAGATAAGGCCGCACCAGAGTCTTATACAACTGCAACATGACCTCAGGACTCCGGAACTCAATTCCCTCTACCAATAAAGCCCAGTACGCCATATGCCTTCTTCACAGCACTATTTACCTGGGTGGCAACTTTCAGAGATCTGTGTACATGGACACCAAGATCCCTCTGCTCATCCACACTACCAAGTAGCCTACCATTAGCCCAGTAATCCATCTTCTTATTACTCCTACCAAAGTGAATGACTTCACACTTAGCTACATTGAACTCCATTTGCCACTTTCTGCCCAGCTCTGCAACTTATCTATATCCCGCTGTAACCTGCCACATCCTTCTTCGCTGTCCACCACTCCACCGACTTTCGTATCATCCGCAAACTTGCTCACCCAGCCTTCAAGCCCCTCCTCCAGGTCATTTATAAAAATGACAAACAGCAATGATCCCAAAACAGATCCTTGTGGAACACTGCTATTAACTGCACTCCAAGATGAACCTTTACCATCAACTACTACCCTCTGTCTCCTTCCAGCCAGCCAATTCCTAATCCAAACCTCTAATGCACCCTCAATGCCATACCTCCGTAATTTTTGCAGTAGCCTACCATGGGGTACCTTATCGAATGCCTTGCTAAAATCCATATACACCACATCTACTGCTTTACCCTTGTCCACTTCCTTGGTCACCTTCTCAAAGAACTCAATAAGGTTTGTGAGGCACGACCTGCCGTTCACAAAACCATGCTGACTATCCTTGATCAGAGCTGGGGAGAAAGGTCCTACCCCATGGGGTTGCAGGCCAACCCAAAAGGCTGAGGTGATGAAATACTAGTAGTGACAATTGTCTGGTTAAGAACTTCACTTAGTGTCCAGTTGGGAGTGATGTCCGTGAGGCATCCTGTCCCAGATTAAACATACAGAGTGGTGTTACCTAATCCTGCAACTCCTGCCTTATCAAATTCCTATCTATGACTAAAAAGAGCTGGGAAAGAGGTGATAAAATTTCAGTTCAGAAGACCAAATGATTGTGATATGGAGTCTGCAAACGTTTGGAAGGCTATTAAACATTTTCCTTGATGAAACAGTTCATATGGTGTCATCAGACTCCTCCTATGCTCCACTGTATCTGATGAAATATCTTTCCAACCATGAATTACTAGAAAATTATAGGAAACGTTCACAAAAAATCCACAATGCACTTCACCAGTTTTAGCAAACCTGCTAAAAGGTTTTGAGTTATCAATTGTCACAACACTGACATGAGATTGGTGGTTTCATTAACATTTCATTGACCTTGTGACAACTTTAACATCTGATTTAGTATTTTGCAAAAGGAATGAAGCAAATGCATTCTAATAAAATTTGCTGCCATTTTCAAAAATCTAACAAAAGAAACCATTAGGAAGCATCGTTCGAACGTGACAATTGTGGTATAATCCTTAATTGTTTTAAGAACATAAGAAATGAGAGCAATAGACCATTTGGTCCTTTGAACCTGTTTTACCAATCAATCTGATCTGATTGTGGTCTTGACTTCACTTTCCTGCCTGTACCCATGATCCTTGACTCACTTGTAGATCAAAAATCTGCCCAAGTCAGCTTTGAATATACTCAATGATCCAGCCTCCACAACCTTATGTGGAAGAGAATGTCAAAGGATCCAAAACAAGAAATTCCTCCTCATCTCCATCTTAAACGAGAGACTCCTTCTTTCAAACGGCGCCATTGTTGCAAAATGTGAAAGATATTTGACAGCTTGACAGTGCTGGGTGAGTCATTAGGTCTTTCTTGTGTGTGATATAAATCTGCTGATGCACAAAGTGACAGTCTATTGTTCAGTTAAAGGAAATTGCTGAAATAAAGCAGAACTCGAGTTGGAATGGAGAAGTAGCCTATGTGCAGTTCTGACTGTTTTAGTGTTCACTTCCCTGTCTGGTTAATAATTCACGTTACCTATTTATAGCACAAATAGTGAACAAACCAACAAGCATCAGAAACAATGATGACTTGAATGCACATAGCAGTGCCCTGTTAAAGGGGAAACACAGGATGGGATTGGGGGTCTAGGTTGTCAGGACTCTGACTATACAAGCACACAACCCTGATGGCTTTTGTTGAAGGTGAAACTCATGTGGATAAGAACACATCAGGAATGAGCTGTCAGGTTCTGAGTGAAGTTCTCACATAGACACCGTCAAATTGTTTCCAGTGTGATCAGTTCCTTATAAGGGGTAGAACATGATAGACAGGAATAAGAACATTGTGGAACTAAATCAAAGATAAGTGAGTGCAGACTAACTGAAAATGACATGGCTTTTACAGGTCGTTCTGGTATAACATGCGTTTTGTTAACATGAATTGGCTATAACACAATCGATGAATTGTGGACGCTGCTTGGATAATGCAAACTTTCTACTGAATGGTTATAGTGATTTTCTACAGCGATCTTGCACAGCATGATTTTCTATAGCGGTTTTCCATAGCCTGAATTTCCGTAGCAAAGGCTGCAGAGGAACTCAACTGTCATGTTATAGCAGAAAGACCCGTACTCAGTTGTGTAGTGCTCCTGCCTCCATTTCTGGCTTAATATACATGCAATCAATGGAACATTAATTAATGTTTGACTTCTTTTCAGATTATCATCAGCTTTACTTTCCACAGACTGACTTATATTTGCAGCATGATTTACTGCCGTGTAACAGCTTTAAGAATACATTTGCAAAATGAAGAGAAAAGAGGATAAAGAGAATTCGAGATACAATCTTCCTGTTATAATCGGCAGTGTTGTTATTTTCTCCTCATTGTCTTCTCTCTTACATGCTGCTGCAATGCCTGACAGAAAGCCATATTTCTCTGATTCTTCTCGTTTCTTAAAACTGCATCTGGTCCTTGTAACTAAATCCTTTCTCTGCCTCAGCCCAAAAAAGCACTTGTCGAAATCAACAGGTTGTAGGTTCAAGCCGCTCTTAAGAAACCCAAGTACAAATATTCAAGATGGACACCCCAGGACATTGCTGACAGAGTGCTGTAATGTCAGTGGGATCATCTTTCAGGGCAGATGAAAAGAAATCCATAACATTGTTGGGTGTAGAATCAGTTTCTTTTTTAAATTCATCCACACGGTTGTGGGTATCAATGTCCTGGCCAGCCTTTCTTGCTCATTCCTACTGGCCCAGAGGGCAGTTAAAATTCCACCACATTGCTGTGGGTCTGGAGTCACATGTAGGCCAGCAGTTTCTTTTCCATTAGTGAAGCAGATGAGTTGCTTCCTATCAATTAGCAATGATTTCATGGCCATCATCTTCATTCCAGATTTCTTTCTGAAATCAAACTCTACCATCTGTCATGAGAAGGTTTTGAATTTTTGTTTAAACAGAATATTATGTGGGTCTTGTGACTAGCAATCCAGCCACAAAACCACTAGGTCTCACCTAATGAATTGTTTATGCTTGTTTGTTGAACATACATCAACCAATAAAATTAAAACTTAATTGGATCATTTATCATTGCTGCTTGTAGGAACTTGCCGTGTGACAAACGAATTGACTGCTGCACTTGCCCATTATATAACAGCAAGCACACCTCAAATGTACTGAATTGTCCAAGCAGTGCTTCAGCATGTGCTGGAGTCACAAAGTGCACAATAAAATAACAAAGTCTTTATTTTCATTAGTGGTGTTGTTTGGGTGATAACCTGATAGGGGAAAGCCTTGTTCCACTCTGATTGCAGGAAGAATGGAATCTATTTTGACATATCACTTGGCCGGTCCAGTAAATCTCACGTTCTGAGAATCATATCTAAGCCCGTTGCTTTGCCTCTTTGTTTAGCTGTGTTAGTTTTATAAGTGCAGCAGGTATAACTTGTAAGTCTTATTTCCTCACCATCTTTCTGGATGTCATGTCATCCCCATAGAATGGCTTTTCTGTCCTCAAATGAACACATTGTGTAGATAAGGACCTCTTAATGATTGGATTAGATTTCTGCATGGGGCAGCAGGGACAGTGCCCTGGATCAGTTGAGAAACAGGTAACCTGATGGAGCATGGTTTTACATTCTTGCCTTTTGGATGAGACAGGAATTTGACCAGAGGGTCTTTCTCATCCATATTGACTTATTGCTCTGAAGAACCAAAAAAAAAGCAGCAATATTCTCCTAAACCTCACTGTCCCAATCACTACTGGAACTGCTGTATGTTGCCATGGATAGAGAGGAATTATCAATGAATTGTTTGTGCTGGTAATTTTATACAAAATGTAAGATGCATAGTAAATAATTTTTTTCTCAATGTGCAGACGTCCTCAATAAGTGCACTGCAGTAGTATGAATAATTACTCAGGCTGCTTTACGCTGCCTTCAATAATATAACACAGGGATAATAGGACTACATGAGATCCATGGAAACAGCATTACCATTTCTGTAATGTGCCGTGTACTTTCCTCCTTCTCCACTATGGACAGGAAAGCTCCATGAGAAATTGGCTGGAAAATCTGGTGTTTGTGTGATAATTACATATTCCAAACATTTTAACCCATTGGAGGGAGTCAACAAGTGGGTACCAGTTTCTGCAAAAGGTCTTCCTTGTTTTTGAATGGTGCCTGTTAAAAGCTGCAGCAATGGAATGTAGGAATGACGATAACTCAAGGCAAGAACATCAGAGCATAAATCACATTCCAATTCTTTCTTTGGCACCACTGTTGAAAAGGTATGTTGCCATCCCTATGACTCTTGCAATGAATTGAAGGACTTGCTTGAGGCTGTTTACTGGCTTCATGATTGAAGTATGCTACAGGCATGTTTCCACTGGTAAGTTCCTCACAGCTGAATCAGCACAATGATTGCCAGGAGAAAAGTTGCATAATCTGCAGGGTGATGACTCACCTTTGGCTAAGGGGCTTCTGTTATTTGATAAAATGATCTACTATGCTTGCTTAACCATGGGCGTAGCAATTATTTTCAGAGGCAGTAGGGTAACATTTTTTCACCTACCCCTTTCCTGTTTGTTTCCCTACATAGGATAATTGCACAAACACCGGATCCCCTCAGGTAGCTTACTCAAGAAGCAACCATTCCCATCGTGTCAGCTTTGTAACTACTGGAAAGACATTTCCGGAGTACAGTGTCACAACCAACTCTAAACCTTTTCCCATTTAAAGATTCAACAAATTCCAATAGATTGTGATCATAATTAAAAAAGCCTGGAATAATGTGCTCGATGAATCTGGTCATTATAAATAAATCCAAAACCCGTTGCTTTTTATTAACCTTAACCTTGACACTTCATAAGTGAACCTAGGAAGTGCTCATTGACAGAGGGCTGTGCTCACATACATGAATAGACATAGAGTCCAAACATAGCTCACTGCAGAATAAAATAGCCGTACTCAGCTATTACTGCAGGTCTGGGCAATACGTATTTTATATAGTTAGAGAGAACAGACAGCGCAGAAATCGAACCTCTACCCCTGCGAACTAGTGTTCATATCCACACTTGTCTTTCTGACCTGTTTTAAAGTTTAGCTCTGTCCCCTCTGCACCTTCATTCCTAATTAGGATAGTCTTGAACCCTCCTTATCTTCCTGAAAGTAACAGCCCAAAGCAGAATGATGCATGCAAAATTTGGTACAACTTTCACATTCAGGGAGCATTTAGAATGTCTCATCTTCCTTCTGCACTTGCATTGTGTCTAGGTGACTTTTAGAACTAATAAGCTTATTTGTTTCCTTCTTGCTGACAATCAGCATTTGGAACGTTGTTCAATTATTTTGTGCTGTACTAATTAACACAGTTACCTCTCCATCCGGTCTTATGGTAAATGTCACCAATCTAATGACTTTGTGAATAGGAAAATGATTGCAGCTGAGTCTCTGCCCCTTAGCAGAAACAAATAGACATTGCAGTGTTGTGAGAATCTAGGTCTATTCATCAACTGATTTGTGGTTGAAACCAGTCCTGGCATAACCAAAGGCAATTTCATTATTCTTATAAAAGAATTAGATGATATATGGATGTCAACGGCAGGAAATGGGCTAATTACACAGCAATGTGAACTATTTATGTTTTTATACAAAGGAGCATGAAGGGGGTGACCACATTGATTAATAGAGGGTAATATAATTGAAGACTGTTCTATATGCTGAATGTCATGCAGTTCAACCCTTTCAGTGTAAATTTTCCTAATTGTCTTTCTAAAATTGGACATTAATGCATTTAGTATGTTGAACAATTCAGCGAAGATTGGTAAATTTTTCAACATAGGTCACCAATGTTAACAGTGATTAGAGATTTAACTATGGAGTCTGTCAACATTGGTAGGTTGTTCCATTGTGAAGACCATGTTACTATCTATCCGGGCTGTGTCCAAAGTATCATCCTTCATGTTTTCCTTAACCTGGTCTATATGACTCAGGTTTACTCCGAGGTCCTTTACAAATTGAGTAATAAGAGGCATCTTGGTCAGTTTAAAAGGAAAATTAAATATGCACATTCTTCCTGTGACTGTGTGGGTTTACTCCGGGTGCTCTGGTTTCCTCCCACAATCCAAAGATGCGTATGTTATGTGAATTGGCCCTGTTAAAATTGCCCATGGTATTCAGAGATGTGTAGGTTAGGTGTATTAGTCTGGGGTAAATGTAGAGCAGTAGGGGAATGGGTCTGGGCGGGTTACTCTTCGGAGGGTTGGTGTGGACTTGTTGGGCCGAAGGGCCTGTTTCCACACTGTAGGGATTCTATATCATTCAACATCTACATGGCTTGTGAATTAATCTGCTCCCATCTGAAATAAAACCAAATGCATCACTTTGTTAAAATATTTGTCAAAAGAAGCAATGAGATTTGGAGTTGCAATATTATTCATAAGCACATTTCCAAAAACCTTCGGACAAAAACAACTTTAAGACAAACTGCTTGAGGAAAGAACAGGGGCTCTGAAAGCTTGCGATTTCATATAAACCTGTTGGACTATCACCTGTGTTGTGTGATTTTTAATTTTAAGACAGAAAGCAGATCCCAGAATCTCAGATGCGCAGAAATGTTAGGACACAAGAAGGCCATTTGGCCCATCATACCTCCGCTCGCTCGTTACATGAGCATTATTACCTAGTGCCAACCTCCTGCTTTCTTCTCATACACTTGCACATTATTTCTATCCAAATAATTATCCACTTCTCACTGCCTCAGTTGAAACTGCCATCACCACTCTTCCAGGCAGTGCATTCCGTATCTGAAGTACTTGCAGCGTGAAAAAGCTTTTCCTCACTTCACCATTCCTTCTTTTGCACATCACTTTAAATCTAGACTCTCCTGTCCTTGTACGAGTGGGAACAGTTTCTCCCTCTCCACTTTACCAACACCCTCATGATGTTGAAACCTCTATCCGATTCCCTCTCAGCTGCCTTCTCTCCCAGGAGAACAATTCCAACTTTTTCCTTCTGTCCTTTTAACTGAAGTTCCTCATCCCTGGAGCCATTCTTGTGAATCACTCCCGTATGCTCTCCGATCTGTTCACATCCCTCCTACAATGTGGTACCCAGAACTGTACACGATATTCCTGCTGACGTCTAGTGAGTGTCGTATGCAAGTTCAAGATCACCTCCTTGTTCTTCTATTCATAGAGCCATAGAGATGTACAGCATGGAAACAGACCCTTCGGTCCAACCCATCCATGCTGACCAGATATCCCAACCCAATCGAGTTCCACCCGCCAGCCCTCGGCCCATATCCCTCCAAACCCTTCCTATTCATATACCCATCCAAATGCCTCTTAAATGTTGCAATTGTACCAGCCTCCACCACGTCCTCTGGGAGCACTCAATCGCCCTAATAATAAAGCTGGAAATACTGTTTGCCTTACTAACTGCTCTCTCCATCTGTCCTACCACTTTCAATGATCTGTACCATATATGCCTCCTATTACTGCTGCTCCTGCATGCCCCCATTAGAATCGTACCCCTTATTTTATATTGCCTTTTAATATGCTTCCTACCAAATGAATCATTTCACAATTCCCTACATTGAACCACACCTGCCACCTTATATCCAACGTTTAAGAGACATCTGGATGGTTGTATGAATAGAGAGGGAATAGAAAGTTTGTGAGAAGATTTGTCGCTCGGGTGCTCGTTGTTGTGGTTCTGTTCGCCGAGCTGGGAATTTGTGTTGCAGACGTTTCGTCCCCTGTCTAGGTGACATCCTCAGTGCTTGGGAGCCTCCTGTGAAGCGCTTCTGTGATCTTTCCTCCGGCATTTGTAGTGGTTTGAATCTGCCGCTTCCGGTTGTCAGTTCCACCTGTCCGTTGCAGTGGCCGGTATATTGGGTCCAGATTGATGTGCTTATTGATTGAATCTGTGGATGAGTGCTATGTCTCTAGGAATTCCTTGGCTGTTCTCTGTTTGGCTTGTCTGTTTGGCATCCATGAACACCAACTAGCCACGAAACGACACGACCAGCTATCCTTAGTAGCCACACACGCAGATGACAAGCAACATGAATTCGACTGGGACAACACTATTATTAAAGGACAAGCCAAACAGAGAACAGCCAGGGAATTCCTAGAGGCATGGCATTCATCCACAGATTCAATCAATAAGCACATCGACCTGGACCCAATATACCGACCACTGCAGCGGACAGCTGGAACTGACAACCGGAAGATTCAAATCACTATAAATGCCGGAGGAAAGATCACAGAAGCGCTTCACAGGAGGCTCCCAAGCACTGAGGATGTCACCTAGACAGGGGACGAAACGTCTGCAACACAAATTCCCAGCTCGGCGAACAGAACCACAACAGAGGGAATAGAAGGATATGGACCGAATAAGGGTAGAAGGTTTGTTTTTAAGTTTTGTTACGGCATGATGATCAGCACAGGCTTGGTGGGCCTGTGCTGTACTTCTCTTTTGTTCTTTGTTCTAACTACCCACTCCACTAACTTGTCTCTCCCTCTGGAGTCCTCCACTGTGCTCCTCTCAGTTGACTGTTCGTCCAAGTTTTGTGTCATCTGCAGACTTTGAAACTGCCCCTTGCACCCCCAGATCGAGATCAAAAGCTGCATTAATGTTTCAATATAGACGTGGAGTTTGAGGGATTTATGCTATTTCCAAGTACATTAACTGTCATGCTAATCAATGCACTGTTCCAGAAAATCAAATCAAAGTTGTCCGTGGGTGTTTGCAGCATTGTGCAATGAAATAGATGAAATTGGGCTCAGAAGGACACTGTTTCACTGAGATTTGCAAGTGAAACGAGGTGTTTAATAAACTAAAATATTGTATCCATGACAAGATCATGACGGACTGGTGATTCCACGAGTTGAAATTGTCTGTGATGATCCTGGGAGTAAGGCCAGCACTCATTGCAAGTATCATTCTGGAAGGTCAACTGTGACTGAGATACAGATTCATCATGGTCAGGAATCTAGGAGATGATAAGGGGAATGAGCAAAGCAGAAGCGGTATTCCTATCTATCTGGTCCAGCTGGAGTAGCACTCAATCTTTTTACCTTACAAATGGTTGACATTGTGAACAGGTAAAAGTAATTTCACTAAAGCTATTACATGAATGTTCCATTAAATAACTAAGTAACTATCTAAGAGAGAGAGAGAGAGAGAGAGAGAGAGAGACTTATTACCATAGTCCTCACACCTCATTGTACACCCAATACTAGACACATACATACCCCAATACTTAGCACACACACTCTCCCTCTCACTTTCACTCTAAACATCACACCACATATTTTTACACAAGGATCCCTCTACACACACACACACACATCATTCACGCACACCATCCCCACACATGACCCCACTATTCTAACACAGAAATCAGACACACACATATACATATACAAACACACAAACATGTGTACGCACATGCATGCACACCCACATGTAAATGTGGCACAAAAACCACTTTCACACATACACGCACCATTACTGCCAGCACATTGTATACACACATGCATCCACTGACATTCGTCTCTCCCTGAATATACCACTACTTCTACACCACACAAGTCCACACATGTCCTGTGGTTGAGATCTCAAACTTTATGTGATTATGACATTGCTAGAATCTATTTAGAATGAAGTAAGTTTTGCCTGTCACAGAATCCATATTTCCTCAAAGAAGCTCAAAGGTAGAAGACAGAGGGTGGTGTTGGAGGGTTGTTTGTCAGACTGGAGGCTTGTGACCAGTGGAGTGCCACAAGGATTGGTGCTGGGCCCTCTACTTTTTGTCATTTATATAAATGAATTGGATGCAAGCATGAGAGGTACAGTTAGTAAGTTTGCAGATGACACCAAAATTGGAGGTGTAGTGGACAGTGAAGAGGGTTACCTCAGATTACAACAGGATCTTGACCAGATGGGCCAATGGGCTGAGAAGTGGCAGATGGAGTGTAATTCAGATAAATGCGAGGTGCTGCATTTTGGGAAAGCAAATCTTTGTAGGACTTATACACATAATGGGAAGGTCCTAGGGAGTGTTGCTGAACAAAGAGACCTTGGAGTGCAGGTTCACAGCTCCTTGAAAGTAGAGTCGCAGGTAGATAGGATAGTGAAGAAGGCGTTTGGTATGCTTTCCTTTATTGGTCAGAGTATTGAGTACAGGAGTTGAGAGGTCATGTTGCAGCTGTACAGGACATTGGTTAGGCCACTGTTGGAATATTGCATGCAATTCTGGTCTCCTTCCTATCGGAAAGATGTTGTGAAACTTGAAAGGGTTCAGAAAAGATTTACAAGGATGTTGCCAGGGTTAGAGGATTTGAGCTACAGGGAGAGGCTGAACAGGCTGGGGCTGTTTTCCCTGGAGCGTTGGAGGCTGATGCGTGACCTTATAGAGGTTTACAAAATTATGAAGGGCATGGATAGAATAAATAGACCAAGTCTTTTCCCTGGGGTGGGGGAGTCCAGAACTAGAGGGCATAGGTTTAGGGTGAGAAGGGAAAGATATAAAAGATACCTAAGGGGCAACTTTATCACGCAGAGGGTGACACGGGTATGGAATGAGCTGCCAGAGGATGTGGTGGAGGCTGCTACAATTGCAACATTTAAGAGGCATTTAGTTGGGTGTATGAACAGGAAGGGTTTGGAGGGATATGGGCCGGGTGCTGGCAGGTGGGACTAGATTGGGTTGGGATATCTGGTCAGCATGGATGGGTTGGACCGAAGGGTCTGTTTCATGCTGTACGTTTCTATGACTCTAAACTATATCAGTGTTGTAGTAGAACTATGAATATTTCTTTGACATTTCCAAGAATATTTTTGTTGTTAAAAAATTGGATATAGTTGGGCTAAAATATGAATTGTGTCTCTTCAGTGTGGTGAATACATTGTGACTTGATATTTCAGTCTGTATAAACGTTTTTTTCACTGGCAGTTCTCGCAGAACTTCCCTATGCTTAGAAAATGAATCATCAACATGCTGCAATTTGTAACATTTCATTTTCTGTTTGTTTTACGAGTGCATCTGTTTTGCAGTCTACACAATATTTGCCATATAATTATGTATTTCGATGAAATAATTAAGGACAGGACATACTTTGTTCTTTCCTACCTGAATAATTAATCTCTAGAGCAGGTGGGACCTGAACTCAGACCACCTAGCTCAGAGGTAGGGACATTACCATCGCACCAGAAGACCCTATGCTTTGCTAACTCAGGACTACTTTCATTCATACAATCTTGAGGAGTGTGACATTAACTGGTCTGAGTTATCAATTTAAGATGCAAGATCATAATTAGCCCTGTGGAATTAAATGAGTTGAGGTGGTTGGAATAAACTGCAGTGGCTTTATTGAAATCTAAAATTAAATCAAGGCATGTTGGGAATACACAATTGATTTCTTAGCATCTGAAAAGGTAGGTTTGTGCAAAACCTTTCACAGAAGTGGAAAGGTTAAGTTAAATGAGTAACCTCTTCAGGTAATATTAGGGAACTGACAGGAATCTAAATTACTAATAACAATGACCATTTGGATTCACATAGTATCATGAACATAGATACAAATTCCAATGTGTTTCATAGAAAGCTCATCAGAAAATATTTTGTGAGATAAAGGCGGGGATAAGAAAAGGTGGTTGGTGTGGAGACTGGTGCAAACTAAGGACTGTCAAAGGGGACGGTCCTTGCAGAGGCAGGGAATGGTGGGGAAGGACAGATCTTCTTGGTAGTGAGGTCTAGCTGGAGTTGGCAGAGGTGTTTAAGGATGATGTGATGGATCTGGAGACTGGTGGGGTAGTAGGTGAGGGCAAGGGGGACTTCGTCTTTATTGCATTTGAGGTGTGTGAGGTTTAGAGCAGTGGAAAGGGAAAGGAGGTGGTGTGGTGAAGATCTGTCTGGATGACAGAGGGAGGAAAAGCAAGTTGTTTGAAATAGGTGGACACCTGGGCTGCTCGCAATTGGAATGTCTCCTCATCTGAACAGATGCATTGGAGGCAGAGGAATTGGGAGAACGGGATGGAGTTCTTGCAGGATACTAGGTGGGAGGAGGTGTAGTACAGATAGTTGTGAGAGTCTATCGGTTTATAGTAAACGTCTGTCTGGAGGCTATCGCCAGAGATGGAAATGGAGAGGTTAAGAAGGGAGAGGGAAGTGTCTGAGATGGACCAAGTGAAGTTGAGGATGGGGTGGAAGTTGTGGGCAAAGTCGATGAACTGCTCCAGTTCAGCCTGGTTGCAGGGCACTGCATTGATGCAGTCATCAATATAACGGCAGAAGAGTTGGGGCACAGTGCCTGTGTAGGTACTGAAGAGGGACTGTTCAACATTGCCAACAAAGAGGCAGGGGTAGCTGGGGCCCATCCAGGTGCCCATGGCCGCTCCCTGGATTTGGAAGAAATGGGAGGAGTTAAAGGATGTTATTAAGGGTGAGGAACAGTTTGGCGAGGCAGTGGAGGGTGCTGGTAAAGGGGGACTGGATAGGTCTGTTGGAGAGGCAGAGGCAGAGGGCTTGGAGGCCATTCTTGTAGGGTATAGACATGTATAAGGACTGCACATCCATAGCGAAGATAACGCACTGGGGGCCAGGGAACTGGAAGTTCGTGAAGAGATGGAGGGCATGGTTGGTGTCATGGATGTAGGTGGGAAGTGCCTGAACTAAGGGAGAGAAGATGGAGTCAGGGTAGGATGAGATGGGTTCAGTGGGGCACGAGCATGCCAAGACAATGGATCGGCTGGGTAGTTGGGCTTGTGGATCTTGAGGAGCACGTAGAACTGGACAGTGCAGGGATGGGGATCTATGAGTTTGGAGGCAGTGGAGGGGAGATCACTGGAGACAATGAGGGCATGAACAGCGTATGGAAATGTTTAGGTCTGACAGAGACAGGTTCAACAGCAAACAGGCTGAGGGAATGGGAGAAACGGGCAATTGTCACAAAAATGGATGCAGACAGCCTTTTTTTTAAAAAAAAATACTTGTATTGAAAAAATTTTTCTTTACAAAATTAGAAAGTTACAGAAACATGAAAACGTAGCATCATAGCATCAAAAACAACAATAAACAACAAATGGACTACTGTACTACTCTACAAAAGAAATCAAAGCTACACTTACTACAAATCAATCAATAAATAAATAACACTGCTCACCACAACAAGACCATAGCTCTCAGCCTTCGAGAGCATCAATTATTAAACCCACATTTTTCAAAATTCTTCCTCTCATGGCCTTAGGGTGATCAGACCAAACCAACATGGCTGGAGAAAATCCCTAATCAAAATGGCGTACAGACCTGCTTCCAAGTAATTCAAAAAGAGCTGCCACGTAGAAGTTGTCCATTTTCTGGTGCACAATATTTGTAAAAAGGTCTAAAGGAATGTGTTCCATCATTAACTTACGCCACCCCAACAGACCTGGAGGGACGGGGGTTCTCAGACACCCAACACATCAGAATGTTCTTCCTTGCACAAAAGGTGAGAATGTTAAAAAGCTTTTTCCCATGTACATCTCAGTGAGGTAAATTCGGCAGCCCCAGGAGCAAGGAGATCAGGTCCACCTTGACCACGGCCCCCAAGACCCTCTCTATTATTCCTGCCACAGTGCTCCAATATACACAGAGCCTGTGACAGGACCACAGGATGCAGGTAGCCTTGCTGATGGAGAGGTTGTGGGGGTCAGGAACACAAGGTTAAATAGGATGACAATGTTATAAACTGTCTGGTACAACCTGAAACAGCAGCAAGGATGGAATAAGGAAGACAGGCTTTTGAGAAGGTAGTCTAGCTACAATTGAATTGATAAGAGTGGAACCTGAGTGAGTGAAGTCAGTCCCCTGAACTAAATAACAAAGTTGTAAGAAGATTAACCATGTCAAAGAATGTGGGGAAGTCAGAGAGAAGGATAGAGAGGGACAGACAGCCCAAAGTTACAGCACCAGCTTGCATTTGTGTCATAGAGACAAAACAAAACTGCAGATGCTGGAATCCAAAGTAGAGAAGCAGGAGGCTGGAAGAACATAGCAAGTCAGGCAACAATCAGTTGGTGGAGAAGTCAACATTTCAAGTATAACCCTGCTTCAGGGGTGGAGGTGGAGGTGAGGGTAGCTGCAGAAAAAGGGGTGGGGTGGGGAGATGGGTGGAGAAAGGGACTCACTGAGTGCACGCCTGAGAGAGGCAGAGAACCTTTCTGTCATGGCTTTAACATTCTTTTTCAAATGTTTTTCCGATCTGTAGAGTCGTAAGTGGTGTTTGATCTTACTCTGCCAGGCTAATATCATCATTTCAGATTGTAGTTTTCACACAGCCAAGTGAAATGGCAGGTCAGTGGAGTGCTGAACCAAGCACTGGAGTAGGCCTGTGAGTACTGGCACTGTGCAAGTGCCTAGCAGTGGAATGGGTGCTAACTATCTGTTAACACACGCACATCAATGAAATCAGGTCCACCAATTTATTGGACCAGTGTAACAGGGAGGAGATAAATATACTACAATAACCTGTCAACAGACAAAACGAGGTGAAATATTACCCATACAAACTAGATTATTAACTGATTATTAATTGAGACAGGGAAACAGAGAAAGATAGAAAAAGAGGGGAAAGCCAACTCGAGCTATTACAACTAATTGTCATTCTCTGAACCCTGTCGGAAAGTTCATTGTAGAAGTGAATGTTTGAATAGCCAGTTGACACTTACTATCGATGCACATGTGAAAAATATAGCCATGTTATGAGAAGATACTGGATGGCCACAGGCAGCAACAGAACTGTATCCCAGGGTAGGATTAGTACTGTACTAAAGCTATTCAGTGCATTAACTACGTATGTTATTGGAGCATTTTGAGTTGTGGCTCAGTAATATCGACAATGGTTTCAATCATTCATTGTAAAGTGGACAATCTTTAAAAAAAAATTCATTAAGAGAGGAAGATAATGTTCTTCCTTGCTTATTGTGCAGGTGCTTCCCTTGCTTTTTCCTAGAGAAACATTTCAGAAATTAAATGGCTGGTTTAGCTCTTTTATTTGGTGCCACAGTGGCTCCTTATCAAGCTTATGAAATTGCAAAAGCCCCAGGAGTTGGGAGGTGTGGATCTCCCGGACGTCAGAAGGTATCAATTGAACTCCCTTCTCTTTTTGTGAGTGATTGGGCCTGTGAGGACTCGGCACTGATATGGTTGGACATTGAGGCCTCCAAGGCAAAGCGTTGACCTGTTGTTTCTGGACAAAATGAGGATGGTTGCGGAACATTGCCGTAATCCAGTAGTTATTGATACTGTCAAAGTGTGGAGAGCAATGAGACAGCTGGAGGGTAATATGTCTAAAACATCTTTCCATACTCTCATAGTTGGTATGCCAGGTTTCCACACAGAGACAATGGATCCCGGGTTTAAGTCCTGGGCGGGTAGAGGAGTCTCTTGTTTGGGTGACCTGTTTGAAGATGAAATGTTAATGTCATTTGATCAAATAACTCGTACGTATGGATTATCGAGCAGAGATCTCTTCTGTTTTTTTACAGATCAGAGATTTTATCCAAAAATAAACTACACTTCTGACTGAGGGTTATAGATCTGATAGGGAAAAGAGGGTGCTTCAGGTTTAAAGCACTCTTTCATGAGTACTCTCTATCATTTATTGGGTGGAGGTTCCTTGGGTGACATCGAGAGATTACAGGAGATCTGGAAGAGAGAGTTAGGAGTGGAGATCAGTCCAGAAACTTGGGAGGACATTTGGGAGAATGTGAGGAAGTTTTCGATATGTAATGGGACCAATGCTATGCAGTTAAAGGTCCCAGATCATCTTGCAGGGTGCGTCTTCAATATGCCCCAAGTGTAAAATAAATGCGGGTACCCTCACTCATAGTCTGTGGTCCTGCCACAGGCTCTGTGCATATTGGAGCGCTATAGCAGGAGTAATAGAGAGGGACTTGGGGACTGAAGTCAAGGTGAACCTGGTCTCTTTGCTCCTGGGTCTGAAAACTTACCTCCCTCAGATGTACATGGGAGAAAGCTTTTTAGCATCCTCACTTTTTGTGCAAGGAAGAACATTCTGATGTGCTGGATATCTGAGAACCCCCTGGGTCTGTCGGGGTGGCGTAAGATAATGATGGAACACATGCCTTTGCACTTTCTTACAAACATGGTGCACCAGAAAATGGACAGTTTTTATAAGACATGGCAGCCCTTTTTGAATTACTTGGAAGCAGATCCATCCGCCATTTTAATTAGGGGCTTTTGTCTAGCCATGGTGGTTTGGTTTAATAAGCCTAATGTCCCGAGAGGAAGAATTTCAAGCAAACATGGGTTTTCATAATTGATGCTCTCAAAGGTTGAGAGCTGAGGTCTGGTTACACTGAGCGGTGTTATTTATTTACTTATTTACTTATTGATGTGTAATGAGTGTAGTTGTGAGTTCTTTTGCAGATTAGTATATTGGTTGGTTTATTGTTGTTGCTTATTGTTATGATGTTATATTTTCATATTTTTGTCATTTTGTAATTTTGTAAAGAAAAATATTTTTAAAAAATAGTAAAAAAAGAGAGAAAAATAAAGCACTCCCTCCTTAGTCAACCAGGGACTGTAAAAGCTCAGGAACGAATCACTAAGTTTGAGAGTCCTCTGGCACTTCTTGTGCCCATTGAAGAAATGTAGTCAGTCTGACGAGGGACACCAAGTCTGTGACAAAATCAGAGCCAGGCATTGCCCTGCCCACAGGGAAGCAAAGAAAGATAAATCACAGAGAACTATTCTTAAAAAGAAATGGGTGAATAATTTCTTGTAAAGATGGCATATAATATGGTGAATAAAAGAAAATTACATTCCCAGGCTTGTAGAACAGCTGGTGAGTTTTACAATTCGCTGTTAAAGAGCATCTACTGCAGTAACATCTTGGAATGAGGAAGCGGAATGAGCAGCATGTCTTATAGGACTGAAATGTGGAGGGAGGGATCTCTTCACTCACAGAGGTGGTGGATCTTGGGAATTCTCAGCCTCAGAGCACTTTGAAAGCTCAGCTATTAAGTATATTTAAGACAAAATCAATAGATTTCTGGACATTAAAGATGTCGAGGAATGTGCAATAGCATGTTGGATTAGTCACAATCTAGTTGAATGACAGAATTGGCTTGATGGGTCAAATGGGGTATTCCCACTCCAATTTCTAATGTTGCTTATACTACAGTCCCCTTGGAGACGTTGAGTATTAGAAGCATGCTGTTGACGGTCACTCAGATAAGCTGGTGAGATGGTCTGGTGGGGTTTGAAAGGGAGGACAAGGACTTTGACAATGACTTACAAACTCCAGCACATCAATGGAACTTGTCTGGTGGAAATAATTGCTGTGCAGGACTTAGTGTAAGGGACAACACCCAGGTGCAGAAAGCTGAATTACTGTGTGATGGCTTACTTAAAACAGTGCAGAAAGAGGTTATTTGATGCAACCACTCCATGTTGATGCTTATACTCCATACAATTTTCCTCCTGCCTTTCTTTACTTAACTCTATCAGCACATCCTTCAAGCTTCTTCTCCTCATATGCTTAATGTCTCCTTAATACATTAACACAATACAGTACACTCCAGCCACTGTCTATGATAGCGAGTTCCATGTCCTCTGAAGTTTCTTTTACATCCTTATTAGATTTCTTGATGAACATCTTTGTTTTGATGGTCTCTCTTAATGCTCATTCCCATGTGGAAACATGTTCCCTGGTGGGATTTCCAATAGCCCTGGGGGGTCAAAACAAGGGCAGGCCCAATTTGGAAAGAGTGCCTCCAAATGGGGTGCTAGAACCCCAACACCTTAGGGATGAGCTTGAATGTTCAAACTGAAGATAAGGATGGAGGGAGTCAAGAACACAATGTCTCTAATAAAAGCTTGTTAAAGTCACTGAGGAGCTTGTAAATGCACTAGCGAGGGCGAGAAGGCAGTTTACAATTTATCATCAAATCTTTACAATTTGGAAGCAGTCCATCTTGACCCACTCTGTCCCTCCATTTCCCATTGCTAACCCACCTAGCCTGCACATCCCTGGATGATTTAGCATGTCAATCCATCCAACCTGCACGTCTTTGGACTATGGGAGGAAACCGGAGCACCCGGAGGAAACCCACGCAGACACGGGGAGAATGTGCAAACTCCACACAGACAGTCGCCCAAGACTGGGATCAAACCCAGGACCCTGGCAGTGTGGGGCAGCAGTGCTAATCACTGAGCCATCATGCTACCCTGAGCATCAATCAAGGTTTCCAAACAGTCTGGTGGAGGTTAATGCAGAGCAGTTGGGTTAGTTTTATTCTTAGACTGCAAACATCTCTGGGCATGGGGAATCTGGTGCCCGATTGGTTAGATTATCTCTGAATAAGCCATTCTACTCACTTTCCTGCCTGTTGATGCTGCTTCATATACAGGGTGCTCTCTTCAGCTTGGCATCAGGCATTGCCATTGCTTTTGTCTCCCAGTACTGCTCAGCATTGAACTTACCAGTGGTCTGATTCGAATATTCACATTTGAAGATAATGTTTTTTTGAGCCGAAGACATAAAAATGATCCAGGAATTTGGTTCCCAACCCTGATTTACCAAAAGCAAGCTTTGTGTGAGTTCTCTGTCGAAACCGTTTGTTATGTTACAAAGCTCTGCTAAGCCATGCCTCAGATTTCTTTTTTCAAGGATGGAAAAAGACGGGTGGGCAGAAGAATCCAGAAATCAATTCTCGAGAACAAACAGGGGCAAAGAATACAATGATGCAGAAGCCCATTTCTTCAGGAAATGCTGTTTCTTTATACAAGCTGAACCTGGTATCAAGGTTCTTAAGTAGTATCAATAATGGACTACCAAACAAGTTGTTTGCCACTAAGCGTCTGGTGCAGAGCTTGCAAGAAAAAGAAATCAATAGCCTTAGTACGTGAAGAACTGGTTTAATCCTTGCAGAGGTACTTACAAAACTTGCCAAATCCACCTTAGAGCTCAATGGAATCCGACTGATTAGATGTTAAATAAGTGCAGCAGCTCGGGAACATTAAACAGTCATCAGCACATAGCTGCTTCTGTAAGCCACTAAATCAGAGGCCTGGAGGTAAGAGGTGGACTTTCATTACACACTCAGCCACCATCTGTTATCAGAGCCCTACATGCTGTGATCTGCATAACCTCTCTCTTGTTCATTAAATACTGTTCACAAAGAAAATCAAATACACATCTCATGGAGTTGTAGTATTTAATTAGCTGGAATACTGACTGCAGTCCTGGATCTCAAGCAGATTTACTGCTAATTAAATTTGTGCTCTAATCCTGGGTATAAAATGCTGCATTTCACTTTTATTGTCATGTTATGGGCTGGCAGTAAGGATGATGATTGCAATGAGCATCTGTCAGCAACTATGGAACGTACATTGTGCTTATCTGTGGCAATCAACCCAGGGACTGGGTAATTGTCGACAGTTCAGCAGAAACTTTGAGAGAATCTAATGACTCCAGGTTCTGATTTAAAGAAACTGCAACATTGAGAGGCTTTGTAATTATTATAATTTTGGCTATTGACATTTCATGAACTGAAATCAACCAAAATGTACACTTTTGCTATTAACAGCTATTATCATTTTACAATGGGAAAAGAAATAGCTGAATGGAACACTTTGAGCTGAATCTTTCCACAAGGTAAGCTTCCTACTGCAGGACCAAAAGGAAGAGGTAACATGTCACTGGGAGGTAGAGAGCTCTGATGGCTCTTTTACCAATGGTGTTGTAATGATATGCACATTTTGACCCACCCTCAATTATTACAGAGCTTGACACGACAGCATGTATTATACATGACTTGTTGCATAGTCGAACGCAGCAGAGTAGCAGAAGCAGTGAGAGCAAGATGTACTATATACTTGGCTCCCAGTGCATAGTATTTTTACATAGTCTCATCTTCAATGAAACTCCTATATTATTGCTTCGTTAATCTTTGTGTGTGATTGTTTATATTAAAGAGGAGAATGTAACAGTGACAGCCAATTGAAAGGATTGTGGCTTTCCTCATAGAGCTTCTCACCCACCTACAGTGTCACAGAGTCAAACAGCATGGAATCAGACCCTTCGGTCCAATCAGTCCATTCCAAACAGAATCCAGAACTGAACTGGTCCCACCTGTCTGCTCCTGGGTCATATCCCTCCAAACCTTTCCTATTCATGTATCCATCCGGATGTCTTTTGAACGTTGTAATTGAGAAAATCTTGTAATTACTATGCTGGGGACAGACTGGCAGTATTGGAGGGTATGTGGAGGGAAGGGGTTGCATCTTCTGTCCTTGATGCTTAGCTGTGGGACATGAAGCAGCCATGAAGGAGGACTCCTTTACTGGGAACTCCCTGAGAGGCCATCAGTGTTTACCTAGCAGTATCCCCACAAGGCAGCTGCTCCTCCTGTTGCATGTGAATTGCTGCTCAAGATAGGAGGTGGTCCTTAATTTGGCCATGTGCCATGTTGGCAGTGTGTTGATGTAGGCCATTCAGCCCCTTGAGACTGTTCCACATTCTCGATCATGATTAATCATCTTCCTCAGCATTATATTCCTGCACCCATATCCCTTGATGTCATTAATAAGTAGAAATCCATCACTCTCTGTCTCAAACGCATTCAATGATTGAGCTTCCACAGTCCTCAGGGGTAGGGAACTCCAAAGATTCCCACTGTCTGAGTGAAGCAGTTCCTTCTCACCCCAGTACTCAACAGCTTGCCTTTTATGGATTAGAGTGGTGTTGGAAAAGCACGGTAGGTCAGGCAGCATCCAAGGAGCAGGAAAAGTGACATTTCGGGCAAAAGCCCTTCCTGATAAAGGGCTTTTGCCTGAAATGTCAATTTTCCTGCTATTTGGATGCTGCCTGACCTGCTGTGCTTTTCCAGCACCACTCTAATCTAGACTCGGGATTCCAGCATCTGCAGTCCTCGTTTTTACCTAGCTTGCCTTTTATTCTGAGACTGTCTCCCTTAGTTCTAGACCTCATAGCCAGGGGAAACATCCTTTCTGCATCTACTATGTTTATACTTCTAAGAATTTTTGAGACTGCCCCTCATTCTTCTGAACTTCAGAGGATACACACTTAGTCTCCTCAACCTCTTCTTGTAGGACAATCTCAACATCCCAGGAATGCACTCTCTCTATGGGAAGTGTATCCTTCCTTAGGTAAGATGTAAAAACTGTACACCAGATACTGTCTCACCAGTTTTCTATACAATTAGAGCAAGGCTTATTTGACCCTGTTCTCAAGTTCTCTTAGAGTCATAGAGATGCACAGCATGGAAATAGACCCTTCGGTCCAACCTGTCCATGCTGACCAGATATCCTAACCAAATCTAATCCCATTTGCCAGCACTTGGCCCATATCTCTCCAAACCCTTCCTATTCATATGCCCATCCAGATTACTTTTAGATATTGTAATTGTAGCAGTCTCCACCACTTCCCTGGCAGCTCATTCCATTCATGCACCACCCTCTCTGCATGAAAAAGTTGCCCCTTAGGTCCCTTTTAAATCTTTCTCCTCTCACCCTAACCCTATGCCTTCTAGTTCTGGACTCCCCGACCCCAGGGAAAAGAATTTGTCTATTTTCCCTATCCATGCCCCTCATGATTTTATAAGCCTCTACAAGGTCATCCCTCAGCCTACAATGCTCCAAGGAAAACAGCCCCAGCCTATTCAGCCTCTCCCTGTAGCTCAAATCCTCCAACCCTGGCAACATCCTTTCCTGAACCCTTTCAAGTTTCACAACATCTTTCCGATAGGAGGGAGACCAGAATTGCACACAATATTTCAAAGCTAACAAATCATTTACCTTCTGAATGGTTTGTACTCTAGCTTTCAGTTACTTGTAAGCAAGAAGATCTAGTTCCCTTTGGACATCAGTTTTTAATCTCTTATCATTTAAGAGATACACTGCACCTTTTTTCCTCCCATGAAAGTAGGTCACTCCGACCTTATCCATATTATGTTCTGTCTTCCATGCTGTTACCCACTGATCCAACTTGTCCAAATTCCCTTGAAGCCTCTGTGTCAGCCTTAAAGCGCACATTCCCATAAGTTTTGCATTATCTGCAAACTTGGAAATATTACAGTATTCACAACCAAATCATTGCTACAGACTGTGAACAGTTGGTGCACAGCCCCTGATCCCCGCGTCTCCCATTCATTCACAGTCTGCCAACCTCAGATTGACCCTTTTACTCCTACTACCTTGCTTTCTGTCTGTTAACCAATCCTCAATGCTAGTAGATTATCTCAAATTCTACATGTTTTAATTTTGTTGACCAACCTCCGCTATGAGATATATCAGAAACTTGGTGAAAAATCACACGCATCAGTGACTAGTCCTTCCTTATCAAATTTATTAGTGAAATCCTCAACAAACCAAATCAGATTTGTCAAATATGCTTTTCCCTTCATAAGTCTATGTTGAGTCTGTACATTTTGATTATTATTTTCTAAACATCCAGCAATCATATTTTTTACAATAGAATCTAGAATTTTCCCCACTGCAGACGTCAGCCTGGCACATCTGTAGTTCCCTGTTTTCTTACTCCATCCTTTTTTAAACAGTGGAGTTATATTCCAATGGCCTTCATCCAATTGCAGTCACCATTACAGAATTAATAAAATTTTGGAAGATGACCACTAATGTGCCTGCTGTTCCTATAGCCATCTCTTTGAATATTCCAGTGTGAAGGTCGTTGTCCTGGGAATTTGTTCACTTTCAGTCCCATTCATCTCTCTGATCTGATCAGTAAGTTTGGAGATGAAAACAGCAAGGAGGAAAGCCTTAGACTACAGGAGCAGTGAGATAGGCTGGGCAGATGGGCTGAACAGTGCTAAAAGGAATTTCATCCTGAAAAGTGTGAGATGGTGCAATTTTCAGGAACAATCGAGGCATGGGAGCACATGTTGAATGGTAAGATCCAAGGAAGTAAAAGGATCAGAGGGCCCTCAAAGTGCATGTCTATAGATTCTTGAAGGCGGCAGGATAGACAGATAATGTGATTAAGAAGGCCAGCTGAATATTTGCCTTTATTAGTCAATATATTGAACACAAGAGCAAGAATGTTATACAGCTGTATACATAGTTAGTTAGGCCACAGCTGGTGTCCAATGTGCAGTGTTTGTGGCCACACTGTCAGAAGGATATGATATTACACACACAGGAGTTTCACCAGGATGTTGCTTGGGCTGCAGTGATTCTCCTATGAAGAGACACGAAAGAGGCCGAGATTGTTTTCTTCAGAGCAGAGAAGGCTGAGGGGGACTCTATTAAAATGTACAAAGTACAACCTGGAGACAACACACACCCTTATGGAATTGTTACAATGTGGATTGTAGCCTGTGAGCCTGTGTGTTTTTTGCTCAAGTGCTCAGAGGTTTATAGGAACCGCTCAGGAGCTGGTAGTCTCTGTTCCAGTTCAGTAACTGGAGGCTAAGTGCATGTTCTCTTGTTAAGGTTATGCCCAAGCATCTCCACCTGATTCAAACTGTATTCAAAAGTCATTGTTTCATTACTCACTCCTCCATGGAAAGTAGGGGATGTGTAATCTCTCCCTGAGGCTTAAAGAGCACTTTCTCAATGTGCTTCAGGGCTGCCTTATTCCAGCTACCTGCAGAAGACAGAGTAATCAGACTAAAATCATTCACCTGAGAGCCTCTGTTTGTATATATCCATCTCAATATATCCTATAGCAATTTCACACACTCCAGAGCATCATTGTAAAAATGCAATCCAGAAAGGCATATTTGGAAAAAGTTAGGTTTGAATGTCACTGGGGAGATGTCTAATGTAGATATTAAATACAGGGCTTTTAAGGGGGTAATTTCCTCATTTGAAAAGCAATAGACAATAATACAAAATAATGGAAAATGCAATTTTCCTACATCTCTTATGCTGCTCTTCCAACTAAAAAACATTCTTTGTCAAAGCTTTAAATCCTGCATTAAGTCCTATTCAACAGTTGGTGTACATTGCAATGCCTGATGGTGACTGTTCTGGTACCAGTTTTGGTTTATTTATTGGTCTTGTCTCAAGTTATGCAGGTGCACCTTGGGGAAATGGTGTTGTAGTGGTTATATCACTACACAGAAAGTTCTGTGGTTCATACTTATAGGCTGGGACATGGGATCAAATCCCTCCAAGGCAGCTAGTGAAATTTATGTTTAATTAAAAACAAATGGAATTAAAAGTAAATTTCAGTCATGGTGACAATGTAAATATTACTGATTAACATAAAAACCTATCTTGTTTGTTAGCATCCTTTACTGGAAGAAAATCTACCTTTTTTTATCATATATTTTGATGCCACACCAAGTGTTTGGGTTCAAGATCTACTGCTCATGGAGAAAGCAAAGTCAACAACTGTCTTCAGGCTTAATGCATCAAAGTTGTATAGAGACCTCACAGTGTGGAAACAGGTCATTCGGACCATTGAGTCCATACTGACCCTTCAAAGGACATTCCCTCCCCCCCTATAATCCTGCATTTCACATGGCTAATCTACCTGGACACAATGGGGCAATTTAGCACGGCTAATCCACCTAATCTACACATCTTTGTGCTGTGGGAGGAAACCAGAGCACCCAGCGGGAATCCACACAGACACAGGGAGAATATACAAACTCCACACAGACAGTTGCCCGAGGGCAGATTTGAACCTATGTCGTTGGCACTGTGAGGCAGCAGTGCTAACCACTGAGCCCCCATGCCACCTATGATTTATTATACATTAAAACTAAATATTGCTATACATAGTAATCATAGCTATATCAAGCACTTCTGGATGTAGGTTTGCTCGCTGAGTTGGAAGGTTAATTTTCAGATGTCTTGTCACCGTACTAGGTAGTCATAAGTGAGCCTCTGGCTGAAACACTGATGGTATGACCCACTTTCCATTTATGTGGTTAGGTTTCCTTGGGTTGATCATGTCATTTCCTGTGGTGATGGCATTTCCTGTGGTGACATCATTTCCTGTTCTTTTTCTCAGAGGGTGGTAAAGGGATCCAAATCAATGTGGTTGTTGATAGAATTCTAGTTAGAATGCCATGCTTCTAGGAATTCTTGTGCTTGTCTCTGTTTGGCTTGTCCTAGGATGGGTGTGTGGTCCCAGTCGAAGTGATGTTTTTCCTCATCTGTATGTAAGGATACTAGTGAGAGTGGGTCGTGTCTTTTTGTGACTAGTTGATGTTCAGGTGTTCTGGTGGCTAGTTTTCTGCCTATTTGTCCAATGTTGTGTTTGTTGCTACACTGAAATCAAGCACTGATCTATTACATTAGATAAGAACTAGGTGACCTTTATAGTATTCATGTACAAGAGCTCCTGCATGTTTTCTGGTGTGCTCCTCCAGGATAGTTCTAACTCCACCCACACTGTGCTATTTATAACTCAGTGAGGTGAAACGCTGTCACACCATCACAGGGTTACCCCAAGATCCTGAAGCCCTTGTACAATGTCATCCTTATCTGGCCTGACCTACATGTCATTCCACTGTAGGGCTGTTGTCTCTTAAATTCCCCCAAGAGATGAACAACTGATGTTGTCTTTACAAGTGACATCTACATCTGATGAACAAGTACTAAAAAAACACACCATTGGATTTGTTTTAAACAGTGGTCAGTATATATCTAAGGTTTAGACTGCGAGAGAGCATGCTATGAACAATTATGCAAGAGATATTAAGTGCTAGAAATAATCCAGTAAATCAATTGTTATAATCTTAGAATCTTTTAGACTCATCGAGTCATACTTCATGCAAACAGACCCTTCAGTCCAACCCAGTCCAATCCGATCATAATGCCAAACTAAACTAGTCCCACCTGTCTGTGCTTCGCCCACATCCCTCGAAACATTTCTTATTCATGTATTTATCCAAATGTTTTTCGAATGTTGTAACTATACCGCATACACCACTTCCTCTGGAAGTTCATTCCACACATGAAACACTCTCTGTATAAATACATTGCTCCCTATGTCTTTTCAAAATTGTTTTCATCTCACTTTCAAAACATGCCCCTTTGTCTTGATACCTTTTGGATTCAATGGTGCTCAGCACTCTTAAAAGTTATCTGCAAGTCTTTTTTTTGTGGAGTTAACTTGTTGAGTTTTATACCCTGGAGACAGTAAGGACCATAGGTGCTGGATGCCAGAATCAATTGGTATGGAGCTACGAAAGCACAGTAGGTCAGATAGCATCAGAATTAGAACCCCTACAGTACAGAAAAGGTCACTTGGCCCAACAAGTCCACACCAACCCTCCAAAGAGTATCCCACCCAGACCCATTCCCTGAGTCTATTACATTTCCCCTGACTAATGCACATAGCCTCCATATCCCTGAACACTATGGGCAATTTAGCATGGCCAATCCACCTAACCCGCACATGGACCGTGGGAGAAAACCAGAGCACCTGGAGGAAACCCACACAGACACAGGGAGAATGTGCAAACTCCACACAGACAGACATTTGAGGCTAGGATCAAATCTGGGTCCCTGGTGCTGTGAGGCAGCAGTGCTAACCACTGAGTCACCGTGCCACTTAGAGGAGCGGGAAAGTCAGTGTGTTCCAGGCTGAATACCCTCTTGTGCAACTACAGCACTTCTACCTTCCATGTGCCCCATCATGTCTGTTTATCCTTCCTCAAAATGGACTCAGAAACACAGTGCAAGATGAGACTTAAAGTAACTTGATAAACTGTAACAAGCATAAGGATCAGCAGTTACAATCAAACTCAGTTGATTCAATCAATACAAATTATCTTTGTGAATATATATAAAATTTTTAAAAAATAGGCTCCATCTGCCCCCATCAGTGAATCACATTTCTGGATTTAAATGAGGTAAGCCTAAGTCATCCTCTAGCACTGCTCACCATTTAATCTGAGGAAAAGCCCTTGCTGTTTTCTCTTTAAAAACCCAACTGACCTTACAGCCTTTGCTGAATATCTTTTCCTGTGTGTCTGTTTATAATTAGTCTCTCTTACTTTATAGCCGAGAAAAAACAGCTGCCAAAAGCCTTCTGGTCAGCATTCAGGACCACAGACTTCTGCATACAATGGGTGCAGGTTTTGATTAATCACTGAGATTGTTTATTGTTTACATTTTTGAGGAAAAAAAACCTCCAATTTTATATCATTCCAGTGCTTCTTGTTATCTTGTCAGAATGGGCTCTGCTTTGAGATGCAAAATTTTTTAAAAGCTCCTTTCAATTAACTTCTGTATGGAAAAATGTTCTAACAGGTATTTGTATCATAGTATCTCATGGTGCACTTTCATGAAATACTTTGGAAGTTTTTTTTATAGAAACTATTGTTACCTGAATTTGGGAAAATACAATACAATATAAGTTAGCACAAAAACAGCACCATTTAATTACATAAAGTATATAAATGTAAAAAATGAGAAAATAAAGACAAATATTACTTGTTGTTCATTCCACGACCTCCTAGATTTACAAACTGACAGGTGCCGAAGACCAGGGTTGTGGGGGGGGGCCTCTCAAAACTGCCAACGACTGGGGGCCATCAAACCTCTGAGGACTGGTACCCATCAAAAATGCTGAGGATCAGGGCCTGTTGAAACTGCCCAGGATGGGGCCCATCGAAACTGCCAAGGACTGAGGGCCATTAAAACTGCCGAGGACAGGGGGCCATCGAAACTGTCAAGGACCAGGGCTGGTTGAAAGAATAGGAAGGCAATGCAGGTGTTCCCTGTGGTCATCTCCCTCCAAAACAGGTATACCATTTTGGATACTGATGGGGGAGATGGCTCACTAGGGGAGGGCAGCAGTTGCCAGGTTCATGGTGCCGTGGTGGGCACTGCTGTACAGAAGGGTGGGGAAAAGACTCGTAGGGCCATAGACATAGGGGATTCTAATGTAGGGGGGTAGATAGGCAGTTCTGTGGCTGGAAACAAGACTCCCAGATGGTATGTTGCCTCCCAGGTGCTGGGGCCAGGGATGTCACCGATCGGCTGCAGAGCATTCTGAAAGGAGAGGGTGAACAGCCAGTTGATGTGGTGCATATAGGCACCAACGGTATAAGTTAAAAAAAATCAAGATGAGGTCCTGAAAGCAGAATTCAGGGAGTTAGGAGAGAAGTTAAAAGGTAGTGATCTCAGGATTGCTACCAGTGACACATGCTAGCCAGGGTAGAAATGAAAGAACAGGCAGGATGAACACATGGCTTGAGGGATGGTGTAGGAGAGAGGGGTTCAGATTTGTGGGACATCAAGACCGGTTCTGGGGAAGGTAGGACTATTACAAATTGGAAGATCTACACCTGAACCAGACTGGAATTAATGTCCGTGGGGGAGTTTTTGCTACTGCTGTTGGCGAGGGTTTAAACTAACGTGGCAGGGGGCTGGGAATCACAAGAGAAGACTAGCAGACACTGAGATGGAAACTAGAGACTGTAAGGAAAAGGATCATGAAGTTAGCATTACCAAGGGGAAAATTAGGCAAAGAGCAGATGAATGCAAAGGAACTGATGGTCTGAAGTGCATATGCTTCAATGCAAGGATTATTTTGGGTAAGGCAGATGAACTTAGGGCTTGGATTGGTGCCTAGGAGTATGACGTTATTGCTATCACAGAGACTTGGTTGATGGAAGGGCATGATTGGCAACTAAATGTTCCAGGATTTAGATGCTTCAGACAGGACATGGAGGGAAGTAAAAGGGGGGAGGAGTGACGTTGCTGGTCAGAATAATATCACGGCTGTGCTAAAGGAGGGCACTATGTAAGGCTTGAGCAGTGAGGCATTATGAGTTGAGCTGAGAAATAAGAAGGGTGCAGTTACATTGTTGGAACTGTACTACAGGCCTCCCCACAGTGAGTGTGAGGTAGAAGAACAAATAGGTAAACAGATTGTGGAAAGATGTAGAGGCAACAGGGTGGTGGTAATAGGAGATTTTAATTCTCCCAACATTGACTAGGTTACACTTAGTTTCAGAGGTCTGCATGGGGCAGAATTTTTAAGGAGAATCCAGGAAAGTGTTCAAGAACAGTATGTCAATACTCCAACTAGGGAAAGGGTCATATTGGACCTGGTATTTGGGAATGAACTAGGCCAGGTGGTAGAAGTTGCAGTGGGGAATTTCTTTGGGAATAGTGACCACAATTCTGTAAGTTTTAGAATACTTGTAGACAAAGATGAGAATGGTCCCAGGGGAAGAGTACTAAACTAGGCCAAGGCTCTGACATCAAAATTTGGCAGGAGTTGGGAAATGTGGATTGGGGGCAGCTATTTGAAGGGAAGTCTACATTTGATATGTGGGAGGCTTTCAAACACAAGTTAAAGTTAGTGCAGGATAGTCATGTCCCTTTGAATACAATGCATAGGAAAGGCAAAATTCATGAACCATGGATGTCAGGAGAAATTGTGCAACAAGCCAAGAAGAAAAGGGAAGTGTACGTAAGGTCTAGGCAGCTAAGGACAGAACGGGTCTTGGAGGAATATTGGAAGAGTAGGACCAAACCTAAATGAGGAATCAAGCGGGACAAAAGGGATCATGAAATAACCTTAGTCAGCAAAATTAAGGAGAATCCCAAGGCCTTTCAATCATATATAAAAGGGTAACTAGAGAAAAGGTTAGTTCACTAAAGGATAAGGAAGGAAGGCTGTGTGTTGAACCTGAGAAAATGGGTGAGATTCTCAATGATTACTTTGTATCAGTGTTCACTGAGGAGAGGGACATGATGAATGTTGAGATTGGAGATAGAAGTTTGTTTACTCTGGATCACTTTGACATAAGGAGGGAAGATGTGTTGGGTAGGCTAAAGGATATTAAGGTGGACAAATCCCCAGGACTGGATGGGATCTATCCCAGATTACCGAAGGAGGCGAGAGAGGAAGTTGCTGGTGCCCTGATATCTTTGCAGCATTCATAAATACAGGTGAGGTGCCAGAGAAGTGGAGAGTTGCTGATGTTGTCCCCCTGTATAAGAAGGGATATTCCAGGTAACTACAGACCAGTGAGTGTAAAAGTTGCTGAAGAAGGTAGTGAGGGATAGGATCTATTTGTATTTGGAAAAGAATGGGCCTATCAGTGATAGACAACATGGTTTTGTACAGGGGGAGATTGTGCCTAACCAACTTAAAATAGTTCTTTGAGGAAGTGACCAAGTTGATAGATGAAGGGAGGGCTGTTGATGTCATATACACGGACTTTAGTAAGGTGTTTGATGAGGTTCCCCATGGTAAACTAATGGAGAAAGTGAAGTCACATTGTGTGCAGGATATTCTACCTAGGTGGATAAAGACTTGGTTGAGCAACAGGAGACAGAGAATAGTAGTTGAAGTAGTCTGATCAGTAAGTTTGCAGATAACAGGAAGATTGGTGGAATAGCAGAAAGCATAGGGGACCATCAAAGAATACAGAAAAATATAGATAGACTGGACAGTTGGGCAGAGAAGTGGCAGATGGAGTTCAATCCAGGCAAATGCAAGGTGATGCATTTTGGCAAGTCTAATTTGAGAGCGAACTATCTTGGAAACAGAAGAGCCTTGGGAAAAGTTGATGAGCAGAGAGATCTGGGAGTTCAGGTCCATTGTACCTTGAAGGTGGCTGCACAGGTGGATAGAGTGGTCAAGAAGGCATTTGGTATGCTTGCCTTCATCGGACGGGATATTGAGTATAACAGCTAGCAAGTCATGTTAAAATTGTGGTTTAAAACCAAGATTTTGGTTTTGCCGCATTTAGAGTACTGTGTACAATTCTGGTCACTTCATTACCAAAATGCTGTGGAAGCTTTGGAGAGGGTGCAGAGAAGGTTTACGAGGATGTTGCCTGGTATGGAAGGTGTTAGCTATGAAGAGAGATCGAGTAGGTTAGGATTGTTTTCATTTGAAAAAAGGAGATTGAGAGGGGAATCTGATTGAGATTTACAAAATCATGAAGGGTATAGACAGGGTGGATAAAGATAAGCTTTTTAGCAGGGTGAAGGATTCAATAATGAGAGGTCATGCGTTCAAGGTGAGAGGTGAAAAGTTTGAGGGGGATATACATGGCAAGTACTTTACACAGAGGGTGGTGGGTGTCTGGAATGCGTAGCCAGCAGAGGTAGTAGAGGCAGGTACGGTAGATTCATTTAAGGTGCATCTGGACAGATGCATGAGTAGGTGGGGAGCAGAGGGATAGAGATCCTTATGGATTGGGCGATGGGTTTAGATGCTGGGGATTTGGATCAGCTCAGGCATGGAGGGCTGAAGTACCTGTTCCTGGGCTGTAAATTTTCTTTGTTATTCTTTGTTGAAATTGCAGAGAACCGGGTATACTTTTGACTACTTTCTGTAGCACATTGTAAGCACATTGTAAACACTGGTGACAGGAATGTGATCTTGTGGAGATAAGTGGACAGTGTAACGGTGAAGCAGACTGTTCTGTCCTGGATGGCGTTGACTTTCCTGAATGTTGTTGCAGCTTCTTTGTCTGGGTGATGGAACAATATGCCAATCTAATTTACAAAAAAAGACTGAAAGAACTGCTGTAAATCAGAAATTAAAAGAGATTGCTGGAAAAGCTCAGCAGGTTTGGCAGCATCTGTGCAGAGAAATCAAAGTTAACTTTTCAGGTCTGGTGACCCTTCTTCAGAGGAAGGGTCATCGGACCCAAAATGTTAACTTTGATGTCAAGCTAACTTATGCATTGTAGGCAGTGGAAAGGTTTTAATATCATTCATGACGTGAGCCACTCACTCATGAATATTTTGGCCTCGAACGTTTGCCGGCAATTGTGGCATTTATTTGGCTCATTCAGTTCAGTTTGGAATTGGGCACCTGCATGATCATGGTGTGGGAGTCAGTGAAAATACTGTCATTAAGTGTCAGCAGAAGGTGATACAACTCTCTCTGGAGATAGCCTTTGCTTAACATTTGGGTGATCCCAATGTTACTTTCCATTTATGAGTCCGAGCCTGGATCCTGTATATCAGTGACACACAAGAATTGCAGAGAAGTTCCGTGAGCAACGTTTGAACTTGGAAATTCAATGGGAGGGCTGTTGAACAAATGTTAGTGTCCCTCATGAAGCTGAGTGTTCACACAAAACTCGCTTTGGCAGCACGTTTACTAAACTTGGAGCAATACAGAGAAGATTAGAATGGCTCATGCACAAGGATTACATATTTATGATTATATTCCATATTGAGGACCCTGTTGTGATGCAGTGGTAATGTCCTTATCCCTGGACTGGGGAGTCTGGGTTCAAGTCTCACCTGCTCCAAAGATAAATAAAACATCTCTGAACAACTGGCTTAGAAAAAATAGTTTAAATTAAAACAAAACTCATATGAAATCAACTTTGATGGATTGGACATTGTTTCCAGATGTCATCTGCACCAGATCCCTTTATTTTAACCGTCTATCGCTAACATTCCAGAGGACAACAAAGTTTGCGAATGCTAGCTCAGTGGTTTAGCACTGCTGCCTCAGGGACCCTGATTCGATTCCAGCCTCAGGTGACTGTCTGCCTGGAATTCGCACATTCTCCCCCGTGTCTGTGTGGGTTTCCTCCGGGTGCTCCAGTTTCCTCTCAGTCCAAAGATCTGCAGGTTAGGGTGGATTGACCACGCTAAATTGCCCATGGTCCAGGGAAGTCCAAGCTTGGTGGATTAGCTATGGGAAATGCAGGCTGACAGGGATAGGGCAGGGATAGGATGGGTCTGGGTGGGATGCTGTTCAGAGGGTCATTATGGACTCAATGGACCGAATAGCCTGCTTCCAGACTGTGGGGATTCTATGACTTGTAAAACACTCTGAAGCTCTCCTTGAAGGGGGACAGCACTGCTGTTAATGACTGAGAGGAGCTCACTCTCAATCTTTCAAAATAGCATCAACTTCATAAATACATTTTGAATTGAAACACCTTAAAATGAGGCAGAGAAGGAACGGAAAGGAGCAACTCCTGAACTCAGGATCTCACCACCGAGTCGTGTCTGTCTCTCATACCCAAAAAGCAGTAGGTTGAGAATCTGTTCAATCACATTCTAACTGATCAAAGATTTAAGAGCCATCTTAGGTGTGTTCAATTTGTTTGCATGAGTTGTACGACCCTTTGATTTTTTCCTGTGTCTGAGGTCTTCCTCTTTCACTAACATCTGATGAAAGAGCAGCGCTCTGAAAGTTAGTGTTTCCAAATAAACCCTATGGACTAGAACCTTCTGTCGTGTGCTTTTTGACCCAAACAGATGAAGGCCGTCAGCAGAAACCAGGGGAGATGCCGTCTTTGAGTTGAGGGAATGCTGTTGATGGAAATTGTTGCAGATGAGAATATATAGACTAGAAACAAACTGGTAGCGAATATTTATTTTTAAAAGGAGGAAAACTGTTTAAATGCATCTTAAATATATTTGTCATGCAGAACAAAACTAATCTGATGTAAGAATAACTACTTTGTATTGATCTGGCAGTTCAGAATTGACAACATGCTGAGAGCAGTATTGTACACAGTTGCTAGCCTACAAGCCAAAGCATGAATCCACCTTGATGCATGTTCACTGGAGCAGCGATTGGAGTGCCGTTGAGTATTACATGGTATAACACAAATCCTTTCATCTTCTTTCATTGAAGAAAACTGTCTGCAATTCAGCTGCTACCTGACTTGAATGCAGTAGTACCAATTCACTGTAAGGTACAGATTGGCATTTTATTTAGCAGTGAAAAGTATAATATTTCAGGGAAATAGCTTCATGTACAAGGGCTGGTTGTTATGTCTTCAAACAAAACCATGAAATTGTTTTCCTTCCACCTCAACAAGTTGTTGCAGTTTTGGTTTAACGTCTCGAGAAACAGAAGCTACTTCAGTACTGATGAGGAGAAAGTCACTTCTCATTGTCATGTTCCATAGAAAAGACAAAACTTTGGTGATCTCAAGCCCATGTTCTTAGACACCTGAGCTCATAGAGTCAGATTTGCCATGAACCAGCAATGATTTGTCAGCCTCACTAAACAGCTGTCCAGAAGAAGGAAGGAGAAATAAAAGAGCTTCCATTCATACAACATCCTACATGGTCACTGGATGTCCCACAGCATTTTACAGCTAATGAACGACATTTGAAATGTAGTCAACAGTATATTGTAGGAATGTACGAAAACACTTTGAGTTCCTCTTCTGTGGTTCTCAATGAGAAACATTGTCGAGAGGATGAGGTCAGTGGCTAATTTGACTCTTACTACATGAAGAGTGCTCAAATGAAGTAATGGAGAAACCTCAGCTCTTGCAGCACTGAGATAAAGAAGTGAAAGACAAGCTGAACACATATTTCTCAAAGCGAAGATAAACTGCTTTTCTGAGCTTTCCCCGTCATGACAAGATTTGATCTGCAACCAGACCATGAAAGAAGAATCTGAGCAAGGAAAGCAGGTGACTGGAACATTTCATGGGGACTGAACTGACTGCTTGTAACTATGTCTTCATACAGTTGTGATCATCAATGTGCTGTTCACTGTAAAGCTTAAGAAAATAAAATTGCTTTCATTCAAATCTGTTGCCAATGCACATATTGACCATTTTATACCATGCCATCTGCCTCGAAGTTGTTCTACTCTCCACATCTACAACAATAAAAAATCTTGGAAAATTCGTAGTGCTACTGTCCCAGAATAAGAAGGCACTTGCTTGGTCTGCAAGACAAGGTTGAAGTGTAATTAGATTGTGTTTTATTTTCTGTATGTTGTCCAATAGGACAGGATAGCTTAAGGGATAGTTTAGTAAAGATACAAAACACTAGCAGTGTGAATCAGAGCTCTCTAAAAGTAAAGATCATGTCTATCCATTCAATGTCTTTATGTTATTGGTGCACACAGATTATAGTTGTCTTTTTTTGGTGGTGTTCATATCAAGAAATAGACAAAAGTGGGTTCAACTGAATGGGATGGTAATGAAAGGGGAGGAGAGAGAAGAGTCTGAAGAGAGCTGCTGACCTATTTTAGTTGCACATTTCTCACAATCGCCACCTTCATTGCTAACAAGTGACTTGCAGATTGCAATGACTTATGCCCTCCGAAAGGAAAAAGTGAAGGAGCGACAAGAGCGGAAGAAGCAAAGAAGAACGAGAGAGAAAGATACACAGAATTGGAAAGACTGAAGCAGAAGATGCAACAGATGCATGAAAAAAATACCAGGTGAGCCTGAGACAGAAAGATATGGAAAAACCTACAAACTGGTTCTACTCAGACGATACCACAAGACGGCTCAAGGACATATTCCTTAAGACTCGATAAAAGGTAAAGTTGCCATAGTACCACTGTCCCATTAGAGAGAGAGACAACTAGTGGTGGTTTAACCTGAGGGTCACCATGCTGCAGGCAATGGGACAGATTGAGAAAGAGACTCCTTCATGGTAACTTCATCCGCTAAGAGGAATTGAACCCACACTTTGGCGTCATTCTGCTTTACAAATCAGTTATTCAGCCAACTGAGCAAACTAACTCCCGGGGTCTTGAGACTCGCAAGCAACCAGCTCCTGAGGGACCCTCATTGGTGAAGAAAAATCTGAAAAACAGACAGAGTACCATGGTCCAATTTAACCAGGGAAATAATCATTTATTTTTGGTATAACGTACACTCCCTGTAAGAAATTAGCATTTTTCCTGTTCCCGTTTTCCCATCATACTTTGCTGATAACAGTGTGTTGCTCCATAACAGTATTCCCACTGACTCATAACCAGGCAGTGCGCCATTGGCAATCTCCTGGATATATAATGGGTAGCATTTCCATTGAGAATGGTTGTACACTTAATTGGGAATTTCTCTAACGATGTTGCAGACTTGTTATTATTTCAAACTCCTCAATAAATGACGTAGATACCGAGTTCATTCTATTCTAATCTAGTAGTGGAATCGGGAATCAGCAATTGTCTGGACATCATTCTCTGTAGACAGTAGGTTATCTGTAGAAAGGGTTCCTGGGTAATAAACCTGCCACAAATGAAGAAATCATTTGCAGCTATTGCCAGAGTAAATGTAATTGTGAAATTCCATAAGACAGAAGAGCAGAAGTAGACCATTCAGCCCATCAAGCCTGCTCCACCATTCAGTGAGATCATGGCTGATCTGATAAGGCTCAACTCCAATTTCCTGCCTTCGATTCCTTTACTGATTAAAATTCTGAGTATCTCATCCCTGAATATAGTTAATGATCCAGCCTCCACAGCCCTTTGTGGTAAACAATTCCAGAGATTCACAACCCTCAGAGAAGATATTCCTCCTCATCTCTGTCTCAAATGTTCAACCCCTTCTTCTGGGATTATGACCTCTGGTCCTAGACTCCCCACAAGGGGAAACAATCTTACAATTAAGTTATTACTTTTGTATGTGTTATGTTAGTTTAAGTATGCATGTTGTAAAAGGGTATGTTTGTATGAATCTCCGACTTACTAAGTCTTGAATTTATTTCACCTATCATTTGAAATTCTTCAGCTGTGTGGCTTACACAGCATAACACCATAGAAGAGGCCATTCAGCCCAATAGCTCTGTGTCAGTGTTTGTGCTGTAGGTGAGTCTCCTCTCACCTCTTCTAACTTGACTCCATCAACATATTCTTCTCTTTTGTTTCTCTCACATGTATACACCCAGCTTCCCCTTAAATGCACCTATGTTGGTTGCCTCAACTACTCCGTTTGATGGTAAATTTCTCAATCTAACAACTCTTTGCATGGATCAATCTACTGGATTGATCAGCGACTCTTTTTTCTTTCTGACCCGTTATTCTGATCTGTTCTGCAGGAACATTCTCCCCTACATCACCCCTCTCAAACTGTTTCATAATCTGAAAGAATTCTATCAGATCATCCCTTAGTCTCATCTTTTCTTATGAAAAGATCCCAGCCTTCCTAATCTTTCCTGAAGGGTATAACCTCTCAGGTATATATTATCCGAAAAAAAGTTACCTCTGCACATTCTCCAATGCTTCTTTCTGTTCTCTCTATAATGTGCTTACAGAACTATGCATAGTACCCCAAATCGTGACCTCACCAAACTTCCGTACTGGTTCATTGTAACTTCTTTGCTTTTCAGTCCTCACTCTCTGGAAATGAACTTGAGCACATGTCTGCTTTATTATTGCCTTATTAATCAGCCTCACCACTTATTGTAATCTGTAATTAATTATTCCTGACATCTGTGCTGCTCCACTCCAGATAGACAAGTTTACATAGCACTTCCTATTATAAATGAGGATATAAAAAAATCACAATGAGGATGTAATAATATGTGATCATCAGTCTGGTGCTTCCTCCAAGGTTCTTGTCCCTAGTCATGATGCAGAGGTTGAAATTTAATGAAATTTCAGTTTGGTGATAGGGGATGAAATCTGATCGAGCAGATTGGGATCGCAACCCATTTCCAATTCCACATGGATTCCTCATTCAGTTTGTGATGGGAATGTCCATGGATAGCCTGCCCACCTCATTCTCTGGGGCTCTTTAATTAATGTGTTAATGCTCATTCAAGTGCCTCATCTTGCTGCTGCTGATATTAACCCAGAAGCGGAAGGGAGACCAAGGACCGTGGCAAGCGAGGGATTACTTGTAGGCTTCAGTGAGTGGGCACAGAGCTGGCACAGCACCTGCTTGAGGAGCTTGGCATTGAGAACCCAACTCCTACCCCAATATGCAAGTTTTGAAAGTCTCCATGTGATCATTGCAGCAAGGAGTGGTATTGATAGCTCACATCTTTAATCACCAGTAACTATCTAGTTCACAGAGCAATTAGCTGCCCTTGGTATTGTTCAGGTGTCTGGTGAATTGTCCACCAGCAGGATTTCCTGTCTTCAGAGAGAAGACATTACAAGAGGAAATTAGAGCAAGAAAAGAGAATTTTTGTTTGCTTTGTTAATGTGCTTCCCATTCCATCAGAGCTTAAAAACAAAGGAGATAAAATGTACGCCCTTGCAACCTGCTTTGTTGGACTTTGTTCAGCATTGTAGAACCTAGAACATTACAGCGCAGTGCAGGCCCTTTGGCCCTCGATGTTGCGCCGACCTGTGAAACCAATCTGAAGCATATCTATCCTGCACTATTCCATTTTCATCCATATTTTATCCAATGACCATTTAAATGCCCTTAAAGTTGGCAAGTCTACTCCTGTTGCAGGCAGTGCGTTCCATGCCCCTATTACTGTCTGAGTAAAGAAACTACCTCTGACATCTGTCCCATATGTATCACCACTCAATTTAAAGCTATGTCCCTTCATGCTAACCATCACACTCACTATTCATCCTATCTAACCCTCTGATTATCTTATATGTCTCAACTAAGTCATCTCTCAGCCTTCTTCTCTTGAACAAAAACAGCCTCAAGTCTGTCAGCCTTTCCTTATAAGACCTTCCCTCCATACCAGGCAACATCATAGTAAGTCTCCTCTGAACCCTTCCCAAAGCTTCTACATCCTTCCTACAATGGAGTGACCAGAACTGTACACAATACTCCAAGTGCGGCCGCACCAGAGTTTTGTCCAGCTGCAGCATAATCGTGTGGTTTCAAAATTCAATCCCTTTACAAATAAAAGCTAACACACTGTATGCCTTATTTGCAATCCTAACAACCTGGGTGGCAACTTTCAGGGATCTATGTACATGGATACCGAGGTCTCTCTGCTCATCTACACTACCAAGAATCATACCCTTAGCCCAGAACTGTGTTTTCCTGTTGCTCCTCCCAACACAGATCTTGTGATTAAAGCTGTCTGATGGATATCTGTGAAATATTTCAAGTGTTAAAACCTACATCATCCTGAGGGAAATCTATTGACTAGAAAAGGAATGAAAGAATCAGGAACTAGCAGATGTGTTAAATTAATTTTTCACATCAGTCTACAGGAATGAAAGCTGTGGACAAATTCCAGATTCAGGCAAACTAGCCTGGGAATATAGAACACATGCAGAGGTCAATATAGCATGCATTTTGGAGTACAAGTTTGAAAGAATTAAAGTGCAAATATTTTCATGCAACAACATTTAAAATAATTCCTTTAAGGTACATTGTATGAATATTCTATGCATCAATCACCAAAGCGTGGAGAATGAACATACTTGTCATCTTAGTTTAATGTTGGAGGTAAGCTACTTCCAACTTCAGTTTTCTCCCACCCTTTATGAAACTTGTTGACTCTTATTGGAGACTGTTCAACTTGTGTTCATTCATGATGGAAGGACAGTACAGGAACAGCCATGAACTGGAAGTTGATGATGGAGAGGTTAAAGAGGATGTAGAGGTGAAACTTGAATCTATGCATCTTGATGATATTGTATGGGTACATAAGATTGATGGGGGGTAATATAGGAACATGGAAGGTGTCATAGGAAGAAAAGCTGTTGTAGTAAATCTGTTGTAGACAGACAGGAGGTTGGAGGAACACAGCAAAGCCAGGAGGTGCAGAATTCGATGTTTCAGATATAACCTTTCTTCATGTCCTGAAGAAAGGTTACACCCAAAGCATTGATTTCTCCACCTCCTGATGCTGCCTGGCTTGCTGTGTTCTTCCAGCCTCCTGTCTGTCTACTTTGGATTCTGGCATCGGCAGGTTTATTTTTGTCTCTAACCATAGTCAATCTGTTGGCTGTGTGGAATGGATAGGAATGGAACCATGTGAGGACATGAGTGAGCTAGGAGGGATATCAAAAGTGACATGGAGAATGAGAAGCTATAACTTATCGTAGTCACAACTACACAAACAAATTTGGAAACAACAGTCTAATGTTTTTGAAAGGATTTGTGGAAGGCAGTCGTGTAGTGGTCATGTCACTAGTCGTCCGGAAATCAGGCTAATGTTCTGGGGATATGGGTTTCAATCCCATCAGGCCAGATGTAGACATTTGAATTCAACATTGAAATGGAATAAGAAGCTAGCCCTAACAGTGTCCATGCTCATTGTCATAAAAAATCCATCTGGTTCACTAATGTCCTTCATCATTGAATCCCTAGAGTGTGGTAACAGGCTATTCAACCCAACACGACCCTCCAAAGAGTATCTCACCCAGACCCGCCCCTATTACTCTACATTTCCCCTGACTAATGTTCCTAACCTTCATACCCCTGAACACTACGGGCAATTTAGCATGGTCGATTCACCTAACCTGCACATCTTTGGACTGTGGGAGGAAACTCGCACAGACACAGAAGAATGTGTAAACTTCACACAGACAGTCGCCAGAGGCTGGAATCAAACCCAGGTCCCTGGAGCTGTGAGGCAGCAGTGCTAACCACTGAACCACTGTGTTGCTCACTGAGCTACTGTGCTGCCCTCAGCGAAGGATATCTGCCATCTGGTTTGGCCAAATATGATTCCAGACGTACAGCAATGTGGTTGACTCTTATTGCCCTCTGATCAATTGGGGATGGGCAATAAATGCTCACCTGGCCAGGCATACCCACATCCAATGAATGAATAGATTAAAAAAATTAAAAACCTGAACAAAATTTGCACAAAAGGTAAAAATATGATCTGCTGAGTTATTAGAAATAACAATGATATATACAACACCAATTGGTTAGCTGAATTCAAAATTGACTCCATTGTGTGTGGGACATTGCAAATTGGGATTTTATTGAAGTTTAAATATTGCAGTGTAAAATGCCTTATGTAATTCTGATGCCATGCCAGTATCACCTGGGCGGATCTGAATTACAGATATATAAATCCAGTTATTGCGGTTTCCACTTAGCTACACGTGGGAATCAGTGGGGAAGTTTTAACTTTAATGTTTAAATCATAAATTGAAGTCAGGTCTAGTATGTCCTCCAGTAAAATGAATTGACTTGATCTTGAAAGCAATCAAAATCTACGACTCAATTACGCTATTTGTAGTGTCAAGACTTGGAACCTATTAGTCTCAAAAATGTTCTTTCCAGTATCATTTCAATTCCAGCATTAAATATTACTGTTTGGAAATCTAGGCCATGTAGCCCAGAAGAGTTTCAAAACATTGCTAAAACATACTTCACCTTGACCAGTTTCATGAACTGCTGAGGGGTGACCTTACAGGGATTTATAAAATCATGAGGGGCATGGATAGGGTGAATAGACAAGGTCTTTTGCCTGGGTAGGGGGAATCCAGAACTAGAGGGCATAGGTTTAAGGTAAAAGGTGAAAGATATAAAAGGGACCTAAGGGGCAACTTTTTCACACAGAGGGTGGTGCATGTATGGAATGAGCTGCGAGAGGAAGTGATGGAGGCTGGTACAATTACAACATTTAAAAGACATCTGGATGGGTATATGAATAAGAAGGGTTTAGAGGAATATGGGCCAAGTGCTGGCAAATGGGGCTAGATTAGTTTAGGATACCTGGTTAGCATGGACGACTTGGACTGAGGGGTCTGTTTCTGTTCTGTCCATCTCTATGACTCTGACTGTCACCTTTTATAAAATAAATAGTTCTTTATGTTTGAAATAACTCACAGAGGCTGGTATGTTGTCACTAAGTCATCCTTTATTTATATGTACACAGCACACTGGCTGTGACCCTCCAGCTGGGAGGCAGTCCCTGAAGTGAGGAGACTCTGAATCCCCTGTTTATAGCTGTCAGCCAGGGCTCCCAGATTGGACCAGGTTAACAACCCCCATCAAGGATTTCACAGTCAGTAAGATCTACCTGGTTTTAATCATTACAGTGTTATAACATTATCCAATGTCATTTCAGCATGAAGAACCCTGCTCACAGAAAGGATCACTGGTTCATTTTTAAAAATGTTTTGTTGGGTATTAATAGGGAAGACATAATTCTACTTCCAGGCCCTGCTGTTAAAAGTCCAATCCTAATTGCAGAGGAATTATAAAAACAGTCTTTCGAAACGAGGAAGAGAATTTAATATGGCATGACAGTGAGAATGGAGTTTTAGGGGTCTTGTGCAGAGAAACTTTCAACAATTTCTGCAGTGTTTCAGTTTTACTGGGTATTCCATAGAAGCTTAGAGATTGGAGGGACTCTGTCAATCTGTCCTAGGTTTGTTGAGTCAGATGGTAACTGAGAGACACCATCACCTCCTTAGAAAGCAGCACGTGAGAATTTCCTTAGTTATATACATAAGAGTCCAACCAGTCCATGCCAAATGTAATCCAAACTAAACTCGTCCCACCTGCCTGCTTTCTCCAACTTTTCCTATTCATGCATCAATCCAAATTTAATATCCACTCAAGCAGACAAACATAGCCTCGTTTTAATGCCTCATTCAAAAGACAACACCAGCCAGTGCACTCAGTAATGCAGTGGAGTGCCACAGCTGATCTTTGTGCTCAAGCCCTCTAGTGGGACATGAACCTGGAGTATCCTGAAGCATGGTATCGACTAAGCCATAGCTAACTCACTTAAAACAGAAGACTAAACTACCACTTCAGGATTTTCAATGGCATTGCCTGTAGTTGTTCTATTTTAACATTCATGTGTAAAGTGGGCCAAATTTTCGGTTATTATGACCACAGAGTGCAACAAGGTGACAAGTTGAAACCAAATGAAGGATGATGAGAAATTAGATGGAATGCAACGAGAGAGAATAAAGTGACAAAACATTAAGTGACATTAACATAATTTCCAGGTGAAACTTCAAAATTGCCTAGCTTAAAGGCATCACCTGGAAGACATTAGCTCATGCTCAGTTGAAAGTTGCTGGGGCAAAATGGTTTCACCATTTGTTTTGGAATTAAAAAAATCAATGCTTAAAGATTAATTGAGCCTGAGGTATTTGAACAATATGATAAAGGAAATAAAAAATGAGAATTGCTATTTTTGCTGATATCAACAATAATTTCGCTCCTGGAAGCAGTCAGTGATAGAAATTGATTGCAGATGGTGCAGAAAATCTCACTTTGGGAATCAGTTATGTTTTGGGGGTATTGTAGAGATGGAGCTTTACTCTACATCTGACAAATATAATATTTATCTTTGGAGTGGCTGCACTTTGGGTGCAGTAAATGACATTTTCCATCCGTCATTTCAATGATCATAATTGGGATTGCTGGTGAAGTTACTTTTAAGAAAGGAGAGAAATCATTCAAAGATGGGGAGACTTTAGAATTGAGAGTAGAAAATGTGAGTATTTGAGAAGCAGAAATAAACAAACGCTTCCTTCAATTGGAATTAAGTTGTCTGTGTGGGAGCAGTGAAGAGACTGTGATTAGAGTAATAGCATTTAATAGTTAGGTCCGCAAGCCAACAGCCAAATCAAAGCCATTGATGCGAGTTGCCATAAATGCCAAATCCCAACCTGCAACAGTTTAAAAATTGAGAAAATGAAACGTTTTAAGAATACTTCAAAAAGTACTTCATTGGCTGAGAAAGGCTTTGAGTGTGGTACAAATGCAAATTCTTTCTTTGTAACAGTGGAACCACATCCTAATGGGACTTAACCACAGAGACCAGACAGGTCTGACCTTCAATCCTTCCCTCTGTGGTTGGAATTGAATGTTGGGACAATGGGGTGAGGTACAGGGGTGGAAAGGACTAAATGTTTCCAGGGTCCATGCTCTGACAATCACAGCTGAATATGACCAGGAGTGGCCATCTCCTGCTGCTGGTTTTGTTTCTTTGTACATTCTTGATAAGTCAGGGGGTAAGGCGGGATTATGGAGTAATCACGGCAGCTGTGATCTTATTAAATGATGCAGCAGGTTCCTATGGCTGAACAGGCTACTAACACTTCTCACTTGTATGTTTGAAACTCTTTCCAGATCACTGCTCAATGACTCCTATTACCAAGTGCCATTGTCAGGATGCAGAGATGGGCCAGAATTAGAACCTTGTGAAACTCCCTTGCCTTGGATCAGAAGGCACTGAGCTGTATCCGTGCTGATAAATTTGGTAGCGCACTGTTAATCGTCAACAAGAAGATACTACATTGGTTAATTAACTCTTCCAATCTATTAACTAGATTGTCCCTGAATTTTAGTAACACTCAGCCAGGCATTTTTCATGTAAAATGAAGAATTTGTTTTATTTTTAAATGAATGGAGCACAATTCTAACTTTTCAGAACCATTTCGAAGCCTCTTTTAAAGCTTGGTGGGAATTATCAAATAAGATCCCACCACAAATGCTTCCATCTGGATGTTGATCGATGTGTTAGCTCCGGTTTTCCCACGCTCATTCCTATGGAAATCAATATCGTGCTATGGCCCCTGAGGCATTCCGTTGTAAAATAGGAAACTGCCTCCTGATTACTGAGGACTCTTATCATCCCTGTGCCCCAGAACTTAATTCATTCAATCAGCATCTTTGAAATGATTGGGGTCTGATTTGTCTTCTGGTTAACTTTCCTTATCTCGGCCAGGCCGATCATTTTGAGGAGTTATCCGAAACATTGAGCTAATCATGATTGGTTGATGATGATTAGTCTGCGAAATTATGCAGCCCGGTGAGATTTTGATTTTAATCTGTTTATTACACAGGGTAATTTTCTTCCCTTACATCAGTTAAATTGAAATCTGTGTCTCTGCATGTTTGTGTTACAGACTTAGATTTGTCTGGTGTTCATTAGGAGATCAAAGCATTTCGGATTATTCAACTGGCCTCAAAATTAGAGAGCTTTCTGAATGGAAATCAAGATTTGGCATTCTGTGTTCTCACAACTAGAATGAAGGGACTGATTCCATACACCCTAACTTTGTGGGCAGCACAGTGGCACAGTGGCTAGCACTGCTGCCTCATAGCACCAGAGACCTGGGTTCAGGCGACTGACTGTGTGGAGTTTGCACATTCTCCCTGTGGCTGTGTGGGTTTCCTCCAGGTGCTCCGGTTTCCTCCCACAGTCCAAAAATGTGCAGGTTAGGTAAATTGGCCATGCTAAATTGCCTGTAGTGTTAGGGGAATGGGTCTGGGTTGTGCTTTGGCAGGTCAGTGTGGACTTGTTGGGCCGAAGGGCCTGTTTCCACACTGTAAGTAATCTGACTGATCATTGCAGGTCTTTTTTGGTAACACTGCTGTTCAGAGACACCAGGCTGCCTTCACTGGACAACTATTCTTTCTGCTGTAAGTAGTCTTATCAGTCCTGCCTTCCCTGCTGTAGCAACATACCATATTGTAAAACATTGAAAGAACAAAAATTTGAGGTGTGCTAGTCATGCAAAGGTTAATGAGATTGTGGATGCAAGTCTTATCGTCCAAGGTTATCACCAACTCTAATGCCTGTGGTCCAGCAAAGCCCAATGACTGATTGATTGAGGTTGCTCTCTAGAGCAACAAGAGATTTACGACCTTTCAGTTAGCCATAGTGTAAAGTATGGAGAGGTGGACCAAAGACCAGGTTCTTCTGGCACTGAGCCTGATCCCGTCCTGAGTATCTCAAGGCCAGAGATTGAGGATGTATTGCCTTCTCAATATTAATATGAGGGGGAATGGATCAAATTCAAAAGCAAGAATGCGTTTCGGTCTCATCAAGCTTAAGATGACTCATTTCTGCACATGACAATGAACGATCAACCAAGCTTTTACATCGGGAGTCAGATTTTGACAAGTTAAATGCCCTAGCAACATAGCTGCAGCGTGTTGGTTATGACACTGTCCAGTTGAAAAGGAATGTGATTTTACAATATTAAGTAGGATCTCACTTCTAACACTATAGGGTTCGGCAGTATATTGAGGCAAACAGTTCTTTGTTGAAGAAGGTGAAACAAACTGCGTATGTAAAAATAGTTAATTGGAGTTTTTGTGTAGTTTTCTCAACAAAGAAACAGCCTCAGGCACAAATTTGTGTCAAATTGTTTGTGGAACAGCTCTGTGGCGAAATGCCTCAATGCCAGATGGTTGTCAGGCCAAAGTCTAACTTTGAATAATATCCAGCTGCCCTCGGTGGACAACATCTGGTATTTCTTGGCCTCAGTCCTCATTGGCACGTTTTGTGTTTCCTGGTGGGGGTGAGGAAACCAGCAGCTCATTCCATCAGCAACTAGAGGAGTGTTGGAGGAGAGGAACTGCCGCTCCCGCTGGTGCCCTTGCCTTTAACTGGCAAGCTGCCATCAAGGAGTGTTATTGAACAATCTCAGAGATAGAAAATGAAAGCCATGGTCGGCATGGTGGCTCAGTGGTTAGCACTGTTGCTTCTCAATTCCTGCCTCGGGCTACTGTCTGTGTGGCGTTTGCACATTCTCCCCGTGTCTGCGTGGATTTCCTCCTGCAGGCCAGGTGAATTGGCCATGCTAAATTGCCCATAGTGTTGCATGCATACGTCAGAGGGAAATGGGTCTGGATGGGTTACTCTTCGGAGGGTCGGTGTGGACTTGTTGGTCCAAAGGGCCTGTTTCCACACTGTAGGGAATCTAATCTATCACACACCAAAGCAGTTATCTCCCAAAATACTTCACTGGTGTACCTATCTACTATATATTTACAGTCCACGGACGGTATAATAAATAAATGCCAGCCCAGCAAACGACGCTCACATCCAGTGCAAGAATAATTTTGAAAAAGTCTGTGACAAAGAACTGCAGATGCTGGAAATCTGAAACAAAAACAGACATTGCTTGAGAAACTCTGCACGTCTCACAGCATCTATGGAGAGAAAGCAGTGTCAATGTTTCTGATCCAGTGATCTGAAGAAGGGTAACTGGGCTCAAAATGTTAACTCTGTTTCCCTCTTCAAAGATGACGCGAGACTTGCTGAGTTTCTCCAGCAATTTCTATTTTTGTGTCAGATACTAGTGACATCAACTTGGGGAAATTTGTTGTTTTGCACTAAGGTTAATTTCCAGTCAATGTGGTTGTCATTATAAAATATTCAAAGCCAGGATTATTCGGAGCAACAAAAAAACCTCAACACTAAAATTCCACCTGGGATTTTTGATCAGTTCATTATGGTTTTCTCCTTCCCTTTCCACTTCCCTCCCCAGCTGGACATTAACCTTCTCTGGGGTCTGCTGCTCAGGGTGTATTCGAGATAGGGAGGGCAGACTAATCCTTGGGGGGGGCAATTGTGCCATTTACTGAGCCAAGCTGTTACTTAAAAACAAAATCAAAAGTACAAAAACAAGGAAAGAAAGCAAAACATTTGCACTGTGTAGAGAAAAGCAGAAGTTGTGTAGCTTCTGATTTGCCTCGGTAATGCTACCTTTTCAAAGAAAAGTCCAGAACTTTTGTTCTGATGTTTTGAAAAATCCTCAGTCTGAAAGGTACACACCTACAAACTTCCCTGACACAACAGGAATTGGACATTGATTGACCTGAATTTTGTAGCTGAGCTCAATCCTACATTCAATTGCTAACACAGCTGACAATTAGGATCCTTGACTCTGTGTCCACTCATCAGCACTTGTTAGCTTTTGGTTTGGGGATGTCATTGTTGCTAATATGGAATATGTGACAAAGCTCAGGGTATGCTCACCAGAACCAGGTTTAGCACGCTTGCCTTCATTGCTCAGACCTTTGAGTATAGGAGTTGGGAAGTCATGTTGAGGTTGTACAAGATGTTGGTGAGACCTCTTCTGGACTACTGTGTCCAGTTTTGGTTGCCCTGTTATAGGAAGGATATTGTTAAATTGGAGAGGGGTCAGAATAGATTTACCATGATGTTGCTGGGAATGGAAGGTTTGAGTTATAAAAATAGGCTGGATAGGCTGGGACGTTTTTCACTGGAGTGTAGGAGGTTGAGGGGTGAGCTTATATATGTTTCTAAAACCACGAGGAGCATAGATAAGGTGAATGGCAGGTGTCTGTTTCCTGAAGTGGAGGAGTTCAGATCTAGAGAGCATATTTTTAAGGTGAGAGCAGAAAGTTTTGAAAAGGATAAGAAGGGCAACATTTTTACACAGCGAGTGGTTCGTGTGTGGAATCAACTGCCAGAGAAAGTGGCAATTGCAGGTATAGTTCTAATGTTTAAAAATATTTGGCTAAATGCATTAGTAGGAAAGGTTTAGAGGGATATGGGCTAAATGCAGGCAAGTGGGACTAGTTTAGCTTGGGAACTAGTTGGACTGAAGATACGAGTGTATGGACTCGATGACTCTATGACCAGAGAGGTTGCTGTAAATATGAGCTGATTCCCATTGATTAAAATAATGTGCCTACTCTCGTGCTAGGAGATTAAATTCCTCTTTTTTAATTTTATGCTTGTTTATTTTAGCTCCTTAATTATTTCCATGCCTTGGACTCTGCGCTTTGTTTGAGGGAGTGGACATTGAGTCAATCAGAGCCGTGGATTCTCTGGGGGAATAGTTGACCCTTTTACTTCCTTCCTCATTTTTGACCAGTGATTCTTTTGGTAATATTCTGCACAAGATAATGAGATCAGTTGTTTGAGCGAGGTTGCCAGGACTGTGGTTGGAATGTAGACCATTTCATGATCAACACAATTTGCGTTGAAGGGATTAGTCACCGAACCACTGAGTTAGATATGTTCAACCACAAACTCCCTTAGTCATTGTGATGCTTTGGCACAGAGAGACTGAACTGAATATCTGCATTCTCTGGAACCCTTCCTCCTTCCTGACCAATCCTAGTCACCTTGTGTAAAACGTGGCAAGTCTGTTTAGTTAAAATAATATTGGATTGCAGTTTGCTCCAGAACCTAAGGCACTGATTATATCAGCTACTCACAGAATAGGACAAAACTAGGAATGTTTTTATTACCGCACAACAGCAGGTGTTTTACGTGGACTGCATTCCTCACAGTCTGTATTTTCAACCTCCACTTTTTTTTTAGACTGGATTCCCTACAGTATGGAGGTAAAAGCAATGACTGCAGATGCTGGAAACCAGATTTTGGAATAGTGGTGCTGGAAGAGCACAGCAGTTCAGGCAGCATCCGAGGAGCTCCTCGGATGCTGCCTGAACTGCTGTGCTCTTCCAGCACCACTAATCCAAACTCCCTACAGTATGGAAACAGGCTCTTCAGCACAACAAATCCACAGCGATCCTCTGAAGAATAACCCATCCCAAACCCATTCCCCCACTCTATATTTACCCCTGACTAATGCACCTAACACTATGGGCAATTTAGCACGGCCAATCCGCCTCACTGGCACATCTTTAGAATTGTGGGAAGAAACCGGAGCAAACCTACGCAGACACGGGGAAAATGTGCAAACTCCACACAGACAGTCAGCTGAGGCTGGAATTGAACCCAGGTCCCTGGCACTGTGAGGCAGCAGGGCTAACCACTGAGCCACTGTGCCACCTATTTTCTATCTCTTTTTTATCCTCCCATCCAGCTTCTCGCTGGGCTAAGGTTCCAAAGATGCTCCTCCAATAAATGACCATTATTTACACAGGTGCTTCGGTTTGGTTTGCCTGCCTTCACCTGATGAAGAGGCAACACTCTGAAAGGTTGTGATTTCAAATAAACCTGTAGGTCTGTAATCTGGTGTCGTGTGGTTTTTAAACTTTGGTTCGGTTTGGTGCAAGCCAGGTATTTGGCTAACGGCTGGAATACTCACAGCCGAGAATGAGCCAAACCTCATCAGATACTCACCGTTCACTGCATGGGCCACGATGCAGAGATTTGGAGTGAATATTCAGGGTTGTATTTTGTCAGCTCTCTAAAAGCCCATAAAATGGTGAGGAAGGATAGGGGAGAGAATGGGATCGTTGGCGTTCCCATTATCTTGCCAGTGTGCCATTTGCCAGAGGTTGGGTTCTATCACCGAATGTCAATCCCTTGCCTTTCCCCCTTATCCCTGCACACCATTTCTAACCAAACAATCATTTAATGCCCTCTTGAGCACCCCAGTTGAACCTGCCTCCAACACACTTCCAGGCAGTGAAATGAGAAACCAAAATGTCCAGTTAACCCACCCGTTCAGTGATACTTTTGCACATCTCCTGAGCAGCTGGGACCTGAGCCTCGGCCCCTTCAGTCAGAGATAGGAACATTAGCACTGCACCACAAGCCTGCTCCCTAGTGATTTGAAACTGAGAATCATCCCTCAATTCTCATGCCCTTGGAGAGAGTCAGCTTTCGACTCAGCAACATAGCAGAGTCCAATCATATTGTCACTTACAGTTATGCACCCGGAATCAAGTGAGAATCACCTGTGACGGGGGAAAGCCAGTGGAGCAAGGTATTAAGCAAATAGTGCACTATCTCCATAAACTGTGCTACTCCCAAAGACTCAGACTGGCATGGATTCTGCCAATGATGCAGTCTGGACATTGGATGTCTGTGCCATATCCTTCTCTGTGTTAGATAAAGACCCAAAAGAACTACAGGTGCTATAAATCAAAGACAAAAACAGACATTGCTGGAAATGCTCAGCAGGTCTGGCAGCATCTGTGGAGAGAAATCAGAGTTAACGTTTCAGTTCGAGTGACCCTTCGTTAAAACTGTGCTGAAACGTTAACTCTGATTTCTCTCCACAGATGCTGCCAGACCTGTTGAGCCTTTCCAGCAAGTCCTATTTTTGTTTTCTCCATGCTAGACTTGTCTGTTCTCTGAATCTGCTGCATCTCTCTGTCCTTTGAACTTATATAAGAGTGACTATTGCCCGACTCTTTGGAAAGTTCCATAAAAACCCCTTAATTTCTCATTGGTCTCCAAAGCATGTGACTATTGGTGTCAGAGTTCCATCATCATGGACACATTTAATGCTGTTTTTCTACAACAAATGCACACGTGGCTGCGAAATTAAAGTACGTATGAGAATGTTTTCCCTTTCAACAAATAACCTGATGTCTGTAGTGTACGGTTTCAGAGTCTTCTCACTGTAGTGTTGCCTGAAGCTCATATTTAGGGCAAGCAAACCTCCCTCTCTGTTTCCCAGATCTTCGTTTCGGGGGTGTGGTGGGGAGTGGAGGGAAGCACTTATGTCAACTGTACCGCCCCCTCCACCTACTCCACTGCCTGCGCAGTGAACAGCGATTAACTGGTTACCCTGGATATACAGCTTTCAGCTCGGTTACTAGACGAAGAGGGGTTTTCTTTCAAAAGACACAGCAAGAGTCAAAGTCCCATTAGGAACAATGCTCAACAACACCGTGACTGAAACTACAGGGAAACCAGATTTTCCTGTTCGCTTGGATCAAGAATCTGAAACATTTCCGTGTGATACCTTTAATTCAGTGAATGAGTAGCATTCCTGTGTTGTAAGAGTAGGGGAAAAAAAAATCCCAACTGTTGCAAGTCTAGTAGTTGAGGTCTCCTGAGGTTAATTAAAAACTACAGTTAATCTAACTCTACCATCCCAGTATCACTGGGGGTCAAGGTGAGGTTAGTTCTGTAGCCTGGAGTAGGAGAGACCAACCTCATCCGAGAGAAAAACAATCACTTCAAGTCACTTGGACAGTATAATTCGTCTTACTTCGAACAGCATTTTATCAGAACAAAAAGGACTTTAACTGTGAATGTAGTGTTCCAACAGCTCAAGACCATATTCAGTTAAAAATATTTAAGTTCACCACCCGCTGCCCCTTCACCCTGCTCATCCTGGAGAGTATTGATTGAATTGGAGTAGCGCCCAAGATGTGAGGTGGTAGAATTGGTTCAATTCCACTTAACAGTGGGAGGTACTGATATAACAAATAGGAGCTGCTGGCAAAAATGCACACATAAGGCCATGAAACCCTACACTACAGACTTGTTATGTTGGAAAAGGAAAATGTTCTCACGTTGAAACTAATTTCTCAGCCATGTGTGTGAGTTTTTATTGCCTATCCCCACTGCATAATGACCGTATATTCGTCATTAATGTCTTGGAGTCACCGAAGGAGTAAGGTTCCACAAAACCGTGCTTACACAGCTTTTTAGAAAGAAATAAAAGAAGGATTTGGCAGCTTTCTCACAGAAAGTGGTGTGCTGTGTTTCAACATGATCTCAACTATCGAATTGGGTGTTTATGTGTTATTGATTTAGTTAGGATGACCTAATAGTGGGACTTAGAAGGTTTGCTTACGTGCATACAGGACGAATGTATGGAACAGCGTAACTGGAGAACATTAATGGAAGACAGTCACTAAGAAATCCAATAGGGAATTCAGAAGAAACTTCCTTCAGAAAGAAAAACAGTGAGACTGTTGGACTCGCTACCCCAGGGAGTGGTTGAAGTGAATAGTATGAATGTATTTTAGGCAAAACTAAACAATTATATATGGGAGAAAGGAATAGAGGGGTGGATTTACATGTGGAAGGGTGCGAGGATATTAAAATGAAATGTAAGCACCAGCATGGATTGACTGGGCTGAAGAGACTGTATCTCTGCCATCTGATGTATAACCATGGCTCATTTTGGTCTAGAGCAGTCCCAGTACAAAGTGCCTGACAATATCCCCATCACAACTGCTAAGCACTTCTCCCAGAATAAACTAGCTGGAGGTAGATATTTCTCTCCTGTTCCTTTTCCATGGCAATGGGTCACAACCCTGGAAATCCTCACCTAACCGTTAATATTGCTAACACCTTCGCACACAGGCCGCATGAGGGCAGCTCACCACCAGCTTATCTGGAGCAACCAGCAATCAGTAGCACTGTAAACCTCTGGCCTTGCTAGTTCCACTCAGATCTCAAAGTTATTCTGAAACAAGCTCTCACTTGGAGAACTGATCAATGAAGAAGACCAGCAGGAGTTCTGTTCAAGTGCAGCTGGGCAGGCAGCATCTGAGGAGCGTGAGAGTCAAAATTTCATGCATAAACTCTCCAACAGGAGACATTCCTGATGGAGATCTTATGCTTGAAACATTGACTCTCCTGCTCCTCAGATGCTGACTGACCTGCTGTACTTTTTCAGTGCCACACATTTTGACTCTGATCTCCAGCATCTGCAGCCCTCACTTTCTCCTTGGAGTTCTGTTCACCCTGCTATAGGAAGGATATCATTACACTGGAAAGGGTGCAGAAAAGATTTACCAGGATCTTAACAGGACTGGAGGGTTTAAATTATAAGCATAGGCTGGGACGTTTTTCACTGGAGCATAGATGGTTAAAGGGTGACCATATAGAGGTTTATATAATCACGAGGAGCACAGATAAGGCCAATAGCAATGGTCTTTTCCTCAGGGTTGGGTGTTCAAAACTAGAGGGCAGATTTTTAAGGGGAGAAGAGAAAGATTTAAATGGGACCTGTGGGGCAACCTTTTTCACACAGAGGGTGGTTCATATATGCAATGAAACTCCAGAGGAAGTGGTAGATGCAGGTACAGTTACAACGTTTCAAAGGCATTTGGGAGAGGTATAGGAACAGGAAAGGTTTTGAAGGATATGGGCCAAGTGCGGGCAAATGGGATTAGTTTAGTTTGAGAAACTTGGTCCATGGGGACAAATTGGGCCGAAGGGTCTGTTTCTGTGCTCTCTGTATGACAAGGCATCTGTTCTTCATTACTACTTTGGGCTGCTGGGAAGCTGATGAGTGTTAAACAACCTGATATCTAATTTTCACTGATCTGTGATGTCACTTCGGGGAGATATCAGGCAATGACTGTCACCTGTTTTTTGATTTCTGTCATGAGTCATCCTTTTTTTAGCAGTGTCAGAAAAGATTGTCCACATTTATTTTCATAACAGCTCCGACCTCTTCATTTCTTCCTGAACTCTGCTGAAATGTGAATTGAATCAAAGCTGTGAAGGGTGGCACGGTGGCTCAGTGGTTAGCACTGCTGCCTCACAGTGCCAGGGCCCGAGGTTCAATTCTAGCCTTGGGTGACTGTCTGTGTGGAGTTTGCACATTCTCCCTGTGTCTGTGTGGGTTTCCTCCAACATTCCATAGATGTGTGGTTCAGGTGGATTGGCCTTGCTAGATTGTCCATAGTTATTTGGTGCATTAGTCAATGGCGGGGATGGGTTACTGTGCTGAGGGTCAGTGTGGACCTGTTGGCCCAAAGGGCCTGTTTCCACACTGTAGGAAATGCAATCTAATCTAAAAACTGGTTCAGATCATAGACCCCTCCTGGTGTTGGCCAGGAACTGGGTCTCTTTCCACTGAAGGAAGAGGTACAAAGCTGAGCTTGGTAAATATGTGTTCTTCAAGGCTAGGCCTTGGGATCAGTTAGAAATTATACAACTCACAATGACTTGGGAGTGTACCTGTTAACTGCTTTGTAACAAAAGGAAGTCCACTTTTTAAATTCATTCTTGGAATCTAGGTGTTGCTGGTTAGTCCAGAATTTATTGCCCATCTCTAACTGCCCAGAGGGCATTTAAGAGGCATTCAAATTCCTGTGGATGTGGAGTCACATGTAGGCCAGAGAGGGTAAAAAATGGTATGTTTCCTTTCCTAAAGTTCATTAGTGCACCAGAGGGGATTTCTATGACAATGATTACAGTTGATATTAGACTAGATTTTAATTCCAGATTCTTAATCAACTTTAAATTTCAATGTGGCATTTGAATCCATGTGCCCAGAACATTTGCCTGGGTTTATGGATTACTAGGTCAGGTGACATTACCATTACATCAGCACCTCTGTCATACAACTGTGATGCTTTTATTGACAGTGTGTTTTACACCCATCTCTCCTCTCTCGGGTTAGACAGAAATCAAATCTTCTTGCTTCTCTGTCATGTAGCTTTGGCTAACATTGTTCCTATTTTTTCCCCTCCATCCATCAGTGATGTTTGATGATTTGAAGATTGATGTCATTTTGAAGTCAATGCAGCAGTATTGCAGACAGGTCCCTGAGGCATAAGGCTTTAAGTCTGACTGTGTGATCTACTAATATGTAAGAGTATGTCATTGCAGGAAGTGATGCAACATCACATGATCTTGCTCTCTCTTGCAGCCTCCTGGTAAGATGTACTTCATGTGAAGTTCATGTCTTTCTTACCTCAGCAGATTCTGTAAATTTTCTTTTGCAGCACAAAGAGACCAAGATTTTTATATCTACATCCCCTTATGCTCCGCCCCTATTTCTGTGAGGTAGCTCAGCTGAACGTTTAATTACCTTATTCTCGGTGTTAATGAGAAAAAGCCTTAACAATAACACTGCTCACATATAGCCTAATCATGTCAAAATATCACAAAGCTATTTCACAATTTGGAGGGCAATGCTGACTTGGCAGAAAATAGATTAATTGCTGAGCAATGAAAGACAAAACTGAAATGGCCTATTTTTCTTTCTCTCCTACAAATATTGGCACAGCTTAGATCTCATGTCCCTCACTCATCAGGTACACAATTCAATTTGGTTGCGAGACCATTTCTAAAAGTTTGTTCTTCCTTATGACTTTCTCCTTTCAGTTCCTATACATGAATTTTTCTTTCATATGTTTTATCTTGCTCCCTAATGTGTCTTCTATCTTGTGTATTTTCTCTCTCTTTTTCACTCATTCTCTCTCTCTGTTTATCATCTTTAGCGTTCTCCCTTCCTGGCTTTCTTTCACTTTGTCCCTGGCAGGGTTTCCTCTATTTGATATCTTTCCACCTTCTTTGTTTCAACGTATTGGGCCATTGAATTCTTTCTCTCGCTCTTTAAAATATTAATATAAAATATGAGTCAGCAATGAAGGGTTGGATCCTTGACCCATGTCAAAAGTGCATCTATCTTCCCTTTAGGTGGCAATCATTTCCTCTTGAGGTCAAGGAGCATTCTGTGCTGTGGAAGGCATCCTGAAATCTGTAAACCATTTTGGTAGAGAGCTGCAATATAATTTTTACAACCTCATAAATAAAGAAGATGCTCGATTCACACAGTGCAGCGGCCTCCTCCACTCACTGAATTGATTTAAAATACTTTGACGGTCATGTGAATCCTGTGACCTAAACCAGAGGTGGTTTGTTGGTGTGCATTGGAAACGTAAGCCCTTTGACTTTCTAAAGCCCTGTAATACATTTCTTATTCATCACAGCTGCATGATTAAACTGTAAGCTTGTCCAGGGAAGCAGTCCATCTACCTGTGCCACCTCCAGCAATTTGAACAAATCATTTTAAGATCTTTCAGTTCTATAAGCGAGTTCCATCATTTTTAAGCTCCCAAAGACTGTACTTTATAAACATTTGTGTTTAGGTGTTTGAATGCAGCCAGTCATGCTTTTGAATGGTTTGTGGTATCTCCACTAAGAACAGCTGACAATTATCCAAAACCTTAGCTCTTATTCTCCCTCAAAGATGCAGTCTATGCTACTGGGAATTTCCAGGGTATTGTTTTTATTTAATGAGATAGGCCTCTTCTGGAATATTGTGTCCCGGTCACCCAGTCATATAAAGGATATTACTATCTAGAAAGGGTTCGGAAGAGACTTACCAGGATGTTGCCAGGAATGGAAGGCTTGAGTTATAAAGAAAGGTTGGATAGGCTGGGACTTTTTTCACTGGAGCGTAGGAGGTTGAGAAGTGGCCTGATAGAAGTTTGTAAAATAATGCGGGGTCTAGGTAAAGCGAATGATGGTTGCCTTTTTCCCTAGGATGGGGGATTTTTAGGGGGCACATTTTTAAGGTGAGAGGAGAGAGATTTAAAAGAGACATGAAGAGCAAGTTCTTTACACAGAGGGTGGTTCGCATGTGTAAGTGGTGGATGGGAGCACAGTGACAACATTTAAAAGACACTTAGATACGTATATGAGTAGGAATAGTTTGGAGGGGTATGGGCCAGGGGCAGGCAAGTGGGACTAGTTTAGTTTGGGATTATGTTCGGCCTGGGCTGGTTAGACCGAAGGGTCTGTTTCCGTATTGTATGATTCTATTGCACAATTTTCATGGATTGAGGCTATTTAGCTTGTTGGCGCTAGCTTATTCCATCAAGTATATGTATTCCCTTCTGAAATATTACCCAGCTTTTCAGTCCAACAGCAATGACTTGCATTTATGTAGCACCATTAACCTCCTTGGCAATTTCACCAAAAGCCACTGCCTAAATAAAAATATTCTAATCCCTCCTCTGGTTTCTGCTGTTAATTATTTTAAATCTGTCTCCTCTGAATACCAGCTGTGCAGCCAATGCAAACAGTTGGTTTTAATCCTTCACAGAATATGGGTAGTCACCATTTATGATCTATCTCTCATGGTCCTTCAGAGGATGGTGTTAAGCTGCTTCCTTGAAACCAGCTGAGTGGTTTGCTACACAATTTCACAGGGCAATTCAGACATTGTTGCAGGTTTTGAGTCACATACCTCCATCCCTAAAGGTAATTTCAAACGAGATGGCTCTTTGCAGCAGTCCGGTGTTATCGTGGTCATGACTACTGACACCATCTTTTCAATTCCTGATTTATCTAGATTCGTTGAATTGAAATTGCCCCACAGCTGAGGTGAGATTTGAACTTATGATGACTGATCGTTAATCAAGGCCTCTGGATGACAAATCCAGTAATATAACCACCATGCAACCATATCTCAGTAAGCTAACCAACACTATCAGCACTCCTCACAGTTAGGGAGTCACAGAGCTGTACAGCACAGAAACAGATCCTTCGATCCCAACTTGTCCACGCTGACCAGATATCCTAAATTAATGTAGTCCCATTTGCCAGTATTTGGTCCATATCCCTCTAAATCCCTCCTATTCATATACCCATCCAGATGCTTTTTAAATGTTGTAATCGTACCAGACTCCACCACTTCATCTGGTACCTCATTACAAGCATGCACCACCCACTGCGCAAAATGGTTGCCCCTTAGGTCCCTTTTAAATCTTTCCCTCTCACCTTAAACCTATGTCCTCTACCCTGGGGAAAAGATCTTGTGCGTGTACCCAATCCACGCCCCTCATGATTTTATAAATCTCTATAAGGCCACCACTCAGTCTCCATCACTCCAGGGAATATAGTCCCAGCCTATTCAGCCTCTCCCTACAGTCTCTATTGAATCCCCACTAACTGTTCTGAGGAGGACAATCCAGCTAATCCTGCGTCAGCACAAGGTGACCCTTTACATGAAAAGAGAAGGTAGATTGATGGTTGGACTTTCAACAAAAGGGAGGCATCATTTTCACCTGTAACTGGTGAACTGAGGAGCCTACTGCCTGACATTTACTGAATCTTCTTGCTTTATATTTGCGTTCTTTGAAAGGCAGTGAAAACTAGATTAGTTCAGTAACTGTTGGGTGGCAACTTACTGACCATGTGCTGCTGATGGTTTTTCCCTGCCTCTACACCAAGATGAACGGCTTTTGCCTAAAACGTGGATTCTCCTGCCCCTCGGATGCTGCCTGAACTGCTGTGCTTTTCCAGCACCACACTCTTCACTCTGGTCTCCAGCATCTGCAGTCCTCACTTTCTCCGGGTTGATTTTAACCTGGCACTCGATTCTCGCACATGGCCTTTCACATACACAGCAAAACGTCTAGATCAAAGCTATGCTGTCATAGAGTCATAGAGTCATAGAGATGTACAGCATGGAAACAGACCCTTCGGTCCAACCCGTCCATGCCAACCAGATATCCCAACCCAATCTAGTCCCACCTGCCAGCACCCAGCCCATATCTCTCCAAACCCTTCCTATTCATATACCCATCCAAATGCCTCTTAAATGTTGCAATTATACCAGCCTCCACCATATCCTCTGGCAGCTCATTCCATACCCGTACCATCCTCTGTGTGAAAGAATTGCCCCTTAGGTCTCTTTTATATCTTACCCCTCGCACCCTAAACCTATGCCCTCCAGTTGTAGACTCCCCCATCCCAGGGAAAAGACTTTGCCTATTTACCCTATCCATGACCCTCATAATTTTGCAAACCTCTTTAAGCTCACCCCTCAGTCTCTGACGCTCCAGGGAAAACTGCCCCAGCCTGTTCAGCCTCTCCCTGTAGCTCAAATCCTCCAACCCTGGCAACATCTTTGCAAATCTTATCTGAACATTTTCAAGTTTCACAACATCTTTCCGATAGGAAGGAGACCCGAACTGCACACAATATTCCAACAGTGGTCTAACCAATGTCTTGTACAGCTGCAACATGACCTCCCAACTCCTGTACTCAATACTCTGACCAATAAAGGAAAGCATACCAAACGCCGCCTTCACTATCCTATCTACCTGCGACTCTACTTTCAAGGAGCTATGAACCTGCACTCCAAGGTCTCTTTATTCAGCAACACTCCCTAGGACCTTACCATTAAATGTATAAGTCCTGCTAAAATTTGCTCTCCCAAAATGCAGCACCTCGCATTTATCTGAATTAAACTCTATCTGCCACTTCTCAGCTCATTGGCTCATCGGCTCAAGATCCTGTTGTAATCTCAGGTAACCCTCTTCGCTGTCCACTACACCTCCAATTTTGGTGTAATCTGCAAACTTACTAACTCGCCTCCAAATCATTTATGTAAATGACAAAAAGTAGAGGACCCAGCACTGCTCCTTGTGGCACTCCACTAGTCACAGGCCTCTAGTCTGAAAAACAACCCTCCACCACCACTCTCTGTCTTCTACCTTTGAGCCAGTTCTGTATGCCAATGGCTAGTCCTTCCTGTATTCCGTGAGATCTAACCTTGCTAATCAGTCTCCCATGGGGAACCTTGTCAAACAACTTACTGAAGTCCATGTAGATCACATCTACTGCTCTGCCCTCATCAATCCTCTTTGTTACTTCTTCAAAAAACTCATTCAAGTTTGTGAGACATGATTTCCCACGTACAAAGCCTTGTTGACTATCTCTAATCAGTGCTTTCCTTTCCAAATACATGTACGTCCTGTGCCTCAGGATTCTCTCCAACAACTCGCCCACCACCGACATCAGGCTCACTAGTCTATAGTTCCCTGGCTTGTCCTTACCACCCTTCTTAAACAGTGGCACCACATTTGCCAACCTCCAGTCTTCCAGCACCTCACCTGTAACTATCGATGATACAAATATCTCTGCAAGAAGCCCAGCAATCACTTCTCTAGCTTTCACTTGAAAGGCAGTGAAAACTAGATTAGTTCAGTAACTGAACTAATGCACATTTGTACATTAAGGGCATGGCTGCTGCTTTCAAATATAAATTACTGCTTAAATATAACAGAGTCATAAAGTCGTACAGCACAGAAACAGACCCCTCGGTCCAACTCGAAAATCCATGGTTGATGATCTGGTATCTGTTCACATAATTAAATTTGTAGGCAAATGCTGGAGATCAGAGTCTAGATTGGTGTGGTGCTGGGAAAGCACAGCAGGTCAGGCAGCATCCGAGGTGCAGGAAAATTGACATTTCGGACAAAAGCCCTTCATCATGAATGAAGGCAGTGAGCCTTTGGGGTGGAGAGATAAAATCCCTGCCTTCAGTCCTGATGAAGGGCTTTTGCCCGAAACGTTGATTTTCCTGCTCTTCGGATGCTGCCTGACCTGCTGTGCTTTCCCAGCACCACTCTAATCTAGACCATAATTAAATTTGTGTCCTATAAACTCAGAAAAAAGCCACCAACGTGTTCATGCTTTACATTGCCTTGTTGATTTAATGACAAAAGGAAACATATTCAGTCACACTGAAATACTCCTGACTGCATCTGAAGGCTATCAGTCTTTGTGATGCCTTATTCATTAGTGATGGTTGGGAGGAATGAGGTGGAAGGTGTTTATTGGGGCTTGCACCGATTTTTGATGTTTGCCCAGATTCTCTGTTGTCCCAGTGAAAGAGGCCTTTGTAATTTTGAGAGTCTGAACTTAGCTCCAGCTGACAGGTTGGCATCTTCAGGTCTCAAGATTGGGCTGGAAGGATTGCCAACAGGACCAGTTGGGGTGGAATTCATGCAAGAGTTCATAGAGTCAGTATGGCACAAAAGGTGGCCATTTGACCCATTGATGTTGAGTAGTCGCATTCTTCTGCTGTCGGCCCATAGTTCATCCCGCAGTGTCCACTCCATTTCCTTTTGAAATAAGTCATTGTTTTCACTTCCACCATTCGTGGGTCGTGAGTTCCAGGCCATTACCACTCACTGCATTAAAATGTTCTTCTTTGCATCTCCACCAGTCCTTGTGCCATCAGCACCTTTTCTTTGTTGATCTTAGCTAATCCTGGCCTCTTGTGGCCCTTGATCAAAACCTGCTTCATGATTGGAGAAGCCCAGGATACTCATGGGGTCCCTGAAGGTAAGAAGGGTATCACATGAAACAGGCAGCCATTTTCAATAGCTGGTTCTTTCAGAATGGAGTTGGCAGCATTGTTGGCATGGAAACTATTATCAATACTTTGTAGGAGTGCCTTTCCATAGTCCCACAACTCTACAGGCCACAACATCAATCATTTTACCTGGTCCCTGAAGTGGTCACTGCTATGCTTTCTTTCTATTAGTCAAAAAGTTAAAAAGTTTTCTCTAATAAATGCAAAATTATTGGTTTATTCTAAACAAAATTTACTTACTGATAGTTCAAAGATGATTAATGCATTTGGTTTGTAATGCGAGCAGACAAACCATGCCCTTTAGGAGCAGGATATTTCGCTACTTGAGCCTTTTTCTTCATTCACTAAGATTATCGCTGATCTGCTAACCTCAATCCACATTCTTATCGAGCACTGGTAACCTTTCATCTCCTTTTCATAACAAGACTATATCTATCTCTGCCTTGAAACTATTCAAAGGCTCTACTTCTACACCTTTTCAGGAAAAGACGTCCAAAGGCTAGGTGGCACGGTGGCTCAGTGGTTAGCACAGCTACCTCTCAACACCAGGTTTGATTCTAGCCTTGGGCAATTGTCTGTGTGGAGTTTGTCCATTCTCTCCATGTTGGTGTGTGTTTCCCCCCACAGTCAAAAGATGTGCAGGTAAGGTGAATTGGCCATGGGCAATGAGGGGATGGGGTGGGTCTGAGTGGGATGCTCTTCAGAGAGTTGGTGTGGACTTGATGAACCAAATGCTTCCACACTGTAGTTATCTTGAGAAGGTGACTGAAAAGAAGCTCTGGTATTAATGAACCTAAATTTGCAACCCATTCTAAAAGATGAAAGACTTAACTACAATCTAGGTTTGTTCAATATGTTGTTTCAGTCACATGACACTGTAATCTTTTGCTATAATTTCTGTGTTTTATGATCCTGCTCCACAGCTACCTGATGAAGGAGCAGTGCTCCGAAAGCTAGTGCTTCCAAATAAACCTGTTGGACTCTAACCTGGTGTTGTGTGATTTTTAACTGTAGGGATTCTATGACTCCCAATCAGCTGAGAGAAAATCTGTTTTAAATGGACAACGCTTAAGTTTTAAACAGCAAACCCTAGTTTTTGATTCTCCAAGAAGAGGAGTTATAATCGTGCATCTACCTTTTTATGGATTTTATGTATTCTAATCAAGTTGCCTCTTACCCTTTCTAAACTCCAACAGATACAAGCATAGTGATATTCCTCATAAACCCATCCACCTATTCCAGGTATTAGTCTGGTAAACCTTTCCTGAACTGTTTTCAATGTATTTACATGTTTCCTTAAGTTGGTGAATAATACTGCACACAATATTCCAAACACAGTCTCACAAGGGTTCTATGTAACTGAGGCATAATGTTGCTACTTTTGTAATCACTTCCCTTTTCAATAAATGATAACCCTCCATTAGTTTTTCTAGCTACTTGCTGTACCTAAACCTTGTGTGATTCATGCTCTGGGACCTCAGGCCCCTCTGCAACTCAGAGCTCAGCTTTCTCTCACCATTTAGATCATGCACTCCTTTTCATCTTTCTGTCAACACGGACAAATTCACAATTTCTTATGTTACACTTACATTTGTGAGACCTTTGCCTACCCAGTTAACAAGACTACAAAAACATAGTTAGGTTATGTCCTTTTCACAACTTACTTTCCAAGCATCTTCGTGACATAGGCAAATTTGGCCACCATACCTACCATCTCTTCATCCAATGCATGTATATCAAATGAATGACTAAATTATTGAAAATATAAATGTTCATCCCTCCAATTAACTCAAAATATAGACACAAATAAACACGTACAACACACACACACACACAGGAAAATAAGTGATTTCTTACTGCCAATGTATACTTCAGGAAAGGAAAAACATGTTATCGGCCAATAAGTCTTAACTTATAAAGGCAAAAATGGCTAAGGTGTGAAATGCTCATTCAGCTGTTGCTCTAACATTCTGTTGCACAATGATAGATGTCACTAAAACATGGGTAGATATCCCGGGGGTCTTTGCCAACATACTTTGCTCAGGAAACATAGTTTGTTCAGGAGGCCAAGCAGGGTTCCGACTGGATCTGGCTTAGAATCTACAACAGGGACTTGCCTGAAACAGGAGAGCTGAGCTAGGACAAACCTGGCCTTCCCTAGACTGCATAATCTGAACAATCACCAGGGTAGAAGCTACAGTGTGTCAATTGTAACCCCAGACAGGGGGGTCTGCAGTGAAGGGACAATTAAAGCAAGATTCAGGACTTTCAAGAAAGTAAGTTTCAATGATCTTTCATTGACTGCTTTCAGCCAAGAGATTTGACAGCCCTTCAAACTGAAGTCCACAAATATTACTTAACATGAAGTATCCATATCAATACTGACCAAATAGACTCAGTGTCATATAACATGGAACTGACCCTTCAGCCCAACTCGTCCATACCAAACAAGTTTCCTAAACTTGAACCAGTCCCTCTAAACCTTTCCTATCCATGTACCTGTCCAAATATCTGTTAAATGCTGTAATTGTACCAGCCTTCCTCTGGCAACTTGTTTCCATACACGCACCATCCTCAATGTGAAAACATTGCCCCCTAGGGTTCCTTTCCCCTCTCACCTTAAACCTATGTCCTCTAGTTTTGTAATCCCCTGCTGAAGGGAAAAGACTTTTGCTATTCACCTTACCTATGGCTCTCATGATTTTATAAGCCAGTACAGTATAAGGTCTCCCCTCAGGTGCCTACACTCCAAGGCATCCAACCTCTCCCTATAGCTGAAACCCTCGAGTCTCAGTAACATTCTTGTATATCTGTTTTGCACCCTTTCCACTTTAATAGCATCCTTCCTATAAGCCGATAGCCAGAATTGCACACAATACTCCAAATGCGGCTCTTGTGCAGCTGTGACATGAAGTCCCAATTCCTACACACAGTGCTCTGACTAATGAAGGCAAATATGTCAAACGCCTTCATCACCACCCTGTCTACCGGTAACGCCACTTTCAGGAAGCTATGCACCTATACCCATGGGGCCGCCTCCACTTGAACTAAAGTGGGAGGTTGCACCTGGGAAAATTGCAATGTGCGACTGTTGCCCCAGGTCCTGGAGGCAGGCTCAGCATCCAGAAACAGTCACAATTCTCCCACCCTGAAGGGGAAATTCAGCCCCAAGCTGCCTCATCTTTATCTCAAGATCCACACATTTTAAGAATCAGCCTTATGTCTCCTCATTGCATCATTGCACCGGTGCAACTCAAAGGTTGAGAAATTTAAAGTAGAGATGTTCCCGGATCAGAGTCCCTGGATCCAAGCAGAGGGGCTTTAGAAAATGGAACTTGGTGTGAGTTAAGAAGGATGGCAGAGTTTAGTGTGAGCTGCTGTTTATGGAGGGTGCAAGGTGGGAGGTTCGCCACAAGAACATTTAGAGTCGTAGACATAGAGTCTTAGAGATGTACAGCATGGAAACAGACCTTTCTGTCCAACCCGTCCATGCCGACCAGATATCCCAACCCAATCTAGTCCCACCTGCCTGCACCCGGCCCATACCCCTCAAAACCTTCTTATTCATATACCCAGCCTTTTAAATGTTGCAATCGTACCAGTCTCCACCACTTCCTCTGGCAGCTCATTCCATATACGTACCATCCTCTGTTTGAAAACGTTGCCCCTTTGGTCTCTTTCCCCTCTCACTCGAAACGTATGCCCTCTTGTTCTGGACTCCCCCACCCCAGGGAAGAAACTATGTCTATTTGTCCTACTCATGGCCCTCATGATTTTCTAAACCTCTGTAAGGCCTACCCCTCAGTCTCCAACGCTCCAGGGAAAACAGCCCCAACCTATTCAACCTCTCCCTATAGCTCAAATCCTCCAACCCTGGCAACATCCTTGTAGATCTTTTCTGAACCCTTTCAAGTTTCACAAAATCTTTCCAACAGGAAAGAGACCAGAATTGCATGCAATATTCCAAAAGTGACCTAACCAATGTCCTGTACAGCTGCAACATGACCTCCCAACTCCTATACTCAATACTCTGACCAATAAAGGAAAGCATACCAAATGCCTTCTTCACTATCCTATCTACCTGCGACTCCACTTTCAAGGAGCTATGAACCTGCAATCCAAGGTCTGTTTAGATTAGATTAGATTACTTATAGTGTGGAAACAGGCCCTTCGGCCCAACAAGTCCACACCGCCCTGCCGAAGCGCAACCCACCCATACCCCTACATCTACCCCTTACCTAACACTACGGGCAATTTAGCATGGCCAATTCACCTGACCTGCACATCTTTGGAGTGTGGGAGGAAACAGGAGCACCCGGAGGAAACCCGTGCAGACACGGGGAGAATGTGCAAACTCCACACAGAGAGTCGCCTGAGGCGGGAATTGAACCCGGATCTCTGGCGCTGTGAGGCAGCAGTGCTAACCACTGTGCTACCGTGCCGCCCATAACGGCCCATAAGGGAGTGTTCAACAACACTCCCTAGCACCTTACCATTAAGTGTGTAAGTCCTGCTAAGATTTGCTTTCCCAAAATGCAGCACCTCGCATTTATCGGAATTAAACTCCATCTGCCATTTCTCAGCCCATTGGCCCATCTGGTCCAGCTCCTGTTGTAATCTGAGGTAACCCTCTTCGCTGTCCACTACACTCCAATTTTGATGTCATCTGCAAACTTACTAACTGTACCTCTTATGCTCGCATCCAAATCATTTATTTAAATGATGAAAAGTAATGGACCCAGCACCGATCCTTGCAGCACTCCACTGGTCACAGGCCTCCAGTCTGAAAAACAACCCTTCACCACCACCCTCTGTCTTCTACCTTTGAGCCAGTTCTGTATTCAAATGGCTAGTTCTCCATGTATTCCATGAGTTCTAACCTTGCTAGATTAGATTTTTTAGATTAGATTAGATTACTTACAGTGTGGAAACAGGCCCTTCGGCCCAACAAGTCCACACCGCCCCGCCGAAGCGCAACCCACCCATACCCCTACATCTACCCCTTACCTAACACTATGGGCAATTTAGCATGGCCAATCCACCTGACCTGCACATCTTTGGACTGTGGGAGGAAACCGGAGCACCCGGAGGAAACCCACGCAGACATGGGGAGAACGTGCAAACTCCACACAGTCAGTCGCCTGAGGCGGGAATTGAACCCGGGTCTCTGGCGCTGTGAGGCAGCAGTGCTATGCTAATCAGTCTCCCATGGGGAACCTTGTCAAATGCCTTACTGAAATCCATATAGGTCACATCCTCTGCTCTGTCCTCATCAATCCTCTTTGTTACTTCTTCAAAAAACACATTCAAATTTATGAGACATGATTTCCCACGCACAAAGCCACAAAGGCCGCCTAGCTGATCTTCGAGGAGCCCTATTCTCTCCCTAGTTACCTTTTGTACTTAATGTATTTGTAAACATCCTTTGGATTCTCCTTAACTCTATTTGCCAAAGCTATCTCCTGTCCCCTTTTTGCCCTCCTGATTTCCCTCTTAAGTGTACTCCTACTGCCTTTATATTTTTCTAAAGATTCACTCATCTAACTTGTCTATACCTGAAGAAGGGCTTATGCCCGAAACGTCAATTCTCCTGCTCCTTGGATGCTGCCTGACCTGCTGCGCTTTTCCAGCAACACATTTTTCAGCTCTTATACCTGACATATGCTTTCTTCTTTTTCTTAACCAGCTGAGAAATAAGAAAGGGTTGATCACCGTATTGGGATTGTCTTGTATTATACATCCCCTAATAGTCAGAGGGAAATTGAGAAACACATGTGTAAGGAGATCTCAGTTATCTGTAAGAATAATAGGGTGGTTATGGTAGGGGATTTTAACTTTCCAAACATCGACTGGGACTGCCAGAGTGTTAAGGGTTTAGATGGAGAGGAAGTTGTTAAGTGTGTGCAAGAAAATGTTTTGATTCAATATGTGGATGTACCTACTAGAGAAGGTGCAAAACCTGACCTACTCTTGGGAAATAAGGCAGGGCAGGTAACTGAGGTGTCAGTGGGGGAGCACTTTAGGGCCAGTGACCATAATTCTATTAGTTTTAAAATAATGATGGAAAAAGATAGAGCAGATCTAAAAGTTAAAGTTCTACATTGGAGGAAGGCTAATTTTGACAGTCTTTGGCAAGAAGTTTCGAAAGCTGATTGGGGGCAGATGTTTGAAGATAAAGGGACGGCTGGAAAACGGGAAGCCTTCAGAAATGAGATATTTCCAGCTGATTGATGTTGGTTTTACAGTTCAAGGTATTTTTTATTAGATTAGATTCCCTACAGTGTGGAAACAGGCCCTTCGGCCCAACAAGTCCACACCGACCCTCCGAAAAGCAAACCACCCAGACCCATTCCCCTACACCTAACACTACGGCCGATTTAGCATGGTCAATTCACCTAGCCTGCACATCTTTGGACTGTGGGAGGAAACTGGAGCACCCAGAGGAAACCCACGCAGACATGGGGAGAATGTGCAAACTCCACACAGACAGTTGTCCCGAGGCGGGAATTGAACCCCGGTCCCTGGCGCTGTGAGACAGCAGTGCTAACCACTGTGCCACCGTGCGCCTCCCCCATCCTCCCCCAAGTGAGATTTTCAGGAAATTTATTGGGCTTGACATTTGAGTAAATTCCAGACTCTGCATATAATTGTTGACTGAGAGAATTTTGAGAACACTTCAAGAACCACATGAAGCTTGCTGTGGGATGTAAGTCACCTTCCCTTTTACATTGAGAAGGGTCCTGATCCATTGAACACTCAACTCTGGCTAGGCTGAACAGGGAGTGGAATAAATCAGGAATTAATACTTAGCTTGAGCCAAACATGAGCTTTAAAAGCCTTTATTGTAGATAAAGCCAAGAATGTAGAAAGCAAGGAAGAATAATGAATTTGAGGAGTAATTTGGCCTTGGTTCAATTTCATCATTTGCTTCACCATATCGGGAGACTAGCAGCTCCATTAAAATAACAAATGATGCCTCAAGGTTTGGTATGTATGTGTGTTTGTATATGTGTGTTGGAATGAATAGTTCTTTGTACATTAACTGATGTAAAATATTTATATAGCAGCAGCAGTTTCTATGTTTTTGTCACTTTGTTCAGGTTTCAAAAGCATGCAGTCACTCTGGTTTCCAGATTGCCCCACTGATGATGTGATCGAAACCAAAGAAATTGAATTGACAGGGAAGAGCACTATTTTCAACAGTTCACATCTAAAGCATACTCTCAAAAGATATGTATACCTATGCTCTCAAGTAATAAAGATCACATACTCCCTAACCCTAACCCCATCACAGGTCCCCAATCTATTTGCTTATTACAGTTAACTGGGTAATGGAGCAGGTAATACCACTGGTCTTGTGGTCTCAGCATTGGAAGGTGAAAGACGTCTGTATAATTGGATTCCTGATTGCTATTCCGTTAACTCCTGGAGGAGAGTGTATCCACGTTATCATAAAGATGTTTAAAAACTGTGCTGGCTCCACCCAGTGTCAGCCTCAGAAACAAAGCAAGTGAAACTACTGTACAAACATGCTGACCAGCAATTCTGTAAAACCAAATTTAGAATATGTTATAAATGTGCTACATACAGTTTTTTGATTCCATTTTAAAAGGAAATATGTTTAAAGGACTGTTGGCGTTGGATTGTCAATTATTGAATATTATCCAGTTTTTCTGTTTCAAATTTTAATTTGTGTGTTTGTGATTTATTAGATTGAAGCATGAGCATTTTCGGCCATTTCTCACTCTTGCTAATAATGATCGGAGGTGGTATATTTTGAAAATCATTAAGACAGCAGCAAACGCACCCCAGCAGCATGCAATGCCCATAATTCCACACACCCTTGATCTGTAAGATTTGTGAATCATTACAATCTGCCACCACTGAGTTCTTTGTGGGTGCTTTCAATCACAGCACTCAAGAGAACCTCATCAACCTGGCAGCTTCTAACATCATATTCGAAAATATCGCTCCCAACCGACCACTTGACTTTTTAAACTCCACCGCTGATGAGCTCAGTCCTGATTGAGACATTTGGGTACCTGATAACCTCTGCATTTCTCAGGAATGGAAGTGCAATGTTCTCCAGCACTGTTTGAACTTGGAAAGCAGTATTTTCTTGCTAAAGGATGGGATGACGCACAATATTAATGGGAGTTTTTCTTTGACGACTGTAGAAGTGACAATTTAGATTCAGGATGTGACTCCATGTAAAATGGTAACATGGAGTTCGACAGGAGGTATTTCGGAGGTATCTTTTGTGATTCAAACCTCTTACCTATTCATTGCAATCTCTGGTCCACTATTGTCAGTTATATAGAATTGCCTAGGCCCTAATCTGTGGAACCCCTTCTCTAATTCTCTCAAACTCTATCACTTTCCCTCTGACTTCAAAGAGGTCCTTAAAATTTATCCCTTTCATGGAAATTTTGGTCACCTATCTCAATTGCTTCGAATGAGATTTGGTGTCAAGTTTTGTTTGATAGCTCTCCTTCTAAGTCCCATGGGAAGTTTGACAGCATTAGCGGCGCTACAAGAATATATGTTGTTTTAACATGGTCATCATTTGGGAATGTTGCATATACCAACTTCCGATGTGACTGTACCATTATTGGAGCCACTTCTCTCTGCAGGAGGATTCTGAATCCATATCTGGGGAGTGGGAATGAGTGAAGGGGAAGCAAGGTTTGAACTTAAAGTGGCTCTGACCCAGCAAACAGATTACACAGTCTTACACTGTCAAAAGTGCAGGACTGAGGTCGCAATGCAGATCAAAATTCATGTCTGATAGCATCAGTAGCAAATGATAGGGCTAAGTGATTCCAGAACCAATGTGTCAGATCTAAGCTGTGCAGTCCTTCCACCTCCAGTTGTGAATGGTGATGGACAATTAAATAACTCACTGGAGGAGGTGGCTCTACAAATATTCCCATCCTCAATGATGGGAGAGCCCAGCAGGGCAGTGCAAAAGATAAGGATGAAACAATCACAACAAATTTCAGCCTGAAGTGATAAGTGGACAATCCATCTTGGCCTCCTCCAATGGTCCCCTGAATCACAGATGGCAGTCTTCAGCCAATTTGATTCAGTGTTAAGAAATGACTGAACATACGGGTTTCCTCCGGGTGCTCCGGTTTCCTCCCACAGTCCAAAGATGTGCAGGTCAGGTGAATTGGCCATGTTAAATTGCCCGTAGTGTTAGGTAAAGGGGTAAATGTAGGGGAATGGGTGGGTTGCGCTTCAGCGGGGCGGTGTGGACTTGTTAGGCCGAAGGGCCTGTTTCCACACTGTAAGTAATCTAATCTAATCTAATCTAATACTGCAAAAGCTTTGGACCCTGAGAACATTCTAGTAATAATATTGAAGACGTGTGCTCCAGAACTTGCCAAGCCCCCAGGGAAGTCATTTGTGCCTTGGTTAGTTCAGTTGGTTGAATGGCTGGTTTGTGATGAAGAGTAACACTGATATCATGGGTTCAATTCCTGCACTGCTGAAGTTACCATGAAGGAATCCCCTTCTCAGCCTTTCCACACACCTGAGGTGTGGTCATCCTCAGGTTAAACCACCACCAGTTGGCTCTCTCTCTAATTAAAGAGCAGCCTTATGTGGTAAGACTATGGTCACTTCACCTTTTGTGCAGCTACATCACTGACATCTTTCTGGCAATGTGGAGTATTGTCCAGGTAAGTCCTGTATGCAAATACAGGACAAATCCAACCTGATCTGTTTACTCTCAATCATCAGTAAAGTGTTGGAAGGTGTCATCAATAATACTATTCAGCAGTACTTAGCAAAAACTTGCTCACTGATACTCAGTTTGGCTTTTGCCAGGTCCACTCAGCTCCTGACCCCATTACAGCCTTGGTTCAAACAGGAACAAAACAGCAGAATCCCAGAGGTCAGGTGACAGTGATAGCCTTTGACATCAAGGCTACATTAGACCGAGTGTGGCATCAAGGAGCCCTCGCAAAACTGGACTCAATGGGAATCAGGGAGGGATCTCTCTACAGGTTGGAATCATACCAGGCACATAGGAAGATGACTATGATTGGTGGTGGTCAGTCATCTCAACTCCAGGGATTGTATGGGGATGTTCGCTGATGATTAAACAGTGTTCAGCACCATTTGTGACTCATCAGATACTGAAGCAGTTCCAAGTCCAAATGCAACAAGCTTTGGACAAGTGAATTAATAGCATGCCACAAAATGCCAGGCAATGGCCATTTCCAATAAGAGAGAATCTAGCTATTGGCCCATTCCATGACAATACCATTGCTGAATATCTCACTGTCAACATCTTGCCATTGATCAGAAACTGGACTGGAATAGCCAGATAAATGCAGTGGTTTGAGAAACTTGACACCATCCAAGACAAAGCAGTCCGCCTGATTGTTACCATGCCTTTTAAACATCCACTTGCTGTTGTTCAAGAAGACAGCTCACCACCACCTTCTCAAAGGCAATATATGCTGTGCCCAGCCAGAGACACCCATGTCCCTAGAATAAATGCATTTAAAATGAAAGACCGACAGCAACTTGGGTGATATACGTTAGACTGTAGAGAAAAGGTTAAAGGAGGAAGGATAAATTCATGCAGATCAGTGATGAAGTAAAGTGTTGTGAAGATCTGGGTATCACAATATAGAGAGGACATCAAACCGTAGGAAAGGTAGTTTGTAGTTTCACCAGAACAAAGCGAGGGAAGTGAGGCTATCGCTCAAAGAAGTGAGGTAAGATTCAAGTGGAGCAAGGAATTTCCAAGAGACAAGGTGATGAGTTTTTAAACTTCTGTAAAGTTGTGGGCATGTGAATAGGGAAAGACTACTTCTTCCAGTTGCAGGAGTCCAGTGAAGGTCACTAATTTAAAGTGGCCTCTGAGAAGCTGAGGAAAGAATTTAAAAGGAATATTGGTGAGCCTGTGGAGTTCACTGCTATGGAAAGCACTTGAGGCTAGAACATTGCATGTTTTCACAAAAGAGTTAGATATTGTTCTTAGGTTATAGGGATCGAAGGGTATGAGAGGTAGCAGAAACAGATTACTGATTTGGATGATCGACCATGGTTGTATTAAATAGTGGAGTGGTCTCGAAGCTATTGCTATTGCTGCTCCTTTCTATGTTTCTATGTTTAAATTTGGAAGGTTGTTGGAAAAGGGAATGCCTTCAAACAGGAATTGGAAAAACATTTTGGAGTAGCAGGCAACGCAGGGCAAGATAGGAGACTCATGGAAGGGGACAAATTGTAGATGGCTCTAGCCATAAGTTCGCATGGGGATAGTTCTGCCAACTCCTGCAGCTACCTCCCACATTCCCCCTCCCCACCATTGAAGTATTGAAGTGGATTGGTCATACAAAATAAAGCCTGTGGCACACTGACAGCCTTCCTGCCTACTCTAGACCTGTCCCCTGTCTTACCAGGCAGCCTGCCTAGCCTTATGCTAATTGAAGCTCTTGATTGGATAGTTAACTTCACTGTGATGTTTCAGTCTCTGGGGAAGGAAGGCAGCACCATGTTATCTTTGACATGAGGGCTGCTGCTGGACCGGGAGGGTGGGGGAGGGGACCAGCCGGGGCAAATGAGCCAAGATGGGCTGTCTCTTTACCCTTCCTTACCCAATCTTGGCCTCTCCAATGTGACCCCTTAACGTCCCACTTCCTCCCTCCGTCCTGTGAGTCTCCCAACTGCGAGCTTCCAAAACTTGCCCGCAATATCTTCAATTCTTGGTCAATGCTGGAAACTAACCTCCTTTCCCACTCTGTGCTGATTAAAACCAACCCTAGTGCAGCCAGACTTTATACTAGGGAAGGGCCAGCAACCTTTCGGTGGGGCAGGCTTGAGCTGAACGTAAGAACCAGGATGAGGTATAGGCATTTCAAGCCCTCAAACCTGCTCCACTGATTAAGATGATCATGGCAAATCTCACCTTGGCCTGAACTCCACCCTCCATAACCCTTTACCCATTAGTAATTAAAAATCTGTCTATCTCCTCCTTAGATTTCGTCCCAGCGTGTTGTAGGGTTGTCAATTCCACAGTTTGAGGACCCTTTGAGAGAAGTAATTTCACCTCATCTCTGTTTTAAATCTGCTGCGCTTGATCCTAAAACTATGACCTCTCATTCTAGATTGCCCCATGGGGGGAAACATTTAGGCTATGAGAAAGTGAGGACTGCAGATGCTGGAGATCAGAGTCGAGAGTGTGGTGCTGGAAAAGCACAGCCGGTCAGGCAGCATCCAAGGGGCAGGAGAATCAGCGTTTTGGGCATAAGCCCTTCATCAGGAATGGCTGTTTTAGTCCTGATTATTCCAGGTCATTCCTGATGAAGGGCTTATTCTCCTGCTCCTTGGATGCTGCCTGACCTGCTGTGCTTTTCCAGAAACACACATCTAGTCTATGTGTATTTATTGGGCCAAATGGCTGACTCATACTCCCATTTCTTAATGTTCTTAAGACTTTTAGGTCAGGAGTGGGGAGCAGTAATCCATTTCCCAGTAACATCCATCCCATGGTGACTGTGGGTGGAAGACCACACTTAGTTTCTGCGGTCTTTTGTTTTGGACCAGGAATACCAGCACCTGATGGCTTTCCACCCAGAAACAGTTACTTTGATTCTTGCAAACAAGAGAAAATAATCATTGGATCTACGCTTTGAGCAAATGTAATGCACAGCCTTTGTGATGTTGCATAGCATCAGCACAAGGACTGTCAAGCACAATTAAGACAAGAAATTGAAGTTGTAGGGCTTATTCAAACTCTGAAGCTGACAAGCCTGCTGACCAGTACCCATAACTGTTGATGTAATGCTATTCCGCTCACACCCAGCTTTTTGCCTGTAGCGTCAGGAGATCAAACAAGTTGCCCTGTGACGATCAGCAGCTGCATATTGAAGTCTCGAGGACCCTGTTTAAATTTGGCTCAGGACTTCGCATTCATAAATCGATCGTGAATAAAGACTGCTGTCTCTCAACCAGCAAGTCATGATTGAAGTAAATCTAAAGAATGACTTTTCATCAGAAAAGAAAAATCGTTATATCACAGAACAGAATCGAGCGACAGTTAAAAACTGTTTTTCCCTCTTGTCATTTTTGATCCCCTTTCTCAGAAGCAGAATGATCAAAGCTGAACAGATTTAGCAAAGTGCCACAAACCTGAAGGGTTCAGATGTTATGCTTCAATGATAGACTGTTTGAACTGGAAGGCATTACTGCTGCACATTCTCTTCAGTCCAGACAACTGAAGTCAGTCAACTAGGAAAGCAGGAAGGACATGAATTGATTTTGTTGAATCATGCTGTTTTGTAGACAAATACAGCAGCCAATTTGCCGGGAGATAAATGCCTAGTTAATCTATACTGGTGGTGCTCTATGAGGGACTGAAGTTGAATGAAACTTTCTAGCAAAGCTTTAACAAGGTCACATGGAATTATTAAAATCCACCTGAGTAACGGGAACTTCGGCAATGTAGCTTTCCTTCAATATTGCACTGAAGTGTCGGTCTGGACTGTGTACTCAAGTGAGGCTGAATGCAGCTAAGAGTGCTCCCACTGAGCCAAGCTGACATACTAGGCCAGGCAGCAACCAGTAATTGTTTGGTTATTCCTCCAGATTTAAATTTGTATTCGAAAATAATGTACAAAATAAGGAAAGGTCAATAATCAGCATATTCCACACGAGGGTTGGTGCAATGGTTATCATATAGAGTACCTTACTCAGCAAACACTGCATCTTTACATGCAACTTCCAAAGCTTTCTGAAGTCACTCAGATCACATTATGCAGTGTGGTCTCTCAGCCTATAGTCTGCCCCTCGATTTGCCCATGCTAGCCATCTGGCCTCACGGCATGACACTAATCTTGAGCAATTTTGCCAATTTGGCACAATGTGAAAAATATGGGGAGTCCGTCATCAAATTGGAAAGGGCTGAGGAAAATTGTTGAGTTGTAAGGCTATGATTTGGAGTTCTTAACAACAGAAGGAAAAGGCTTTTCTCCAAGAATCTACTCAGAGTCTCCACATTTTCTCTTCTGACCAGGGAAGCTGCGGGATGTACAATATGGGTTCCGAATTCTTCCCGGGGAAAGCACTTACTTTTAGTGTTGTTCTGTTCCTGTTTCAGTCTTATGGATAAGTTTAAAAAAGTAAAAAGCAACATACAATGACATTTTTTTTTAGAAAGGATTTCAACACATTAAAACACACAGAAGCATTTCTTTACAGTGATTATCTGACACCTGGTCTTCTGAGGAGATTTTAAGGGAGGTGATGAATAGTTTGATGAAAGAGGTAAATTTTAAAGAATGCTAAAAGAGAGGCAGAAAGGTTTAGGGACCAATTCTTGCCTCAGGCCTTGGCAGCAGAGGGCATAACTTTGAAGATGGGGTGAAGAAGGTCATAGATGTCCGAAAGGCCATGGTTAGAGATGTGCAGAGAGCCAAATCTCAGGAGTATGGTTAAAAGTCATTGGACCAATGGCACCCGACACTGAGATACTGGATGTCAGCCCCCTTCTTATACAATTCGATATTTCCATTGAGCTATATCTGACAAATAAACAGTGTGTTGCTTTTTAAAAAGAAAGTGGAGGATGTTAGATATAGATATTCGGCTTTGATTCCACTCCTGCAACCAATAGGAGGTGAACAACAGCTGGATGTTATTGAATAGGGGCAGTGACAGTGACCTCAACAGTAAAAAATTTGCAGTAATTGTCCCTTTGTAAAAGTGTCACTGTCATACCAATCCCTGCTGTCAAACTAGTGAAACAGTCATTATTTTTAAATTCCAAAAGCTGAGATTGAAAACAAGTTGGACAAATTTCCTCATTTGGGTTAATGCATTTTAGTTCCACCTGCTTAGGTAGTATCACATGCCTGTTTTTCTTTATTCAATCTGACTGAGCAACATGCCACATCAACATATTTGAAAATGAATAGGTTGCAGAAGTCACTGAACCCCACCGTGCCGCCATTTTGAAGGCAATAATAAAGAATTCTTCAGCGTAGCTAGTTCCTCAGGTGTTCTGAACCAAGGTTTACTCCTGTTGGAAACTGTGTACTTATACACAGGATTGCAGTTAGCAGGAAAATAACACTTGGGGTTGGAAGGGATGTGAAGCTACATATTCCAACTGGGTTCAAGAGTTAAACTTCCATCTCTTTCTACTTTGGTGATTACCTGGATTCTAAAGCAAGATGTTTGCGTCCTGGTGCTATGAATGCTTGAAGTGTTTCTCCTGCAGATTGCAGCAGGAAGTCTAAAAGGCAGAACAGACATGGGCAAATAACATTAAACCCCCTAATGGTGACTGAACTCTTGGAGTAGTCTTACTGTAAACTCCGAGGGATTTAAATTTCCTTTGAAATGTCAGCATTTTTCTCTGGTATCAAGCCTTCAGCCTGCACTACTGAACTGTGACTAGTCAGCTTCCCAATGGTTGACTGATCATTTTTACGGTGTACTGAATGTTTGTTTATGTGCTTGATTATTTTATTTTATATTCTCGTATCATGTCATTGTCACGACCTCTGGGCTGCTCAGATTTAGAACTTGTGTCACAAAATTCTTCTTCACGCAAAGACTGGTTAACACATGAAATATATATCCACTCTGTGTGGGTTAGGAAGGAGGTGGATGTTCGAGATGGATTACCAGGTCAAAACCAGGACATTGTTGGAGAAATGATTGGATGCTATCCTGGTGGTCAGCTGTTGTTCCTTTCCTTGATGGATGTGCTAATATGGGCAAACCCACCATCCTCTTCCATCTTTAAGCAGGGCATAAGCGTTTTTAGGAACGTCATCCCCTTCATCCAAACTCCAATCCACCTACCTCACTTGTAGATACAATACAACTATGGAGCTCCCAGAGGGATGTGGTACATTAGAAGTGAAAATTGTAGATTGTACCATGATATTTCTCTCTCATGTGAAGGCATTGATGCAATCGTAAAGTGGACACTATTTAATGGTGACATCAACTATTCAACATTCCATTCATGGTCCTAAGAAAGCACAAGAACCATTATTGATAACTTCTTCGACATCCTCAATCCTTTTAATCTTGCCCTTGTCAACTTTACTTGAGATAGATAATTGTCCAGCTGTCTTAAAAGAACCTGTTAATAACATTAATGCTTTTGATGAAATTGTGTTCAACATATTTACTAAAGGCAATAGTAGCTGTACTGTTGGTCCAATAACTCAGAGGCCTGTACACATGGTTCACAGAAATGGGTTCACATCCAACTGTGGTGCTGGGAATTAAATTTGAAAGGTGCTGGAATTAAAAGTTAGTGTTCATAAAACTAATGGATTGTCATAAAGGCTCTTCTGGTTTACCAACCTGCGTTGAGGGAGGAAAGCTGACTTCCTTACCCAACCCGACCCGAATGTGACTCCAGACCCACAGCAATGCAGTTCACTCTTACTTTCTAAGATGACCTAGCAAACCATGTTTTCAAGAAGGTGTGGTTGACAATAAATAAAAGTAAACCAGTAAAAATAAAGTAGATGCTGGAGACCTGAAATCAAAACAGAAATTGCTGGAGAAACTCAGCAGGTCTGGCAGCATCTGTGGAGAGAGAGAAAAACAGAGTAAGCATTCCAAGTTTAATATGATGCTTCTTCAGAACTGAATGGAACTGGAAAATGATGGATTTTATGTTGTTGTTAAAGATCAGAATGGACAACAAATACTGGCCTTGCCAGGGACATCTGCATCCTATAATTGACTAAAAGATAATCTGCTGCTTTGTGAGGAATCGAAAAGGTTTCCAAGTACCCTGAAGCCTGCTTTGTATATAAATCGTCTAGTCATAGAACAATACTCTAAGGTAAATAATATCTGTGTACATTCACATTATACACATTTCTCAATATTTTGAAGACATTACCATCCTCTTTACTCCAACAAAAACATCATCTCCAAATTATACAGCTTACTACCCTCCCTGCTACGTTAAGGCCTTTTGTACAAAGTGTGCCTGGAAACATTGACTATATTGTAGACAGAATGTTTTGAATGAAACGTACAGAGTTAAAATAACCTGCTTTATCTTGTAATCAGTGTCCACAAGGTACACCCCAGAACCTGATTAAACATCCTGTTAGTGGATTCATGTCAATAGTATACTTTCAATGATTGGGTTGTAATCACTCCCACATCCTTTTCCATCTTTCTCAATGGGCTTTCTTTCATCACGTATCTATGTTATAAGTTTCCTGTTCCAGTGTGTTTTATGTGCCATCTATCCACAGTAACATACATCTGCCTTTGCTAAGGTCCAGCTGTTTTGTTTTTGTAGACACCAGAAGGTTGATCTATGACCGTGTATTTTATGTGATGGTTGCTGATTTATGAACCTTTCTGCTTGTGTCAACATTACACAACAGAGGAAGCATACATTGTGTCTGATAACAGCTAAGCATTGGACTAATTATAACCTTTTAGTACATTTAACTAACGTGGAAGTGGCATGGGATAGTTAGACTGTGAGAAGAGATTTTCTCTCTACTCCTGATGGTGCTGTCTTATGTAATAGTAACAGTTCTCCAGTCCATCTTCCAAACACCCTAGTTTCATTGGGGGCCCATGCATTAAGTGTTTGCAGACTGTGTTTAAGATTAGGTTTCCTACAGTGAGGAAATAAACCCTTCAACCCAACTAGTCCACACCAATCCTCTGAAGAATAGCCCACCCACACCCATTTCCCTCTGACTAATACAGTTTAGTTACTTCACCTGACACTACGGGCAATTTAGCATGACCAGTTCACCTGACCTGTATATCTTTGGACTGTGGGAGAAAACCCACATAGACAGAGGGAGAATGTGCAAACTCCACACAGTCGCCCAAGGCTAGAACCGAACCTGGGACCCTGGTGTCGTTAGCAGCAGTACTAAACACTGAGCCACCGTGCTGGATGATACTTACTGCTTCTCTGAGTTATCCATTCTTAGAGTAGGTCATACCAGTGCTTCTGAGAGCTCTTTTGCTGAACTCCCTTAAATAAAATGAATTTTCTGCTGGACGAGGAAGGTGTGTATGACTGTTACTGAGCACCAATCTTGTATCCCACAGTAGCCTCTGCGTGTTTGCTTGTTTATTGTTGAAGGTTATTTATTTTAGTGACTGGACTTCCTGAGTGACCCCACTCTGTGACACTGGGTGTCAGGAATCGTGCTTCACTTGGTGATAACAGCCAGATGGAGAGGCAGCAGACTGTGCAATGTGCACAGATTGTGAGCAGGCCGGAGAACTATGGCGAGAGTTACAAATCAGGCTGCGCAACTGGCAAAAGTCAGAAGGCTATTAGTTTCGGCCTGAGAATTTCCTGGAACTTGGAAATTGTCCACGTGGGGTGCAGGGATTCGAAAGTGGTGCAAAAGGAAGACGAGGTTATGGCTTACACTATGCCATTAGTACCCTTTGCTGAAAACAGAGAGAAGTTGATGAATACAGCCATACACCCCCTTTTAAAACGAATGGCACACACAGATCTTCTGGATTAAGGCCAGTTTGCACCCTGCTTCCGCGTGGGCTGAAAAGAATGAGAACATTATTGACTTGGCACCTGATTAAAGACTGAGAAGAGGGTTCATGCTTGTAATATGATATGAACAGCCAATTTCATATGAGGGTCTTGCCATTGTTGATTAATTCAGATGGAGCAGGAGTGTAAACTGTCCTTGTTACAAAGCAGTGGATTAATTGCCCATGGATACTCACTGTTGGATTTGAATTGAAATTGTGCTTCTCAAAGCCAGCTAAAGGGAATGGCTTACGATAACATTGTGTGTAAAGCTATTTGGTTCAGTGCTGCTCAAACCCAACTATAGTCAATCATTATGGATTATGAAGCATGGCTTAGAAGTTCAAATGTTTGCTCTTCGCTGAATTAAATCTGTTGGTGCCCTGTAGCTACTAACATTTAAGTTACATAAGGTCAACAGCAGACAAACGAAATAAGAACAGACTGCTATTTTTATTTTATCCTGATTAAATTGTAATGGAAAACAGCAGACTCATGTGATTGAATTTGAGCTCTGATGTTTAAAATGTGATTGAGCTTATCTTGACATTGATAACTCCCATCAAACAGGTATGATCAGCTACGTGGTTTCTTGACCTTTAAGTGAGGAGTTGAATTAATTTGGGAAAGCAAATTAAGTTAAGGCATGTGATGTGGAATATACATCAAAATTGCTGGGCTTTGACTCTGCAGATAGCTGAAGCCAGCACTCATGCCTTCAGTTATCTGTGTCCTGAGCTCTGGAAATCTCTCCCTAAAGCTCTCCAATTCTCTCTCCTGTTTAAAATCTATGTATTTAATCTTGTGTTCTTCCTGCCTAAGAATGAGCTGAGTTCAGTTTTTCTGGAGGGTTTTTCACCATAAGGTGCAATGAGATTTCTCACTGTACCTTATCAAAGTTGCTTTATGACAAACTACGCCCCCCTCCTCCAGGCCTCTCACTTAACCCTATCCACCATCTTACCATGCGCCATTCTCAGAACTGAGCAGATACCGGCTGAAGCAACCACACTCTCTTGAAAACCCAGGCGAGCACTGACATTCTGAAGCTGCTCTGCTCAGTGACAGACATTCATGAAGGTGTTGGTGAAGAGGCAGATGGCACCATCATTCACTAACAGGGACCTGGCGATGCTGGTGGAGGGGCTGGTGCAGACGATGGACATTATCTCTCTGGAACACTAGCTAGTGAGGCCATGACACCAATCCCTGGCTCCCTGGACCGAGATCACCAGCCGAGTCAGTGCCATCTTCACAGTGTCATAAGGAGATTAATAATCTTCCCTCCTCTGCCAGAGGGAGTGCCACGCTCTTCTCCCTGATCCATCACACTCGCTCTGTTTCTGCTATCTCACACTCACTGTGTCTCTGCTACATCACACTCACTGAGTCTCTGCTATACCACCAGCTTTCCCCTAAGTCTCATATTCTACCATTCACCCTTCTGTGACTCACTGTCACACCCTCCCCCTCCCACACCACCAGCCCTGCCTGGTCTTTGTGCTGCCTGAACAGTCTGGGCTACGGTATGATTAGATAACTTACAGCGTGGAAACAGGCCCTTTGGCCCAACAAGTTCACACCGACCCTCCGAAGAGCAACCCACCCAGACCCATTCCTCTACCCCTTCACCTATAACTACAGGCAATTTAACATGGCCAATTCACCTAACCTGCACATTTTTGGACTGTGGGAGGAAACCGGAGCAAACCCATGCAGACATGGGGAGGATGTACAAACTCCACACAGACAGTCTCCTGAGGTGGGAATTGAACCCTAGTCTCTGGCGCTGTGAGCAGCAGTGCTAACCATTGTGCCACGGTGCTGCCCAATGATGTGTGGCTAAATTGTGCAAAAATGTCCAATGAGGCCTAGCTGAAAATCTGTATATAAAATAACCATCCGCTGAGTTGTGAGGCGAATTTCTTGCTAGATCAGGGCAAATTGTCAACCAAGGGAGATTATTGATTGTTAGAATTTTTATTAATGCCAAAGCTCCCCTCCTTCATGTTCAGCTTCCTAACTTAGCAAACCCACTGAACAAAGTAGATGTTGTGAATTCTCCACATGGAAGTCAGAGCAAGTATTTCAGCTCCAATTTGCTCTAATGTTGGATACAGGACACCATCATCTCAGGGCATGTTGCAGGGACACTGGGTAAAAGCATCCCACTTCCGCAGAAATTGGCATCCAACATGTTCCAGCCTCTAAGGACCCCCAGGACACATTTCCAATCCACTTACAGTCCCCTATGACACTTCAATGCTGCATCCTATGGTGCACTGGCAACTCCCATTGTAATGCCGCAGTAAGGACATTATGCAATCAGGGACACACAGCTAGCTCATGAAGTGGACCAGGCTGCATCTTCACACTCTTCCCTTGCTGTCATTGTGTTTGTTCTGGGTGATCACAGCATCGCTGCCTTGTATTGCATTGACTGACTTTTTGCACTTTGCCCCCCCCACCCCCAGCCCCCAGCAAGAGAGACCAGGGTCACACAGTACTACTACCATACCATTTAACACTCAGACAATTTTTTATTTGAGTTGATTGATTGTTGTTACGTGCACTGCGATGCAGTGAAAAGTATTGTTCTGCATGCTCTACAGGCAGAATGTACCGTACAAAGTGCAGCAGGGTAGCTGAACAGCATGGTGGGTGGCACGGTGGCACAGTGCTGCCTCACAGTGCCAGAGATCTGGGTTCAATTCCTGCCTCAGGTAACTGACTGTGTGGAGTTTGCACATTCTCCCCGTGTCTGCGTGGGTTTCCTCCGGGTGCTCCGGTTTCCTCCTACAGTCCAAAAGTGTGCAGGTTAGGTGAATTGGCCATGCTAAATTGCCCGTAGTGTTAGGGGCAGGGGTAAATGTAGGGGAATAGGTCTAGGTGGGTTGCACTTCGGCGGGTCGGTGTGGACTGGTTGGGCCGAAGGGCCTGTTTCCACACGGTAAGTAATCTAATCTAATCAGAACAGAGTGTAGAATACACTGTTACAGCTGCAGAGAAACTTGTTATGGTTGTCAAGTAGGTCTCCATGAAGTGGAGGGAGATAGACTTCTCTCAGGGGGTCCCGGCACAGTTAGTCAAGCGCAGCCTTCGATATCAGTCCCGCAGCTTGGGCACAGTTGGTCAGCGGCTCAGGGCAGACAGAGTGAGGATGCTGTCAAGGTCAGTGGGGTGATATGCCGAATATCAGGCAGCTCACCGTCCACCTTCTCCCAATCGTGGGCTGTCTCATTCCTGAAATGAGGCAGAGGCAGCTATTAAAGGGGATGGAAATGTGTGGTGCAGTTGGTACCTTTGATGCAGGTGGAGAGATGTGCTGAACGAATCAACCGGCAGCGTGGAGAGGATGCAGGATTAGTGGGCCAGACATGGGCTGGGGTGGGAACCTCTGAGGAAAGGTCATTCAAACTGAAACGTTAACTCTGACTTCTCTCCAGGCATGCTGAGCTTTTCCAGCAATTTCTGGTTTTGTTTCTGATTTACAGTGTCCGCAGTTCTTTCGGTTTTTATTTACAATTCACTCCCCTGCCCAGCCTGCCTCACCACCTCCCCTGTGTTTCTACAAAAGCTTTCTTTAAAAAAAAATCTGTGTCTCTTTTCTGTATCCTCACCCTCCTCTGCCCTTTTCTTCTTGTGTTCCTGTTTGAAGATGTGATATTGTGAAAAGCTGCATTCAGGTTGGTGCCATTAGTGATGCCTTGGATGATTGCATGTAGCTCCTTAAACACTGAAGAGGTAAATCAGTGAACTGCTTTTGCAACTGAGTATTTCTTTTTGCTGGTAAGTCCTTGAGGTTTTTAATAGGAATTTGATATATTCACTTTGATACAATTGATGACGTGGTCACTGTGTTTGAAGTTCTATTCTACAGCAATCATTTATCAGCATATGTCTCGAATCTAACCACAGATTGTTCTGTTCAGTTTCCTGCATAGTGTTTCTGACACATTTACTGCCTTTCCAATGACAGCAAGAAACTGTGAAAATAACCTCCCCTTTAACCCTCACTGGGGGCCTAAAGAGTAAAAAATCTGCTTACTCAGCCTAAAAGAAGGTTTGCATGTTCCATTCCCTCTGCAGCTGCAGAGAAACTTGTTATGGTTGTCAAGTAGGTCTCCATGAAGTGGAGGGAGATAGACTTCTCTCAGGGGGTCCCGGCACAGTTAGTCAAGGGCTCATCCCTACCTGTGCTCCAACAGTGATCCTCAGCTTCTATGGCTGAAGGCTGGGAAATCAGAATGATTCTTGTTTATAGTTGTTACCTTATTGTTTTGCTTTGGTTATGTTGGCAACACAGACTAATGTCCATATTCCGCCAACTTTTATTTGATTCCCAAGCAGGACCTAGATGGTTAACCCTGATGATGAGAAACATATAAGTGGAAGTAATTGGAAGATGGGCCTTTAAGGTTTCAAACAATTGGGGCCATGTTTATTTCCTTTGGCAACTGGTTCCCCGAGGAGAAAGTGAGGACTACAGATGCTGGAGATCAGAGTTGAGAGTGTGATGCTAGAAAAGTACAGCAGGTCAGGCAGCATCCAAGGAGCAGGAGAGTCGATGTTTTGAGCATAATTCCTTCATCAGGAATGAGGCTTGTGGGCCAAGGAGGTTGAGAGATAAATGGGAAGGGGGTAGCTTAGATTAGATTACTTACAGTGTGGAAACAGGCCCTTTGGCCCAACCAGTCCACACTGACCCTCCGAAGAGCAACCCACCCAGACCCCATTCCCCTACATTTACCGCTTCACCTAAGGGCCAATACACCTAACCTGCACATCTTTGTGACCGTGGGAGGAAACCGGAGCACCCGAAGGAAACCCACGCAGACACGGGAAGAATGTGCAAACTCCACACAGTTGCCTGAGGCGGGAATTGAACCCGGGTCTCTGGTGGTGTGAGGCAGCAATGCTAGCAGCTGTGCCACTGTGCTGCCCATGTAGGTCCTGGGGGGAAGGTAGCTAGGGGGAAGGTAGATAAGTAGATGAAGGTGGGGGTGAAGTTGATAGGTCACAGAGGAGGGTGGAACAGATAGGTAGGAAGGAAGATGGATGGGTAGAACAATTCAAGAGGGCAGTGCTGAGTTGGAAGGTTGGATCAGGGATCAGGTGGGGGGGAGGGGAACTGGTGAAGTCGACATTGATGCCATAGGGATGGAGTGTCCTGAGGCGGAAGATGAAGCGTTCTTCCTCCAGGCTTCGGGTGGTTAGAAACTGGTGACGGAGAAGGCTCAGGACTTGCATGTTGTTGGCGGAGTGGGAGGGAGAGTTGAAGTGGTTGGCCACAGGGCGGTGGGGTTGGATAGTATGGGTGTCCCAGAAATATTCGTTGAAATATTCCACAAGTTGGCATCCTGTCTCCCCAGTGTAGAGGAGACCATTTCTGGAACAACGGACACAGTAGATGACGTGTGTGGAAGTACAGGTAAATCTCTGTCGGATGTGAAAGGATCCTTTGGGGCCTTGGACGGAGGTGAGGGGGGACGTGTTGGTGCAGGTTTTGCATTTCCTGCGGTGGCAGGGGAAAGTGCTGAGAGTGGAGGGTGGGTTGGTGGGGACCGTGGACCTAACAAGGGAGTTGTAGAGGGAATGGTCTCTGTGGAATGCAGATGGGAATGAGGATGGAGATATATCTCTGATGGTGGGGTCTATTTGTAGGTGGTGGAAATGGAAGAGGGTGATGTGTTATATCTAGAGGCTGATGGAATGGAAGGTGAGGACCAGGGATTCTGTCCTTGTTGTGACTGAAGGGGTGGGGTTCAAGGGTCGAGGTGCAGCAAGTGGAGGAGATGTGCTGGAGGGCATTGTAGACCATGTAGGAAGGGAAATTGCAGTCTTTGAAGAAGGAGACCATCTGGGATGTTCTATGGTGTAATTGGTTCTCCTGGGAGCAGATGCAGCGGATCTAGATGTAGAACTGGACCTGAATAAGTCAGTGAGGAGAGAGTAAGAGAAATGTTTACCTCTCAGTACATTAAGCATGGTATGATTACTGGGATTAGAAGTAAATAGAAAGTTGGAAAGTGCCCAGACTTCTAAAATGAAACAGTATTCACTCAAAGAATTAGCTTTCTTTTTATTCTAGATTAGAGTGGTGTTGGAAAAACACAGCAGGTCAGGCAGCATCCGAGGAGCAGGAAAATCGGCGTTTTCAATGTGGGATCAATGTGGACTTTACCAGTTTCCTCATTCCCCCTCCCTCCACCTTACCCCAGTTCCAACCTGCCAGCTCAGCACCATCCCCATGACGTGCCCTACCTGTCAATCTTCCTTCCCACCTATCTGCTCCACCCTCTTCTCTGACCAATCACCTTCATCCCCACCTCCATCCACCTATTGTACTCTTAGCTATCTTCTTCCCAGCCCCACCCCTCTCCCATTTATCTCTCCACACTGATGGGTCTTAGCCTCATTCCTGATAAAGGACTTTTGCCCGAAACATCGATTTTCCTGCTGTACTTTCCCAGCACCACACCAATCTAGACTCTGTACTCCAGCATCTGCAGTCCTCACTTTTGCCTAGTTTCTATTTATTCTGTTAAAGCCTATTTCCTGTGAAACAGCATATTACTTAGAAACATTGCATGTATTGAAAGCAAATTAAAGAGCAAGAAAAATGCATATTATTTCTATTAGCCTCCCAGATTAAAACAAAGGCTTCTTTTCCACCTGTGAATGATGCCAAACTGCTTCCTTCTTTATTAACTGAACTGGTCCAACCATAGCAATTGAGGAGAAGTCCACATCTCACAGAGGGGACAGAGGGGAGAGTGGCAGCAACTGAAACAATCTGTCAAACCCTTGCAGCTAATAGATCAGAAAGCTGGGGGTCAGACAGAGCAAAGGACACGACCCTTCCTGTCAATCTCCAAATGGCCAGGACAAGTCTAGAGGGAGAAAAAGAGAAGCCAGAACCGGGTTTATTTAATCAATGTATTATTGATACTCAAAGAAGCAGTGTCTCTGATGCACGTATAATGTAATTAGATTATGAAAATAAACCTTCATCACTTTGAGGCTCAGTCAGGAGGGGACAACCGTGACCGTTAGTCTCTCTTTGATTTAGATCACATGTTTTTGATGTTGTTAGCAGAACGCTGTGCAACTAACATTAATTGTTTTTTTGCAAACACATGATTTGACTGCAGGCACGAGGTCTTGATACTAGTTTAATTATGGCAGATTTCTTTTCAATTTGCCTAAACATGAAACAGTATTTTCCAGATAAAAGTAATGACTCCAAAGCTTTGAATTAGTCTTGATGTAACTAATGTATAAACACTTGACTGTAATGCTCCTTTTAGCAGAATATAAAGCTATTTCAGAGAAGTGTTTCCGTGCTCCTGTTGAAACAATAGACAAAGGAATGTCACATGAACATGGGACAGTTCTCTCTGCTCCACTGCCTCAACATTTACAGAGTCATAGAGATGTACAGCACGGAAACAGACCCTTCGGTCCAACCCGTCCATGCTGACCAGATATCCCAATCTAATCTCGTGCCATTTGGCAGCACTTGGCCCTTTTCCCTCTAAACCCTTTCAATTCATATATCCATCTAGATGCCTTTTAACTGTTGCAGTTGTAACAGCCTCCACCACTTCCTCTGGCAGCTCTGGCACCACCCTCTGTCTGAAAATGTTGCCCTTTAGGTCCCTTTTATATCTTTCCCCTCTCACCCTAAACCTATGCCCTCTGGTTCTGGACTACCCCACCCCAGGGAAAAGACCTTGTCTATTTATTTATCCATGCCCCTCATGATTTTATAAACCTCTATGAGGTCACCCCTCAGCCTTTGACACTCCAGGGAAAACAGCCCTAGCCTATTCAGCCTCTCCTTATAGCTCAAACCCTCCAACCCTGGCAACATCCTTGTCAATCTTTTCTGAACCCTTTCAAGTTTCATAACATTCTTCTGATAGGAAGGAGACCAGAATTGCACACAATATTCCAAAAGTGGCCTAACCAATGTCCTATACAGCCGCAACATGACCTCCCAACTAATGTACTAAATGCTCTGGTCAATAAAGGAAAGCATACCAAACATCTTCTTCACTATCCTATCTACCTGCGACTCTACTTTCAAGGAACTGTGAACCTGCACTCCAAGGTCTCTTTGTTCAGCAACACTCCCTCAGACCTTACCATTAAGTGTATCAGGCCTGCAAAGATTTGTTTTCCCAAAATGCAGCACCTCACATTTATCTAAATTAAACTCCATCTGCCACTTCTCAGCTCATTGATCAAGATCCTGTTGTAATCTGAGGTAACCTTCTTCACTGTCCACTACACCTCCAATTTTGGTGTCATCTTCAAACTTACAAACTATACCTCTTATGCTCTCATCCAGATCATTTATTTAAATGATGAAACGTAGTGGACCCAACACCTACCCTCCTTTAAAACATTCCCTTCTACCCATTCCTTCAGCCTATCTATCGATGCTCTCTCCCAGCTTGCCTTTCCTGACCTGCTATCAGTTTTGCTCGTGCCTTTTCTGCAAAAGTTTTCACAGGATGTCAATTCAAGTCTTTGCTGAATATGACCAATATATCTTCTCATCATCCCACAGCATAATGGCTAAAGAAACACCACTGGACTACAATAAATTCAGAAAATAGACTTCACTTTCAGTTTCCTCTGTTTGCAACAAAGAAGGGTGCTTTGGGGTTTTCATGTATAGCAGAGGGAGCTAGGTTAAAACTCCAAGACCTGTCAAACTCTATCGCCTTCACAAGGGGCAATGCGACTCTCGCTAATCCATGGGATAGAAAAGAGCAGGTAAAAGCAAAAGGCTGCACTTCTCATTCATCTCCTGCTCGTTCTCCATTTGAACATTGTTGGTTTTGATGGAGACTTGAGAATCCCACTACACCCCAATCAGGGTCTCGTTAATAAGTATAAGTCAGAGAGCCAGTGTCCAGATGCTACGTTAACCCACTCCTGACTGGGAACTTGTTGCAGAAAGGTGTTTTGACATTGGAAGCAATCCAGAGAAAGTTCACGAGGGCAGGTCTCAAAGCGTTGCCTTGTGAGGAGAGGTTGAGTAGGTTGGGCATATACATTTTGGAATTCAGAACTGTGGGAGGTCTCCTCATTGAAACACACAAGATTCTTAGGGAAATTAAAAGGCAGATGTGCAAACGTTATTTTTTCAGGTGGGAATGTTTAGGACTAGAAGGCATAATCTCAGATAAGGGATTGCACATTTAAAACAGAAATGAGGAGGATTTGTTTTGAATCTGTGATATTCTTTACTACAGAGAGCTGACAAAGCTAAATTGTTAAATATGCACCAGGCTGAGATAGACAAATATTTCATCCGTAAGGGAATCAAGGGTTATGGGGAAAAGACAGGAAATTGGAAATGAGAGTTACCAGATCAGCCAGGATGTCCATGAATGGTGGAGCAGCCTCAATGGGCTGAATGGCCTCCTTCTCCTACCACATGTTATGGTCTTATGGTTGGGCTCACAAATAAAGATTTGGAAGACCAGCAAAGCCCTCCATAGAGGGTTCAGAGAGGAGCAGCAGTACTCTGTCAGATTCACCAAGGACAGGCTCAGCACTCTCCTGTCCATCAGCAGTGAAACTGTCTCAATACCAACATTCCCACATGTGGCTTGCTCCTGCAGCTTTCTCTGGGTGCTGGGGTTGGAGGGGTGGGGGAAGCTGGAACATTATGCCTCCACCACTACCTCCTTCGGTCTCACTTCCTATTTGACTTGGAGTTAAAATCAGCCCTATAATCTTTATCAATTCAGATAATTTTAACCTCACTCTAGTGCTCTAAGAGAGAGCCAAATCCCAATTTAAAAACTAAGCTTTTATTGTTGGCATTTTATTTAAATAGAGTGCCCACACTTGGGAACTTAAATTACACCTGAAAATACCCTTTTCATTCCACTAGATGACCTCGATAACATTGCTCACGTATAGCTATGACTCTAAGCATTGTTTAGCTGCAAAGTTAGTACAGTTGTGTATCTAAGTGTACTTTAGTTGCAAAGATCCTTTAAGACCACTCTTCTAATATGTGCTATGGGCAGATGGTCCAACTCAATCCTGAAGTCGGTTGTAAGTAATGCAATTTAATGAGAGAAGTTCAAAAGTTTTCACGTGCTTATAATTTTCTAGTTCCATTAAAATCTCTCAACTTCCTTCATCAACAGAATTGAACCTGTCTTGTCTGAATTGATGTTCTTCGTTCTTTTTAGGATTTTCAGTATTTAGAAATATGGTATTTGATGTGTGATGTTAAGAACGTGAGCAGTAGGAGCAGGAATAGACCCTAAGGATGATGAAGCTGGTTCTGCCATTCAATATGATCATGGCTGAACTGATCTTGACCTCAGCTCCACTCTGCTGCCAACTCACCATGAACCCTTGATTCTTCTGTCATTCTGAAACCTCTTTAACCCAGGCCCAAACATGTTCAATGCCAATACGGCTTTCACAAAACTCTTTGATTTGATGTGATTTATTACTGTCACATGTGCTGAGGTACAGTGAAAATTGTCGTCTTACATGCTTTACAGGCAGATTGAACCATACAAGTGCATTAAAGTACCAGAACAGAGTGCAGAATACAGTGTTACAGCTGTTGAGAAAGTGTATGGAGAGAGCAACATTAACATATGAGAGGTTCATTCAGAAGTCTGATAATAGCGGGGAAGAAGCTGTTCTTCAATCTGTTCATACATGTATTCAAACTTTTATACCTACTGCCTGACGCAAGAGGGTGGAAGAGAGTATAACCTGGGTGGGAGGGGTCTTTGATCATGTTGGTTGCTTTCCCAAGGCAGTGGGTAATATAGATGGAGTTAATAAATGGGAAGCTGGTTTGTTGGGCTATCTTCACAACTCTGTATTTTCTTGTAGTCTCGGATACATTTAAGATTTGCCATTGAGGTTTTGCTCTGTCTGGACTATTGCTGCAGAGTTTAAAAAGAGGGAGAACATCTGCAATCTGAAACAAACATGCCATGCGTGTTTCCAACACATTCTGATCGACTATCATCGTTGTTACATCCTGGTGGATAACAGGTAGCTTGTGTGTGGAGGAGTTTGAGTCCACAGGGTTCAACTTTGCTTAGGTTGGAATGAGAACACTCCATGACAGATGTCTTTATGAAATATTTGCAGGCACAGTATCACAGTCTCTGGGAGGGAGGCAAGTTGTTGCTATGGGACATAGATCATCCATTGTCTGTCACAGGAGGTCACCTGCATTTGCATGTGGATATCATAGTTATTCAAATTTTGTCTTGTCAATACAATGTTGCATTATCAGATTCTGAAAATAAATGATAATGAATATCATCAGGAGGGAAGGAGAAGTATGAAGCGATAAGCCTGAGCTGACAAATTAATCATCTTTAGCATAATTACTGAATGATTCAAATATGTTGGCTCTCTGTCTGCTTGCATAAGGATTAGTCATCAACGATTGAACTGCTGTCACTGAAAGTGAAGCATCTGCATTGTAAGGTGATCAATAAACTGGGAAAAAAGTAATGCTGAAGCACAACCACCTGATTTGAGCATTAGATCACAATGTTGTTGTCCCTCCATTTCTGGTCACATTTAGCTGCTAGGCCCTGCTGTTTCAGACTGATGTTTCACAAAGTGCGAAAATAATGGATGGGAAACCCAGATTTTTCAAACCACTGGAGACGATGCTACAGAAACTAAAGGCCTTCCATGAGGCCCGCATGGGCACCTCCCACCCATATACTGAGAAGAGCACTTGTGCAGATGCCAACTTTGGTAATACTCACCTCTGATCTGACTGCTAATGGCCCAGCCACCCTTTCAGTTGCTTTGATGCTCTGCACCTGAACCTGATCCTTGCAAGTTCAATCGATATATTCACTTGTCAATCAGCAAAAGCATTCAATAGCAGGAGAAAGCAATGTTATCAAAAGAGTCAGGCATTCAGCTCTGCCTTTGCAATGTTTCTGCAGGCACCCTGTAATGTTATTGGAGATGTTGATGTGGGTGCCTGGATTGGCAGGAAATGTTATTGTACCCTCCCAGGGAGGACCTGTCCACACAAAGCCTGCCACAGGTATAGGGAAATGCAATCATGGTGTCCCTGGGTTAATGGCACCACTACTGTGGCTCGATTCATGTGTTCAGCCTCACCAGCTGGTGGTCACCTAGCACAGCCTCACCTAGCTGGTGGTCTCCTCTAGTCTGGTTGCAATTATACCCAGTGTCTGACCAAGCTGATACCATCTCCACACTCCTCTTTAATGTTCCGGCATTATCTGATCTGGGAAATGTGAGTGTCAGATCAAAGGATGGAGTACCTGGAGACGCAGAGGAAGAAGGAAGACTTGGAATCATGAAATGATACAACACACAAGGAGGCCATTCAGTCCATTATACCTATGCTAGTTCACTTTCTGAAGCTTTCCAATTGATTGCACTCCCCTTTCCTCCCCTGTGGTCCTGTAATACATTTTTCCTTTCAATTATTCATCTGATTGGCTTTTGCATGTTGCTTTTGAATTTGATTCTACTAGCCTTTCAGGCGGTGCATTCCACAACAAAACAACTCACTGCTTTTTATTTAAAATATGTTTTCTTGTGTCACTTCTGATTCTTTTCATAATCACTAAGAGTTGTGTCCTCTAATGACAGAGTCTTATGGCACTGGGAACAATTCCTTCTTACTTCCTCTATCAAAATCATTTATGGTATTGAACACCTACATCAAAGCTCATTTGGCCTGATTCCAAAGTGCTTCCCAGCTTGGGTAATGCCTTTGAAGTATAGTCACTGTTACAACATGGAGGATTTAGGAAGATTACTCCTGATAATGTCCCTATATTTCTGCTTCAGGGATATTGCTGCACTATACATTTTGTGCTGTCTTGATTATTCAGCAATTACCTTTAACCACCTCCATCATTATAGTGAATACTTAAGGTTCCACTGCATACTTTTTTTCACTGTGATTTATAGTTGGCTTTACTGTACGTGCAAATTGGGTATGAAACTAAAATTCATGTATCGTGAAACAGCTCCTACCCTTAGCTGCAGAGGACTGCAACCTTTAAAAATGCATATCAAAGGATCATATGACAGGAAAACGCTTTTCCTCAATATTGTCATAGGGCCCATTAGTTTTTGATCTTCTAAAGAGGAATATTAGTCGTTAAGCGTGGTTGGAAATGGACATTAAAGTGCTAGGATACTTGGAGAGCTATAGATAATATCATTAACCAAGAGGGCTGTTTTCTGAGTGAGTTACAGAATCCCCTGAAGCCCTAACTGTGTGCTGCAGTTCGCACAATGTCAGACGGAAATTGAAAGAAAAGAGTTTATGTTTTGCCTGTAATGTGTCCTGAGAGCTGCTGTAATCAAACTGGAAAACCACTTCATTGTAAAGTTCAACGGTGTTAGGAAGAGTAGGTGAGACACAAAGATCTTTCTGAGGGTTGCAACTGTCATATGTAAAAGCTCTCAAGAGTGATTGAAATTTTCTCTTCTCTTACTATCATTTGTTTAAAATAATTACCTTCTTTCTAAAGTACTATTCATTTCTTACACTTTTCCTACAAGACTCTTTTTTTGTATAATCTTCATTGTTCAGCAATTACCGTGAACCACCTCCATCATTATAGTGAATACTTGAGGTTCCATTTCATGTCTATTTGGTGAGATTTACTGTTAGCTTTACTGTACATGCAAATTAGGAATTAAACTAAAATTCATGTATTCTGAAGCAGCTTCTAACTCTTAGCTGCAGAAAGCTGTAACCTCTGACAATTCACATCAAAGGATTAGTTGACAGAAAAGTAGTTTTCCTCAATATGGTCGTAGGGCCTATTAGTTTTGGTCTCCTAGAGAGGGACATTACTCGTTAACTGTGGCTGAAAATGGATTAAATATAGGGAACTTTCCTGCTGAAGATTAAATTTTCACAAGATTCCACTACACACCTAGTTCTGCTGTATAGATCTGTGTCCTACTTAACGTCAACAGAGTTACTACAGCCAGACCAGGTTTGTGTGAGGGTATTTGATAAAAAAGAAACATTCTTCAGAGAAGTGACATTAGTGCAGGGATGCCTCTATTTTACTAGGGGGAGAATTTGTCTAAGTAAAGGCAGAAAAATGAAGTAGAATGGACAACAATTGCGTGTTCCATTGATAATTGATGTGCATCTACACACTCAAGCTCATTATTGACTGTAACAAACACAGATTCAGTATTTTCTTTACAGGAGGCTGACATGTAGGCGTACATTCCAAACTTGGTGCTGTTCTTTCACCCACCACAACTTCACTCCAGAACTCTATTCATTCCCCTCAGCCATTGAGCAATCAGCAGTCGAGTGTGGATTGATTGATTGACTGGACTGTGGGAGGCCATTTCCCAGTCTCACAAGAGTTCGTCCTGATCGTAGACAGGATCAACAAGCAGCAATGCTGATAGGGATGAGGTTGAGATGGGCCACATCTACATTTTGGCTTAAATACAAAGCCAGGCCAACTTGCCTAGGTCAAATCATAGAATGATACAGCATAAAAACAGGCCATTCAGCCCATCATGCCTGTACCAGCACTTGTAAAAAGCCATCCAATTTAGTCTCACTCCCCTGTTCATTTCCCATAGTCCTACAATTGTATTTCCTCACTAGGATTTATTCAATCTCCTGCTGACAGTTACCCTTGACCCTGCTTCCACGTGAAAGTGCTCCTGCTCTTAACAGCTCGGTGGGGTGAAAAATAATCTGCTTATTCTAATATTCTTAACTTTGTTAGGCTAATGCAGAAATATGCAGAGTCTGTTGAGGTAAGGTAAACATGAGTTATATTGGAACAATTTTTACTGTAGGCTACAATGAGGTTATAGAAGACTGGGCAAGATCATGTGATGTTATTTAATTCCATATCATGTACACAGTATCTAGCTAGATATTACACGAGGAATTAGCCCTTTATTAAAATCATCAACTCTAATCCTTTTGCCAACCTTAAGTCTGAGTTAACTTCAGTTTACAAACGCTTTTGCTAATGTGACCAATTTTCCCCAACAACCCTCTAAAGCCCTACAGAATTCGAATGCCCCTATTAAATTGCCCCTTTTCTGCTCTAAATGAAACTATTGCAACTTTTATATTTAATGTGAACCAACCCATTGTTGAATCGGAAATGCTCAACGTGTTCAATCTATTAAACGAGTGGCCCTCATTTAGATGTGTCAAGTGAAAACAAAATACTGTTTAGAAAACAAGTCTTAGCTATTGCTGATCTGACTCAATATAAAAGAAATCAAGGAGTGATAAGAATGTGGTTTTGATCTAATTAAATTTGCACTGAAATCCAAACAGGAAACTGAATGGGATTGTGGGCAGTCAGCTCAATTCAATGAATCTCAAAGACCTCAGACAACCATGTGTTATTAAAGCATTAGCCTTTTATTTCACACGGCACAGCATGACTATCAAAGAGTGCCTACAGTGCAGCCACATATTTATATTGGACTCCTACATTATTGCCAATGTGTAGCTCTGCTATCATTACAAACCGACAGTGTCGATTCAGCAGGAGACAATGAAAGGGCTAACTGATGACGGTAGGCTGGACAGAGTAGGATTCTGTTTTGTCGAGTGTAGAAGCTCACAGGGTGATCTAATTGACGTCTTGTGAGATGAATGAAGGATGCTATAGGGTAGATAGAGAAAAGTTATTTCATTTGCTGGGAGTATCACATCAAAAATAGGTTCTCGGCCACTCGGTGGTGATGTGTTTAGGAGTACCTCCTTCAGACAGAGGGCAGGGAAAAGCTGAAACTCTAACCCCAACCCCCCATTCCCCCAGTACCGGTTAGCTGAACACTTCTAACTGGACATTCACAGATATTTGTTCAGTAAATGTACTAAGAAGTATGGAACGAAGGTGGGTAGAGTTTAGAGGTCAACCATGATCTAACTATACAGTGGAAGACATCAAGGGCATGAAGGCCTCACTCCTGTATTAATGCCCCACTCCATGTATACACAGCCTGGCATGGTATACAGCAGGGTAGCACACATAATCCCAAAAAGTGTTCTTAGATGGCAGCGCGGTCGGCAGCATTTGTCTCCTGAGCGCAGGTTCTGCTGCATCCACAAGGCCTCATCATTGTCTTTCTAGCTCGGTAGCATTTTTGTTTGTTTTGGTTGCCCTCCTGCAGGAGACTGTGGCCCCGTATATCCCTATCCCCGCTGTGCCGTGAGTGGCGGTTTTAGAAGGGAAGCCAGGAAACGGTCAGACAACTCAGAGAGGAGCCATCAGGGAGAGTGCAGCATTGGAGAAGGCTGCAGGACCCATGCAGCCTGACCATCTCCTGCTTGGAGGCTGCAGGAAAGGAGCACATTGCCAGGACCCCAGGGATATTGTCAGATAGCGGCGATTGGAGGAACAGAGAGAAGGAAATCCACAAAGACAGAAAGGTGAAGCTCTTTCAGTTTTAGTAATATCAATTTGATATTAATTTATTCAGTATTTTACCATTTATACAATTTATTCAGCAATTTATTCTGTAATCCAAATGGCGCCAGAATGTGGTGACGTTATCCATTTTTCACTGCACCTAGGTAGTTCTCTATAAACATAATGGTTGTGTTCTTGTGCAATCCTGCATTATAGAAAAGTCATGCTTTAGAAACAGCGCTTAAAGTGTTGGCGATGTAATCGCATTACAGCCAACTCACATTTATAAGTTCACACTTTAGAAACAGTGACCCCAATTCGTCCATCGCGTTACAGCGAATTTGAGTCAACGAAATGTGCGTTATAGCAGAACGATCTGTATTAAATAATCTTAAATCTAAATCTAAATCTTGAGGGGTCCTCCAGCACAAACAGACTCTCCCTGTAGTGACATAAACAGGACACCGGCTCATTGCCGTGAAGCGGTAAAGATGTTCCTAATTTTTAATGAGGCGAACAGAAACCGAAAGAACTGCAGACACTGAAAATGCTGTAAATGAGGTGAACAGCCTGCTTAAACAATCTAACATCATTCCCTTGAACTCAATGCCCACATCAGAGAGAAAGTTCAACTGCCTACAAAATAGGTGCAAATTGTAGCCTATCCACCCTTTCCCAAAAACAGGCCATTTCTGAGCAGACAATTATTTTGCAGTTGGACATTTAGCTGTCCTAAATGTAAACAGGGTGATGTGAATGTGGCCTTGGGTTGAAGTAATATCACAGGAATATTTCCTGGAACTTGATTAAACAGAAGGAGAGCAATAGATAGCAGAAGGGAAGTGTAAAAAAAACTTTCTGAGATGAGTAGAGATAGAGACACTGACAATGAAAAGGTAATAAAAGAAAGTTGCAATGAAACTATGATTGGAATTCGGCTCCTTAGATAAGATATAATCAACTGGAATGACTTATCTTCATAGAGGAATATGCATTCAGCCTATTTGATATTGGTCAAGGCAATTTCTGTGTCACAGTGTAACTCATTAACTTGTCAAGACCACAGCGCCAATAAGTCATAAAGCATGGAAACAGACCCTTCGGTCCACCCAACTCATGCTAACCATAACTGCAAACTAAACTAGCCCCACAAGTCTTGCTCATATCCTTCCAAACCTTCCCTAGATTGAATTCCCCAAAGTGTGGAAACAGGCTCTTCAGCCCAACCAGTCCACACCGACCCTCCGAAGAGTAATCCACCCAGACCCATTTCCCTCTGAAAGATGCACCTAACACTATGGGCAATTTAGCATGGCCAATTCATCTGATCTGCACATTTTTGGACTGTTGGAGGAAACCGGAGCAAACCCACGCAGACACGGGGAGAATGTGCAAACTCCACACAGGCAACCACCCGAGGCTGGAATCGAACCTGGGACCCTAGTGCTATGAGGTAGCAGTGCTAACCACTGAGCCACCGTGCCACCTATGATGATGTAATCTTCCCTATTCATGTATGTTTCTAAATGTCTTTCAAACGTTGTACTATACTCGCAATATATCGCTTTCTCTGAAAGTTCATTCAACACATGAACCACACAGTGTAAAGAAATTGCCCCCGTGTCTATTTAAAATCTTTCTCCTCTCACCTTAAAAATATGCCGTCTCACCTTGAAATCCCCCTCCCTAGAGAATAGGCATGTGCCATTCACCTTATCCATCAAAGTGTTGCTGTTGAGAATGATCCCACTTGATTGAGTGGTGGGCAAGTCGTTCTCTCACCGTTGAGAATAGACAATAGACAATAGACAATAGACGCAGGAGTAGGCCATTCTGCCCTTCGAGCCTGCACCGCCATTCAATATGATCATGGCTGATCATTCCTAATTAGTATCCTGTTCCAGCCTTATCTCCATACCCCTTGACTCCACTATCTTTAAGAGCTCTATCCAATTCTTTCTTAAAAGAATCCAGAGACTGGGCCTCCACTGCCCTCTGGGGCAGAGCATTCCACACAGCCACCACTCTCTGTGTGAAGTAGTTTCTCCTCATCTCTGTCCTAAATGGTCTACCCCGTATTTTTAAGTTGTGTCCTCTGGTTCGGCACTCCCCCATCAACGGAAATATGTTCCCTCCTGCCAGAGTGTCCAATCCTTTCATAAGCCTATACGTTTCAATCAGATCCCCTCTCAGTCTTCTAAACTCAAGGGTATACAAGCCCAGTCGCTTCAGTCTTTCCGTGTAAGGCAATCCTGCCATTCCAGGAATTGACCTCGTGAACCTACGCTGCACTCCCTCAATAGCCAGAATGTCTTTCCTCAAATTTGGAGACCAGAACTGTACACAGTACTCCAGGTGTGGTCTCACCAGGGCCCTGTACAGCTGCAGAAGCACCTCTTTGCTTCTATACTCAATCCCTCTTGTTACGAAGGCCAGCATGCTATTAGCCTTCTTCACGACCTGCTGTACCTGCATGCTTGCCTTCATTGACTGGTGTACAAGAACACCCAGATCTCTCTGAACAGCCCCTTTACCTAATTTGATACCATTGAGGTAGTAATCTGCCTTCCTGTTCTTGCCACCAAAGTGGATAACCAGACATTTATCCACATTAAACTGCATCTGCCATGCATCTGCCCACTCACCTAACTTGTCCAGGTCACCCTGTAATCCCCTAACATCCTCATCACATTTCACCCTACCACCTAGCTTTGTGTCATCAGCAAATTTGCTAATGTTATTGCTGATACCATCTTCTATATCATTTACATATATTGTAAAAAGCTGCGGTCCCAGCACGGATCCCTGCGGTACCCCACTGGTCACTGCCTGCCATTTCGAAATGGAGCCGTTAATCACTACCCTTTGTTTCCTATTAGCCAACCAATTCTCTATCCAATCTAGAACTTTGCCCCCAATCCCGTGCGCCCTAATTTTACTCACTAACCTCTTGTGTGGGACTTTATCAAAAGCTTTCTGAAAGTCCAGGTACACTACATCCACTGGATCTCCCTCGTCCATCTTCCGAGTTACATCCTCAAAAAATTCAAGAAGATTAGTCAAGCATGATTTACTTTTATTTGACTTAAACTTTTATTTGAGGGCAGGCCAGAGACCTCCCCATGAAAGAAAATTTCTATAGCATTAGCTTTGGCCCCTGCCATCCTTTATTCTGTGGATCCCTTTTCTGTCTGATAGAACCCCTGGTCAATTCAATTTGGGGCAAGGAAGGAAGAGCAAACATCACTGACTTGTAGTATCCCTGAACTGGGAAAGACGTGACTGAAGGTCAAGGCAGACATGAAATGGGCAACATTTTGAGGATTGTAGCTCAAGAGGAGTTGTGTTATCAAATGGCTGATCAACTCCCAGTGGATAAGAAGCTCTCAATTAATACATATTCATATATATATATCAGCTTTCTATGGGCCATAACCCTTCACAAAACAGGATTTCCCACCACCATTGTGTTTTCCAAGCTACGGATTTCAGAATTGTTGAGCAGAACCTTCCCAGCCCCTGAATGATGTTCGCATTGATGAGAAAGTTTGGGAAATTGTATGGGATGAGCGGTGCGGAGCTTCTTGATGCAGAGATGAAAAAGCCGTATCTTCTAATCAAGTGTTGAGCGGTCGGCTGAGATTTTTGCTGGTGAGCTGCTCGAGGCCTATGTGTATACATTAACATCCCATTTATTGGGTGACATGGTGGCTCAGTGGTTAGCATTGCTGCCTCACAGCACTCGGGACCTGGGTTTGATTCCAGCCTCAGGCAACTGTCTGTCTGTATGGAGTTTCTCCCAGTGTCTGCATAGGTTTCCTCCCACACTCCAAAGATGTGCAGGTTAGTTGGATTGGCCAGGCTAAGTTGCCCATGGTGGGCAGGCGAGATGGGTTAGCTATGAGAAATGCAGGGATGGAATGGGTCTGGATGGGATGCTCTTTGGAAGTTCAGTGTGGACTTGATGGGCTGAATGGCCTGCTTCCACACTGTAGGGTTCCTATGGTTCAGTATGACCTAAACCTGTCTCATTAATATGCATTAATGAGACAGGTTCTGAATTCGAAGGAAACAGTGACAATTCCCAATGTGTAAGTCACAATGGTTACCTGGTAAGTTCAGCTCACCACCTCGAACAGACATTCACTCACACAGCCCAGGAGAAAATGCAAGAACATATTGACAATGATCTCCCAGGCTGTCTACATGCCCTCAGAGTATTTTCGTCCTTTCCCTCACGCTGCATCTGCTATAATACCAGGATCCCCAGCTGGGGAGGAGGGAACCCTCCTCCACCACCCTCTATCTTCTACGTTCGAGCTAGTTCCGTATCCAGATGGCTAGTTCTGTCTGTATTCCGTGTGATCTAACCTTGCTAACCAGTCTACCGTGAGGAACCTTTTGAACTCTCTTACTGAATTGAGATGAAGTGAATTGAGTGAGTTGAAAGCAGAGTAGTCCAGCCATTAAGTTCAGGTCTAGGTGGGGAAAGATGGTGAGGAGTCCCCAATAAGTGGGTAGGCAGTGCAGAGAGTATGCAGGGTTAGAAATGTGAGCGGTTTGGTGTGGGTGTGACCAAGTGAGGAACATTGTGAGAATGGTAGACAATGAGCCTTGGTAGCAGAGAGAAGTTGATGGCTGATAGCCTCTGAGAGCGGAGAAGGTGATTAAACTTCTTTTGAAGTATTGGTGAATATGTCTCTGCACCGTGGTGACTTCACTGACCCCGATTGGCACACTCAGGCTGGCGGGGTCTGATGTCTTGGTCTCCTCTGTTGGTCCTGGGGGGAAAGAGGATGACCCTCCTCTGCATCACCCCCTCATCAGGACACCCAGGACCCTGCCCATAACGCTGGGCACCTGTGCTCCCTTGTCTGCCATGTCTAGGGCAAATAAAGTGGCATGTGCAGGGCAGCTCAAGAATGCCACAAGTTGACTTGGCGCACTACCATCTTTTAAACACGACACTGATCTCAGGAGTCCCGGGATGTCTCCCCTTTCACAAGTTCCGCTATTGATGGCTAGTGGGAGATTAGGAAGAGAGGAGTGCTGTAGGACATAGTGCATAGGTCACGAGGTGAGTTGGAGAAGACTGTGTGAGGGCTCACGGAGAGAAACCGTCCACCAATTTATCAAGATTGAGAGAGAGCTGGTGAGTTTTAGCCTGATGTTACCTTCTCTGTAAGGCTGGGAATGCTAGATCGCTGTACGGTTTCTGACTCTTTGTTCTCAGTAAAACTCATCACAAAATCATGACTAAACTATTCTCACAAAGAGTCATAGCAGGAAGTTCCTCAGAAAATGAATCCTCTCGATGCAGAAGGTAAAATAAGTGCATAATGCATTGCAGACAGGTTGTTATGAGACACGGAGAAAATATGACCATTGTCATCCATATACTAATAAAAGATTCTGTGCAAAATGCATGACTCTTACCCACAAATATTATTTCCTTTTGTCATAATTTTGGAATGTGTTTTTCTGTCACTGCTACAATTGTCACACGGTAGTTGCAAGGCCTGGCCACAAGGTGATGCTGTAGAGTAGGTTTCTCTTGTTTCCAAAATCTGTTACCATCTTCCAGATTTTCATTGAGTGATCATAAACAAAGCAAAAGACCATCTATGTGTACTTTAAACTTAATTTGAGTGTAGAATTTGAATTGTTCAAAGCATTTTCTATATAAAAAAATGAGTATTACTATCGGTGAACTGTGTTGACTCACGAAAACCTGAAGGTTTCTTTCTCTTGCGAGTTTTCACCCTTTCCTTCTCTCCCCTCACCTTGACCTATTGGAAGGGGATTACACAGCAAGCACCAGTTAATGGAACAAAGGAAGGATCTTAACGACAGTCACTGCAATATTTTGTAAATGCATTATTGGTCATAAAGTAGAAAACACAACAGCCAATTTTCACACAGCAAGTTCCCTCCAACAGCCATGTGATAGCAAGAAGATACTCCGTTGTTGTGATGTTGGCTAAATACTGGCCAGATACTAGGGATACTGTAATGTTTTGAGAACTGGATTGAGCATTTAGTCCAGTTGAGGTTATCTTTTAACAAAAAATCATGGCAAAATCATTGGCAAAGTTAACATTTATAACCCATTCCCAACTGGCCTTGAAATAGGGCAGAGTGCAGATGTGAGTCAATCACATTGCTGTTGGTCTGGACTCAGACCAGGAGAGAAGGTAAGACTTCTCTTGCATCAAGAGCATTGATAATATGGATAGTTTTTTTTTGCAAAAGTCAGCAATCGTTTCACAATTAAACTAACTTTTAATTCTAGATTTATTAATTGATTTTTAATTTTTCCATTTGCTGAGGGGGAATTTGAGGTCAAGTTCCCAGACCATTATCAAGATTAGAGTGGTGCTAGAAAAGCACAGCAGGTCAGGCAGCATCTGAGGAGCAGGAAAATCGACGTTTCCTGCCTAAAACATCAATTTTCCTGCTCCTCAGATGCTGCCTGACCTGCGCTTTTCCAGCACCACTCTAACCTTGACTCTGATCTCCAGCATCTGCAGCCCTCACTTTCACCTTCCCAGACTATTAGTCAGGAGCTCAGGAACACTGGAATACCACTATGCCACCATCTCCACTAATGCTCACATACCAGTAGAGGGAGTCTAGAAAGAGAATGAAGGTCTCTATTTTAAAGTGTGTGCAGTTTTGCTTCTGAATGCTACTTATTCTTTTTTCCCCCAAAATCATCACAATGACAACAAAGAAGATGAAACATTGGACAGACTGTTTTCAGGTATAAAACCTTTGGAAAGTGATGGCTTACTTTCTGCAGACTGCATTTTAATTTATTTTGGAGACTTAGGGAATGCATTGAGGCTGTAGGCTGTTGTAAGAAACACACAAGGCATTCAAGTTTGGGAATAGCAAGCAGGAGATCTGCACCATGCTCACACAGGCTGACCTCACAAAAATAACCATAACATCAAAAAACAAAGTCTCTGATCATTCTGGAGTGTTTTTGTTTTCAGATGGAATGCAGCCCTGAATCCTTGGTCATACACTGTTCAATGGAACCCAGCTGCTGGGTTTGGTCGATTTGGTTCACTGGACAGCCTGTGTTTGTCCCTTCTTGTAAATGGAAGCAGGCTTTAGTTTAAATTGGGTCTTCAGACAAGGTTTTAATGTACTGACTGAAGCCATTAAGTAGCTGGAAAAAAGCAATGCATAAGCCATTTCAGTCTGAATATTGGGCTTAATGCAGCATCTGTCTGATTTTGAAAGTGCCTGTCAGAAGAGCTAGACTCCTGTTAAGTAAATGTGCACTGCCCTGTATTTGAATGAATTCTGGTGTGTAGTGAGGATGCCTGTTATCAACTATCATGGAAGAGTACATGCAAAAAAAGATTAATTTGGTCAGCATTGTACTGGGACATTGTGTCTATGTCTGAGAGCCAGAATCAGCACTCTTTCCCATTTGAGTGCTAACAGTGAGTACCAGGAAACTGCTCTACTGTGGAACTCAGTAATAACCCAGGCTGGACTGATTTACTTCCCAGTGCACGGGAGAGTGGTTAGGTGTGGAGCATCTAAGGCCTGCAGCTAACTGGCTCATTCTACTCATCAAGGCTTTGTATTTCTTTTCACATTTCTGCCATTTCTTTACGTCCCTCTTCTATTTCAAGAACAATTGACAGACTGCTCGCTTGTGGAAGTTATGATAAACAATTTATTTTCTTTCTTCTCCCCTTTGGGCTCGGGCTGTGCTCTTGCGTGCCATGAGTTGTTGCGTGAGTTTCGATGACATACACCAAAATCCGTGCCAGTTGTGGCTGGAACAGCAGAGACTGTGAGCCAGTCCTGGGAACTGAAGAGCATGACCAGACCTTCCTACTGCTTCTTCTTCTGCTCTCAGCTAATGTGCCTTGCAGCTTTAACTCTTCAGCAAGGCCATTGTTTTATTTGCATTTAGTAATAGTTAAGATAGTCTTCCTACTTGTTGTTGTGTTAACTTTGGTAACACCGGTGACATGGTGGCTCAGTGGTTAGCACTGATGCCTCACAGCACCAGGGACCTGGGTTCGATTCCAGTCTTGGGCAACTGTCTGTGTGGAGTTTCCACATTCTCCCTGTGTCTGCGTGGGTTTTCTCCGGGTGCTCCGGTTTCCTCCCACAATCCAAAGATGTGCAGGTCAGGTGAATTGACCATGCTAAATTGCCCATAGTGTCAGGGGTGAATATAGGATAGGGGAATGGGTCTGGGTGGGTTACTCTTCGGAAGGTTGTTGGGCCGAAGGGCCTGTTTCCATACTGTAGGGAATCTAATCTAATCTTCTGCCCATCATCCTGTAAGGGTGTAACCTTACATTTAGAGCTGACTGATCAAAGATAGTAGTACCCCTTCACTCAGGACAGTGGGAATCTGGAACAGACTTACCCAATAACAGTCCACAGGCTATTTGGAAAACATTGAAACCAAAGTTAATAGATTTCTGTCCAGGCAAAAGCACACTGAACTCACAGAGACTCTACTCCAATGATTCTTTCCTGCACAGCTCCTGAGATACAATATTCAGGCAGAAAGGTTACCTTAAGGTGATGATTTGATTGCAGAGACTAGACAATAAGAAAAAGCAATCAAAACAGTTGAGAAAGCAGCTACCAAAAAAAATCAGTCGAGAGCCAACATTCCCACCTTCTTCTGTGGCATTAAAATCCACCTCCCTATGAGATTCACACATATAATCACCTGTCTCAGTGCTCACAGCCCATTGGCTGTCCCATAGTGATGTAACCATAACCCTGCCCTGTCAAGTGTCTGTGAAAACCACTCTGTAAAGTCGTGAAGCAGCCTGGGGGGCACCAAAACATCCAGAAACCCTCTGCCTTTCACTGTCACCTGCTGCCACAGCTACGCTGGACCCAACCAACAGCAACACTGGGCCCAATCAACAGGAAAGCTGGGCCCAATCAACAGGAACGCTGGATTAGTGGTGCTGGAAGAGCACAGCAGTTCAGGCAGCATCCAACGAGCAGCGAAATCAACGTTTCAGGCAAAAGCCCTTCATCAGGAATAAAGGCAGTGAGCCTGAAGCATGGAGAGATAAGCGAGAGGAGGGTGGGGGTGGGGAGAGAGTAGCATAGAGTACAATGGGTGAGTGGGGGAGGAGATGAAGGTGATAGGTCAAGGAGGAGAGGGTGGAGTGGATAGGTGGAAAAGGAGATAGGCAGGTCGGACAAGTCAAGGAGACAGTAACTGAGCTGGAAGTTTGAAACTGGGATGAGGTGGGGGAAGGGGAAATGAGGAAACTGTTGAAGTCTACATTGATGCCCTGGGGTTGAAGTGTTCCGAGGCGGAAGATGAGGCGTTCTTCCTCCAGGCGTCTGGTGGTGAGGGAGCGGCGGTGAAGGAGGCCCAGGACCTCCATGGAACGCTGGGCCTAACTAACAGGAACGCTGGGCCCAATCAACAGGAACGCTGGGCCCAATCAACAGGAACGCTGGGCCCAATCAACAGGAAAGCTGGGCCCAAACAACAGGAAAGCTGGGCCCAAACAACAGGAAAGCTGGGCCCAAACAACAGGAAAGCTGGGCCCAAACAACAGGAAAGCTGGGCCCAATCAACAGGAAAGCTGGGCCCAAACAACAGGAAAGCTGGACCCAATCAACAGGAATGCTGGGCCTAGCTAACAGGAATGCTGGACCCAATCAACAGAAAGGCTGGGCCCAATCAACACCAACATTGGGCCTAACTAACAGCAAGCTGGGCCCAACCAACAGCAATGCTGGGCCCAACCAACAGCAATGCTGGGCCCAATGTCCACTGCCCCTGCTACATAACAGCCTTCAGTCACACTGCGGGCTGGTTAACTCAGTTGGCTGGCAGGCTGATTTGTCCAGTGGAGTGATGCTATTCGAGTGGGTTCAAATCCTGGACCAGCTGAGAATGCCCCCATGAGCTTTTCTCAACCTATCCCCCTTGCCTGAGGCACGGTGATCTTCACATTCCACTATAACCAGTGTGTGTCTCTCTCATGAGAGAACAGCCTATGGGCTGGTAACACTGTTGTGACTTTGCTGGAATAAAGACCAGTCAATGTAATTAAGACACAGACAAGTTGTGATTTAATGATATGACAGAATTGCTTTGAGGGACTGACTATCCCATTTCCTGTGTCCCTAAACAAGGCCTCCACATAATCTCACATTGAATTGTTTGTGAAACACCGGTGCAGGCTAAGGTACAATATGAATGCAACAATTTCACTTTCCCTTTATTGTCCATGGCAGAAAATATTGCACTGAAATTCAGTGCTGGTACGTTACCAATTTGTTAAAAAGCTATGTAAATAAATAGTAGTAATTGAGGGAAAACAAACAGTTCCTCTATCACAGAAATCTAACTTCAATTGAAAGACATATTAAAACTATTCCACTGTAATTAAGTCTGTTTTGAAAATATATTCTCGTCCAAATACCAGCTCCTGTTAGACATTCTTGTGGAGAGTTGAACGAGTTTTGAAGCTGAATTGCTCCATCCCTGAAGGATTTTAGCCTCATGTCTGAAAGGATCCAAGAATAATACTGACACAAAATGTGACCCTTATTGTTCTTGATGCTCTTTACTTTCTCCAAGCATATATCCTTATTATTTTTATGTTTTGGTTCCTTTTTTTTCAGTATCCATACAGGATGTTAATTGCGCACTTGGACAATCTAATTAAAAATCCCAGAGGCTGATTTGTAGCAGAACATGTGATTGCCACCAGGGAGCAGTAGTAGGAAAAAAGGGGGTCGGTTGGAAGGCAGGAACTTTGGGTGGAACCAAAACCTTCCCAGAAGACACTTTATTCACTGTTATGTGTCAGGAGACCATCTTTGCTTTCTTCCCCAACCTCCTCTCTCCCTTTCACTGTGTTGAAGGGTTTTACTGGCCCTGGTTTATGCCTTGGACATCACAATGTTATCCTCTCTACGAGTCCAACCAGTGACAGCAGGTTCCACTGTAAGTCTCTGGAAGGTCTGTAACCTGTTCAGATGCCAGAGATGATTGATTACCTCAATGGCTGCACTTGGAGCAAGAGATTTTTGGCTGACTTTTTACTTTAGTGTTTGATCAAGGATGGGCCTGAAGGTGGACAGAGAAACAGGGAGCCCCCCGAACTCTCCCTGCCCCACCATCAGCAGAATGCGTTGGTGCTTATGTTACACAGGATAAACAAGCCATTCGGCCCAATCAATGCATGCTACGGTTTACCCTGTACACAAGACTCCTCCCGCTGTTTCTCATTTTATTTACCACTACGATCTGCAATTTCTTTTCCCTCTTATGCTTGCTTAGGTTCCCTTTAATTGCACCAATATAGTTTACTTCAGACAGAGAAAATGAGAGCAGGAGGAGGCCATTTGGCCCATCAAGCCTGCTGCTCCAGTCAATATGATCATCCAACACAGTACCCAGTTCCTGCTTTCACCCCATCCCCTTTGATCCTTTTAGCCTTAAGAATTATATCATCTGGAAAATTTTCAATGCTTTAGATTCAGCCACTTTCTGTGCCTTCTGGAATTTCTGAGATTTTCCCTGTTTCCCTGTGATAGCGAGATGCATGTTAGTGGGCGGCACAGTGGTACAGTGGTTAGCACTGCTGCCTCACAGCGCCAGAGACCTGCGTTCAAATCCCGCCTCAGGCGACTCTCTGTGTGGAGTTTGCAGGTTCTCCCTGTGTCTGCGTGGGTTTCCTCCTACAGTCCAAAAATGTGCAGGTTAGGTGAATTGGCCTGTTGTTAAATTGCCTGTAGTGTTAGGTGACGGGGGAAAAGTAGGGGAATGGGTCTGGGTGGGTGGCGGGTCGGTGCTGACTTGTTGGGCCGAAGGGTCTGTTTCCACACTGTAAGTAATCTAATCTAAACCATTCTTTGGGCAAGCAGATTACTTTTGAATTTGCTACTGGAATTCTTGACAATTATTGCAGATTTCCAGTTAGGCTCTTCCCCACAGGACATCGAAGACTCTCTTTTTTGTCTAATTTCTCTTTGTCTCTGCTCCATTGAAACCTTTCCCGATTTTGATGACCTCCTGACAAGATTTGCTGCAGAATTAGTCTAACACCAATCCTTTCATTTCAGAATTAGAAGGGTAGAGAAGAGGGTGAGATGTTGTTCGGAGGGTCGGTGTGGACATGACGGGCTGAATGGCTTGTTTCCACACTGTGGGTATTCATCTGTAAGGTTTCACTAATCTGTACCATAGCATTTGGTGATACAGCACATGCCAACAGGACCTTCCCTAAAATCAGTCGGGAACCTTTGCTTAACACACCGTTCTGAGGAAGGGTCACTGGACCCGAAACATTAACTCTGATTTCTCTTCACCGCTGCTGCCACACCTGCTGAGCTTTTCCAGTAAGTTCTGTTTCTGTTAACCAGACACCCAAGCTGGATAGGGCACACTGATATGCTCTGGGCACCTAATCTTATAGAATGGGTAAAGCTATGCCAAGCTCCCTTCCCACAAATTGTTCCAGTTCCAGATGGGATTTGTCAAACCATTGAGCTTCTGAGTGAACTGGATTAGAATCCTGATAGTGTGGAAGCAGGCCATTCAGCCCACACCAACACTCCAAAGAACATCCCACCCAGATCCACCCCACTACCTTGTAACCCTGCATTCTTCATAGCCAATCTACCCAGCCTGTACACCCCTTGACACTATGGGCAATTTAGCACGGCCAATCCACCTGACCTGTCCATTTTTGGATCTTGGGAGGTAACCCACATAGACAGAGAGAGAGAATGTACAAGCTTCATGCAGACAGTTGCCTGAGGTTGGAATCGAACCTGGGTCCTTAGCACTAAAAGACAGCAGTTCTAATCACTGAGCCACCGTGCCACACAGTGCTGGATTCTTATGGTTATCCAACAAGGTAGAATGAAGCAAGGAGAGGCTGGTACCCACCCTATGGTGTGCTTGTGGAGCAGAATCTCAGATATCTTTTCTTCTTATTTTTATCGCCTGGCCCTTCCCATAACCCAGGGACACTGAGGTTAACTGTTGCAATCTGATGTTGCCTTCGCTGAAATCAATTCAACACAGGGTCAAAACTGAACCCTTTGATTTTATTGTTCTGTGTGTGCTCTTCTCTCTAGGAAGATGTTACCCAGACCATGGTGAAAGAGGAGGACAGTCAGTGGCCGGAAGCATTTAACTTTGATAGAGAGTTATTGGATCGATTGTCCATATTGACAGTTTCCACGGAGTACGTACTGAAGGAAATGAGAAAGGACACTTCAGAGACACTGAGTCAGGGGTGTTATCAAACATCGCAGGAATGGAAAAATATGTACTTTCCAGCATGTCTATTCTCACCTTGACACGTTCAGCTGAATTGAAATCACAGTCAAGACTGTGGTGCTGGAAAAACGCAGCAGATCAAGCAGCATCCGAGGAACAGGAGAATCGATAGTTCGGGCAAAAGCCCTTCATCAGGAATTCTGCTCCTCGGATGCTGCCTGACCTGCTGTGCTTTTCCAGCACCACACTCTCGACTCTGATCTCCAGCACCTGCAGACCTCACTTTCTCCTGAATTGAAATCTGTTTATGAGTTAGGAAGATGTGAGTTCAAGCCCTATTCCAGAGCTTTGAGCACACAACCCAGACTGCCACGTCCAGTCAGGGACTACTGGGGTACGCTAGCATCCTATGGATAACACTTTGATACAAGTCTGCTTATTCTGCCTGTGCTGATCGTTCAGGAGTGCGTTAGACATCTTGTGGCTTGTTAGTCAGGGAAAAGGATGGTGTTCTCTCAGCTGAGTGCCGCTGTTATCTGACCTCACCACAAACAGATCTGCCACTTCACCTCAGCACAACATGGCTGCTGCACTCACTTTCATAAAACAGGCCATGCTTCAAGGTAAATGGATTGCACACGGACCGCTTTGGGAACTGGATCAGAGATGTGAAAATGTACAACAGAAAGAGGGAACTCCTGTTTGTTCAAAGCAATCCACCAGAAAATATATTTTCAGAAATTCAGCTCTCCTGTGTTTAATTGCAGCTCTGTTGGGCATATGGACCATGGGATGTGTTTGTATTTTTGAAAGTTCTAGTTCATTGTCATTAAATTTGGCAGCTGCTATACATTTTGTTAGAAATGTGTGTGTCTCTCCAACAGCTGCACATTGCCCTTGATTTAGATTATGTCCACTTAAGTCGTTATTATTAGGACTAGCATCGCAGCAGGTCTGGGTCACTGAGAACTATTCCATGTCGGTGGAATACTGATATCCATCTGTGATACTGATACAACTGAAGCATGAGTGCAAAATATTGCCTAAGAAGAAAAATAAACAGCAAAGTTTAGCTGATGGGAATGTTTGCATCTCAGATATAGAAGCTCATGTTAGTTCACTGAGTATTTGCAAACATTGAAAGATCTATATTCTAGAGCTAGGGTTTGACAGGCAACAATTAAAAGTGAACTTATTGGAGGCTTCCTGTACTCTCTGAAAGTCGAATGGAAATAGTGTGGTTTCAAGTCAAACCTTCGCAGAGTCATTGTGACAGCCAAGGACCAATACCGGTCCAGACTAGAGACCCAGACAGACACCCGGTGACCATGGCAAGGACTGAATGATATCACAGGTTCTCAAAAGAGACAGTGCAAGAGAGCAGACGATGACACATCCCTGCCAGATCGTCTCAATGCCTTCTATGCTTGCTTAGAGCAGAATTTCGACAGAGAGGCAGCCCCTGTTCTGACAAGTCCTGACGAAGCTATCCCAACAGTCACTGCACCAGACGTCAGATCAGTTTTCCTTTGTGTGAATCCAAGGAAAGTGATGGGACCAGATGGAGTACTAGGCCGTGCACTCAGAGCATGTGCAGATCAGCTGACAGAGGTCTTCTCAGACATCTTCGACCTCTCCCTGCAGCAGGCCACTGTCCCTGCCTGTTTCAAGAGGGCCAACATCATCCCTGTGCCTAAGAAGGCTCATGCAGCATGTCTCAATGACTATCGCCAAGTGGCCCTAACCTTGGTGGTCATGAAGTGCTTTGAAAGGCTGGTCATGGCATTAATCAACTCCAGCCTCCCCACTACTCTTGACCCACTCCAATTTGCCAATCGGATCAACAGATCCACATTAGAATCCATATCATTGCCCTTCACTCCTCCATAGAACATCTTGGCACCAAGAACAGCTACGTAAGAATCCTACTCATTGTCTACAGTTCAGCCTTCAACACTATTATCCCCTCGAGACTGATTACTGAACTTAGTGATCTCGGACTAAGCCACACTCTCTGCAACAGGATCCTCAGTTTCCTGATCCACAGACCACAATCAGTGAAGGTTGGGGACAATACTTCATCCTCACCAACACTCAACCCTGGGGCCCCCCAGGGGTGCATACTCAGCCCCTACTGTACTCACTTTATACACATGACTGCGTCGCCAAATATCAGACTAATGCCATTTACAAGTTTGCTGGTGACACCACCATAGGCGGGAGGTGAAAGACCTGGAAAAATGGTGCACCGAGAACAACCTAGCTCTCAATGCCAGCAAAACCAAGGAACTCATTATCTTTCGGGGGATGTTAATCATGCCCCCCAATACATTAACAGCACAGAGGTGGAACGAGTGAAGAATGTCAAGCTCCTGGGAGTGGTCATCCACAACAAGCTTTCTTGGACTCTTCATATGGACACACTGGTTCCAAAGGCCCAACAACGTCTCTTCTTCCTCAGGCAGCTGAGAAAATTTGGCATGATGCTGAATACCCTTGCCAACTTTTATAGGTGTGCCATCAAGAACATTCTGTCTGGATGTATCACTATCTGGTACGGCAACTATACCATTCAGGATCGGAGATGGTTACAGAGAGCGGTGAACCCTGCCCAGACAATCACAAAGGCCAACCTCCCATCTACCGAATCCATACCAGGTCCGCTGTCAAGGAAAGGCCACCAGCATTCTTAAAGATCCATCCCACTCTGACAATGTGTTTCTTCAAACTCCAACATTGGGGAGAAGGTATAGAAGCCTGAACACACACACACCAGCTAGTTCCGCAACAGTTTCTACCCTACTGTTGTTAGAATACTGAATGGGCTCACAAACCCTCAGCATTCACCTGTACCTGTGTTTTGGTTTTTGCCGCTGTTTACCTAATATTTACTTATCTATGCTACTTAACTCTGTGATCTGCCTGTATTGCTCACAAGACAAAGCTTTTCACTGTGTCTCGGTACACGTGACAATAAACTCAATTCAATTCAAATCAAGTGATGTGCAGTTTGAAAAAGATGCAACATTTACTGAGCTCTGGACCTGTGGGAATTTTGCTTTGAACTGGGTGATGACAATTCTTTGTTGATATTACTGTCACAACTTAACTGGGCAGAGAGTACATCATTAATGGTACCCCACTGTTCCAAGAGCTGTCATTAAATATATGAACTCCCATCTAGATTACCAACATGACCGCTCTGCCTGACTGACTGCCAGCTAATCATGCCAAAAGCCATTCACACCAGGTTTCATCAGTAATATAACTCTATATATTGGAATACACTTAACCTTACCATAAGACAGAGAAAAGAAAGGGATGGTTGTTCTTCACTTCAATAACTAATTCCTTAGACCTAGGTCTGTTCTTGTTCAGATTTCTTCTTTCAAGCTTTCCTGGTTTTCCCGTCTTTTTACCAATATCGGGAGAAAGTGGTGAGAGACAATGAGAGAGAGATGCGTTTAGTTTGCAGACTCTGGATGTCTCTAACTGTCCTGGGCTTACAACTTTGTAACAAACTAAAGCTCAACACTGGGAGGGCTATAGTCAGGCAGACGTACTTTAACTCAGTGACTCTCAGCGCCACTATACCCATCTCAATGCTGCAACATTGTCTTGCACAATGGAAAATGTGTAAAGACTTGATTTTTCCAAGTTGCAGAACTCCCCTGGTATTTCAGCAATATAACAATGGTGTGGAGAAGCCAGTGTTGGACTGGGTTGAACAAAGTTAAAAATCACACAACACCAGGTTATAGTCCAACGGGTTTGTTTGGAAGCACTAGCTTTCGGAGCGCTGCTCCTTCATTAGTTAGCTGTGGATCATAAGACACAGAAGACCAACTTTAATTTCAATTTATAGTCCAGAAGTGGAAAAATATGTGGTCCCTTACAAATGTCCATGCTTGTCTATTCCCTACACACCAATCCTCTGTCCCAAATGGTGCTGGAAGGGAAAGTTGCTTTGTAACCATCTGGTACTCCATTTTATGCCTTTGTGAGCTGAGGAACCCAGATTACTGGAGCAGCTTCACTTCCAACCTAAAAATCTCTTCATGGCAAAACGATAAAAGTGCATCAAATTAAAGGATTTGAGCATTTATTCCTGTAAAAGTTCAAAGCTTATTTATGAGAGCTTCCTCGAAATGCACCATCAATCTTGTGATTTGAATATTCCCTTCAGAGATTGCTATAAATATGTTCTCTTTCCTCCCCATTGAAGTACTATTGAATATAACTACCAATTACAAAGCCCTTGACAAAATTGACTGAATTTGCTGTTTTATGGTGGCTGTGTTGACATTTATGGAACTGTGCATCAGCAATTGTTAGTTTTGCCTGAATTTTTGACACAAATCCTCCTTTACTGAAAGATCGGAGGAGATAGGAAAGATGCTAGGTATACTAAATATGAAAAGACTTGTTGTCATTCTTGGACCATGCCTGGGAGCTTAACAAATTAAATGAAATAGACCAGTCAGGTTGTGTGTTACTTATATTAGTAAGTAAATCTGCTGCTTTATGATGAGTAACTGCTGCTTTGATGATCCAATTAGTGTTTGCATTGCAAGAAGGTGAAAGAGTTGGATTTCATAATGTACATTATCATGTCTCTCACAATCATCTCAATGACTGCGCAGTAAATTGCAGCAAAGAGCATTGACAGCTCTAGTGTCAGCACATGAGCCAACCATCTCAGGCACAGCAAGATGTCACAAGCAGATACATTGCAACTGTTGTCACTCTAGTCACACCTTGCCCTCTGCGCGTCTCAGTATTCAGGGCACAAAGTTGGCTCATTAATCCCAAGTGGGCACATTCCGGCTACCACAGCAGTTTTCACTGGAAAGGGAATGAGGTCAAATTTAATGCATAGCACTTGGAAATCAAAGAAGGTAAAGTTTGTTTGACTGTTCACCGATATGTAAAATGCCTTGTCACCAAAAGCTGATCAAACATCCCACGATCAAATCCAGCACAACAATAGATGAATAAAGGCGCACGTCAAGACTCTTGATCTTCAGATTAAGACCCTCCAGCTGTTTCATGTGCGCGAGCTGAATAAATGGCACAGTTGAAACAACCTTTTGTAAATTGGATGAATAAATGAATCACGGGCTGTGGTAAGAAGAATTTTGAACAGCCTGTCAGGTAGGTGCTCAAAGGGAGGCGGGTGACTGCTTCGAGCGCAAGGGTCCACACAATGCAGTTGGCGAAGCCACGTCTATCCCAAAATTCTGACAGCCTGACTCAATGAAAGCTTGTGTTTTTTCACATTGTTTGCTGATTTGTCCAGTTAGAACTTTATAGACCAGAATCAGAACATTAAGCTTAGTTCATGCAATTTATGATTTACAAAGATTAATATGAATTTGAAAGGCTTGATGCTACTTAGGTTATAGAGTCATGAGATGTACAGTATGGAAACAGACCCTTCGGTCCATCTATGCCGACCAGATATCCCAACCCAATCTAGTCCCACCTGCCAGCACCCGGCCCATATACCTCCAAACCCTTCCTATTCATATACCCATCCAAATGCCTCTTAAATGCTGCAATTGTACCAGCCTCCACCACTTCCTCTGGCAACTCATTCCATACACGTACCACCCTCTGTGTGAAAAAGTTGCCCCGTAGGTCTCTTTTATATCTTTCCCCTCTCACCCTAAACCTATGCCCTCTAGTTCTAGACTCCCTGACTTCAGGGAAAAGACTTTGTCATTTACCCTATCCATGCTCCTCATAATTTTGTAAACCTCTATAAGGTCACCCCTCAGCCACCAACGCTGCAGGGAAAACAGCCCCAGCCTGTTCAGCCTCTCCCTATAGCTCAAATCCTCCAAACCTGACAACATCCTTGTAAATCTTTTCTGAACCCTTTCAAGTTTCACAACATCTTTCCAATAGGAAGGGGACCAGAATTGCACGCAATATTCCAACAGTGGCCTAACCAATGTCCTGTACAGCCGCAATATGACTTCCCAACTCCTGTACTCAATACTCCGACTAATAAAGGAAAGCATACCAATGTGTAATTTGAAGACATAATTTGTAATCTGTGACCATTGACTAAAGCATATAACCATGCAGTAATGAGTGACTTGATGATTGGTCAGAGCACAATATACTAATGAATGAAGAGGCGGGCACCATGGGGTATGGTGTGCTTTGTTTTCCCACCAACTCTGTTTGATTTAACCCTTACCCTCCCCTTCATATTTTCACTCACACAAGCTTTGCCCTTAATTTATTAGATTACTTACAGTATGGAAACAGGCCCTTTGGACCAACAAGTCCACACCGACCCGCCGAAGCACAACCCACCCAGACCCATTCCCCTACAGTTACCCCTTCACCTAACACTATGGGCAATTTAGCATGGCCAATTCACCTAACCTGCACATTTTTGGACTGTGGGAGGAAACCAGAGCACCCGGAGGAAACCCACGCAGACACAGGGAGGATGTGCAAACTCCACACAGTCAGTCACCTGAGGCAGGAAGCTGGGGAGCTGGTGTATGCGAGAAGGATTCACATTTTTGGATCATTGGAATCTCTTTTGGGGTAGACATGACCTGTATAAGAAAGACGGATTGCACCTAAATTGAAAGGGGACTAATACACTGGCAGGGAGATTTGCTAGAGCTGCTCAGGAGGATTTAAACTAGTGAGGTGGGAGGGTGGGACCCACGGAGATAGTGAGGAAAGAGATCAATCTGAGACTGGTACAGTTGAGAACAGAAGCGAGTCAAACAGTCAGGGTAGACAGCGACAAGGTAGGACTAATGGGGGCTAGTGGGCGGCACAGTGGCACATTAAGGAGCAGGCACGGCTTGTCACTGGCCATTCTAGTGTCCATTTTCTCTTCCTCGTGGTGGAATACGAACAAAGCTTTCTGCACTCGACGAAAAAGATTTGAAATTAAAAAGAAAGTTAACTAATGGATGACTCAAAGGTTTATCAGGAAGAAGAAATGAAAAAATGTGAAGAATCCAGCTAGAAAAGAAAAATGCCAATGGGCCATAAGAATTTTTATTGGGATTTATAAAGGAAAGAGGTAATTAAAGTCAGCATTGGTCCTCGAGAGAGTGAAATTGGTAAGTTAATCAGCAGATAATAAAGAATTAGTGGATATAGTAAACAAATATTTTGTATCTACCTTTGCTATAAAAAAGTTCCATTACTGACTGTATATCAAGAGGTTGATGGGAGCTAGGAACTTAACAAAATTACATTCACAAGGGCAGCAGTATAAAGCAAACTAATGGAGTTGCATTAGGCTGATAAATATCCAGGTTCAGATGGACTTGATTGTAAGGTCTTAAAAATGGTAAAGAAGCTAGGAGTCACAAAATGTTACTGTGCAGGAATAACAAGCAATCAAGAAAGCTAATAGAACGCTTGCCTTTATTTCATTGGCACTATTTGCAATTAGGGGTCACTCTTTCAGGATAGAGAGGAGGAGAATTTCCTTTCTCTCTGAGTGTCGCATGACTTTGGAACTCTGCCTCAGAAAGCGGTGGAGGCAGGATGATTGAATATTTTTATGATGGGGTGTTTTGGCTCTTCAATAAAAACAGAAAGTGCTGGAGAAACTCAGCAAGTCTGGCAGCACCTGTGGAGAGAAATCAAGAATTAACATTTCAGTTCCCATCTTCTTCAGAAGAGCTTTATTTGGTTTTCTGGCTTCTACAGCGTTTTGTTTTTAATTGTGCAGAGATTCATGTTGCGCCGAGCAATCAAGAAGTATCAGGCATGGATGTAAATGTGAAACTTGAAATGCAAGAAATCTGTCTTCATTTTATTGAATTGTAGAGCAGGTTCAAGGGACTAAATAGTGATCCAGTAATACATGGATTTAACAGCCATCTAATAGCTAGACTGCTTCACTGATAGTATCAGATGATCCAGATTGTATCTTTGGAATCTGATAGGCTCAGAAACAAGTCTTTGTTGGAACAGAGTATTCGCTGGACCACAGTAGGTCACCTACCCAAGAGCTCTGGGCTCCTGACCTATGCTGTTGCCTCACAGTGAGATTAAAGCCCAGCATGTGACTTGTCCTCCTGCTCTGTCATTGGCTGCCTTGTCTGTCCGTTCCTGAGGCTGATGAGGTGCTGAAGGAAGATGACCTTGAAGAGAGTACTAGCACCTCCTGGTGGATTTCTGTGGGTGACAGGGAGAAGTTTTAACCAGCACACTAACCCAGTGTGTAAGCAGCAATAAATCCCATAAGTAAGCCGGAGTTGACTTTTAAAAATGAACTTTGCAATTGTATTATAAGATATCTCGTTAAACTGACATACTGGATGTAGGTTTGTTTGCTGAGCAGAAAGGTCCATTTTCAGACGTTTCATCACTGTACTAGGTAACATCTTCAGTGAGCCTCTGGATGAAGTTTCGTTCAGAGGTTCACTGAAGATGTTACCTAGTATGATGATGAAAAGTCTGAAAATGAACCTTACAGCTCAGCGAGCAAACTTACATTCAGAACCTCAACCTGAGCACCAAATCTTCTCAAAACTCGCAGACATACATACAGTAGGTGCTGGAACACAGTGAAAGCTTGACACTGATGTTGCCAGATTAAAGGGTGGGATAATGGAGGTGCACCCTGTTTCAGATCACCAGATCTAGATCAGATCACCAGGAATCAGATAGAAGATAGTTCTCTTGAAGTGTAGATCAACCACATCTTTGTTTGTAATTTAGACAGTTAATGAAGGTTCATGGGTTCTCACTAGCACGATGTCCTTAGCTGAGACTCCCAGAACGTGCTTGTGATATTTGTCTACAAGCGGCTGGGTGTAATTGAAGAAAATACAGCCTCAAAAGCAGAGATGTTATATTAACAGAAGTAACATCTTGTCCTGCATTGAGATGATCTGTTCAGCTAAGATTAGAAATGCAAGGACTGTCTGATAAATCACATATTTCTTAAATAAATACAACATCACCAAGTGTTGTATTCACACAGAGATCTCCTTTCTTTGCTAATCATTGGAATCCTACAGCTGTTCAAGTTCTTCCTAATTATGGAAGTGCCTTTCCCTGTCTTTAATACACTCTCAACACATGCTTAAGGAGCAGAAAATTGGTGTTTTATGCTGCTTCATAATCAGTTTGTTTTTGTCAGGCAATAAGAACAGCAAATGGAAGATTTTGCACATGATTGCTCCTCAATCAAGAATTTCTCTCAGTTCTACAATTTATCTTGCGCATCGCTCTGAAAGAATGCGAACAGATTGTGTCCCTGGAAATCACACACAGCCTGGCTTATTTGCTCAGTTGACTGGTGCCACATTCACAATAGCACCAAGAGTGTGGCTTCGATTCCTGTCCTGGATGAGGAACTCAGGGAGAAAAACACTACTATTATAGGACAAGCCAAACAGAGAACAGCCAGGGAATTCCTAGAGGCATGGCACTCATCCACAGATTCTATCAACAAACACATCGACCTGGACCTAATATACTGACCACTGCAGCGGACAGCTGGAACTGACAACCGGAAGCGTCAGAGACAAACCACTACAAATGCTGGAGGAAACATCACAGAAGCGCTTCACAGGAGGCTCCCAAGCACTGAGGATGTCACCTAGACAGGGGACGAAACGTCTGCAACACAAATTCCCAGCTCGGCGAACAGGACCACAACATTTTCAAGGATGTTGCCAGGGTTGGAGGATTTGAGCTATAGGGAGAGGCTGAACAGGCTGGGACTGTTTTCCCTGGAGCGTTGGAGGCTGAGGGGTGACCTTATAGAAGCTTACAAAATTATGAGGGGCATGGATAGGGTAAATAGACAAAATCTTTTTCCTGGGTTGGGGACTCCAGAACTAGAGGGCATAGGTTTAGGGTGAGAGGCGAAAGATATAAAAGAGACCTAAGGGGCAACCTTTTCACACAGAGGGTGGTACGTGTATGGAATGAGCTGCCAGAGGAAGTGGTGGAGGCTGATACAATTGCAACATTTAAGAGGCATTTGGATGGGTATATGAATAGGAAGGATTTGGAGGGATATGGGCCGGGTGCTGGCAGGTGGGACTAGATTGGGTTGGGATATCTGGTCGGCATGGACAGGTTGGACTAAACGGTATGTTTCCATGCTGTACATCTCTCTGACTCTGTGACTCTAAATAAATTAGTTTCATTTTGGTGAGGAATGAACAAATTCGTTCGAGCTATTTGAAGACAGTTGATGTCACTGGAACAGGAGGATGCCATTCTGCCCATCTTGCCTGCTCTCCCAAATAAAACAGTCACTAGAAGAAACACCTTTTCACATTGTGAAGAAGTACTAATCAGACATCACTGTCAGCAATATTGGGTTCAATTCTTATGACAAAATGTATACTCTTCTGGGGCTTCCAGCCTGTTAAAGTGAATGGGCCTCTGAGCAAGCAGGAGCTTGAACAGCTGGAGCTACTTTATGTCTGCAGTAAACCCAGTGGGACAAAAGAATTCAACCAAAACGGCTGAAATCTAGTTCAGTTCTGTTCCCCTTGAGTTTGGAATTGGTTGAGGTCACTGGCTATTGACAGAACAACCAAAACTGATATAAAAGCTCACAGAATGCAGTGTGGAAGTATAAACTGGATATTGAGTTGACTAGATTAATAGGCAGTAGAGGGAAGTTGTTGATTGTAAGACTCCGAGCAGTGCCCAAATGAGGCACCAGGGAACAGGCTTCTGACCTTTGTTATTCATTAATAAATGCTATGACCTTGAAGCCAGATATTACAAATGAACTAACCAACACCGAGAATGCCTCAAAGATATGAATGTTATTAAAGAGATCCGCAGGCTCTTAGTAGATTGACATATATTGGGCAAAGGGTAATTACTATTGAGTGATATAAGGTAATTTATGGCAACAATAGCAAAACATACCCATACAGTGAGGGGTGCAGAACTAAAGAATGTGCAGCAAACACACCTTCTGAGGTGCCAGAGTTTGAAAGTTAATTTGCTGTAAGACATATGTCAATATAAATAGAATATTAGGTCGTTTTTAAAAAAATGTTAATAGGATGTTGTCGTCGCTGTCTAAGTCAGCATTTATTGTCCAGAGGATAGTCAAGAGTCAACCACATCTGGAGTCACATGTAGGCCATAGCTACAAGGCTACAGTCCAAGTGCTGGAAGATTAAACTCTGGAGGCTTTGACAATGAATAGAGGGATAAGGAAAAAGGATAGGCCCGGCCTCTAGGTAGTTCACTGATACACAATGCCCAGGAGTACATATAACAAATACCAGTTAAACAGGTTAAAAAGAAAAAGACAATCCCTGGTGTGAGAAACAAAGCTCGCTCACTCCAATAATTTCAGTCCGAGACAAGTTCTGAAGCAATCAGTATGTTTATTATACGCTTGCAAGCGTGGTGCTTGAAGTAAGGCACGCAGAGTTTAGCAAGTACATATCTTATATAGGATTCACTACTCCCAACCCGGTGCCCATTACTGTTGTTTATCTCTTGCCTTATCCAGCCTTGTGCATAACAAAGTACAAGTTTTACTCAGCCATTTCACCACATTTTGCTGTGGCCCATTGTTAGGTATATCCTTCTTCACTATTATCTACTTCTTCCACCTGTGCCATTTCCTCCCTTTCCCCAACCATATTGATCCTTATGACCTTTTAATTGGGGTTTGTTTTTGTGTTTTTGCAAAAGTGGGAAACAGATGCTTATAACTACTGTTTGTACAAGCATATCTGGCTTAACGTACATCCTCACCAGCACCTTATCTATTTGTCTACCATTGTTTGCAGGCACGTTTCATTCTTGTATGCACATTTTAGCTAATACAAAAACAATTATATATTTCCTCCACATAGTTTTCATTCTTGTTGACTCAGCTCTTGGTTGAAACAATTATACACTGGTGTGAGTGCATTTATCTTGCATAAGTAATTATGATTGTAGAAGTAACACTACTTTACCTATATCTCACACTGTGATTTGGGAATCACTGATGGTGGAGGTGGGGATTTTGAGGGTCATCATTCTCGAACTGTCACTATCAACAATGGAAGGGAGGTCATTCGTGGCATTGATGTTACTGAGATCTCACTGTGCACAAAATGGCTTCCTCGAAAATCATTTACTACAAAGTTTAAAATCACACAACACCAGGTTATAGTCCAACAGGTTTAATTGGAAGCACACTAGCTTTCGGAGCGACGCTCCTTCATCAGGTGATTGTGGAGGGCTCGATCGTAACACAGAATTTATAGCAAAAATTTGCAGTGTGATGTAACTGAAATCATACATTGAAAAATTGATTGTCTGTTAAGCCTTTCATCTGTTAGAATACAGTGATAGTTTCACTTCTTTCATGTGTAAATCACAAAACCCTTTTTTAAAAGTTGCATTCTCGGGTTAGTTGTTAACAATGGTCATAGCTAGACAATATGTTGTAGGTGATTTACAAATGAAAGAAGTGAAACTATCACTGTATTCTAACAGATAAAAGGCTTAACAGACAATCAATTTTTCAATGTATAATTTCAGTTACATCACACTGCAAATTTTTGCTATAAATTCTGTGTTACGATCGAGCCCTCCACAATCACCTGATGAAGGAGCGTCGCTCCGAAAGCTAGTGTGCTTCCAATTAAACCTGTTGGACTATAACCTGGTGTTGTGTGATTTTAAACTTGGTACAGCCCAGTCCAACACCGGCATCTCCAAATCATTTACTACAAATTTGGGTACCATACATTTTCATGGTACCAGGTACCAGTGAAGTTGCAATTCCCGTCTTAGAGACTGCTCATTGTCATATGGGGAAGTGTAGAGTAAAACTTCACAACATGTTGCAAACTAACTTTGGAGACTGTCTATATGGGACAGAATTTGTCTCTGACATGCCTCATTTTCCTCTCTTTGTACGTCACCTGAAAAGTGTGACATAGGAAGTAAATTTTGTGAGCAGGGGCGATGCAATTTTTGATAGGGAGACTCTAATTAACTTTAGTTCACTAGTTGTCGCCAGTTAACTAGAATTGTGGATACATATAGATATACATATCTGAGCCATCTCCTGATTTCCACAAACAAAATGTTTTTGGAGAGATGTCGTTTCTACCCCACTCCCCAACATCTCAAGTATTTTGGTTCCTCTTTTGGAGTGTGTCTCTGTTAACGTGTTTCTCCGGCATTCAGCATGACTGCACTGGGATGTCAATGGGTTAACTAAAAGTGGAACCTGACCCTTTCCCATAACCAACAGTCAACAATGCTCTTGGATGCCAATCAGGAGCCTGGCCAATCAGTTATATGTTCCCTCTTGCTCACCTTGGAGAGTGAGGTCACTTCTCAATGTTACCCACTCCAGATTAGCTCATTCAGAATAGAACAATTATCAAAACAGGAATAATTCTAATCTGTGCAGGAGTCTGGAAGTCAGTTATATTTATCCAGTGAGAGAAACTCGGAAATAGGGAAAAAAAAGCTCTGTGCATCACTGATTTCCAAATTTCAACTACAACTGCAATCCCATAATCAGTACAATATTTCTATTTTCAAACATACCTTGTTTCTTTGCCCACTGACTGTCATCCAGATTCCTGGTCTCCATTTGCTACCAGTAGTAGGTGTGTTCAGATTGTTGTACGTTCCACCACTGACTCTGGCAAACACACAAATGCATGGAGGTAGGAAGGTCAAAGGTTCACCTCCATTAACTTGGTTGGTGCCTAAGGATTGAATCTAAATGAAGGATTGTCCCCGATACTGTTTACTGATTGTACACTCTCACATTTAATAAGCATGGTGCTCTGCATATGAAAATGTAATTATAAATATGTAATCATGTAATATGGAAAACTGTACTTAAATGATTATCTTCTGAAATATTTTAATTGAAGACAGAATTCTCTAAGGTGTTGAACTTAGAATCTGAAAAAAAACCTATTAACTGCACCATTGATTTTGGGATAATTACTGTGTATTTGCATAAAATATAAATCTTCATTTTAAAATATGTGGGAAGAGAAATACAATAAAGAAGTAAATGACAGAGTGCATAATTATATAGTTGCTGAGCTAGTCTATTCATAGACTGGTACAATTACTTTAAAATATATCAACATCATTTCCTTAACACAGTGCTTTAACAGCACATCTGCTTCTCTAGTCATTGGTTTAGTGGCTGTCTGTTATACAATGGGGAACTGCTGGTATCACAAAAAAAATTCTTGGGTGGTTTCTTTGTGCATGAAAGTGATATATATGTGTGTGCGCGCGCATGTGTGTATGTGCATGTGTGTATGCATGTGTGTGTGCATGTGTATGCGGTGTGCGTGCGTGTGTGTATGTGTGCATATGTGCGTACATATCTGTGTGTTCGTGTGCGTACACATGCATGGGTGTGTGTGCGTGTGTGTGGGTGCGCATGTGTGTGCACGTGCATGTGCGTGTGTGTGTGCACGTGCATGTGCATGTGTGTGCATGCATGCATATATGCGTGTGTATGGTCGTGTGCTTGTGCATGTGTGTGTGTGTGCGCACGTATGAGCGTATATGTATGTGTTTGTGTTTGTGTGCATGTGTGTGTGAGTGTGGGCTTGTGTGCGTGATTGTGTGTGCGTGTGAATGTGTGCATGTGTGTGCACATATGTGTGTGTCTGCATGTGTGTCTGTGCATATGTGTGGGTGTGTGCATGCACGTGTTTGTTCATGTATATGCATGTCTGTGTGTGTGCGCGTGCATGCGTGTGTGTGCATGCGTGTGAGTGCATGTGATTGAGGTTGTGTGTGCACATGTGTGTTTGTGTGTATGCGTGTGAGTATGTGTATGACAGTGTGTTTGTGTGTGTGTGTATTTGTGTGTCTGTGTGTGTGAGAGTGCGTGTGTGAGAGTGTGTGAGTTTATGAGTCTACGTATGTGACAGAACGTGTCTGTGTGTGAGAGAGTGTATGTGTGCGAGAGTATGTGTATTTGTGTGTGTCTGTGTGTGAGAGAGAGTGTATATGTAAGAGCGCGTGTGTGTGTCTTTGAGTGTTTGTGTGAGTCGGCGTATGTGAGAGACAGCGTCTGTGTGTGTGAGAGAGAGTGTGTGTGAGCGAGAGAGTGTGTGTGTCAGAGTGTGTGTGAGAGAGTGTGTGTATGTGAGAGTGTGTGTGTGTGAGAGAGAAGGAGTGTGTGCGCGTGTGTGTGAGAGAGTGTGTGTGTGAGAGAGAAAGTGTGCATGTGTGTGAGTGTGTGAGAGAGAGTGTGTGTGTGAATGTGTGTGAGTGTGTCTGTGTCTGTGTGTGTGAGTGTGCGTTGGATTGACTCTGCCGATAGTAGTGCTGCTTCTCATTTGGAAAGTTGTTGATCTAGTTCTTACCCTAGCACTCAACACCTTCAGTGAGATATTGACAGGATGCTATCAAGTACAGTCCTTCACATGAGGTATTGAACCAATTTCCTATTTAAGTACACAGTTTTAATTGGATTATTATGTTTCCATTACTCTGCTCCTCTTTAAGGTTTTACTGGCTCTTGATGCCATAAGAGGATGGTCAAGTTGCCCAATGTCCTTCTTTTTTGTGTCTCTGCATGTAATGAGGCATCTCTTCATCTCATCCTTCCATTCAACCAATCAATCATCCATTGACTCAGCACACACATACACACACACACACACACACATGCAAGCACACACATGCACCCGTGTGTGCGTGTGCACATACACACATATACACACACACACAAACACACACATGCACACATGGAACTCTCTGGCCAGTGCCCAATGCAACTCAAAAACCTCAAAACTCTCTAAAACTGAGTGCTAAAACCTATATTTATCTTACATTTACACAGTTCCCTTGCTCACTGTATGGAGGTAGCACAAGAGGGGAACATGGAATGCTGATTCCCTGATTCCCTCACAGTGGTGTCCTGTGGGGAGGTCTTCTGTCATGTGAGGATCAGTTAAAAATGTGAGCTGTCATGAGGATGAAGAGCTAACGCCCTTATCCAAATCCCACCCACAAATAGTGTCATAAAACAGTAGAATTACCAGTTGTTTGGTATTTACTGGTGGGCAACAGAATGGTTGCTCTTTTTGCCCATATGATATGATTACAGCAGATCATATGATTGGCAGTGTGAGATTCTTAGGCAAGTTTCTTTTTCTTACTTAGTGCTGCACTTCATCACTTAGTCATTAGGGTTGGGTGGTATGGTGGCTCAGTGGTTAGCACTGCTGCCTCACAGCCCCAGGGACCCAGGTTCAATTCCACCCTCAGGTGACTGTGTGGAGTTTGCACATTCTCCCTGTGTCTGTGTGGGTTTCGTCCAGATGCTCTTGTTTCCTCTCACAGTCCAAAGATTAGGTTAGGTGGATTGATTGTGCTCAATTTCCCATAGTTACCAGCAGTTGTGCAGGGATAAGGTAATGGGGTGGGTCTGGGTGGGATTGCTCTTCAAAGGGTCAGTGTGGACTTGATACACTATGTGGTTTACTTTCACAGTGTGGGGATTCTGATTGGTCGTAGCTTTGATGCTGACCGCAGTCAAATAGCCTGTCAACGCTCACTCCTTCATTAGGATATGATTGAGGATCCAGACAAAAATCTGTTAAATAGAGCAATCATATCTTGTGTTGAACAGGAAGCCATTTCAAAGGGATCCTATTGTGGAATAAATGATTCGCCCCAAACACACCCAGAAATGCAGGCTAAATATAAATCTGAACTAGTGACTGAAATCCCTTAGATCGGTTGTACAACCAACATTGGAAATATCATCTTTCACAGTTCCTATGGCTCAATTACTGAGTCATGGGGCTTTCAATTTCAATTTGAATTTAGTTCAAGCACAGCAGAGATTTTCATCCAATTGTTTGGCTGGTCAGAGAAAGGAAGGAGTAGAATGTTGCCAGCATTATCTGCCAAATCCTGCTCACACGTTATCTTTAAATTAATGCCTTGGACTCTTAGAACATCTGAAGGGTGAAAATCCGTAGAGTTTGAATATTTGGCCCATTCCATAAGCCTAAAGGCAATGAGATCAATCGAAGTACATTTGTAATCCCCAGGTGAAATCATCCAACTTCATACAGACCACAAATCAATCCAAAAGAGAACAGGATCAATTCTATATCGTCAAATCCACCTTTTGTTAGACATAAGAGCTCTATCTTTTTAACAGCAATTCTCCAGCCTTTCTGGATATTGCCTAGTTTGCTGAGCAAGCATCTTCGTGTTAACAACTTGGTTGATGTCGCCTTTATTGATTTCTGGGGCGCAGTACAGTATAATCTCAAGGCAGCTCATGTGAAGAAGGTTTTCTTGGATTTTTTTTTTGTTATTTATCCTGCCGAATACATGAAGACTATGGCCAGGAATGTTCTCAGAGCTGCTCCAACTCAATGCCATAACTTCCATTGCAATTGCAGGCAGAAGCTCTGCTCATGTTGGTGAGGTATGAGGTAATTGCCACAAGTGATTGGGAGTCCTTTTGTGAAGATTTATTAGAGGTTTCTTGAATCAGGCCCAACCTCAGGGGATTGGAAGATAACAAGCATGGCTCCCGTCCTCAAAGTGGGAGGAATACAAGATCTGTTTCACGGACTGCCTGCCTTTCCTTCGTGGATGGGAACACTTTCCACAAGTTTTATGAGAGGAGGGGCAACAAGAGGGAGCTAATCCAAGAAAGACAGCACATTTTCAGGAGCGATCATGCCTGACTAATTTATCGGATTTGATGCTATTGGTCACATATCTGATTGACAGGGGAGAGCCAGTGGATGTGGTCTGTTTAGATTGCTAGATAATGGATTCTAGCTCCTTCTCAATGATTGCTATTTGATGAGCTGCTCCATAGACTCCTGTTTTCTGACTCTCTCCTTTGTTTAACAATGGTGGTACATTTGCAGTTTTCCAAGCTATGAATTCCAGAATCTCGGGAATTTTGGATGATTAGAACAAATGTCACTTTCCTGTAAGATCCAAGGATGCAGATCTCCAGGGCAAGCTATTTGTCTCATTTTTTTGGCTTTTGATGCATATTACCCTAAACTTTTGTTTGCGCGACCATTACCCTGAATATTCAAAGTGCAATTTGCAATGAATCCAATTGAATCAGGATCTTTAACAGAAATGAAACAACAAGGGTGAAGTTCTCAGAGACCTGCCTCTATAAACCAAAGATTAACATTGGCATGAAAGCATTTGTGAGATCAAAGCTAAAATTTCAGTCAGCCCTCTGAAGTTCTTCATTTGTCTTATATTGAACAAACACTGCTGAGACTGGGGCTCTGTCAGAACGACAATGCAGAAACAAAGCTCAGAAAATCATTTACCAGCCTGTGGTGATACCTTGCCAAGCTGTCTGCTCCTACAAATAATTCCGTTCCAGCCACAGGAGTAATGTGCCCCTTGATGGAAAGCCAGCTTCCAGCATACAATAGGCACCGAGCCCCTTAAGGTTTCAGACAGATTTTGCAAGCCCCAGTCCATCATTTGGACAGATTCCTTTTTAAATCACTCAACCCTATAAATCGCTGAAACTCCATCGTTTGGTGATGATGAAAGGCTAATAATGCAGGTACCAGTAAAACCTGCTTCCCATGTGGGTGTGAACTACAAAGGTTGGGAAGTCACTGATGTCTTCTCCATAAGCATCTTCAGTATTGAACATGTGGGAATAATAAAAGAAAATCTTTGTATCTAAGGATAGTAAAGTGTTGAATGACTCACTAGTGAGAGGCTAGAGGTCTATTAGCATGCATTAATATCCTCATTTTTATAGTATCGTTAATTTGACTTGATTTATTATTGTCACGTATTGAGATATAGTAAAAAATATTGTTTTGAATGCTATCCAGGCAATTCATACCTTGCATAAGTACATGAAGGTAATACAACAGAGTGCAGGATATAGTGTTACAATTCCAGAGAATGTGCAGAGAGAAATCAACTTTAATACTTAATACTAATTTCAATATCTTGTCTCATTGATGTGCAGTTTCCCATTTTCCTAGCGGCCGGATAGAAACTAAATGTGACAATTCCCAACACAAATGTAGGAGCAGTAACCTGGTGACTTCAGCTTACCAGTTCCTCCTCCAGCCATTCATCAGTCACTAGCATTGCAGGGTGATTGCAGGGTTCCAGCACTTGACCAGGTACACAGCTGGGCTATAAAAATGTTATTTTACACTTGTATGACAAGTTGCACATACTGAATATGAAAGGCTTGCCTACAAGTTTCAATTCAGAAAGACAATGGAGCCGGACTCAGAAATACACAAATGAACCATGTTTCATTAGTTGCTTGGTCACAGCAGCAGACAGAAAAAAAGGAATATGGATTAGTAGTCGCAACAGGGACTGTGTTTTATCTCAGCATCTTGAAAACTGTGCCTGGTGAAAAAGCAAATTGGAAAAACAAATATTTGCTGAGAACTGAAAAATATTTATGAATTCCATTACTGCTGAGGATGTAGGTCAACCATTAAACAATAATGGCCTCATGTTGCAAATCTATAGGTGAAAGACTCTGAGAACTTATACATTGTGTAGCCTTTATTCTTTCTGTATGGACCAAATGCTTTCTCCTTGTTAAACTCCTAAGGACCCAAGGTAGAGAACCCTGTGAGGTCCTAGCAATGGCCAGCACTTTTGCCTATTGAGTGAAAGAATATGTCAAGCAGCATACCATAAGAACGTGGTGCATAGAGCAAGCAGTGAATTTGTGAATCTAGTGTTATGGGCTAAGCCAGACCACTCAAAACATTCTTAAGCAGGTCATCCAGACCATAAATTTGTAATTTCACTGTGCACTCACCAAAACAAAGTTAGCTAGGTTGACGACTAGATTTTAAAACAGACAAAAATTTATTCACAAAATTACATAATGCAACACAAAGAACAAAATAAAGAACACCTACAGAACTCAGTCAATCCAAACTAGACTTAATTATGCTGTTCCGAATGCACACAACAATGCCAATAAGCAAATTCTCTTCAAAAACCAGTATAAATGGAATACATGCTTACAGGTTGAAGTTGAAGGGCAGGAAAGAGAGAGAGAGAAGGTCTCCACACAGCTCCCTATTGAACTCCTTACCAGATCAGACTTAACTAAACTGCTCAGCTCAGCTAGAGAGCTGACCACTCCACTTTCATTATACAGGCTCCTTTTAAATCATGACCACTTTGGACTGAATTCTCATCTGTTTACATATAAACAAAGGCCTCTCAAAATCCTTTCCATCTCTGTACCAAACCAGACTGGTTTATTGCCCCTCTGAAAAAAATCAAGGTCAGAGTCTCCTTGAGCCAAGGAACAGCTTTTAAAAATAAAGGGACTAGTTTTGTGACACTAGTGTGAGAAAATGCACCACTAGTCATGGAGAGAATGTCTCTGTGAAATTGACCTAAATTGAACTTGGGCGATTTTTGGTAAGACTCAGTGTGTCTGGCACAGTGATCACTTTCCCAGTGAGCAAGACTAGGTCCTCCACTCACCCTCCTATTTCCAAAAGCATTGAGGCTAATTGAAGCTGTGCACTACCAAACAGCCAAAGATCATCTCAACAGAGGTTAAACACGATTCTTTCTCCTCAAGTGGTGGAGGAAGAGAGTTACAGTGAGGGTTCCCTTTGTTTTGGAAATAGCTTCACTGACTGAATATTGGGCTGTGCATCAGCAAGTTCAAAAATAGATTTTTGTGCACTTTTGCAGGCAGCTGCCTCCAGTTTTCCCAAATGGTACAAAGTTAAAAGTGTTTCTTTCAAATTTGTCTTCTGTTCCTTTTACTGCAAAATAGATTGAGGTGGCAGCAAAAGGTTGTTTGATGTTATTTAAGCCTATCCATTATTTAAAAGTCTTGGCAATGTATTATGGCTTTTGGCAATTGTTTAAACCTGTGACCCATCTCAACTCTTTGACCTGGATATGTTGGATGAATGTACAAAGCAGAGAAGCAGTAGACATGTACTCCAGACTGAGTGGATAATTAGCTTCAACACTCTCCATATTTCGTATTTCACACAGGGATGTCACACTCTGGAGATGTAATTCATTGTGCGGAAGAAATGCTTGGAATATTAGATCATGCCTTTGGAAGAAATGTTTTGCTTCTACACAACTCTATGTTACAGATTAATAAATCCCTCATGAAAATCTTGATAGCAATAAAATATGGACTCGCATTTTTCAATTTTCATCATCTGCTCTATACAGCCCCTGAGACACCTCCTGGACTAAAATGATTTTAAGAAAGGATTCAGGGTGCGCTTGCCAATTGGATTCAAAATTGGATAGCAGCAGGAGACAGAGAGTGATGGTGGAGAGTTGTTTTGAAGACTGGAGTCAAGAGTAGGTTTATTTGTCATTTCTACCATATACAACTGATACAGTAAAAATACAGCGTTCATCCAGGACCAAGGTGTGACATGGGCAGCACAAACAACATGATCTTACAGAGGGCGGCATAACATGCATAAGAAGTGCAAAACACGCATACAGCACAGTAAGTCCTGACACGTCAAGATAATAGGCATAGTGGTGTATAAATTAGTGTAATAAAAGAATGATAATTAGTGAAACATTGTTCGAGCAGCAATTCGAAGTCGTGCAAAATGTTTCGGATGGAATAGAGTCTGATCACAAAAGTGTTAACGAGCCTGATGGCCTTGGGGATAAAACTGTGTTGCACAGACTTGCCGTGAGAGGCCAAATGCTCCAGTATCTTCTGCCAGATGGTAGGAGGGAGAAGAGTTTGAGTGAGGGATTTGTGGGGTCTTCCACAATGCTGTAAGCCTTTTGGATGTACCGTGATGTAAATGTCTGTAATTGAGGGAAGAGAGGCCCCAGTGATCCTCTCCGCTGTCCTCCCTATCAGTTGTAGGGTTTTACAATCCGAGACGGTACTATTCTCGAGCCATGCGGTGATGCAGCAGCTCTGGGTACACTCAATGAATTCTCTGTAGAATGTGGTGAGGTTGGGGTGTGGCAATTGTTTAAACCTGTGACCCATCTCAACTCTTTGACCTGGATATGTTGGATGAATGTACAAAGCAGAGAAGCAGTAGACATGTACTCCAGACTGAGTGGATAATTAGCTTCAACACTCTCCATATTTCGTATTTCACACAGGGATGTCACACTCTGGAGATGTAATTCATTGTGCGGAAGAAATGCTTGGAATATTAGATCATGCCTTTGGAAGAAATGTTTTGCTTCTACACAACTCTATGTTACAGATTAATAAATCCCTCATGAAAATCTTGATAGCAATAAAATATGGACTCGCATTTTTCAATTTTCATCATCTGCTCTATACAGCCCCTGAGACACCTCCTGGACTAAAATGATTTTAAGAAAGGATTCAGGGTGCGCTTGCCAATTGGATTCAAAATTGGATAGCAGCAGGAGACAGAGAGTGATGGTGGAGAGTTGTTTTGAAGACTGGAGTCAAGAGTAGGTTTATTTGTCATTTCTACCATATACAACTGATACAGTAAAAATACAGCGTTCATCCAGGACCAAGGTGTGACATGGGCAGCACAAACAACATGATCTTACAGAGGGCGGCATAACATGCATAAGAAGTGCAAAACACGCATACAGCACAGTAAGTCCTGACACGTCAAGATAATAGGCATAGTGGTGTATAAATTAGTGTAATAAAAGAATGATAATTAGTGAAACATTGTTCGAGCAGCAATTCGAAGTCGTGCAAAATGTTTCGGATGGAATAGAGTCTGATCACAAAAGTGTTAACGAGCCTGATGGCCTTGGGGATAAAACTGTGTTGCACAGACTTGCCGTGAGAGGCCAAATGCTCCAGTATCTTCTGCCAGATGGTAGGAGGGAGAAGAGTTTGAGTGAGGGATTTGTGGGGTCTTCCACAATGCTGTAAGCCTTTTGGAAGTACCGTGATGTAAATGTCTGTAATTGAGGGAAGAGAGGCCCCAGTGATCCTCTCCGCTGTCCTCCCTATCAGTTGTAGGGTTTTACAATCCGAGACGGTACTATTCTCGAGCCATGCGGTGATGCAGCAGCTCTGGGTACACTCAATGAATTCTCTGTAGAATGTGGTGAGGTTGGGGTGTGGGAGGTGTACTTCTTCAACTTATGCAGAAAGTAGAGACACTGCTGGGCTTCCTTGGCTGTGGAGCTGGTGTTGAGGGATCAAGTAAGATTGTCCACCAGGTGGATGCAAAGAAATTTGGTGCTCTTCATGATCTCCATGGGGAAGCTGTCGATGTCCAGTGGAGAGTGGTTGCTCCATGCCCTCCTGAAGTCAACAACCATCTCTTTCATTTTGTCCACATTCAGAGACAGGTTGTTGGCTCTGCACCAGTCCATTAGCTGCTGGACCTCCTTTCTGTATGCTGACTCATCGTTACTGCTAATGAGACTCCCTACCATCGTGTCATCAGCAAACTTAATGATATGATTCGAGCCGTGCATCATTGCACAGTTGTGTGTCAGCAGGGTGAACAACAGTGGACTGAGCACACAGCACTGGGAGGCCTGGGACTAGTGGTGTTCCACAGGGATCGGTACTGGGTCATTCTGCTATAACATATGTTTAGTTAACGCGAATTCACTGTAACACGATTGAATTGGGAACAATGTTTCTAAAGTGTGAACTTTTAAAACATGCGTTGGCTGTAACGTGATTATGTTGTCAACACTTTAATCACTGTTTCCAAAGCACAATCTTTCTATAATGCGGAACAAGAACGCAACCATCATGTTGTACAAGAACGACCTGTAATTTAGGTGAGAATATAGAAGGCATTGTTAGTAAATTTACAGATGGCCTCAGGATTGGTGGTACAATGAATAATGAAGAAGGTTATCTAAGATTACAAAGAGATCTTGATCAATTGGGTCAATGGGCTGAAAAGTGGGATTTGGAAATTAATTTGGATAAATGCAAGGAATTGTATTTTGGTAAAACAAAGGCAGGACTTATACAATTAAACATAGGGCCTTGGCAGCATTGTAGAACAGAGAGACCTAGGGGTTCAGGTACATGATTCTTTGAAGTTTGCATCATATATAGATGGGGTGGTCAATAAGGCGCTTAGCACGCTTGCCTTCATTGCTCAGAGTGTTGAGTATAGGGGTTGAGAAGTTATGTTGAGGTTGTACAGGGCATTGGTGAGGCATCTTCTGGAGTACTGTGTCCAGTTCTAGTTGTCCTATTATAAGAAGGATATTATTAAGCTGGAGAGGGTTCAGAAGGGATTTACCAGGATGGTGCCAGAAATGGAGGGCTTGAGTTATAACTGGAGGCTGGATAGGCTGGGACTTTTTCCACTAGAGCATAGGAGGGCAAGGGATGACCTTTTTAGAGGTTTAGAAAATCATGAGGGGTACAGATAAGGGGAATGGCAGGCATCTTTTCCCTAGGATTGGGGATTTCAAGACTATGGGGGATATTTTTGAGGTAAGAGGAGAGAGATATAAAAAAGACATGAGGGGCAATTCTTTTACACAGAGAATGGTTCATGTGTGGAATGAACTTCCAGAGGAAGTTGTGGATGTGGATATAGTTGGAACATTTAAAAGCTGTTTGGATAAGTACATGAATAAGAAATGCTTGGAGGGATATGGGACAAGTGCGGCAGGTGGGACTAGTTTAGTTTGGGATTATGGTTGGCATGCACTAGTTGGACCAAACATTCTGTTTCTGTGCTGTATGACTCGATGACTGTATGAAAAACACTGATCTCAAATGTGTGCAGAGATCACGTGATCACAGATTGAGGCAAGTTCAGGAAACCAGTGTGGAATGAATTAAACTGTCTGAACTGAAATAATCATTTAATGTAATGAAGATATCAAAATTAGTTAACTGAGTCAGGTTCTCTACCCCTCGGCTCACAATCTTCATTCTTGATGAAGGGCTAATGCCTGAAATGTCGATTCTCCTGCTCTTCGGATGCTGCCTGATCTGCTGTGCTTTTCCAGCACCACACTCTTAACTGAGTCAGGTGTTAAGAATCTTGCATCTCTTGTTTTAATTGATACTGATATGATAAGTTGCATGTATTAGATATGGAATGCAACTATCCAACTCAGAAGGACAGTGGAGCCAGACTCAGAAATACAGAAATGAACCATGATTCACTAGCTGCTTGGTCAGAGAAACAGACAGAAAGAAATGAATATGGATTAGTAGCAGCAAGGATTGGGGTTCTCGCTCTCGATATTTTCTTCTCAAAGTCTTGAAAATGCCACCTGGTGAAAAAGCAAACTGGGACATGGCAGATATTTATAGGTTCCATTTCTGCTGAGGATACAGGTCAACCATTAAACAATAGTAGTCTCCTACTGAAAATTTCAATGGCCTCTCAGGATGTTTACGTTGTGTAGCCTTTATTCTTCCTATCTGTATTGGACACTTTCGCCTTCTTAAACTCCTAAGGACCTCCATTTTGAATATTCAGTACCAGCATCTTGGCTCCACATGCATCATATCCATGGACCTTGGCATTGGAGACTTGCTAGCCTTTCCATTATCTTGTCAGTGCGCTTCTGCACTTCAAAGCTGCAACTTGGAACACAATGGCAACCCTTGTGGTCATGCTGCTGCAGGGAGACTTGACCCACAAGGACAAGCACCCAGCTCATCAACTGCAGCAGGCTGCACCTCAGAGCTGTTCACTTGCTGTCTTAGCATTCACTCAACATGACCTTGACCAGGATGCTCATAGCATCTCTGCCTTGCTTCTGTGTGGCATGGCCACTCAGCCATGCTGTACTGCCTTGCCATTTAATACAGACAAAAGAGCCAGGAAGCTGGTCCTGGTTACCAGGAGTCATCAGTCAAGTTAAAGGAGACAGACAACCTTCAGTCCGGAGTACACTGCAGGGTAAGTCATGGGAAGTGGACCCGGTCAGTCACCTTGTGGGGCACTTAGAGTCAGGATTCCCACCTCAAAGGGAGTGACGGTCACATATTGGGCAGCTCACCATCTGTCTTCACTCTTTCTGCAACACTGTGTGGGCTGTTTTCTCCTGGAATGAGAGAAATGGAGGGACTGATGGGGCTGAAGGCGGATGGACTGTTATTAGTGCTGGTACAAGTGGGGGCAGAGGTATCCTGATGGAGGGAGAAGGCAGCAGGGTTAGGGGTATGGGGGCTTTTGGGGTTGGGGTGGGTGACAGTGATTGAGAGAAGATATTGCAGGCAATAGAGAGAGAGAGTGGTAGACAGGGAGCATTGGTGGCAGGTGAGTGTACTAACAGAGATGGAGTTACTGGGAGAGAGCAGCAGAGAGAGCGTTGTCCTTGCCCTTTGGATCCAACACACAGCCCACTCTAGATGTTGAAACTGCATTGAGCCTGGGGGCAACTTCCAAGCAGACTGGCAGACTCTGGTGCAATGTCCTGGCAGGCTCTAGTGTTTGGCCAGTCCCAGGAGGAGAGGGGGACTTTCCTCCACCCCTCCAGGACCCTGGCCACAAAGTTGGGGGGGGGGGGGGAGAGTACATTTCACCTTCTTTGCCCCGGCTGGCACCAACTCCAGGATGGGTGCAGGAGAGTTCTGGGATGTTAGTATTTGTCTGGATGCACAAGGGCCTTTTCAAAAGGGCACTGGACCCAGGGATACCCTGGCACTTGGGGACCCCTTCTGGCTACAGTGAGGAGGGGAGGCAGACTCGATAGATGTGGAGCTGGAAAAGCACAGCGGGTCAGACAGCATCCGAGGAGCAGGAAAGTCCACCCGAAACGTTGATTCTCCGGTTTCTCGGATGCTGTCTGACGCACTGTGCTTTTCCAGCTCCACATCTATCTTGCAGCATCTATAGTCCTTACTGTCTCCAAGTGGTGAAATCAGGCTAGCATCCGACTGGGGGTCGGGGGGGGGGTAGGGTGGCACCATGGGAGTGAAGGAAATCATTAACCAGGGTGAATAATTAACGAGGGTAAATAATTAACGAGGGTAAGTCATTTACAAGGGTAATTAAGAAACAAGGCAAGTTTTGTACATGAGCATGAGAAAATCCCCCTTGGCCTCTCTAAGCAAACCCTTCCTTGAAACGCGGCAAAATTGACATTTGGCCAAAATGTCACAAGGTTCACCCCATGGAATCATCAATCTAAGTTCACTCTGGAATTCTGCTGATGCTTGTCTAAACTATTTTTCCATTTACAGTTAACCAGCTATCTCATCATTAATCAGGCACACTGAGCTTAATTTGAACTCACTGAAGTCACTGATGTGATGTGATCAATGCTTTTGCTTCACAACGGTTCAGTTCAGCCCCGTGCTGTGTGCCACGCATTTGTTTTCTTATTTATACAACAGCATTTGTGCAAATAATTTCAAGCTTAGTAAGACTGAGAATGATTTAAAATTAACCTCCAATGTAGCAGCTTAGTGTGTGCATAAAGAAACAAGGTAGATGTTAATAGACTAAACATTGTTTCTTCCTTGAGCATATTACAGGGTGCGCACTCTATATTCTCTTAAGAATGACTATGAGCTGGAATAACTCTGGGCCCAATATCTGGAACTCTGGATTAGTGATCTAGAGACATGGACTAATGACTGAAGACAGGAGTTCAAATTCCACTACAGCCTTTGAGAATTTTAGATTCGGTTCATTAAATAAAATTGGAATAAAGAGCTAGTGGCAATATAGTTGCGAGTGCAAGGTTCCTGATGAAGGGCTTTTGCCCGAAACATTGATTTTTCTGCTCCTCGGATGCTGCCTGACCTGCTGTGCTTTTCCAGCACCACTCTAATCTAGGCTATGGTAACAGCCTATCTGGTTCACTGGTATTCTTTCAGGCAGGAAATTTATTATCATTCTCATCTATAGTACTCACAGCAATCATGGTTAACTGTTCACTAGCCTTTGAAATGGCCAAGTGTGAGTTTTGGTTTCGTTAGAACCCAACACCATCTTCACCAGGGCAATCGGAGATGGACAGTTTTGGCCTTGGCAATGATGTCCCCATTTGGTGAATAATTAAAATAGTTTAGTAAAGATTAGATTTCCCGTGAGAAGTTAATTAAGAATCCATCCTAGTGTCAGTTGCCTGGCTAAGGACCATTAGATTTAAAAATACAGACTGAACGACACAGTTGCTTTTGTTTAAGCTGGTAGTCATTCCACCACTAAAACAGAAGATTGTCAATTTAAGTGCAAAACCATAAAGCACAGAAGGAGGCCATTTGGCTCATCATGACTGTTCTAGCACAATGAGGAAGCTAGCCAATGAGTCCCTCTCCATCGCTCTCACCTCTCAACTTTGCATGTTTTCCCCTCGAGGCATTCATCTATGAACGCTGTGGTTGAATCAGCTCAATGCTTCAGTACAGTGCTGATAGAGTGCTGCATTCAGATCAATCACCTCCAGATGAGATGTTAAACAGATGTCTCAACTGCTTGTTCAGATTAATATCAAATAGAAGTCCCTGACTATTTGAATGATAGCAGAAGAGTTTGTCCATTGTCCAACGTTCCTCAGGCAACCAGCACAACCCAAAACAACAAAAAAAGCACAAACCAAAACAAAAACAAAATCTTATGTAGCAATTTGGACAGTCGTAAGTGGGGCCTTCTGAACTTGCCTACACAGCACCAGTGACTGTGTGAGAAACATAATCTTCTGGTTGTAAATTATGAGAGGACATGATCAGAAGATGTAGCCATGCAAAGCAATAGCTTTTTTTTGTTATATTTATGGTGCAAACCTCCAAGGAGATAAAATCAACTTAGTGCTTAAGTAATACTATGATCTTCCAAATGGTTAAACCACAAATCTAATTTACTTTCGAAAGTGAACATGTGGAAAACCCACTCACGCTATGTATTCAACTTCATGATAATTCTGTCAAATAGATTAACGATACCAACATCCATTTCAATCATTCATACCAATCATTTTAACACTTAATATGCGCTCTGAGCAGGAGAGTAGAATCCAATTGAACACTGAGAACTTCATCATTTAAATTATGGTCTCCTCCTGTCTCATCTCAGTCTGAGAAGAGAATGATTACATTAACTGGACAGAAACTACTCCTCAACTCGGCCAGAATAATAATCATTGGCGTTACATTCGGACTGAGGCAGCAGATGCAGTGGCACTGGAAATTTCTGGGATCTGAAATAGTCAATCCATTCTGCAGCTGGTCACTTGCCCTGCACTTGGTTGTGGGGCAGCAGAGTTACCTGCCTGGACATGGAGGTGAAATTGCCATGGTTTGATGAAGTGTCAATTTTGGCTTTCTCTGTGAGCCCAGCAGGTTTTCTTGTGCTATACTCTGCAGATCGCCTCTGTATCAGTGCATCACACCTCTTTGGCTCATCCTGCCCTCCCTTTGACTGCAGCAGAAGTATTCATCACTGCTAGGCCCCCTGGGGATTCCCAGCATTGATGCCATCTCTAAAACCCAATCATACACCAGGTCAGGAGTTGCCATTCACCGTATACACAGTGGGAGGGGAACCATAAAGAAACACATCTGAGAGCATTTGGTGTCACAGTTGACACTTCGGTGCTAATACAAGCATACATTTGTCATCATATTGCTATTTCAGCCACATAGGTTCCCTATCCTCAGCACCAACCAATCTTGGAAACCTGTCTGAGCAGGGCTACCCTTTCCCCAGTGTGCAGTGTAACCTAACCTCACCTTATTGTTCAATGTGGAGCCATTGCACACTCAAAACCCTTCAAATGGTGGAAAATGTGCACTTCTGTTCAACCACAGCAAAACGGTAGAATAAACAAACAGAGCAAAACTTCATTTGCTGCTGGTTGCACCAGGGGACTGCTGTCTTTCAAGTAGCAACACTACAGTCAATAATCCTCCACCTGACTGAGCTCATCCTCACCCTAAACAACTTCTAACTCCTCTCACTTTCTTCAAGTCAAAGGAGTGGCCATGGGTACCCACATGAGCCCTAGTTCTGCCAGTGTCTTTGTGGGGTATGTGGAACATTCCTTGTTCCAATCTTATTCCTGCCCCCACCCACAACTCTTTCTCTGATATATCGATGATACCTTTGGTGGTGTTTCCCTCTCTCATCCAGAATTGGAAAAGTTTATCGATTTTGCTTCCGGTTACCATCCTGCCCTCACTTTCACCTGGTTCACTTATGACTCCTCCCTTCCCTTCCTCGACATCTCTGCTTCTATTTCAGGGGATAGACTGACTACCAATATCCACCATAAACCCACCGACTCCCACAGTTACCTGGACTATACATCCCCGCATCTTGCTTTCTGTAAAGACTCTATTCCATTTTCCCAGTTCCTCTGTCTCCGTTGCATATGTTCCAATGATGCCAGTGTCAATAAGGCAGTGCCTGAAATGTCCACTTTATTTCTTAACCAAGGATTCCCTATGACTGTTATTGACAGTGCCCTTGACTGGGTCCAACCCATCTCCTGCATTTTGGCCCTCACTCCCTCTGTTCCCTCCCACAAAAGCAATAGGGTTTGCTTTGTTCTTCCCTGCCATTCCACATCCAGAAGATCATCTGCTGCCATTCCTGCCACTTCCAGAGAGATGCCACCACCAGACACTTATTCCCCTCCCCTTCCTTGTCCATCTTCTGGAGGGATCATTCCCTGCAAACACCCTGGTCCACCCTTCCTTCACTGTCCCACAGCACCTTCCTCTGCAACTGCCGAAGATGTAAAATCTGCCCATTTAGCTTCTCCCTCCTCAGTACCAAGGGCCCAAACATTCCTTCCAGGTGATCTGGCACTTTATCTGCACTTCACACAATGGGTCTACTGCATTTGCTGCTCACAATGTGGTCTCCTCCATATTGGGGAAATGAAGTGTGGACTTTGCAGAACGCCTACGTTCTGTTTGCAAAGATGACCCTGAGCTTCCAGTTGCTTGCCATGTCAACACACCACCCTATTCCCTGGCCAATAATCTCTGTCTCAGGCTTGCTGCAGTGCTCCAGTGAAACTCAGCATAAGCTGGAAAAACAGCACCTCATTTTCCGCTTGGGGACCCTGCAGCCTTTGGACTCAATATTGAGTTCAACAACTTTAGAGCTTGAACCTGCTGTGTCATAGCCCCCTCCTGCACACTTCAATCCTTGTTATCATAGTCTGCTATTACACACAACCCATTGTTAACCAATAACAGTCTCCATTAACAGTCATTCACCGGCTTCAGTTACTGAAATGGGAGGGATCAGGTTTAGTTTCTTAAATGGATGAGATTGGGGTTAGATCCTAAATTGGGGTGATTGAGGATATTTTTAACATTACTGGAGAGCTATGACGTTGTGAACCTATTATATAAGTTGCTCAATGTGCCATGATTTAGAGCAGCCGGTGTTGGACTGGGGTGTACAAAGTTAAAAATCACACAACACCAGATTATAGTCCAACAGGTTTATTTGGAAACACTAGCTTTCGGAACGCTGCTCCTTCATCAGGTCATTGTGAAGCAGGACCATAAGACATAGAATTTATAGCATAAGATTGCAGTGATAAAACAATACATTGAACTAACCTAGATTGTTAAGTATTTAATCTTTTAGAATGGGTTGCAGGTTTCAGTTCATTAGTATGTAAATCCCAGAACTTCTTTTAAGTCACCTTCTCAAGATAATTTAAGGTTTTATAACAAAATGCTTTAAAGGTGTGAGGTTAGAGTCTGTCTGTATCCCAGTCTTGAGTCAGACTGGCTCTATTTCCAAAGTGGAATTTACAAATATTACATGGATTAACTGCCTACATTGACTGCTTGCATGTTCTGCATTTTTTGAGCAAAATAGAATGTAGCTGCAAATATAATTCTGCAAATAAAAATTCACCCCATAAACTTATATGTGTGCATGCGTGCAGGAGAGAGAGAGAGACAGTGCAAGTGTGTGCATGTGAGCATGTGCATGTGAGTGTGAGTGCATGTGAGAGAGTGTGTGTTTGCATGTTTGCAAGCTTGATAACCCTGTGTGTGAGTGTGATGGGATATAAGCCTGTGAGCGGGTGCATGCGTGGGTGTGAGTGTCGGAGATCTATGTGTGTGTGTGTATGTGAGAGAGCTTATGTATAAGAGAGGGTCTGTATGAGTGTGTGAGCATGTAAGAGTGTGTATGTGTATGTGTGTGTATGTGTGCATGCACGCGTGTGTGTGTGTGAGAGAGTGTATAGTGCTGTGGGGTCACCTGTAGTGTGACATGCACCCAAGGTCCCAGTTGAGGGCATCCTCATGGGAACTTGGCTATCAACCTCTGCTCGGCCACTCTGCATTGGTGCATAGTCCACTTTGAAGGATGGTCACCCAAAGATCCAGGGCTGAGTGTCCCTGACCGCTGAAGTGTTCCCTGACTGGGAGGGACACCCCTACCTGCTAATTGTTGTGCGGTGTCCGTTCATCCGTTGTTGTAGCATCTGCTTAGTCTCGCCACTGTGCCATGCCTCGGGGCATCCTTGCCTGCAGCGTATAAGATAGACAACGTTGGCCAAGAGCCATGAGTGCCTGCTATGCACATGGTGGATGGTGTGCCTACATGTAATGGTGATACTGTGTCGACACTCTGACACATCTTGCAGTGGTTGCCTTGACCGGGTTGTACGGTGTTGTGGTCAATGTTGACCTGAAGGCTGGGCAGTTTGCTGTGAACAATGGCCTGTTTAAGGTTTGGTTGTTGTTTGAAGGTGAGAAATGGAGGCATAGGGAAGGTTATACCTTTAAGGCATTGTCTGAACTGAGATGTCTCCTTTGTTACAAAACCTTAAATTATCTCGAGAATGTGACTTAAAAGATGTTCTGGGATTCACATATTAATGAACTGTAACCAGCAAATCCATCCTAAAAGCTTAAAGACTTAACAATCTAGGTTTATTAAATGCATCATTGAATCAATGCAATCTTTTGCTATAAATTCTGTGTCTTATGGTCATGCTTCATAACCATCTGATGAAGGAGCAGCGCTTCGAAAGCTAGTGCTTCCAAATAAACCTGTTGGACCATAACCTGGTGTTGTGTGATTTTCAGCTTGACATTGGGAGTGAACACAGGGCAGTTTTTAATGCAGTTGTCAGTTCCACTATTTGCCTGTTTGACATTCCAGAGTAAGTTGTAAAGCCTAGGCCCTGTCTGTGCTAACTGTTGGGGCACTGATTAGCATAGTGCAGAGGCTGAGTGCTTGCATCAGACAGACAACATACAACCTTAGACACTGTGGCTTCTGACACTGCAACCAGCTTACCCACTTGGGGGAGAATGGGTTTACCCCCTTCCCCCCACCTAACTCACCCACAATTATTTTAATGCCCACAAAACAGGGGACAGATTCTACCACATATCTTCAGGCTGATTATCCCAATAAAGAGCAGGCAGTTTCCTGTTGAGGTGCTGGTGGCAATGTCACACTGTGAATAATTGGCCTAAATGTTCAACTAATTAATCCTCTCTGTGAGGCTCACATTTCACTATGAACTGTTGCAGCTTTTAATGGGGAAACATCATCCTTTCAATGTTAGACATTGAGACTTGTCAGAGGCAATAGCTTTCTCGAAAGCTACACACTGTGTATGGCTTTAAAGTAGGTGCATATGCAAACACCCTAAATGAAACCACCCTTTCTAAAAGTAGTGCTGTATCTAACATGTGCCGTGAGAACTTTGGAAGCCTTTTGTTTTGAAGGGAGACGCGTGTTAATTATTCCAGAAGCTGACTTTCTAAAGATACGTGCTTGGGAAGTTAAAAATCACACAATACCAGGTTAAAGTCCAACAGGTTTAATTGGAAGCACACTAGCTTTCAGAGCGACGCTCCTTCATCACAACCACCTGATGAAGGAGTGTCACTCCGAAAGCTAGTGCTTCCAATTAAACCTGTTGGACTATAACCTGGTGTTGTGTGATTTTTAACTTTGTACACCCCAGTCCAACACCGGCATCTCCAAATCATGCTTGGGAGGGATAGGGTCAATGTGCATTCGCAGCAATTGAATGGATGTCAGAACTCCTTACAGCTGTGGACAGAAAGTCTGAGCTTACTTTGGCTTTTGTGAAGAGGGATTAAACCTCCTGCTGGTGTTAGCATGAAGCTCCTCTGACTTTACAGTATTGGCTTCCAGCTCCCACCCTCTCACCTGCTCAGGGAGCCAGCACCCTGCTGTGATTTTACAGCACCACTCTCATCTTGCCTCTGACCTCCAGTGTCTGCAGTCCTCACCTTCGCCTCAGGGATCCAGCACCTGACTGTGCTGACCCCAGACTCAAGAGACACTTTCTGGAGTCAGTGAATAGTTGAAGCTTTTGCTCTCCCTGCCAGCATCCATGTGAAAAGACAGTCATGTTGTCTGGCACTCATCAGGACTAACGTAAGAATGACAAGTTTCAGATGAATGGAACAATTTGCACAACAGGAGAAAAAGTGGGTGCTAATTTATTGGCAAGTCAGCACTGATTGACCAAGGCGTTGCCACGGTGAAAGGAATGGGCGGCTATAGATTCCACAAGCCACACCAACAATCAATTTAAGAGAATCAGTCAGGCTCATTACATGGCTCATTTACATTTTCTAGGTGCAACATGCATTCATCCACAGGAACCCATTCTCTGCAAATAGCAAGAATCTGTTCAAACCCGGTGCCCAGATTGAATTACCTGCTGTTGGTGGTCAGTGCCTGGAACATGATGCCTGGGGAGTTGGTTGAAACAGATATGGTACTTGGATAGACACCTGAACAAGCAGGGAATAGAGAGATATGAATCATGTGCACGCAGATGGGATTAGTTTAGAATCTCATCATGGTTAGCACAGGCATGATGGGCTGAAGGGCCTGTTCCTGTACTGTTCTATGTTCCAAGCTCCCTGTTGCCTTCTCTGATCCGTGATGGCATAGGGGAGCCTTAAAGGGAGTGTGGCTTTGATGATTGATGGCGGTGGGGAGCAGCGAAGTGTTTACCTAGTGAATCCACATACAATTCCCTCTCCTTCCCACCCCTTGCCTGACCATAACCGGTGCAGATAAGGTTGCAGGGCTTCCAGCATGAAATGAGCTTTCTCTGACCAAGGCAGAAAACAGTGCAATCGGGTGAGCTCCTCAACTGGCATTTAATTGGCAATATCCCAATACACTGTAAATACAAATCTACAATCTTGGGTAGCAAGCATTAAGAATTGTGTAGCATTACCAGTTGTGCTTTTAGCTTATAAACTGTCATCAACAGAAGCTTCTGTCCATGATGAACTCCAGGTACTATCTCAACAAAGGAAATATCACTAACACTGTTGGCGTCTTCTGTTTCTTCGTTCATTATATCAGTTTTGTAGACAGAACATCAGTTCATGTGGTGGCTGCATTGCTTGTAACCAAGCAATACTACAAGTATTAAACAATGGCTGGAGGTCTTAAGGCAATAACACACCTGAGAGGTTTGGATGGCAATGTAATTGTGCAAACACATGAACTGAAACCAGAAATTGGCCACTGCATAACACTCCATGCACATAAGAGTGTCAACAGTTGGTTATTGTTCCTGTTGAAGTTTAAGACCTACTTTCTGCTAATATCACCAATTACTGCCACAGCAACTATCAGTTTTACCCCTTGGCTGTTGTCTCCACCCAGAAGAAGCAATGATTTGGAGATGCCACGGTGTTGGACTGGGGTGTACAAAGTTAAAAAATCACACAACACCAGGTTATAGTCCAACAGGTTTAATTGGAAGCACACTAGCTTTCGGAGCGACGCTCCTGATCACCTGATGAAGGAGCATCGCTCCAAAAGCTAGTGTGCTTCCAATTAAACCTGTTGGACTATAACCTGGTGTTGTGTGATTTTTAACAGAAGAAACAAGTGTGATACAATATTGTTGAGTCAGATTAATACTTGGGTCTACTGATAGGAAGGATTTTACTGCATTGATTTATACACGTCAATGATTTATGACTTTTTTTCTGTACTTTGAATTGAATGTAATGTACTGCAGCTGGAAATATTTCTATCGCAGTTTTGGTTCAGGTGCTACACGTGATAGAGCTGAAACTTCAAGAAGCCTTTGATTCAAAGTGAACAATTGGCAGTTCCTTTGAAGGACAAAATTTATTTTGCCAGTAAATTCTCAATTCACCACACAAATAGCACTACAGTTTCCACAGATACGTCAAAAGGACAAATATTAATTTCTATGAAAGTTACAGTCACAGGAACAGTTAATACTATCAAGAAACACATGGTTATTCTTTAAGGGGCAAGGTAGTTGCCTTCTATTCTGTACTTTTCTGGTTAATGATTGAGGCCAAGAGGATCTCTGCAAAGAAATCAACCACACAATTTTCCGTTAATAATTGCATTTCAGGAAGCACTAGTGTCACTCTAAGTGATTCCTATATCAAGCAAGTACTATTGCAGTAATTTGTTACAAATTGTACCTCTCCTTATTCTTTCCATTGGAAATACGTTTGGGCAAGTGGCTTAACCTGCAAACATTATTTTGATAGTAAGAACGTTTATGCATTTGGAAGTGACAGGAGAATACTGAGCAGGCATTTCAAATATTTACTGGTGAATAGTTGACTGGAATTAAGGCTTAGTGATGAAAGCTGGGTGTACTATCCTAGAGAATAGATATGCAAGCTTTGAGTCATAAGGAGCTTAGGGAAGCTATTACCTAGCCATGATCATGACTGTAAGAGTTAGGGAATAGCCCAAATTGTCACTGTCACAATAATCGTCACTTTGTAATAATGCTTCTCGGTTTCTTGAATATCTGACAATCTCACAACAATTCAATGGCCCTAGATAGGGAGAGAAAATTTAATAACAGCTACTCAAACAGCTTTGATAAATAAATATCATACTACACAAATGTCGTTAGGCATTCTACCTGTCCATATACTGTATTCTTAACAATTAGTAACAATTATTATGGAAATATAATTTGTTATTCATTAAATGGAATATTTATAGCAGTGGTTACAGTAGAAACAAGTGAAAGGGGTCTCTCAGTTGAGTGTATACCTCCATTATGCTGTCTTGGCACAATGCTACGAAAATCATACAGATTTTCCTTGAAGCTTTTCCCTGCCTAGTTGATGCAATGTGAATGCAAAACTGAAAACTTGAATTGTTTTTTTTAAAATGTTCCTTCTCAGCTCTGAAAACTCGGATCACATTTTGATGGCAGTGACAAATTCTGTCACAGACACTGAGAAAAATCATATTGTTCCAAAGAATCAATAACATTCTAAATTAAACAATCCACAAAATTCATTAAAAATATTCACCCTGTTTTGAATGTTAATGCATCCTTGAATGTCCACATCTCTGTCAAAATCTAATCAGTTTAGAATAGATGTGGTAACAGGCCCTTCGGCCCAACAAGTCCACACCGATCCTTCGAAGAGCAGCCCACCCAGACCCATTCACCTACATTTACCCCTGACTAATGCACCTAACACTATGGCCAATTTAGCATGGCCAATTCACCTGACCTGCACATCTTTGGACTGTGGGAGGAAACCGGAGCATCCGGAGGAAACCCACGCAGACACTGGGGAGAATGTGCAAACTCCACACAGACAGTTGCCTGAGGTGGGAATTGAACCCAGGTGCTGTGAGGCAGCAATGCTAACCACTGAGCCTCTTGAGATGTACCTGTGTACCAAGTTTCAGTCTATTAGTTTTTGAGATACATAGTTTGCAGAAAAGCAGTATAAAAAATAGAGACGAAAACATTACCTCCATCCTCAGGGGCAGGGGTACCAATATCAGAAAAATGGACCCAGCAGAGAAATATACCATGGCTGAGATACCAAATAAGTCTGAAGGACTGAAGTGTGATCTGTGTTGAACTAATTAACATTGGCTGAGGCTGTAGTGCTAATGCCTTCAGGTGGCTTCAGTCTCCCATGAATTTTGCTGAAATAGTCATTTAGTAATTCAGAAGCTGAGTATTGCTTTAAAAATGACAAGCTTTCTAGGCTGTCCCGCTTTGCGCTCACCTCGTCAGGCCCTTTCCTGAGGATTTGGAATGTTTGACAGGAATTGATATTCACTCCAAATTGCCTGCTTACTGCTTTATAATGGCAATGTCAGACAAGAGGGAGTAAACCTTGTGAGCCTGCCCTGGAAGTTTGCACTGCAGTGATAAAGATGAAAGGTGGACGGGCCATTTTAGATGCTGTGCCATCCATTTAAAAGAGGTAAAGAAGGCTGCGATCTCTGCTTCATTGTAGTTAGGAATTAAATGAGCAAACTGAGTTGCTTCTGCCCTTAAGTCTGAGCCATTGTTATTTTCACAGTGTACAACTGAATTTCTGTTCCTCAGCTCAAGCTGTCAGAGTCCATGTTCCTTTACTGGCCATTTTCCTGAAATGTTCTCTATTCTCTCCTCGCACTTTCCTCTCTTCTCCATTTCTCTCTCTCTCTCTCTCTCTCTTTCTCTCCTCGCACTTTCCTCTCTTCTCCATTTCTCTCTCTCTCTCTCTCTCTCTTTCTCTCTCTCGCTCTTTCTTCTCTTCTCTTTCTCCCTTTCTTTTTCCCTTCCCTCTTTCTTTCTTTCTCGAAAGTCTAATTTCCACAGCTTCGATTTTAAATTCTCTACTGTATTCATCCTCAAATTTCTCTCTGCAAACCATTGGCCACTTCTTGTAAAATTCCATTTTTTCCAGCTTTCGGACAATGTTCTAATCCTGAGTGTCTCAATCAATCCTTTAACAGTGTGAAGGGAAGAACTTAGAAATCCTCAAAAGTGACTTCCCTAATTCTGCTAGGAATGTGTTAGCATCAAATGTAGATATTTCTAAACAATTTTTTGTTAAAGATTGGTTTCAATGTGACTTTCCAGAACTGGGGCAGCGTGGTAGCTCTGTGGTTAGCATTGCTGCCTCACAGCACGAGGGACCTGGCTTTCATTCCAGCCTTGGGTGATGTCTGTGTGGAGCTTGAACATTCTCCCTGTGTCTGCATGGGTTTCCTCAGTGCTCTGGTTTCCTCCCATAATCCAAAGATATGCAGTTTAGGTGAAATTGGCTGTATTAACTTGCCGATCATGTCCAGGGATGTACCCCTTCTACATTAGTCAGGGGTAAATGTAGAATAGGGGGAATGGGGGAATAGGGGGGTGGGTTACTCTTCAGAGGATCAGTGTGGACTTGTTGGGCTGAAGGGCCTGTTTCTACACTGTAGGGATTCTATGATTAAAAACCAAGAATCATAATCTAAGGATATGGGGTACTAAGACTGAGATTTCAGCCAGAGTATGGTTGGCCTGTGGAATTCTCTGCTAAAGAAGTCAGTGGAGGCCAAAATATTGAACATTTTCAAGATAGAGATGGATATGGTTCTTAGAGCTAAAGGGATAAAAGGATAGGATGATCAGCCATGATTATATTGAATGGCAGAACAGGCTCAAAGGATTGAATGACCTATTCCTGTTCTTACTTTCTATGTTTAGGTGACTATTTACCCACTCTCATTCTTTTGTTTGGTACAGAAATAAATAAATAAATATATGGAGAGCTTAAATTGAACAGTAAGTCAACAGTTAAAGCTAGAGTTGATAAAAATAATAAAAGAGCATACTTTGAGGCTCTGGATCTGAATGTAAGTAACATTCAAATCACAACAAATGAACTGGTAGTGAAAATAGAAATAAACAAATATGGTCTGATAGCTATTACGGAGACATGGCTGCAGGAAGATATGGATTGAGACTTGCTGGTTAAAGGGCACAGGACATCTTAAAAAGACAGGAGCTAGCAAAAGGAGTTTGGCAGCTCTGCTAATTAATGATGGCCTTAATATAATTGAGAGGGATGATCTGTTTTTAGGAAACCAGGATGTAGAAGCAATTATGAAGAGATTCTTTTTTAACTTCACTCCTGGGATGTGGGCATGCCTGATTGGCCAGCTTGCTAAACCATTGCAGAGGGTAGCTGATTGTCAACCCCATTGCTGTGGGTCTGGAGTCACAGGTAGACCAGACCGGGTGAGGATGGCAGATTTTCTGCCCTAAAGGGCCATTGTTGAACCAGGTGGGTTTTCCCCAATGTTTTCAGAGTAATAATGACTTTTTAAAATTGGATTCAAATTCCTCCATGGCTGGATTTGAACCCATGTCCCCAAAATGCTAATTGAGCTTCTGGATTAATATGGTCTAACAATAATACCAATAGGCTGTTGCCTCCCCTCTTTCTTGTGAGAAATTATAAAGGCATGGAGTCACTTTTAGGTGTAATGTATAGATGCCTTAATCACATGGTAGAATGGAGTATAAAGGAAGAAATAATGGGAGCTTGTCAGCAAGTTACTGAAATATTGATGGGGGAGATTTCACCTTCACATTGACTGGACAAATCAAAAGAGCGTAGGCAGCAAAATGAAGAGTTCATAGAATACCTTCAGGATTGTTAGAACAGCTCATTCTGGGGCTAGCCAGATAGCAGGCGATACTAGATATTGTGCAATGAGATAGGATTAAGTAAAGATTTTATAGCGAAGGCATCTCTGGGTACCAATGACCACAACACGACTCAATTTTATATTCAGTTTCAGGGAGAGAGGCTTGGCTCCAGGATTAGCATTTTAAACTGAAATAGGTTGACATGAAAGCAAAGCTAGCTAAAATGAATCAGTAAGTTATAATAAGGGATGGATCAATAAAAATGCACAGGCAGGTACTTAAGGGGATATTTCAGAATTCACAGAATAGATGCAGTCCAGCACGAAAGAGAAAGGTACTAGGGAAGGACCAACCAACCACGATTAGCTAAATAAAGTCGAGATAATGGCAAACTTAAAGAAAAAGCATTTAATTGTGTGAAGATGGGTGCAGAGTAGAAGATTAGACAAAATAAATAAAATAGCAAAGTTCGAAGAAAATATTAATATGGAGGAGAAAATTAGACTATGAAAGAAAGCTAGCTAGAAATATACAACAGATAGTAAGAGCATCTATACATATTTTAAAAAGAAGAGATAACTTTAGAAAATGAGGAAATGGCAAAAGAGTTGGACAGGTATTTTGTATCGATATTCACTTTAAAGTAACAGTCACGTTAAAGAATTCAACATAATCAGGCAGAATCAGCATGGTTTTGTGAAAGGGAAATCATGTTTAATCAACTTTTTGAAGTTCTTTAAGGAAGTAACATATGCTGTTGATAAAGGGGAAATGGTGGATGTATCACCCTTAAAGGAATTAAAGGTTATTGTGAAAACTAAAACTTCATCATGTGGGGACTAACATTTTGCCATACGCAGATGATCGACAAGCTAACAGCAAACAGACTGTAGGCATAAATGGCTCATTTTCAAGTTGGCAAGATGTAATGAATGGTGTCCCACAGGAGTGTGGGACCATGCTAATGCCTCAACTATTTACAATGTAAATAATGCAAATTACTCGGAAATTGTGACTGATAGCCTGGTTGCTAAATTTCCCGAAGACATAAATATAGGTCAGAGAGTGATTTATGAAGATGACACAGGAGGCTACAAAAAGAGCTAGATTGGATCATTGAGTGGACAATGATCTCGAAAATGGAGTACAATGTTGGAAAATATGAAACTGTCTACTTCAACAAGAAGAATTAAAAAGAATATTAAGAAGGTGGAGGGAGATTGCAGGGCTCCGAGATGCAGAGGGATCTTGGTGTCTGGGTGCATCATTTCAAATCACCTGAGTTGTAATTGGGAAAGCAAATCTTAGCAGGACTTATACACTTAATAGTAAGATCCAAGGGAGTGTTGTTGAACAAAGATGTTGTGAAACTTAAAAGGGTTCAGAAAAGATTGACAAGGATGTTGCCAGGGTTGGAAGATTTGTGCTATAGGGAGAGGTTGAATAGGCTAGAATTGTTTTCCCTGGAGTGTCAGAGGCTGAGGGGTGTCCTTATAGAGATTTATAAAATCATGAAGGGCATGGATAGGATAAATTGACAAAGTCTTTTCCCTGGAATGGGGGAGTCCAGAACTAGAGGGCATAAGTTTACGGTGAGAGCGGAAAGATATAAAAGAGACCTAAGGGGCAACTTTTTCACTCAGAGGGTGATACGTGTATGGAAAGAGTTGCCAGAGGAAGTGGTGGAGGCCAGTGCAAATGCAACATTTAAAAGGCATCTGGATGGGTATATAAATAGGAAGGGTTAAGGGGGATATGGGCCTGGCAAGTGGGACTAGATTGGGTTGGGATATCTGGTTGGCACGGACGAGTTGGACCAAAGGGTCTGCTTCCATGCTGTATATCTCTGTGACCCTATGACTCTGTGTACACGTTTTGGCACATCTCCATCACTTACATCCTGAGTTAGAACTTGAACCCAAATATTCTAGTCAAGAAGTAGGATACCAGCACTGTTTCTGAAGTGTTTTTGTAAGAGGCTTGTATGCAGATACAGCAAGTGATTAGGAAAGCTAATGGAATTTATTACAAGGGAAATTGAGTACATAAGTTATGCTTCAGTTACTCCAGACATTGCTGACAGCATATCTGAATATTATGTTCCGTACTGCTCTCCTTATTTAAGAAAGGATATAAATGTGTAGAAGCTATACTGAGGTTTCAGTGCTGCAAAATGTAAGTTACTTTGTGACAAAGGTTGGACATGCTAAGTTTGTATCCATTGAATTTTAAAAGGATTAAGTGTTAACTTGATTGAAACATTTAAGATTCTAGGAGGTCTTAACAGGATGCATATGGAAAAGATGTTTCCTCTTGTGGAAGATTCTGGAACTACAGGGTACTGTTTAAAAATAAGGGGTTACCCATTTAAGACAGAGATAACGAGAATATTTTTTTTCTCATTGAGGGTTGTGTAACTGTGGAACTCACTTTCCCAAAAGGTGTAGGAAGCAGATTCTTTGAATGTTCGTAAGGTAGAGGTGGATAAGCAAAGGAGATGAAAGGTCATCTGGGTTAGGTGGGAAAGTGGAGCAATCAGATCAACCATGTTCTTATTAAAGAGAGGAGCTGACTCAAGGGGCTGAGTGGCCTGCTCCTACTCCGGATTTCTACATTCATAACATTCTGTAGACAAATCAAATGTGTTTGCTGTCGAGCTAAGCATTTATGTTTGAATGATAATACAATATTTTGAGGGGAGAGAAAGGACAGAGTATTCACATTTTGATTAACCTATGTGCGTTGATAAATACTGGCGATTGGCTTAATAAAGTCCATCTAATTTATTTTTATTGGGAAACATTTGCTTGCTTCAGTTTAAATGAGCTGCTTGAATTAATCTTGAGACTATTGTTCTAAGAACGATGTGGAGGTGCTGGTGTTGGACTGGGGTGGACAAAGTCATGATCTTTAGCTTTATTCCAAGAATGACAACATTTTAACTTTATTTTTTCATTATTCTACTTTATACGAACTACTGTAATGTTTAACTTCTAATGTTGTTTCTTTATTTTTCGGCTTTGTACCTTAGATTTTGTATCCAGGTACCTTTGTACCTAAGGCGCCACCAGGGATGGCAACATTGTACACGTATCACTGTACTCATGTACACGTGACAATAAAATCTAATTCTAAAATGAGGGGGTTTAGCTTAATTCCAATCTTTCAAATTGTGTTCCCACCCAGTTTAATATGCTTTTCAAAAAAGACTAATTTCAGATGAATGTTTGCAAATTAAGCTGTCACTCAAAAGCACTCATTCGGAGTTATAACCCCATAAAGGCACAGTTCAAAGTCAGCATCCAAAGAGGTCTTGCACTTTCTTTAAAAGTATCTGTTTCAATTTTTCAGACACATTTACTGCAGGAACCTGTCCTTGTTGATAGTTTCCCTATCAAGTGTCATAAAGTGACATTAGTATTTTAACAGCTGTTTTCTTTTGCCATGAAAGTCATGGAAAGGAAGGCTATAAAACCGAGTGGTAATGAACATAAAGCTGTCTGATATAGATTGAGGCATGGAGCGTTAGAGCCACAGTTGCTTTCAGTGGTGAAACACAAAGCCTCCTGTTTTCAATCTCTATGCAGCCTGATTATAAAATCCCTGACTTGGATTACAACAAGGCTGTAAACCAAGATGTGTTGTCTGTCTTTACAGAGGAAGAAAGAAGAGAGCTTTGGATTTATCTAGGGTCTCTCTTGCGACATGCCAAGGTGCCTCAAAGACCAATGAAGTACCTTTTGAAGTGTAGAGACTGTTATAATAAACACTGACTTTTTCTTTGCTCCTCCTCTCCCACCCCTGCCATCACACAGCTCTAAGTTTAGAGTAGAACGAAACCGTGTGGAAGGAACACACTCAATATTTAACCCACAGCTTTTCAATGAGGGAAGATCTCCGACAACTGAAACAGAAATTGCTGGAGAAACTCAGCAGGTCTGGCAGCAGCTGCAGAGGGAAAACAGAGTTAACATTTCAAGTCCAGTGACTCTTCATCAGAACCCAGGGAGCATCAGAAGTATCTCCTATTTTGCTTGCACACTGAAAAAAAAATCAGGCCCCACTTATTGGAATGCGTCCAGTTAAAATGGCAGCAGAACAGAACGGGCTAGTAGGAAAATAGTTAATCAGTTGTTGCCCATTTCCATGAATAGAATGTCTCAAAACCAGACCTGCTCAGACCTGCTGTGGCAGAGGAAATATGCCTCTGATTTGAGTCAAAGTGTAATTGGACAATCTTTTCGTAGATCGTAATGCATGACCAAAGAGCCCACTTCGATATAAAGCTGAGTCTGTACTGGATTGTTGGAGGAGTCACCTTTAGCTGAGGCATTAAACCAAGGCACTGTCTGCCCAATTGGCCAGATGTTAATGATCCTTCACTGCTTTTTGAATTAGATTGATTCCGGACGTGAAGGTTTTTTTTCCATTCACACACAGGATGTGGGCATCTCTGGCTAGGCCAGCATTTATTACCGATCCCTGATTGCTCAGAGGATAATAAAGAGTCAACCACAAAGGCAGCAAGGTGTCTCAGTGGTTCGTGCTGCTGTATCACAGTTCCAGGGACCTGGGTGCGATTCCACCCTTCGGCAACTTTCTGTCTGGAGTTTGCATGTTTTCCCCATACCTGCGTGGGTTTCCTCTGGATGCTCCGGTTTCCTCTCACAGTCCAAAGGTGTGCAGCTTAGGTGGATTGGCCTGCCAAATTGCCCATAGTGTCCAGGTATGGGCAGATTAGTTGGGTTAGTGGTGGAGTTACAGAGATAGGGGAGTGGGTCTGAGTGGGATGTTCCTCATTGACCAAATGGCCTGCTTCCACACTGAAGGGATTCTATAATTCTACATTACTTTGAGTCTATGGTTAGTCTCATGAAGAAAGGTTGAACAGTTTCGGTCTATACTTTCTCAAGTTTAGAAGAATGAGAGGAGATCTAAGTGAGGTACATAAGATGGTGAGGGGGATTGACCAAGCAGATGTAGCGAGAATGTTTACTTCAGGGACAATCTAGAATGAGAGGCATCATTTTAGGGTAAGGGGTGTCAGGTTTAAAATGGAGAGGATGGGAAATTACTTCTCTCAGATTGTCATGAATCTATGGAACTCACAGCACTTTGGAAGCCAGGACATTGGGTCAATTTAAGGAGGAGATAGAGAGATTTTTAATTAGTAATGTGCTGAAGGATTATGGGGAGTGTGCAAAAAAGTGGAGTTGAGGCTGTGTGGGATCAGCAATGTTCAAACTGAGCAGTAGAGCAGGCACAAGGGGCTGAATTACCTACTCCAACTGCACGGGTTCAATACCCAACGCTGGCTGAGGTTACCATGATAGACTCTCCTTCTTAACCGCTCTCCTTGCCTGAGGTGTGGTGACCCTCAGATTAAACCACCACCAGTCGTCTCTCTCTAATGAGAGAGAATCCCTATGGTCTGGTAGGTTTATGGCTTTACGTTTTTCTAACTTGGGCATGAACCAATGTTTTATTGGCTGGACAGCATTCACCTCTCAAGATCAGCAACAATGAGAAAATGCTAGACCATTCATTGCTTTGGACTTTCTGGTGCTCATATCAGCTGCTACATTTAATTTCATAACAGCCAATGTTTAGCAACATGTGCTGCTGAGTTCACTTATTAGCTGGAAGCTTCAAGTTCAAGTGAGGCCGAGGAACAAGTGAGTCTCTTAATACATACAGAACAATCACTAAAAGTTGAACCAAGGCCATAAAAAAAACCAAAGATTAAAGCTCTATTTCTGGGAGGGACAGAATTGAAAAGTTTTGCCAAGTTTGTAATGAACTCTGGTTAAACCACACCCAGAATATGTGTGCAGTTTCACATTGCTATACTATATAAAAGATATGGCAAGTCTGAAGAGAATGCAGACAAAACTTGCAAAGATGTTATTGGCAATGATATTGGTAAGAGGAAAAAGATTTTTCTCTTTAAAACAGAGAGTTGAAGCATAACCGAATAAAGAGCTTTTGACAGACGGAAGATTTTGACAGAGTGTGTGATGATGCTGTGGCTTTAAGCGGTTATTTCGCCCTGTGTTTTTTTAAAGAGAGATTTTGAGACAGAGCTGACAAGCTGTCTATTTGAAATGCCAGTAAAGTAAACAGCTCATGAGGCCTTGGGGTTTCTTTTTCAGAAGTTGGAACAATAGAAGCAGCCTGGATGGGTGTGGCCTGCTCTCACAATCCAGGATTTCTACGTTTTCTTTAGCTTTTAGGTTCAGCAGAAATTGCTGGGGTTTTGAGGAAGTCAAAGCTATCTTTTCCCTCTCTTAGGTACAGTTAGAAGCTGGGGTTTTTCTCTGTGCTGGGTTACCTATGAGACAAATCTATTTTTCTGAATTTGCCTTTTTGCCAAGGGGTGTGATTAGGGGATGTTACTATATTGGAGCAGTTAATTAATAATAATTACTGTATCTACTGTATCTATTATTTAGTTAAGTTTTCCAAACGAGTTAAGTTATTCTGAATTCCTTTTGCTTTTGGTGTATTTTAACTTTAGTGTTCGAACAATTTGTGTTTTGCTTAACTTTGAGTATTTTGGCAGTCGCAATTCTTTGGGAACAGGCTCTTCACACTCACCTTTAAAATAAGAAAACGTTAGGGGCTAGGCTACTTCTTAAAACCTTTGAGGGGGTCTGGTCTGGTCCATAACAAATGGCCCTTGATAAAATGTTTCCTCTTGTGGGGAAGAGCCATTAAAGTAAGATGAAAAACAAGAAGCACAAAGAGAAATTCAGAATAAACATCTTCACCCAAAGAATGGTGAAAATATGGAGCTTGTTACCAGAAGGAGTGCACAAAGTAAAAAGTTGAGATGCTTTTAAGGGGGAGCTATACAAGCAGACAAGGGAGAGTGGGTTAGAGGATTACACTGATGGAATTACATGGGGGAGAGATGACAGGAGGCCTGAGCATAGTTGGTTCACCATGGCAGCTTGTTTCTCTGCTGCATCCTACGCAGGGGAGCTTTCACGCTCCACAGTTACCCAACAGCGGCATGTGAGAATTGAACAACACATCCCTTTGGCATGGGGCTTAGTTTGCTTTGAAAACCCTGGACTGTGAGTGAGCTGCACTCCCTGGACAGCTTGCTGGCTGCAGGCCAGCTGATTCAGGCAGGCTCCTGAGCGACTTAATGTAACAAGCCCACTTACAATGGTGGGGGAGCAGAAGTGGGCTGATAAACTTCCCTCATGTCAATGTTAAACCCACAATCGCCCAGTGGAGGATGTTAACATCAGCTCTGCTATGCCTTGCAAAACAAAGCAACTGCAGTTAACTTAACTACAGTATGGGAACACGTGGGTAATATCATTCCATAGATCCAAATAGGATCAAAATACTTCAAAAGCTCTTGCCATAAAGACTGCTGGTTTGAAATTGCCTCAGGCTCCATGCGTTTTAAGTTCTGCTAATGCAACTTCCACTGGTATCTTTAATATCTCAATTATTTCTCTTTTAACAATTTATCTGTGATGAGAAAGCGTCTTCAAAAAAGTAATTATTTAGTTTGTTCATTTCCAGATATACAGTCTAGTCTCAGAGACAAAGAGACAGGCGAGCGGAGGTTTATAGAGTTGAACTAGAATCCTTTGCTTAAATTAATCCTGTATTATATTAGAAAGAGGCTGTTGGTTGGTAATGTGTGTCTTGGAGTCATCGGGATCTACAGCACCAAAGAAGACCCATTAGCCCATGATGTCTGCGCCGGTCAAAATGAACCACCTCAAAATGATTTGGAGATGCTGGTGTTGGACTGGGGTGTACAAAGTTAAAAATCACACAACACCAGGTTAAAGTCCAACAGGTTTAATTAGAAGCACTAGCTTTCGGAGCGTCGTTCCTTCATCAGGTGGTAGTGGGGGTCTCAATCCTAACACACAGAATTTATAGCAAAAGTTTACAGTGTGATGTAACTGAAATTATACATTGAAAAATTGATTGTCTGTTAAGCCTTTCATCCGTTAGAATACAGTGATAGCTTCACTTCTTTCATGTGTAAATCACAAAACATTTTTTTAAAAAGTTGCATTCTCGGGTTAGCTGTTAATAATGGTGATAGCTAGACAATATGTTGGAGGTGTTAGCCCCCTGTGTTCTCTGTCTATACCATGATGTTTAGATTGATCCTAATCTAAAAAGTGAGATAACGGAGTTCTACATGAATGCATGCAGTTTTTGAGCAAAGTACAATGTAACCCTGAAAGTACAAATTCACCCCACAAAATATATGTGTGCATGTGGGTCTTTGTCTGTGTGTGTGTGTGTGTGTGTGTCTGGGTTGGGGGTTGTGAGTGTCAGAAAGTGTATATGTGTGTGTAGTGAGTGCAGAGTGTCTTAAGTCTGTGAGGGAATGCATGTGTGAGTGTCTGTAAGGGTGTGTGTGGGTGTCTGTGTGCGCATCTGTGTATATGTGCGTCCATGTGTATATGTGTGTAGGTGTGCCTGTGTGTGTGTGAGTGTGTGTGTGTGCAGGAGTATCTTTATGTGTGTATAATGCAATGGTGGTCACCTGTAATGTGACATGAACCCAAGGTCTTGGTTGATGCGCTCCCTATGGGTACCGAGCTTAGCTATCAGCCTCTGCTTGGCCACTTTTCGCTGCTGCCTGTCTCAAAGTTCGCCTTGGAGGATGGTCACCTGAAGGTCCAAAGTTGAATGTCCTGGACCACTGAAGTGTTCCCCAACTGGGAGGGAACCCTCCTGTCTGTTGATTGTTGCGCGGTGCCCATTCATCCGTTGTTGTAGCCTTTGCTCGGTTTCCCCAATGTACCATGCCTCCGGGCATCCTTGCCTGCATCGTATAAGATAGACAACGTTGGCTGAGTCACATGAGTACCTGCCACGTACAAGGTGGGAGGTGTCTCCACGTGTAATGGTGGTATCTATGTCCACACTCTGACACGCCTTGCAGCGCCTACCATGACAGGGTTGTATGGAGTTGTCCTGAGAGCCGGGCAGCTTGCTACAAACAACGATCTGTTTGAGCTTTTGTGGTTGTTTAAAGGCAAGTAGTGGAGGTGTGGGGAAGGTCTTGGTGAGATGCTTACCCTCATTGATAATGTGTTGCAGGTCACAAAGAACATAGCGTAATTTTTCAGATCCTGGGAAATACTGAACGACGGAGGGTACCCCATCGGTTGCAGCACGTGTCTGTCTCCTGAGGAGGTCATTACGGTTCCTTGCTGTGGCACATCGGAACTGGCGGTCGATAAGTTGAGCATTGTACCCCGTTCTTGTGAGGGCATCCCTGGGTACTTCTAGGTGTCCGTCACGTTCCTCCTCATCTGAGCAGATCCGGTGTATGCGTAGGGCTTGTCCATGGGGATGGCTGTTTTAATATGTTTTGGGTGGAAGCTGGAGAAGTGTAGCATTGTGAGGTTGTCTGTGGGTTTGCGGTAGAGTGTGGTGCTGGGGTGTCCATCCTTGATGGAGACGCACGTGTCCAAGAATGAGACAGATAGTCGAGAGTAGTCCACGGTGAGTTTGATGGTGGGATGAAACTTGTTGATGTCACTGTGTAGTTTTATCAGTGACTCCTCACCATTGGTCCAGAGGAAGAAAATGTCATCAGTGTATCTGGTGTACAATGTTTGTTGGAGATCCTGTATAGAGAAGAAGTCTTGTTCGAACCTGTGCATAAAAATGTTGGCATACTGGGTGCAAATTTGGTCCCCCTGGCTGTTCCGTGTGTCTGGATGAAGAACTGGTTGTCAAAGGTGAAGACATTGTGATCAAGGATAAAGCGGATAAGTTGTAGGACGGTGTTTGGAGATTGGCAGTTGTTGGTGTTGAGTATTGAGGCCATTGCCGTGATGCCATCCTTGTGGGGGATGCTGGTGTAGAGTGCGGACACGTCCATTGTGACGAGGAATGCTCCCGGTTTGACTGGTCCGTGGGTGCTGAGTTTCTGTAAGAAATCCGTAGTGTCGCAACAGAAGCTGGGGATCCCCTGTACAATAGGTTTCAAGATGCCTTCCACATAGCCGGAGAGATTCTCACATAGGGTCCCGGTACTCTAACAGATGAAAGGCTTAACAGACAATCAATTTTTCAACGTATAATTTCAGTTACATCACACTGTAAATTTTTGCTATAAATTCTGTGTTAGGATTGATGAATACCACCTGATGAAGGAACAACGCTCCGAAAGCTAGTGTGCTTCCAATTAAACCTTTTGGACTTTAACCTGGTGTTGTGTGATTTTTAACCTCAAAATGAACCTTTGTAAGTGTTCCAAAGGTTTCTAGCACCACCACCCTTACAGGCAGTGAGTTTCTGGTGCCCTCTGAGTGAAAACATTTCCCCTCTAAACCTCCTGGCCTTGCCTTAAATTTATGCTCATTGGTCATTGAGCCCTCCATTAAGGGGAAAAGTTTCTTCCTTCCTACTCTGCCTAAGCCTCTCATCATTTTATTCATCTCACCCATGTCCCTGCTCAGCCTTCTCCACTCTAAGGGAAACAAGCTCAGTCCACCCAATCTCCCTTCACAGCTGAAATCCACCAGCTCAACGCAAACAGCGAAGAAGGGTAATGTTTGTCCCAATCCCTTAAGCACAATCTCTTAAGAGATCAGTACAGGTCCATCTTCTTAATAATGAATTATTTGCGCTTAACAATGGACTGGGATTCCAACAATAGTTTGTGGGCAATGGTAACTGTCAATTGCGAGGCTCCATTTCAGACAGGAATCCCAACAAGGTCCTGTGTTGGCTCCATTACTCAAAGGAAGTGAACCTGCAATGAGGAAAAACCAGCTAAGGAAATTATTTGTTGCAACACCCTATGAAGAACTTGGCATTACATGTTGGACATACTCTATTCCTGATGAAGGGCTTTTGCCCAAAACATCGATTTTCCTGCTCCTCAGATGCTGCCTGACCTGCTGTGCTTTTCCAGCACCACTCTAATCTAGACTCTGGTTTCCAGCATCTGCAGTCCATGTTTTTACCATGTTGGATATACTGCCTACTTTTCTTAATTTCAAGTCACTTCATTTGAATTAACTGACAATTCAAATTTGTTGAGCACTGAATTCTCACTTTATTGTGTTACTTAGGTTTTTAATCCAAATTGCTAAATAATTAATTTTGTCACAAGATAAGACCTACCTATTAGAAGCAGACTGTCTAACTGAATGAATTCATTTTAACAGCAACCCATTGATCCGATCGAAATAACTGATTATGATCTGCCTCCTCCTTCGTTTGCCATTTCTTTTTGAAAAGAAAGGATATTGGAGTTTCAGTCATCCTCCCTCAGACTGAAGTTATTTATCCAGACATTTTGCAGTCCCACTGCTTTTTCAAGGAACTTGTTCAGGAACATCTTATAAAATGTCATTAAGAATGTATCGTTGTGAATAATGAATAAGAAAAGTTAATGGATTCCGGGCAGACAGATGGATTTTTACCTTTCTCTGTTTGAAATCTCCAATTAAATCAAGAAATGAAAGGGCTCCAAGGGAAGTCAGCATTTTAAGACATGAAGTCTCAAGAGACATCCATAACTCCTCCAACCTGTTAAAACAAGAGAGATCCCTGCTTATAATATTGCCCACACAAATCTCTTTAAACAGTTAACACATCTCCACAGTCAGTCATTTACTTAAAATCCCTCCTAAAATTTTAGTCAAACTTAAATTGATAAACCCTCAAAGAACAGCATTGTTAAAATAACTATTCTGTTTTAATCCTGGTGTACCTGGCTCTCAGTTTTTACAAGCTGTGCACTGGGATGTTCGCTGCACGTATGCTTTGTTTGGAAAATGTAAATGTGTCAGAGATGAAGGTTCCTGGGTCGGTCTTTGATGGGAGGTGAGGTTTCTAACTGCTGTCTGCCACCAGCTGAGAATCTGTGAATTGGCCTCACATGGTTTTCACTGAGCTATGGTCACACAGCTGCAGAAAATGGACAATTTTATATTGGCATGCAAATTATTTAAAGTTCTATTGGGCAAGTCTTAATTCAAAGCAGAAACAGCATTCCTTGGCGTAGGTGGTCTCCTGGCCTGGTGTGATGGTCTCTTGGTCTGGCACGGCATCTCTTGGCTTGGCATGGCATCTCTCAGCCTGGTGTGGCAATCTCTTGGTCCAGCGTGGTGGTCTCTTAGCCAAGCAGGGTGGTCCCTTAGCCCATCATGATGGCCCAGTGTGGTGGTCTCTCTGCCCGGTGTGACAGTCCCTCAGCCGGGTGTGGCAGTCCTTTGGCCCGATGTGACAGTCCCTCAGCCCGGTGTGGCAGTCCCTCGGCCCAGTGTGGCAGTCCCTCAGCCCGGTGTGGCAGTCCCTCGGCCCAGTGTGGTGGTCTCTCAGCCCAGTGTGGCAGTCTCTCGGCCCAGTGTGGCAGTCTCTCGGCCCAGTGTGGCAGTCTCTTGGTCTGGTGTGGTAGTCCCTCAGCCCGGTGTGACGGTCTCTTGGCCTGGTGTGGCCGTCTTTCGGCCCGGCGTGGCAGTCCCTCAGCCCAGTGTGACGGTCTCTCGGCCCGGTGTGGCAGTCCCTCGGCCCGGTGTGGCAGTCCCTCGGCCCGGTGTGGCAGTCTCTCGGCCCGGTGTGGCAGTCCCTCGGCCCGGTGTGGCAGTCCCTCGGCCCAGTGTGGTGGTCTCTCAGCCCAGTGTGGCAGTCTCTCGGCCCAGTGTGGCAGTCTCTCGGCCCAGTGTGGCAGTCTCTTGGTCTGGTGTGGTAGTCCCTCAGCCCGGTGTGACGGTCTCTTGGCCTGGTGTGGCCGTCTTTCGGCCCGGCGTGGCAGTCCCTCAGCCCAGTGTGACGGTCTCTCGGCCCGGTGTGGCAGTCCCTCGGCCCGGTGTGGCAGTCCCTCGGCCCGGTGTGGCAGTCTCTCGGCCCGGTGTGGTGGTCTCTCAGCCCGATGTGGCAGTCCCTCGGCCCAGTGTGGTGGTCTCTCAGCCCAGTGTGGTGGTCTCTCGGCCCGGTATGGTGGTCTCTCGGCCCGGTGTGGTGGTCTCTCAGCCCAGTGTGGTGGTCTCTCGGCCCGGTATGGTGGTCTCTCGGCCCGGTATGGTGGTCTCTCGGCCCGGTGTGGTGGTCTCTCAGCCTAGTAGGATAGTCTCTTGGCCCACTGTGGTAGTCCCTCAGCCCGGTGTGGTGGTCTCTCAACCCAATGCGGCAGTCTTTCAGCGCGGTGTGGTGGTCTCTTGGCCCAGTGTGGCAGTCCCTCGGCCCTGTGTGACAGTCTCTTGGCCTGGTGTGGTGGTCTCTCGGCCCAGTGTGGCAGTCTCTCTGCCCGTTGTGGTGGTCTCTCGGCCCGGTGTGGCAGTCTCTTGGCCCAGTGTGGCAGTCTCTTGACCCGGTGTGGCAGTCCCTCAGCCAGGTGTGGCAGTCCTTCTGCCCGGTGTGGCAGTCTCTCAGCCCGGTATGGCAGTCTTTCAGCCTGGTGTGGCAGTCCCTCAGCCCGGTGTGGCGGTCCCTTGGCCTGGTGTGGCGGTCTCTTGGCCTGGTGTGGCAGTCTTTCAGCCCTGTGTGGCGGTCTCTCAGCCCCGTGTGCCAGTCTATCAGCCCGGTGTGGCGGTCTCTCAGCCTGGTGTGGCAGTCCCTCGGCCTGGTGTGACAGTCTCTTGGCCCGGTGTGGTGGTCTCTCGGCCCAGTATGGCAATTTCTCGGCCCAGTGTGGCAGTCTTTCAGCCTGGTGTGGTGGTCTCTTGGCCCGGTGTGGCAGCCTCTTGGCCTGGTGTGGTGGTCTCTCGGCCGAGTGTGATGGTCCCTCAGCCCGGTGTGACAGTCCCTCGGCCCAGTGTGATGGTCCCTTGGCCTGGTGTGGTGGTCTCTTGGCCTGGTGTGGTGGTCCCTCGGCCCGGTGTGATGGTCCCTTGGCCTGGTGTGGTGGTCTCTTGGCCCGGTGTGGCAGCCTCTTGGCCTGGTGTGGTGGTCTCTCGGCCGAGTGTGACGGTCCCTCAGCCCAGTGTGACGGTCCCTCAGCCTGGTGTGACGGTCCCTCGGCCCAGTGTGATGGTCCCTTGGCCTGGTGTGGCGGTCTCTCGGCCCGGTGTGGTGGTGTCTCGGCCCAGTGTGGCGGTCTCTCAGCTCGGCGTGACGGTCTCTCAGCCCGGTTTGACGGTCTCTCGGCCCCGTGTGACGGTCTCTCGGCCCCGTGTGACGGTCTCTCGGCCCGGTATGACGGTCCCTCGGCCCAGTGTGACGGTCCCTTGGCCCGGTGTGGCGGCCTTTCGGCCCGGTGTGGTGGTCTCTCAGCCCGGTGTAGCAGCCTCTTGGCCCGGTGTGGTGGTCTCTCAGGCCGGTGTGGTGGTCTCTCGGCCCAGTGTGACGGTCCCTCAGCCCAGTGTGACCATCCCTCTGCCCGGTGTAGTAGTCTCTCGATCTGATGTGACAGTCTGTCAGCCTAGTGTGGTATTTGAGTACATGTGATAATAAAGCTAATTCTTCTCTTACATGTTTTGTTCAACAAGTGTGCATTAAATGACATTGTACCTAGCTATGAGAGAGAAAAAGTGAGAACTTGCATTTAGGTAGCACCTTTTATCACTCCTGTACACCAAAGAGCTTTCATTGCTTTAGCATGCAAATGAAATTAGGCACTGCTGCTGCCAACTTGTGTACAGCAAGTTCCCATGAACAGTATTGAATTAAACAGCCATACCTACTGTTTTGGGTGTTTGCTTTAAATATTGGTTGGGACACTGGAGTGAAACCCTTTCATCTCTAAAAATAACACCAAGGATTTCCTTACCTCTTCCTGGCACAGCAGGCACACCATGAGACATCTGAGCTGAAACAAACCTTATAGCTCTGCCATTCAATAATCCTCAGCTCCACTTTCCTGCCTTCTTTTCATAACCCTTGGTTACCTCACCGATTACAAATGTGTCTGTCTCAGTTGTGAATATATTTAACCACTCAGCCCTCAGCAGCCCTCTCTGGTAAAGATTTCCACACATTCACTGCCCTCCACGGGAAGAAATTCCTCCTCATCTCCATCTCAAATGGGCAGCCTCTCATCCTGAGAATGTGGCCTCTGCACCTAGACTCTCCAACAAGGTGAAACAACCTTTCCGCACCTACCCTGTCTGACAGTTGTAGAGATGTAAGGCATGGAAACAGACCCTTCGGTCCAACTCGTCCATGTCGACCAGATATCCTACATTAATCTAATCCCATTTGTCCAATGCACTGAGAATCTCGTCTGCTTAAAGAAGATCACCTCTCATTCCTCTAACTGCTAATGGGTGCAAGCCCAGCCTTCTCAACATTAGACAGTCCCTCCTAGTGAATCAACCAAGTGAACCTTCTCTGGACTGCTTCCAATGCCAGTATATCTTCCATCAAATAAGGGGCCGAATACTGTTCACAGTAAACCAGTTGTAGTCTGATTAATGTCTTATGTTGTTTTAGCAAAACCTTCCTCCTTTTATATTCCATTCCCTTTGAAACAAAGGTCAACATTTTATGTGCTTTCTCTATTATCCATTGAACTTGGGCACTAGCTTTTTGTGATTCATGGATACGGACTCCCAAATCCCTCTATTCTGTAGCTTTTTACATTTTATCGCCATTTAAAAAATCTTCAGCTCCTCTATTTTTCCCATCAAAGTACGTAACCTCACATTTTTCCACATTATATTCCACTGGCCGCATTGTTGGCCACTGGCTTAATCTGTCCACATCTCTCTATACATTTTGTGTAGTCCTCAGCCATTGCCTTCCCATCTATCTCTTTGTCATCCGCTAACTTGGCTGCAGTAGATTCACTTTTCTCATCCCAGTCAGGCTTCTGTTTAATATCGCCACTGAAAGACAGCACCTCCAACAGTGCAGAACTTGCTCAGTACACAAAACCACACTCATCACCATGGCAGTGGACATTGGGTTCATCCCAGAGTCCAACAGCTGGTTTTGTGAAACTACACATCAAGAGCACTTGAATGGCCAGCAGTAAGAACAGATAAGATTGGCACAACCCAGATTGGTCTGGATCATGTTACATGTGATCCTTTCCTTACAATGCCCACCAAAAAGAGAAAATTTCTGATGTAAATTGAAAGATTTAATTTTTGAAAAGCAATGGGAATAGGTCAGTAGAAATGGGATTGTAGGTTGAGATTGGGGTAATTCTACTATATTCTGTTAGGGATTAGATATCTAGAACAGCGCAATTTCCATTACAGAGAGTCCTGTTCTCACAGGCTAAGGGTTAAGGTCTATAGTTAGATTCTGGGAACTGATAAACTGTAGTTTGTAAGGCAGACATCAGCTTCAAGTGGAATCTGCACACAAATCTGACATCCTTCCTGTCAGCAAAATTTTCAACAGTCAACAGTCTGCCCTCACATTATTTGTGAAAACGAGACTATAAGCATCTGTTCACAGAATAAATCAGTCCAGGAGGTGACTGCTGCCTCTAGGTAGTTCTGTGTCTCACTGAATTCTTTCAGTGCTTCTTAGATCTTGCTGGACTGCAGAATGTAGACATATCTAACACTGGCTTTTATCAGTCCTCCCTCTGAGGATGTGCTGTGGGATGGTGGGCAATGGAAGGGAAGCATTGAATGACGAGGGAAGGTGGGGGTAGAGTTCTCATTATCTTCCTGTTCAGTGGTCCTCCAGCCCAGAAGTAAACTGAGTAGTCATTTAGCGGCCTCTTCCCATCACTTTTGGCATTTCACCTGCAGCATGTGGCCCTCTGGATGGCACGGTGGCTCAGTGGTTAGCACTGCTGTCTCATAGCACCATAGACCCGAGTTCAAACCCAGCCTTGGGTGACTGTCCATGTGGAATGTGCATGCTCTCCATGTGTCTGCATGGGTTTCCTTCGGGTGCTCCGGTTTCCTCCCACAGTCCAAAGATGTGCAGGTTCGGTGGATTGGCCATGGGAAATGTGGGATTAAGGTCAGGGCTAGTCTGGGTAGGATGTCCTTTGGAGGGTTAGTGCATTTTGATGGGCTAAATGGCCTCTTTCCATACTTTAGGGATTCTATAACTCTGCTTTGTGGCAGACCCCTCTTCCTCCATCATCCCAATACAGTGCAATTGGGATGTAGGGAACCCGTTTCAATTTAGCTAACAGAGGACCAACTCCTCCACCTTGGACAAGAGGGCAGCCTGCTGCCACAAGTCCCCTTCCCTCTTACCAGAATTCCCCTGACCAGTGCAAGTATTGGCAGTCACTACCTGGTTGGGAGAGTCCTCCAATTGACCCAGAAGCCCCTAGGAGCCTGCAAGACAGCCTTAACATGGAGGTTGTCTCTGAAAGAAGCCCAATTATTTGCCTGATGCTAACCTATGGTTCTCTCAGGCGGCTGTAATGGATTTGAGTACACCTTTCAACTCAGTAGCAAGAACATAATAAACAGGACCTTTAAGTTTGATCTCAAGAAGATGGTGCCGTCCTGGTGTAACTGAATTATCCAGGAGATCTAGATGAGTCACCTGGGATGGAAAGGATAATTGAGAACTAACAAAGGTACCTAGCTAGAAGGAACACAAGAACAATCACCAAATGAAATTCGAAATAGCTAGACATAATACAATAAGAGAATTGGTAAATGCACTGCAATATTTATTGGAGAAATCCATTGTGCAATATAATTTAAAACCTGCCTTTTCAAGAAATGGTCCATGTATTGCTCAAACCTAACATACGATTAACTCTGAGAAAAACACATTCACTTTTTAGATTCCATAGAGTATGGAAACAGGCCGTTCAGCTTAGCAAGTACACACCGAAGAGCAACCCACCCAGACCCATTTCCCTCTGACTAATGCACCTAACACGATGGGCAATTTAGCATGGCCAATTCACCTAACCTGCACATCTTTGGACTGTGGGAGGAAACCAGAGCACCCGGAGGAAACCCACACAGACACAGGGAGAATGTGCAAACTCCACACAGACAGTTGCCCGAGGCTAGAATCAAACCTGGGTCCCTGGTGCTGTGAGGCTGCAGTGCTAACCACAGAGCCACCGTTTCCATTGCTAATCCTTGTTAAATTTAATTTATGTTGTTTCTTTGTTACCTTTTCTGTATTCTGCCCTTTATGTGTATTTTTAACATCCTGGCAGTGATTTGGCAAATGATGGTATCAATTGTAAAGATAGAGAAAAATCATTTGCATTTATATAGCACCTTTCATGACATACCAAAACACCTTGCAGTCTATGAGCTTTTTTTGGAAGTGCAGTGGCTGCTATAATCTAGGAAATGTGTCAGCTAATTTATCCCTATCAGGATCCCACAAAAAACATCACACTGTAAATTTTTGCTATAAATTCTATGTTACGATTGAGCCCTCCCTATCACCTGATGAAGGAGCATCGCTCCGAAAGCTAGTGTGCTTCCAATTAAACCTGTTGGACAATAACCTGGTGTTGTGTGATTTTTAACAAAAAAACAAAGTGACAATAAGCAGATCATACTGTTTGTGGAACAATGCTTTGCCAGTAACCCTCTTCAAAAATACTGCCCCTGAGGGGATAGATGAGGGTCTTGGTTTAAGCTCTGCAAAGGACAATATTTTTGACAGTTAAAAATTACACAACACTAGGTTATAGTCCAATAGGTTTAATTTGAAGCACTAGCTTTCGGAGTGCTGCTCCTTCATCAGGTGGTTCTGGAGTCATTTTTGACAGTGCAACCCTGCCTTAGCACAGCAGTGCAAGGGTAGTTTAGATTTCATCCTCACAGCTCTGGAGTGAGGATTGAACCAAAAGCTTCTGACTCAGAGATGAGACCAATGATTTACAGCAGTATAACATGATACCATATTGACAGAATCTAATCACAGTTCAGGGCTTGTTTTAACTGTCTCAATGTAGCTTCAGAGAAGCAAAGATTTGTGTTTGTGTGTTGTATTGCCTTAAGCCCCCTAAGTAACAAATATATGAAAGATCTGGTTTTGGTAATGTAGATTAAAAGAACAATATTGACTGGGAAACCAGGAAATATACCTGCTCTTTTTAACATTTAATTAAACCACCAAGTAGCATGTAGGCTAGAAATTCAATGTGGGCTCAATTGTAACTACATGGATTTTGAATGAGTTAAAAATCTCTCTCAAAGTCTCACTGGAAGAATGGCATCTGTGTCAATGCAGTCTCAGTGTTACACTTGTGTTAGTCCAGTTTATGAACAAACCACTAAGCACAAACTTCAACTCTATCACTCTCTGACCAAAGGTCAAGAGTGCTACTAATCGAGCCAAGCTGACACACAACTCATTTCATTTAACAACCTTGCGGCTTGTTTGTTATTGTCATGAATAATAAACTCCTTGTTAACGTCACTATCAGCCTTTACATTAGCTGAGACGTTGCCATTTCAGTTCTGTGATGTGGAATAAAAGTGCCAAAATATTTTAATCTTTATGACCCCTTCATCTAAGGGAAGGGCAAGTGTAAGTCCAGTTGGGTAAGGTTATCATGACTGTAGATCTGCCTTCTCATAGACAGGGATGACTGGTAGTGAGTTTAGCTTGAGAGTAACTATGCTTCAGGTGAGGAGTGATCTTGGGAAGACAGAACTTTCATGGTGACCCCTGCTGATATGGGCATTGAACCTGTACTGTTTGGTGTTATTGTATATTGTATACCAGCTGTCCAGCTGACTGAGCTCCCCTCTCCCCCGGCCAGCTCCAATTCATGAAGCCCTTTGAGAATATTGTGTATCAATGAATGATATTAAAATGTAGTTTAATGCAAGTTACCTTCATTGTGGTTCTTTAGAGGGAGGCACTGACCTAGTGGTATTATGGCTGGAATGTTAATCCAGAGACCCAGATAATGTTCCAGGGACCTGGGTTCAAAGCCTCCCCATGGCAGACAGTGGCATTTGAATTCAACAAATATCTGGAGTTAAAAATCTAATGGTGACCATGAGTCAAATGTTGGAAAAGCCCATCTGGTTCACTGATGCCCTTCAGGGAAGGAATCTGCCATCCTTACCTGGTCTGGCCTACATGTGACTCCAGACCCTCGGCAATGTGGTTGTCTCTTAACTGCCTCCAGGTAATTAGGGACGGGCAATAAATACTGTGTAGCCAGCAATGTCCCCTTCCTGTGAATGGATAAAGGGAAAATAAATCTGAGTTTCTCAAGTGGTACTAAGATGTAGTTAAGACACAATGAGCGCACTGCACATCAGGAAGTATCCAACTTGCAACTTTACCATTTGACTATTGGGAAATGCGTGTGTAGTCACCAGACAATGGGAGACCTGTAGCAAGGATATTTCTTCAAATAGATCTTTTACAAAAGCAAATGTCCTGTTCCACTTTATCAAAGATACTCAGATTGGAGCTAAATAGAGCAACAGGCTTCAATACTGCCATCTGTCTCAGCCCTGTTCCTGAGAGCAACAGTGGAGCTAATATAGTGTGAAATTAACATCAACCTTGGAAATAGGTCAGTGAAATTTATCACAGAGGAAGATCTCTGTTGCAGACTATTCATCTTCAGTCTCTGTCAACATCAGCAGATGAATTAAACTAATAGGTTTCATATTCACCCATAAGCTTCTTTCTGCTGCAACTGAGCTTTTCAGGTCCTCATAATTTTTATTTTTATGTCGGTCAACTAATTGAAGGATAATTGCTTTGAAATCATTGTGTATCTTAAAAAATTGACCCAGGTGACTCAAAGGTGCAAGGCCATTTTAAGGTGCTCCTCCCCTGAAAGTTGTCAGTTTTTCAGAATTTCCTTGTGAACAATTTGCTCCATGTTAGGCAAATATTAGGTTGTTCGGGCCACTGGAGAAATGGGGAATGGGATTGATTGAGTTGCTCTTGGAGAAAGCCAACATGTCACAAATGGACTCCTGCTTTGATTTCGTTCCTTTGTGGTGATCTCTTCCAGTAACTGAGCCAAGCTTCAATTGCGACTAGCTCGGTAGGAAATATTACCTTATTTCCTCACTGATGCAGGCTTTGTCAGGCTCAGAGAGGTCACAATCAAGTACAGCAAACAGTTTGTTGTGCTACATGCTCCTGGTGCTCAGGAACAGACTCCAGACAGTCCTGGCATTAGAGAAGAGATGCATCACCATCACAAGACATCAAGATAAGAACTTAATCTTTTATGAAGTGCCAGCATTTCCACAACTGCTCTCTAAGCCCTGTTTGGTCTCAAACTGGAACCACATAACATGTAGACAAAATGGAGGACTACAGATGCCGGAGATTAGAGACGAGAGTGTGTTGCTGGAAAAGCACAGCAGGTCAGGCAGCATCCGAGGAGCAGGAGAATTGACATTTTGGGCAAAAGCCCTTCATCAGGAATGAGGCTGTGAGTCAAAGGGGTGGTGAGATAAATGGGAAGTGGGTGGGGCTGGGGCGAAGGTAGCTGAGGGTGCGATAGGTGGATGGAGGTGGGGGTAATGGTGATAGGTCAGAGAGGAGGGATGAGTGGATCGGTGGGAAGGAAGATGGACAGGTAGGACAGGTCATGAGGTGGTGCTGAGTTGGAAGATTGGAACTGGGATAAGGTGGGGGGACGGGAAATGAGGAAACTGGTGAAGTCCACATTGATGCCCTGGGGTTGGAAGGTCCCGAGGCAGAAGATGAGGTGTTCTTCGGGTGGTAAGGGAGTGGCGGTGAAGGAGGCCCAGGACCTGCATGTCCTCGGCAAAGTGGGAGGGAGAGTTGAAATGTTCGGCCTCGGGGCGGTGGGTTTGGTTGGTGTTTGAGTCCCAGAGATGTTCTCTGAAGCGCTCTGTGAGTAGGCGTCCTGTCTCCCCAGTATGGAGGAGACCACATCAGGAGCAACAGATAGAGGAAATGACGTGTGGAAGTGCAGGTAAAACTTTGATGGATGTGGAAGGCTCCTGTAAAAACTCTATCCCTTATTCTCAATTCCTCTGCCTCCGCCGCATCTGCTCCCAGGAGGACCAGTTCCACCACAGAACACACCAGAAGGCCTCCTTCTTCAAAGACCGCAATTTCCCCTCCCATGTCGTCGATGATGCCCTCCAGCGCATCTCCTCCACTTTCCGCACCTCTGCCCTAGCACCCCATCCCTCCAAAAATAACAAGGACAGAACTCCTCAGTCCTCACCTTCCACCCCACCAACCTCTGGATACATCATCTCATCCTCTGCCATTTCTGCCACCTACAAACAGACCCCACCACCAGAGATATATTTCCCTCCCCACCCCTATCTGCTTTCTGTAAAGACCATCCCCACCACGACTCCCTTGTCAGGTCCATGTACCCCCAGCAACCCACCTTCCCCTCCCAGCACCTTCCCCTGCCATCGCAGGAATTGTAAAACCTGTACCCACACCTCCCCCTTCATCTCCGTCCAAGGCCCCAAAGGAGCCATCCAGATCCTTCAAAGTTTCTCCTGCAAATCCACACATGTCATTTACTGTATCCGTTGCTCCCCAATGAGGTCTCGTCTACACTGGGGAGACAGGATGCCCACTCACAGATCGCTTCAGAGAACATCTCCAGGATACCCGCAACAACCAACCCCACTGCCCCATGGTTGAACATTTTAACTCCCCCTCCCACTCCGCCAAGGACATGCAGCTCCTGGGCCTCCTCCATTGCCACACCCTAACCACCCAACACCTGGAGGAAGAACACCTCATCTTCCGCCTCGGGACCCTCCAACCCCATGGCATCAAATTGGATTTCACCAGTTTCCTCATTTCCCCTTCCCCACCATATCCCCAGTTCCAACCTTCCAACTCAGCACCACCTTCTTGAACTGTCCTACCTGTCAATCTTCCTTCCCATCTATCTGCTCCACCCTCCTCGCCATTAATCCCGCCTCCATCCACCTATTGCACTCTCAACTACCTTCCCCCCAGCCCCACCTCCCTCCCATTTATCTCACCACTCCTCGGCTCACAGCCTCATTCCTGATGAAAGGCTTTTGCCCAAAACGTCAATTCTCCTGCTCCTCAGATGCTGCCTGACCTGCTGTGCTTTTCTAACACCACACTCTCGACTCATAATGTGTAGCCCCAGTCCCAAAAGAACCTGCGTTTATACATGACCATTCATGACCTTGCAGCTAATTCAATGCTTTTGAAGCACCTTAATGTAGGAAGCAACAAACCTGTGTCCAGTGTGATCCCACAATCAGCAACACAAAATGACTAGATAGCAAAGACAGAAATCGCTGTAAAAACCCATCAGGTCTGGCAGCACCTGTGGAGAGAATGCAGAGTTAACATTTCAGGTCCAGTGACCCTTCTTCAGGACAATGACTTATTAACCTGTTTCAGTGATGTTGGTCGTGGGTTGAATGTTTGCAAGGTCACGGGGAAGAATTCCACAGTCCTTCTTTGAGTCGTGCCACACGGGTCTTTTACACTCACTTGAGGAGGAAGACGGGGCTTCAGTTTCAAGTTTTACCCAGAAGACACCTCATCTGCCAGTGTGACACTCCGTTGGCACTGCCCCAGTGTGTCAAACTTGACTTTGTGCTCAGGGTTTCAAAGAGGGGCTTACACCTTTTGACCCAGAGGCAGCTAGGAGTTCTATCGGAGCTACAGTTAATATGTGCTGGATAGATTAACCCAGCAAGGGTCTTTGCAATAAGACCATTTCGAAATCTGAACACCTAGTGACACCAAAATCAAAGTGTAACTGCTTTCAATACCTCAAGTGTTGAATGCTGAGGGAGATAATTTTCAGTTATTGCTGACTCACAATAATAGTTTACTGAACGGCTTTGGAGTTTTCGGCAGTATTGCCTTCCCTTGAATTTTTTACTCACCCATTTTAAAATGTGCCAAGATATCTTCACACCACTATCACAGGTCACTCAGTGGCCTCATCAGTGAGGATGTTTTGTTTGTGAAATTGCCTGGGGATCCTGTGCTGAAAAGAGGAAGCAATTATTTATATAATGTATCTGGGGACAAATAAATCCTTCAGTATGCTTCAGGATCATGTTATCAAGTATCTTATTCCAACATGTGTTTAGTTTAAAATGCATTAGACCTTACTGGTGCTCCGTCAATTCCAATTCATGCTCCCAACTTACTACCACTTGAGACAGGACTCCCAGTAAGGATTCCTAACGGTCACACATTTCCAGACTTAAATTCCTTCTACCCATTCAAATATTTCTGTTATATTTGGTCCCATTCAAACACAATTCCCTGTTGAGTGATTAGAAATATTTTAAGACTCTTAACTCAAATTTCTCGCGAAACGAAATAAAAATCAAAGATCCGCATGTGCTGGAAATCAGAAACAAAATCAGAGATTGTTTAAGAAACTGTGGAGATAAAGGAAAGTTAACGTTTTGGGTCCAGTGGCCATTCTGAAGAAAGGCCTCTTTCTCTCCACAGATGCTGTCAGACCTGCTGAGTTTTCCCAGCAATTTCTGTTTTCGTTTCCAATTCTCACAATTGCTTTAACAAGAAAGTCGAGTGCCTCAGGATGCTCAGAGGCTGCTATCCTATCAAGTGGCTGAAACAGGTTGTATCAATACATTTAAGGAGTAAAGGGAATACGGTGATATGCAGTGGGTTAGTGTTATAACCCTGCAGGATTATCCTGGAGTCTCCGGAGTTTTTTTTATTTGTTGATGGTATTTGGACATGGCTAACTATTTGTTGTCTGTCTCCAATTGCCCTTGAACTGAGTATCTCAAGTAGTCAAGAGCAACCACATTGCTATGAGCAGTTAAGAGTCAAATACAACTGCTGGAGGCATGGAGGCCAGACTGGAGAGGGATGGCAGATTTCCCTTCCGAAAGATGTTGGGGCAGCATGGTGGCTCAGTGGTTAGCACTGCTGGCTCACAATGTCAGGGATGCAGGTTCAATTCCACCCTTGGGTGACTATGTGGAGTTTGCATGTTCTCACCATGTCTGTTTGGGTTTCCTCCAGGTGTTCCAGTTTCCTCCCACAGTCCAAAGATGTGCAGGATAGATGGATTGGCCATGCTAAATTGCTCATAGTGTCCAGTGTTTGCAGATTAGGTGAATTAGCCATGGTAAATGTAGAGTTCCAGGGATTGGGTGGGATGCTCTTTGCAGGGTCAGTTGGACTCAATGGGATGAATGGCCTGCTTTCACACACTCTTTGGTGACCTTATGACCAGACCCTGGGTGAGGTTCCCCAATTTATTACAGTTCCAGATGGGATACCCCAAATCGTTAAGGTTCAAGGGCAAGAATGGATGAATTGCCTCTCTTTGGTTTTTCATCCTCCTGTTCAGTTAGTCCCAATAAGATTCACTTAGAAATGAGGCTTGTAGATAGCTTACTCCCAGACCCAAATGGACATACGTTTTAAAACAAGCCAATTTAGACAGGCTTTCTTGAATTTACAAAACAAATGAGTTTATTAATCATTAAATGCAAGAAAAACCAACAACACAGCACAACCACACATAGGTTAAAGATATGTGACAAGACCAAGAAGATAAATGTAAAAACATATCCTGATCAGTCTATGAATTAGCGACTTTGGAGAAGATTTGTAGCTCAGGTTAAGGTTTTGGATGTGGGGTTGCTCGCTGAGCTGCAAGTTTTATTTCAGACATTTCGTTACCCTACTAGGTAACAACTTCAGTGGGCCTCAGGTGAAGCAATGCTGAGAATTCCTGCTTTCTATTTATACGTTTGGGTTTCTTTGGGTTGGTGATATCATTTCCTGTGGTATTCCATTTCCTGTGGTGAGGTCACTTCCTGTTCCTTTTCTCAGAGGGTGGCAGGTGGGGTCTAACACGATGTGTTATTGATAGAGTTCCGGTTGGAATGCTATGCTTCTAGGAATTCCAGTGTGTGTCTTTGTTTGGCTTGTGGTAGGATGGATGTGTTGTCCCAGTCAAAGTGGTGTCCTTCCTCATCTGTATGTGAGGATACTAATGAGAGAGGGTCATGCCTTTTTGTGGCTAGTTGGTGTTCATGTATCCTGGAATATGGCTACAAAAAGCCATGACCCTCTCTCACTAGTATCCTCACATACGAATAAGGAAGGACACCACTTCGACTGGGACAACACATCCATCCTACAACAAGTCAAACAAAGACACACACGAGAATTCCTAGAAGCATGGCATTCCAACCAGAACTCTATCAACAAACACATTGAGTTAGACCCCATCTACCACCCCCGAGAAAAAGAACAGGAAATGACATCACCACAGGAAATTATATCACCAACCCAAAGAAACCCAAGCGTATAAGTAGAAAGCAGGAATTCTCAGCATTGTTTCACCTGAGGCCCACTGAAGATGTTACCTATTAGGTTAACGAAACGTCTGGAAATAAACCTTACAGCTCAGTGAGCAAACGTACATCCAAAAGTCTATAAATTGTCTGTGAAGAGCAGATTCAAATGCATCATGGTGATTATTGGATAGCTGCAGTAATATTGGTATTGTCAGTTGAGTAATCAATTTTAAACTTCCTGGTTTTCACAGTTTGGTTGGAATTCTGTTGTTCTGATGCCTTTCAACTGTGACTGACTTTCTCAGAATGAGAGAGAGTCTTTAGTTTTATTTTACTTACAGTGTAGGACTGTTTAAAATGGTTGTTCTCAAAACTGTGGCTCCCACAGCACATTAGTCCCCATTAGGACATTGGCCAATAACATATACTGACTACTACTGCAGTCAGTTTTTAAATCTTTGTTTTGTGTATACCTGGAGGGTAAAAGAGACATGACAGCAAGAGGTGGCCTCCTGCTGAGAAGGGACATAGTCCACCCCCTCGTTATCCTTTCTTGTTAAGTCTCTCCTGTTTAAGGTTTCCTTGACACTTTACATGTGTGACATTCCATGGGCTTCCAATAGGAATTTATCAGATAATCATTGAATTTAGATCCACAGTTTTGTTTTTGGTAGCAGTCCTCATTCCAAGAAGAAAATTGGAATGAAAAGTAAAGACTGTCTAAAAATAATTTGGTTTTCTGGTTTATCATCGAAAGAGAGGTAATCTGGAACAGATAGATGGGCTCTTTATTCAGTGTCTCATCTGACGGAGAATGTACAAGTCAGCACTGGGTGAAGAACCGGGTTCAATGCCTGCTGGGAATTTTCAGAAGGATTCTCCCAAATGGCTTCAGGAACTTCAGGTGTGAATCAACGATTATGAAGCTGAACCATGGAGATTCCAGTCAAGGTTAAGAGAACCCCCGCCAGGGAATTTGCTACAGACATCGTTAGAGATGGCACAAAGATTTAACAGGATGTTGCCTGAACTGGAAAATTTTATTTGGGAGGAAAGTTTGCATAAGCTAGGGTTGTTTTCTTCAGAACAGAGGAGGCTAAGGGGAAATTTATTCAAAATTGAAAAGAAAGAAAAATTTACATAGCATGGATAGAGAAGCTCGATTCCCCTGGCTTAATGAGGGCATAGACTGAGGGTAAGATTTACAACATTTAGAGGACATTTGAAGGGGAATTATTTCACCCAGAGGGTGTTGAGATCTGGAACTCACTGCCTGAAAGGGTGGTTGATGCAGAATCCTTATAACATTTATTACATCACTTCAGGAATGAGACCTTGGGATGTACGCGACGGTCAGTGTCAGCAGCGACTGGTTTCTCGGTGCAGCATCAGTGTGGACACAGCATAGATTGTTGTGAATGCAGTTCTTTTTGGAACTGATCACATGAATGGATCTTGATGTCATCTGCCATTTTGTTTGAGTGATGAAGCTTGCACCATGACTATGAGCTTTCCATAATGCTATTATGATGGGTGGCATAGGAAGTATGGACCTGATTAACGGGCAGTTGAGTGCGATATATTTTACAGCCACAGCTTCTGAGAGTCAGATAACACTAATGGATGCACTTGTTTTTAAAGCTATTCAGCCTGAAGAGCTGTCAAGTTGCGGCTGGAATAAAAAGGAAAAGCACAGTTCATCACCAATTGGCGTAGCCTTCACTAGGAGGTTTAATCACGTTAGCTTTTGGGTTGTCCGAGAGATTCTTACTGCACAAACACTAAAAATAAGAGCTGAAGTGTTGAGCCACTATGTTAAGACTGCAAAGAAATTGTATGAGTTGAATAACCTACATGCCCTAATGGCTGTCGTGTTGGGATTGCAGAGCGCACCTATCTTCAGGCTTACCAAAAACATGGGCGCTTTTGAGCAGGAAAGATAAAACAACATTTGAAAAATTAGAATATCTGGTGTCGAAAGAGGACAATTACAAGAGGCTCAGGGATTATGTTAATAGTTTGAAGATGACTCCATGTATTCCATAGTTAGGCATTTACCTGTCTGACTTGGTGTACATTGATTCAGCGTACCCATCCACACACAGTATCATTGAGAGTGAGCAAAGATCAAACCTAATGAACAATATTTTGAGAATCAAGTCCATGATTCATTGGTTCTTTGCTCTGTGCTATTGTTTCCAAAGTCTGAAGCTTCACCACAACCACATTTCAAAAGCCTCACTGCTCTTCCCATCCACTTGACTGAGACTCCAGCTCCTCAAAAGCAGACAACGCAGACTCCAAACCAGGGGAGTTTGCAAGTTGCTTTTACCAGTTCAGGCCAATTGGATGCCCTCCATATTTCACTTGGCTCGTGAGCTGCAGAGTGAGAAATGGCTCACCTTGTCTTGATTTCAGGGTGACTCTCCCCCATTGTGGTCACTTCCGACCCCAGAAATTGAAATGAACCTCCACTGACGATGCTTGCGGACTGAATTGTCACATAGTCTCACCGTGTGTCGTTATTGTGTATGGCCTCTTGCTGACGCTCACCCCGAACTCCAGAATCTCTAATGTCAATAATTACATTTCCTGTACCAGCTTGACCTACCTCTGGATCAGAAACTCCCCTTGGAGACTTACACTCAAATGTGGATTTCACAAACACTGTGTTAATTGTGTGTGCCTATGTGCGTGCTGAAACTGTGTATTAATAGCAGTTGTATTCATTGGAAGAACATTAGGGCACATGAAGGGGCGGGTCTTGTAGCACAAGTAAAGGGATCTTGTGATGCAAGTTGTGTCCCTATCTGTGGATGGAAGGGAGGGATTCATGTCCCTGGAGGTGTTTCATAGCATGTCCAGTCAGGTTAGTTAGTATTGCTCTTACAGGGATCAGATTCATGGTGGTTCTCATCTGCAGAAAGGAAATGTTGTCTATGTTTATGCTGCACTGGGTCTTGTGCATAAACCCACGTGGAAGAGAGAACTGCGCCTGTTTCTTCCTTTGTAGATGCACGCTTACCAGAGTGACATACAACCCGAGACTGATAGTTCAAAGATATACTGAGAGAGTTTCCTGTGTTGAATAGAATTGATGAAATGGGATTCCAAAGGCAGACTTTTCCATAAGAGCTTCTGAACCTCGCCAAATGGAGTCAGAAGCAGAAACTGTGCCAGCAAGAGTTTGTCAATGAGACTGTCCCGCACAGCAACCGATTAATGCAACTAACAGCCGGAGGACAGTCTATTGTCCAGTCAAGGATGGTAGTGTCTGTTCTCAAAGCTGGAAGGCCAACAGGAGGCCTCGCAGCACTGACAAAACAGGAAGCTTCCTTTTCAGATAAGTGAGACAGAGAGAGAGAGAGAGAGAGAGAGAGAGGTCATCTACGCTTTGAGGCTCCCACTTTCTAATCATTTCATGTTTATATTAAATGTAGCTGGGCCACCAGTCTGGAGGGGGAGCGTAGCATCAGGGTGGTCTGTGGCTGCAGCTGAAACCAGACTCTCATCCTGTCAGTCAGCCTCAGCAATGGGCCTCAGTAGGCCTTCAACTACCTCAGTTGTCTACATCCCTACCACCACCGACAGGTCGGCAGTCCTCACTAAATCCTGGAATTCAGAACTGTCTCATGTGGAGAGATTGAGAAGTTCAGGCAACCTTCTCTAGAGCTTAGAAGAATAATAGGCGATCTATTTGCAGCATACACAATTCTTCCAGCTTGGCAAGATAATTTCAGGAAGGATTACACCCCTTGTTTGGAGAGGTTGATGGAAAAAGGGTATTTTCTAGAGCCGGGGGTACGTGATGAAAGTTGAGAGTATGGTGCTGGAAAAGCACAGCAAGTCAGGCAGCATCCGAGGAGCAGGGGAATTGACGTTTCGCATAAGCGTTTCATCAGGAATTAGGCTTGTGGGCTGGGGTGGAGTACACGATGAAATCCAACATATGGCCGGTTCTGCTAGAATGGCCATTTCTTCAACACGGTTTGGCTTTAACACGATTGAAGAATTTAGACTGTTATTTGTAGAACACAAGCTTTCCTTACCCATATGGGCTGTAATGCAATTCTGGCCCCATTAGTTAAAATGGTGCGGCTAGTGTGTAATTCACTTATAACGTGAGATCACACGAGAATGGAACTATTGCATTATATCAGAACCAATTGTAGACTCCAATACATCAGCATAGCCTTTTAACACCTGAGGAACAGACTGTTCAAAGTCTGGAGATTGCAAACCCAGCACCAAGCTCCTGGGCTACAATGTGGCACTAGTTACCGTCCTCCTATATGGATTAGAAACATGGATCGTGTATAGCAGACACCTCAAAACACTTTTGCAAAAGCCTGTAAATCTTCAGTCAGGATAAATGTGCCAGTGTTAGCATCCTCTCCTTGGCCAGTATCCCCAGTATTGAGGGATTGATCAGACATGACCAGCTGCAATGAACAGGCCACATTGTCTGCATGCGCAATCCCTCAACTCTCTAAACAAGTGCTCTGCTCCAAGCTGCACAATGGTAAGCAAGCACAAAGAGGATAGAGGAAATGCTGCAAGGGCACCCTGAAAGATTCATAAACAAATGTAACATCTCCACTGACATGTGGGAATGGCTTACCCTAGAACGCTCCTTCTGGAGAAGGAGTATCTGTAAAGACACTAACCGCCTCAAACATCACCGAGTGGAGCATGTGGGAGGCCAAGGCAGAAAGAGCACCCAGGATCCGAATGTCCGACTTTAACACCACCTGCCCCACCTGTAGCACTCTGTGACTCCAGGATTGGAGTATTCAGACACTGCAGAACCCCCCAGTCCCTCAAGAATGGAAGCAAGTCATCCTCTATTCTGAGAGAATTGCCAAAGAAGAAGAAGGTAGCTATTTACGACTGAGATCAGAAAACATTTGTTCACTCAGGGGATGGTGAATCTTTGAAATTCTCTACCCCGGAGCACTATGGAGGTTCATCACACCGTTGATACATTCAAGACAGAGATCAACACATTACTAGGCATTAAAGACACCAAAGGTTATGGCAAAAGTGTGGAAAATAGCATGGAGGTGGAAATACAGCCATGATCTAGTTGAATGGAAGGTTACATTGAAGGAATTACAGGGGAACCTCGGATTATCCGAACATGATGGGCGGGCACTATTTCGTTCGGATAATCAATTATTCGGTAAATCGATTAAATGCCTTTCCTCTGGGGCTCGGAGTTTTTAAAGTCTGCTCGCCGTTCAGGAGACTGCAGCAGCACACAGCCTTGCCCCTGACCCCGCCCCCAACACCGTGCAACACCATCATCCCACCAACCCCGTACATACCCACCCCCTCTCCAGGGCAGCTGGACTGGACACTGACAGATAAACTGCTGCTGCTGCCTTTGTGGGGTAGGTCTCCAAATAGCACACATAGACACAGCCACAGCCACACACACAACTTTTTACTGTAACGTTTTGACCGTTTCCACCTCTGCCCTGTACAGCACCATGTTGGAGGGATTATGTGGGGAAGGGGGGTTTAGGTACACCTCTCTGTAGAACTCCAGGGAAAGTGTGGGGAGAGAGAGAGGGTGGGCAGACAGTCATTTGGAGACAGTGCCTGTTTAATCACTGTACCCAAAAGACGTGATCCCTGTTGGAAACACATCTTTGATTTAATGTTTCCATCGGGACCTCGAGATCTCCTTTGGATAATCCAATTTTCGGATAATTGGTATTCGGATAATCGAGGTTCCTCTGTAAATGGCCTGTTCTTGTTGTGATATCCTAAATTCCTAATCCTATCTCTTTCTTTCTTTTCTTTTGTTCTTTCAGCAGTCTCAGCATTTCAAATTAATTCATTGTCTGGGAAGTCTTTATATAAATAGAAATCTGTCTTCTCAACTGTCTCATGGAAATTCAAGGTGTGAATTATGTAAAATATTTAATACATCAACCAGAATATGGTAATATGTCAAAATATGTCTTTGATTTAAAGGTAACCTTTGCAATTATTATAATTTGGTTTTGACTCCAGTTTCAGAAAGAGTAGATTTTTGTATAACATGTTGTTCTATTGAGTAGTCAAATTGAATAGGTCAAGAACCATGTTGAAGGACAAGTTGAAAAGAGAGGAGTTACATTGCCCTTCTAAAGTTAAAAATCACACAACACCAGGTCCAACAGGTTTATAGTCCAACAGGTTTAATTGGAAGCACACTAGCTTTCAGAGCGACGCTCCTTCATCAGGTGATTGTGGAGGGCTCGATCGTAACACAGAATTTATAGCAAAAATTTGCAGTGTGATGTAACTGAAATTATACATTGAAAAATTGATTGTCTGTTAAGCCTTTCATCTGTTAGAATACAGTGATAGCTTCACTGCTTTCATGCGTAAATCACAAAACCTTTCTTCTAAAGTTGCATTCTCGGGTTAGCTGTTAACAATGGTCATAGCTAGACAATATGTTGAAGGTGTTAGCCCCCTGTGTTCTCTGTCTATGACCTGATATTTAGATTAATCCTAATTTTAAAAGTGAGATAACAGAGTTTTACATAAATTCAGCATCTCCAAATCATGCTTTTCTAAAGACCTTACTCACTAATGGTATCAAGAGTTCCAACATTAACCCTCTCAATATTCCCAATGAGTCGCACAAGGTCTTGGTAATGGCTAGTTTTGTTTGTGAACAAGCACTTTGCTTCTTCTTCGAAGCACACAGTAGAGATTGGTCTTTAGTTTTGATCCTCTATTCTCCCCCTTCCTTTTTGAAAAGTGCTGACTCACAGTGTGGCCCAAATCCATTGTTGCCAGTTGCACACCATCATCTCATCAACCATTACTCTCCACTGCCTTCTCCAGGGCAATTAGAGATCAGCACAAAATGCTGGCCCAGCCAGAGGCACACACTTCCCATGAAAAAATATCCATTGTAGTATCAGTAACACAGTTATTTTCTAGTCAATCTCCAGCGCGCACAGAAGGCAGCAACCATTGTGACGTCAATCAGGAGTGGTCATCTTAGCCATTTTCCTCCTCCCTTCTCAGCCTCTCCCTCATCCCCATTATCACCTCAGGTGAGATGAACCAGCTCAGAAAAATTAGAAACCTTTCCAGGCCTCAGAATTGCCCCGTGAAATGCCAAGCACAAGTGCTGAACATATTTGCCACTATGGCTGAGGCACACATTTATGTTAAATATGTTTACTCTCCAGCTGCTGAAGGAATTTTGCTTGCAGACATTGAATGATTGTACCTACAGTGTCACTCAGTGGGTGGAGAGACTGTCAAACATATTACCGCAAAGACTGGTTGAGATGAACAGATGAGATACGGGGTACATGACAGGGTGGCTGCAGTGTCATGATAACGTCACTGAATTAATAATCCAGAACCCCAGGCTAACATTCTGGGGACAACAGTTTGAAACCTGCTACAGCAGATGGTGAAATTTGAATTCAATAAAAGTATGGAATTAAACGCTAGCCTAAGGAGGATATGTAACCACCTTCGACTGTCAGATGTCCTCTAGGGAAGGAACTCTGTCATCCTTACCTGGTCTGACCTACATGTGACTCCAAACTCCCAGAACATGTGGTCAACTCTTAAAGGCTCTAGCAAGCCACTCAGACCAAAGGGCAGTAAGGGATGGGCAAACATGACCTACCCAGTGATGCCCACAGCCCACGCACCAATAAAGATAGTGGAATCAAGGGTTATGGGGATAAAGCAGAAACAGGATACTGATTGTGGATGATCAGCCATGATCATAATGAATGGTGGTGCTGGCTCGAAGGGCCGAGTAGACACTCCTGCACCTATTGCCTATTGTCTAAAGAGAAACAGAAATTCATGAGGCAGGAAAGAATGATTAGCTGATAATCTGAGGCTAAGTGAGGTAGAAGGAGGCACATGTGGAACCTAAGTACCAGCACAGAATCCTTTGGCCTGTTCCTGTGCTGCAAATCATTGTTGTATGTCAGAGCAAGTGAAATAGTGTTGATATAGATCATTCTACAGCACTCCTTAAAGTTCTCCCCATGTCCTAATCAACACTTATCCATCCACTAACGCTCCTCCCAACTCAGATTAATTGGCCATTTATCTGATTAGTGTTTCGGTTTTCAGGGTTTGTCGAAAAAGATTGTTACACTATAAAATGTAATTTGTTGGCTGTGAAACTCTGGGTCAATCTGAAAGTGTAAGGGTGCTAGAGCAAAAGTTCCAATCATAGGTCATTGTCCTGGGTTTTCAAAGTGGGATCATGGAGCAGGGGCTGACACATCAATGAACTGTTTCATTCTCGCAGTGCTATTTTCAAATGTAAATGGACTGAATGGAGAAGAGGCTAGCTTGACACCCAATTAAAGATATTGATTACCTCTAGGAATAGGTACCAGTCATGGAGGTACCAGACAGCAGCCATACTGGGGTCTGCCTCCACATTGCTGAGGTGAGAAGGCAGCTTATAGAACATAGAACATAGAAAAATACAGCGCAGTACAGGCCCTTCGGCCCTCGATGTTGCGCCGACCGAAGCCTACCTAACCTACACTAGCCCAATAACCTCCATATGCTTATCCAATGCCCACTTGAATGACCATAAGGAGGGAGAATCCACCACTGATACTGGCAGGGCATTCCATGAACTCACAACCTGCTGAGTAAAGAATCTACCCCTAACATCTATCCTATACCAACCTCCCCTTAATTTAAAGCTGTGTCCCCTAGTAACAGCTGACTCCATACGCGAAAAAAGGTTCTCACTATCAACCCTATCTAAACCCCTAATCATCTTGTACACCTCTATCAAATCTCCCCTAAACCTTCTTTTCTCCAATGAGAACAGCCCCAAGTGCCTCAGCCTTTCCTCATACGATCTTCCTACCATGCCAGGCAACATCCTGGTAAACCTCCTCTGCACCTGTTCCAGTGCCTCCACATCCTTCCTATAGTATGGCGACCAAAACTGTACACAATACTCCAGATAAGGCCGCACCAGAGTCTTATACAACTGCAACATGACCTCAGGACTCCGGAACTCAATTCCTCTACCAATAAAGCCCAGTACGCCATATGCCTTCTTCACAGCACTATTTACCTGGGTGGCAACTTTCAGAGATCTGTGTACATGGACACCAAGATCCCTCTGCTCATCCACACTACCAAGTAGCCTACCATTAGCCAAGTAATCCATCTTATTACTCCTATCAAAGTGAATGACTTCACATTTAGCTACATTGAACTCCATTTGCCACCTTTCTGCCCAGCTCTGCAACTTATCTATATCCCGCTGTAACCTGCCACATCCTTCTTCGCTGTCCACCACTCCACCGACTTTCGTATCATCCGCAAACTTGCTCACCCAGCCTTCAAACCCCTCCTCCAGGTCATTTATAAAAATGACAAACAGCAATGGTCCCAAAACAGATCCTTGTGGAACACCGCTAGTAACTGCGCTCCAAGATGAACCTATACCATCAACTACTACCCTCTGTCTCCTTCCAGCCAGCCAATTCCTAATCCAAACCTCTAATGCACCCTCAATGCCATACCTCCGCTTGAGAAAGGGTCAGGAGGATAAAGATAGCACAAAGTGGCAATTGACACAGAGGCAAGGCGCAGCATGATGTGTGAAGACCCCTTAAATTTCAGAAAAAGAAACACATGTGGGAAACTGTTGTGTAAGCGAATAGAGTCATGGAGCTGTACAGCATGGAAACAGACGCTCCAGTCCACCTTGTTCATGCCGACCAGATATCCTAACCCAATCTAGCCCCATTTTCCAGCATTTGGCCCATATCCCTCTAAACCCTTCCTAATCATATACCCATCCAGATGCCTTTTAAATGCTGTAATTGTACCAGCCTCCAACACTTCCTCTGGCAGCTCATTCCATACATGCACTACACTCTGCGTGAAAACGTTGCCCCTTAAGTCCCTTTTAAATCTTTTCTCTCTCACCCAATACCTATGCCCTCTAGTTCTGGACTCCCCCATCCCAGGGAGAAAACCTTGTCTATTTTCCATGTCCATGCGCCACATGATTTTATAAACATCTATAAGGTCACCCCTCAGCCTCTGACACTCCAGGGAAAACAGCCCCAGCCTATTCAGCCTCTCCCTGTAGCTCAAATCCTCCAACTCTGGCAACATCCTTGTGAATCTTTTCTGAACCCTCTCAAGTTTCACAACATCCTTCTGATAGGAGGGAGACCAGAATTGCACACAACATTCCAAAAGTGGCCTAATCAATGTCCTGTACAGCCGCAATATGACCTCCCAACTCCTATTTCAACGCTCTGACCAATAAAGGCATACATACCAAATGCCTTCTTCACTGTCCTATCCACTTGCAACTCCACTTTCAAGGAACATGGTTCTGAAAGAGTTAATATTGAAGCTGCACTATGTTGTGTACAATCTGATGATGTCACACAATCATTCATATAATCCCTGCAGTGTGCAAGCAGGCCATTTGGCTCATCGAGTCCACATCACCCCTCCAGGGAGCATCCCACCCAGACCTACCCCCCCCATCCTGTCCCTGTAAGCTGCATGTCCCACAGCTAATCCACCCAACCTGCATATCCCTGAACACCACGGGAAATTTAGCATGGCTAATCCACCTAATCTGCACATCTTTGGACTGTGGGAGGAAACCCACGCAGACACAGGGAGACTGTGCAAGCTCCACACAGACAGTTGCCCGCGGCTGGAATCAAACCTGGGTCACCGGGCTGTGAGGTAGCAGTGCTAACAACTGAGCCTCTGGGCCACCTTTGGGTGGAGTTTTAGCAATCTTTAGCAATATATTACAGATCCCAATAGATGCAGAATGTAGTTGTCTCTGGATCCTCTTGATAGCCTTTGTAATTATGCCTACCTAGTCAATGAGGCATACACCTACTTCTATTGTGTAATAAGCTCCATTTTCCTTGTTAAGGTAAATGCTTCTTCTTGTTCAGACTCAACAGTGGATTGTCCTCTGCCAATGTTAACTGAGCATGCCCTGGACTAAGCATGGAAAGGAAGATTGCTGCCAGTGAACTACCCAACACAAGGTGCCAGTTGTTGGTATCACCACAACATTACCAGACAGAAACTGTCTTTACCCGTGGGGAACCTGACAGTTGAGCACCAGCAAGCACCAGACTCTGCTTCCCCAGAAAACGAACTGAAAATTCAATTCTGAATTGTTTTTTTCCGAAACCTTTAGCAATCTCTTGAAAAAGCCTGAGAGGCCATTGTTTGGTGGCCAATGATCCTCCAGCCATGCCCCTCTCCACCCTGCAGGCCCACTGAAATGCCATAGAGGTCGTGGAATCCTCCAGCAATGCAACATTGGAAACATGTTCCTCTACACATTCTGTGAGTAAGTAAAACTCGAGCCCCCAGATGCTGCCCGACCTCTCGGGCAACTCCAGCATTTTCTGGTTCTGTTTGTTTCAGTCGTACACTGTGCTGGCCGTTATCTGTGCAAGCTGCCAGCAACCCTTGCTTCTCATCTTACACATGGATTGAACATATCTTGAGGCACGTATTTGCTGTTCTGTCAGTCTACCCAGCAATGTGTCTTTATTGTGATTATTCCAATAAAAACAGACCCATAAAATTGGCTAATAGGTCTTTTTAATGTTGCTAATCAGGTTATGCGTGTTTCATCGCTCCCTTCACATGTGATATTATTCCCCAAAATAGTCAACACTAAAAGTGATAAAGGATTGAGTTACCCACAGCAGCTACAAGTAAATTAATTGGATCCTTTAAACAAGGCCGTAAGCAGTGACGCCAATTAGGGTTACAAGAGGTCATCTTGACTAAGTCATTAAAGGGACCTTCAAGCATTTTAAAAAGTGCAAAACCGCAGGGCACTTATTGTTAAAAAGACTAGTGCAGTAGCCACTGCATTGGATAATGAATCGTGACGACCTGTTATATCATGTCATTTTGGTAGGGTTAAGTATTTTCTGACTTCTGTTGTAAATCTCATTGTAAGGTAATTCTTTTTCAAAGCAATTTCACTGAAACATTACCCAATAGGAGAGTTGACGGAATGGCAACAAAGATATTTAATTAGAGACAACCTTTTATTATAATGGACTGACATTTTCCACAGCCAAATATTAAATACTATTTGTTTAACCTCATGGTAAATGTACTCCGTATTAATAACAATAAGGCTGAAATTCACATGCAATTTACAGTAGCGCCTCAACATACGAACGACCCCGTTCACGAACAAATCAGTTTACAAACAGGATTGTATATAAAAGTTTGCTTCAACGTACGTACGAAATTCAAGGTACGAACAAAGGTACGAATGCAAAAAGCCTGTGGTTTCATTGTCATTGTTCTGGTTTGCTACGCGCGCTTTGAATATCCAAACAATGGGAAAATTGATTCGGTTCGCGAACTTTTCAGTTCGTGAACTGGGTCCCGGAACAGATTAATTTCCTAAATTGAGGTGCTATTGTACATTAAAAAAATTATTTGTAGATTAAATAATCAGTTTGAAACAGGTAACAATCACGTAACTGCAGATAATTGGTAAGTCCCATAATCCTAATGAATGGAATACATCATCAGTGATGCCTGTTAGTGCATTAATTCAGAGAATTCTCTCTCCTACTCACTTTTGAATATGCTAAGTAGCTAATAAAAGGCTATTGTTGACCAGTATGAGGGCAGAGCCACCTCTTTCTCAGTCTAGAACCTCAATAGGATCAACAACATGGTGGCAGCAGCAATGGGCCCATTGCTTTAGATTACTTACAGTGTGGAAACAGGCCCTTCGGCCCAACAAGTCCACACCGCCCCGCCGAAGCACAACCCACCCATACCCCTACATTTACCCCTAACCTAACACTACGGGCAATTTAGCACGGCCAATTCACCTGACCTGCACATCTTTGGACTGTGGGAGGAAACCGGAGCACCCGGAGGAAACCCACGCAGACACGGGGAGAATGTGCAAACTCCACACAGTCAGTGGAGTGAGGCAGGAATTGAACCCAGGTCTCTGGCACTGTGAGGCAGCAGTGGTAACCACTGTGTCACCGTGCCGCCCACAGGAAGAATGCTCAGGAAGAATTATTGGCTGTCCTGATCAATAGCAAGAACATTCAAAGCAGTCAACAGCACAAGACCAATCTTTGGCAAAGGACCAAAGTAAACCCAGGCCTCAGTATGGTTACACAACAGCCACAAAACCAGAAAAGCAAATTCAGCAGGTATCAGGAAAATAGTCAATGGAATATTAAAAGAAATGTATTTAAAATTATGTTAATATTATTGACCAATATGCCATTGCTACATTAAAGGCACAAAAGGTTTTATTTAGCATTTAAGTAGTCCATTGAGATCCAAATCTGGTAAGGAATAGAGCTTCATCAATCTCTTTATGAGTTGTATCTAGCTGGGTTAAGTTTAGTCAAGCTTCTAAGTTGCCTTGGTTGCTCTGGTTGTGCTGGTGGTAACCAGTATTGAAACTAGGTATTCTGTAGCATGTGGAGGAAGTGAGGGTTGCAGATGCTGGAGATCAGAGTCGAGAGTGTGGTGCTGGAAAAGCACAAGTCAAGCAGCATCCAAGGAACAGGAGAATCGACGTTTCAGGCATAAGCCCTTCATGTAGGTCGACTGTCCTGCTCCTCGGATGCTGCCTGACCTGCTGTAATTTGCCAGCTGTAGCATGTGCCCTAATTTGTGAATTGTCAGGCCCAATATTACGGCAAGTCCGCATTTGCAGTCTTAACCAGAACCAGAAAAGACTAGAAAGGACAGAATAATTGTGATGCCCAAGATGCTAGTTTGGGTTAATTGGGAACAGCATATACTTTGCAACTGACAGGACACACACCATTCTAGAGAGGAATATTCAGGTTCCAGTCGCACAAAGTTACTGAGAGTAAATATTTATTCAAATCAGCTCTATATGATATTATTTAAAAGGATCTTTATACTTGGTTTCTTTTTTTTTCGGGTCTTTGAAATTACACAATATTCTCATTGAGTTCAGTCTCCTTAACAGCTCCCTATAAACCACTCCATTTCAGATAGAAAGACATAGTCTGGAGGGCAGGGAAGGGAAGCGAATGGGAGATCTCACCATGAGGTAATTAACACCCGGCACACTATCGTGGAAAGACTATATTCCCTGGATCATTGGAGGCTGAGAGGTGACCTTATAGAGCTTTATAAAATCATGAGGGGCATGGATAGGATAAATAAACAAGGTGAAAGTGAGGACTGCAGATGCTGGAGATTAGAGTCTAGAGTGTGGTGATGGAAAATCACAGCCGATCAGTCAGCAACCAAGGAGCAGGAAAATCGACGATTCGGGCAAAAGCCCTTTATCAGAAACTCAAATAAACAAGGTCTTTACCCTGAGGTGGGGGTGTCCAAAACTAGAGCGCATAGGTGTAGGATAAGAGGGAAAAGATTTAATAGGAACCTAAGGCACAACCTTTTCACGCAGAAGGTGGTACATGTATGGAAGCTGGCAGAGGAAGTGGTGGAGGCTGGTACAATTACACCATTTAAAAGGCATCTGGATGGATATATGAATAGGAAGGGTTTAGAGGGATATGGGCCAAATGCTGGCAAATGGGATTAAGTTTATTTGGGACATCTGGTTGATATGGGCGAGTTGGAACAAAGGGTTTGTTTCCATGATTAGATTACTTACAGTGTGGAAACAGGCCCTTCGGCCCAACAAGTCCACACCGACCCACCGAAGCGCACCCACCCATACCCCTTCCCCTACATCTAACACTACGGGCAATTTAGCGTGGCCAATTCACCTAACCTGCACATTTTTGGACTGTGGGAGGAAACCGGAGCACCCGGAGGAAACCCACGCAGACACAGGGAGAATGTGCAAACTCCACACAGTCAGTCGCCTGAGGCGGGAATTGAACCCAGGTCTCTGGCGCTGTGAGGCAGCAGTGCTAACCACTGTGCCACCATGCCGCCCACCGTGCTGCACCGCTCTATGACTGATATTCTGAACTTTTTATTTTATTTTTCTAATGCATTACTGTGATTTTGTCCTTTTGAAGATGTGTAATGCTCGACGTTTTATTTGTTTGTTTTTCTATTCTCCTTTAAGAAAGGGTGGCACAGGACTCAGTGGTTAGCACTGCTGCCTCACAACACCAGGGACCCAGGTTTGAGCCCAGCCTCGGGCGGCTGTCTGTGTGGAGTTTGCACATTCTCCCCATGTCTGCGTGGGTTTCCTCCCACAGTCCAAAGGATGTGTAGGTCAGGTGAATTGGCCATGCTAAATTGCCTATAGTGTGTGTTCAGGGATGTGTCATCTAGGTGCATCAGTCAGTGGTAAATATAGGGGAATGGGTCTGGGTGGGTTACTCTTCAGAGGGTTGGTGTGGATTTGTTGGGCTGAAGGGCCTGTTTCCAAACTGTAGGGCTTCTATTTTTAACACAGGCGAGATGTTTGCAGTGGGCGGCACGGTGGCACAGTGGTTAGCACTGCTGCCTCACAGCGCCAGAGACCCGGGTTCAATTCCCGCCTCAGGTGACTCTCTGTGTGGAGTTTGCACATTCTCCCCGTGTCTGCGTGGGTTTCCTCCGGGTGCTCCGGTTTCCTCCCACACTCCAAAGATGCGCAGGTCAGGTGAATTGACCACGCTAAATTGCCCGTAGTGTTAGGTAAGGGGTAGATATAAGGGTATGGGTGGGTTGCGCTTCGGCGGGGCGGTGTGGATTTGTTGGGCCGAAGGGCCTGTTTCCACATTGTAAGTAATCTAATCTAATATTATGGGAGCATAAAGACTGGGTCAAATGCTTCTGATGGTTGGTGGGAACCAAATATACAATGGCTTCAGAAGCTGCTTTGGCTTTGGTTTATCAAAAGCCATTTACTTAATCCTGTGTGCGACAGAACTTACCGGTAAAATATGGAATGAAATAAAGTTGTGTCAAATAGCAGCTAGCAAGTCAGAAGTTTTGGCAAACAAAGATTGGTTTGCAGTGACACCAAAATGCATTACACAGAAGAACTGTGAAGAATTTGACTGAAAGTTAGTGGAGGGCCCTGGGGACTTCTCTGAAATTAGCACTTTATGGCTAAGTGAAATAAAGATTATAGGGGAGTCCCTTTGAAAACAGCGTTTTCCCCAGGGGTGTCTTTCGGGAAAGTAATGCACTGAATGTCCCTCTAAAATAAACAACAACTCCAAGAGTACTGTCGGTTCAGATTACACAGAGGAGCCTCCGTACTCTGCACAGACATCAACCAGTGAAGCTTAGCCAAAAATCACACACTTACGGCTGCCAGGGCTCAAAATGTTCATCTATACTGTTGCTGCCATCTACAGTTTGGCATGAGCACTACAAGTGAGTTTGACGGTCCATTTTGTTCTTTTTCTCACCTTTCCCCAACCTTCATTTGCTTAAAACCAATCACATCACCATCTTTACTGTGTTTGTTTGTCCATTGATGCTGCCAGAGCTACTGTAGTGTCTTTGTTTCAGATCTCCAGTCCGTTTCTATTGTAATTTTCTAAAAAGGAGCTTTTTTGACATTTGTCGATAAGAGTCTGCGTGCCGTTATTATGGTACAACTTTTAGTGACCAATTTGTGGCCATTTCCTGCAATACATCATAGGAGGGAAAATGATGTATTACGTCATGGGAACCAGACTTGGTCTCACGTCTGTTCTGGTAAAACTACAAATTTGGACGTAGAGTTATACAGCACGGAAACAGACCCTTATGTCCAACTCGTCCACTCCAATCAGATATCCTAAACTGATCTAGTCCCATTTGCCAGCATTTGGCCACATCCTTCTAAACCATTGCTATTCACATACACATCCAGATTCCTTTTAAGTGTTGTACTTGTATCAGCATTCCTCTGGTAACTTGTTCCATACATGCACCACCCTCTGCATGCAAAAGTTGTCCCTTAGGTACCTTTCTGTTCTCACCTTAAATCTATGCTTTCTAGTTTTGGACTCCCCTTCCCTGGAAAAAAACCCTTGGCTATTTACCCTATCCATGCCTCTCATGATTTTATTAACCTCTATAAGGTCACCCCATGTGTACAATTTCTCCAACTGTGTAACGCTGCTACAACTTCTCCAGTCCTCCCTAAATGAATCTACATACTTTTGTGTTAACTAATCCCTTATGCATGTTTGGTGCCTTGATGCTTATGTAGAGTAAATACAGTACACAATGAGGAAAAACACAACAGCCATCTGTAAATCAACAATACAGCCCTCTTCATCCTTAATGTGTTGGGCAATTGCACCATCATGTACTTGCATGCAAAACAGAATCTTTACATTTTAGGCTGGAGCAATTAATGTAAGGTTTAGATAGATTCAGAGAGTTGGATTGCTGTTTGAGGTGTGGTCCCTTTGTCAAAACCTGCTATTGTTAAGAAAATCTACACCATTGGTGTTGCCTTGCTGCACTGTAATGGATTTTACCAGTTTTATTTATTCATTCAGAGGACGTGGGCATCTCTGTCTGAGCTAACATTTATTTTCCATCATTAGCTGCACTTGTGAATTTGGTGGTGAGGTGCCTTCTTGAACTGCTATGGTCCATTGGGTATAGGTAGACCAAGAGCATGGTTAGGGAGGAAATTCCAGGATTTTGACCCAGTGACAGTGAAAGAACATTGATAGATTTCCGAGCTAGGATGGTGAGTGGATTGGAGGGGGACTTGCAGGTTTGCATGCACCTGCTGCTCTTATCCTTCTAGATGGTTGTGGTCTTGGGTTTGCAAGGTGCCTTCCAAGTAGTGTTCACATATGTTTTAGTTTGTCTAGATCTGGAAACTGTGTTTTCTAACCTGTTCCTTTCAATACCATCTCCTGCTGTAGCTACTCTCACATGCCCTTGTTTTTAGTATTGAAGCATTAATTACTCAAAATCAAAGCTGATGAATGGGATGTACCATTTGTCTACTCATGCCAGATGCCCAAAGCAATTGCTCCCCTCAGAACTCTGTTACGGCCAGATGTCCCATGCAGGGGAGTGGAAGTTCATCAGGATATTCTGGAAAGCACTCCTGAGGAAGTCAGACATATCCTGGGTTACGTGACCTCCTGACTTGTGACCAAAATGGACAAGTTTCTTTCAGGAAGACCTAACCCTTAACTCTGTTGTTAACCCAAACCCTATCACTGACAAACTTCCCCAGGAACTTGCTGAGGTGAAGTCTCAGCATTGGAGGGAGACTATGAGCCCTCAAAGAACTCTATCTGACTCTAAGCCCCACCTACCTGATGGCAGAGTCAGCAGATTGTGCATCAGACTTTTCAGGAGAAAGTGAGGACAGCACATGCTGGAAATCAGAGTTGAAAAGTGTGGCGCTGGAAAAGCACAGCAGGTCAGACAGCATCCAAGGAGCAGGAGAATCAATTTTTTAAGAATAAGCCCTTCATTGGACTTATCAGCCATTTCAGAAACTATTGAACTGGATTTAGAGCAAGATATTCCCAAATCTGAATGGACTGCCTACAACTAAGTCTTCCCACAACCAAGTCTCCCCAGTACCTTGAATTGTTTCAAACACTTCTTTCCCCTAGTGTACTGAGAGATCCATTCGATCATTGACTGATATCTCATTTTAATTTGAAGACGGTTCCAGGTAATTCCCAGCATTAGTCCCCCTCTTAATCCTTTCAGGCTGTACCAAAAACAAAAGCAAAATTCTGCAGATGCAGTAAATCTGAGATAGAATCAAATAATACCAATACTCAGCCCGCCAAGAGAAACAGAGTTCATGCTCCAGGCTAATGATGGAAGGAGAATAGTGACGTAGCAGCTAATGTGCTTGACCATCCCTCCTTTGTCTGTTTCAGTTCTGTGGAAGCAGCATAACAGACATGTAGTTGATGGCACTGAGAGTCTCTCCATTGAGAAAGCAGTTTGCTCCAGCCGTTACTGTGCTGGCATGTCATGACCTCCAAAGTTTTTGGCTAGAGCATGCATTTAGCTCAGGTAATGGATTATCCTCTTCCAGGTGGTGTCACTGAAAGTAGGAATTACTTTACATTGACAGCACATGTTGATATTTTCTCACTCAGTTCACATTTCCTACTGGTGCCATTAGGTTTTCGGATGCACCTTTCTCTGAGAGGATGAGCTACTGACTATATTCATAGGTTGCCAAAATGAGACATGTTCAGCTCTTCATCTCCGAGAATCTCTCACAGTAGTTGGCCTAATCTGGCATCATGATGATAACGCACATTCATAAAATTCTTTACCAACTTCTCAAGCTCAGAATAGATGTGAGGAAAAATGTTTTCCCTCAGAGGGTGGTGGGAATTTGGAACTCACTACTGGTCAGGATGGTAGAGGGAGAAACCCTCATAACATTTAAGAAATATTGAGATGTGGACTTGGTATACAAGGTATGCTAAGATATACAAGGACCTGGAAAGTGGGATGAGATTAGTTAGGTAGTTGTTTTTGACTGGAGCAGACTCCAAAGGGCCTTCCTCATTGCTGTAGACTTCTATGACTCAATGATTTTTCAGTTATGTGGATTAAAGTGTGATTCCGAGAATCACAGAATTAATACAGCACAGAGGAGGCTATTTTCCCATCATGCCTGCACCCGTTTTATCACTTAGTGCAATCTCCTGCCTTTCCAAAATATCCCTGTACACCATTTCTATCCAAGTAATCACCCAATGTCTGTGAATTTCCTCAATCTACTTCACATAGCCCCTATCCCTGAGTATCATTACCATCCTCACCCCATCCTGCTCAGTCATGGCTGGTACTCCCTCTGCAGAGAAAACATCATCATTCTTACAAATTGCTTTCCATTTCCAGCCACCTTCTACTCTCCAAAGTCCCTGAGCTTAGTTAGAATAGAAAACACTGAAAAAAGAAGGCAACAGCACTGGCAGCAGCTGTGAAGAGAGGATCAGAGTTAATGCTTCAGGTCAAGAAACTTCCATCTGCACATCTCCTCCTGACCTTTCATTGTCCCTCTTGTGGCTCCATTCTGGAGGAGGAAGCAACAAAGAGGAGAAAACAGAGAAGAGAGGAACTTCATTCCTCCAGATGGATGCCATGCAGAAAATACAAAGTGTTCCACAGGCAAAGCAGGTCTGACCATAGTCACGGAGGCCTGAAGGGTAGCTGATCACCACTCTCAATATCAACTCCATCTGATAATTGTGACCCTCAAGGGATTAGATTCCCTACAGTGTGGAAACAGGCCCTTTGGCCCAACAAGTCCACACCAACCCTCCGAAGAGTAACCCACCCAGACCCATTTCCCTCTGACTAAGGCACCTAACACTATGGGCAATTTAGTACGGCCAATTCACCTGACCAGCACATCTTTGGAGTGTGGGAGGAAACCAAGGCAGACACAGGGGGAGAATGTGCAAACTCCACACATCCAGTCACCCAAGGCTGGAATTGAACCAGGGACCCTGGTGCTATGAGGCAGCAGTGCTAACAACTGAGCCACCGTACCACCCAAAGATTTTAGAACACCAAGATTTCAGTGAGAGGCAAAGCAACACAGGAGATGGATAAAAAGTACTAAGACCTACACCTCACACACCTGTCGCAAAACCAGAGAGGAATCCACAGAGATGGGATTAACACAAAGGGGACTTTATAATTAAAATGATCAACAAACATGTTTCTCGAAGTAGTTTCTGTCAAAAAGATAGTTACTGTCTTTCAGTCCTCAGCAGCGAGGATGAATCTGGTTTGCATCAATCTCCCGTGAGCTCGCCTGAATGCACTGAATGTCCCTCTAAAATAAACAACAACTCCAAGAGTACTGTCAGTTCAGATTACACAGAGGAGCCTCCGTACTCTGCACAGACATCAACCAGTGAAGCTTAGCCAAAAATCACACACTTACGGCTGCCAGGGCTCAAAATGTTCATCTATACTGTTGCTGCCATCTACAGTTTGGCATGAGCACTACAAGTGAGTTTGACGGTCCATTTTGTTCTTTTTCTCACCTTTCCCCAACCTTCATTTGCTTAAAACCAATCACATCACCATCTTTACTGTGTTTGTTTGTCCATTGATGCTGCCAGAGCTACTGTAGTGTCTTTGTTTCAGATCTCCAGTCCGTTTCTATTGTAATTTTCTAAAAAGGAGCTTTTTTGACATTTGTCGATAAGAGTCTGCGTGCCGTTATTATGGTACAACTTTTAGTGACCAATTTGTGGCCATTTCCTGCAATACATCATAGGAGGGAAAATGATGTATTACGTCATGGGAACCAGACTTGGTCTCACGTCTGTTCTGGTAAAACTACAAATTTGGACGTAGAGTTATACAGCACGGAAACAGACCCTTATGTCCAACTTGTCCACTCCAATCAGATATCCTAAACTGATCTAGTCCCATTTGCCAGCATTTGGCCACATCCTTCTAAACCATTGCTATTCACATACACATCCAGATTCCTTTTAAGTGTTGTACTTGTATCAGCATTCCTCTGGTAACTTGTTCCATACATGCACCACCCTCTGCATGCAAAAGTTGTCTCTTAGGTACCTTTCTGTTCTCACTTAAATCTATGCTTTCTAGTTTTGGACTCCCCTTCCCTGGAAAAAAACCCTTGGCTATTTACCCTATCCATGCCTCTCATGATTTTATTAACCTCTATAAGGTCACCCCATGTGTACAATTTCTCCAACTGTGTAACGCTGCTACAACTTCTCCAGTCCTCCCTAAATGAATCTACATATTTTTGTGTTAACTAATCCCTTATGCATGTTTGGTGCCTTGATGCTTATGCAGAGTAAATACAGTACACAATGAGGAAAAACACAACAGCCATCTGTAAATCAACAATACAGCCCTCTTCATCCTTAATGTGTTGGGCAATTGCACCATCATGTACTTGCATGCAAAACAGAATCTTTACATTTTAGGCTGGAGCAATTAATGTAAGGTTTAGATAGATTCAGAGAGTTGGATTGCTGTTTGAGGTGTGGTCCCTTTGTCAAAACCTGCTATTGTTAAGAAAATCTACACCATTGGTGTTGCCTTGCTGCACTGTAATGGATTTTACCAGTTTTATTTATTCATTCAGAGGACGTGGGCATCTCTGTCTGAGCTAACATTTATTTTCCATCATTAGCTGCACTTGTGAATTTGGTGGTGAGGTGCCTTCTTGAACTGCTATGGTCCATTGGGTATAGGTAGACCAAGAGCATGGTTAGGGAGGAAATTCCAGGATTTTGACCCGGTGACAGTGAAAGAACATTGATAGATTTCCGAGCTAGGATGGTGAGTGGATTGGAGGGGGACTTGCAGGTTTGCATGCACCTGCTGCTCTTATCCTTCTAGATGGTTGTGGTCTTGGGTTTGCAAGGTGCCTTCCAAGTAGTGTTCACATATGTTTTAGTTTGTCTAGATCTGGAAACTGTGTTTTCTAACCTGTTCCTTTCAATACCATCTCCTGCTGTAGCTACTCTCACATGCCCTTGTTTTTAGTATTGAAGCATTAATTACTCAAAATCAAAGCTGATGAATGGGATGTACCATTTGTCTACTCATGCCAGATGCCCAAAGCAATTGCTCCCCTCAGAACTCTGTTACGGCCAGATGTCCCATGCAGGGGAGTGGAAGTTCATCAGGATATTCTGGAAAGCACTCCTGAGGAAGTCAGACATATCCTGGGTTACGTGACCTCCTGACTTGTGACCAAAATGGACAAGTTTCTTTCAGGAAGACCTAACCCTTAACTCTGTTGTTAACCCAAACCCTATCACTGACAAACTTCCCCAGGAACTTGCTGAGGTGAAGTCTCAGCATTGGAGGGAGACTATGAGCCCTCAAAGAACTCTATCTGACTCTAAGCCCCACCTACCTGATGGCAGAGTCAGCAGATTGTGCATCAGACTTTTCAGGAGAAAGTGAGGACAGCACATGCTGGAAATCAGAGTTGAAAAGTGTGGCGCTGGAAAAGCACAGCAGGTCAGACAGCATCCAAGGAGCAGGAGAATCAATTTTTTAAGAATAAGCCCTTCATTGGACTTATCAGCCATTTCAGAAACTATTGAACTGGATTTAGAGCAAGATATTCCCAAATCTGAATGGACTGCCTACAACTAAGTCTTCCCACAACCAAGTCTCCCCAGTACCTTGAATTGTTTCAAACACTTCTTTCCCCTAGTGTACTGAGAGATCCATTCGATCATTGACTGATATCTCATTTTAATTTGAAGACGGTTCCAGGTAATTCCCAGCATTAGTCCCCCTCTTAATCCTTTCAGGCTGTACCAAAAACAAAAGCAAAATTCTGCAGATGCAGTAAATCTGAGATAGAATCAAATAATACCAATACTCAGCCCGCCAAGAGAAACAGAGTTCATGCTCCAGGCTAATGATGGAAGGAGAATAGTGACGTAGCAGCTAATGTGCTTGACCATCCCTCCTTTGTCTGTTTCAGTTCTGTGGAAGCAGCATAACAGACATGTAGTTGATGGCACTGAGAGTCTCTCCATTGAGAAAGCAGTTTGCTCCAGCCGTTACTGTGCTGGCATGTCATGACCTCCAAAGTTTTTGGCTAGAGCATGCATTTAGCTCAGGTAATGGATTATCCTCTTCCAGGTGGTGTCACTGAAAGTAGGAATTACTTTACATTGACAGCACATGTTGATATTTTCTCACTCAGTTCACATTTCCTACTGGTGCCATTAGGTTTTCGGATGCACCTTTCTCTGAGAGGATGAGCTACTGACTATATTCATAGGTTGCCAAAATGAGACATGTTCAGCTCTTCATCTCCGAGAATCTCTCACAGTAGTTGGCCTAATCTGGCATCATGATGATAACGCACATTCATAAAATTCTTTACCAACTTCTCAAGCTCAGAATAGATGTGAGGAAAAATGTTTTCCCTCAGAGGGTGGTGGGAATTTGGAACTCACTACTGGTCAGGATGGTAGAGGGAGAAACCCTCATAACATTTAAGAAATATTGAGATGTGGACTTGGTATACAAGGTATGCTAAGATATACAAGGACCTGGAAAGTGGGATGAGATTAGTTAGGTAGTTGTTTTTGACTGGAGCAGACTCCAAAGGGCCTTCCTCATTGCTGTAGACTTCTATGACTCAATGATTTTTCAGTTATGTGGATTAAAGTGTGATTCCGAGAATCACAGAATTAATACAGCACAGAGGAGGCTATTTTCCCATCATGCCTGCACCCGTTTTATCACTTAGTGCAATCTCCTGCCTTTCCAAAATATCCCTGTACACCATTTCTATCCAAGTAATCACCCAATGTCTGTGAATTTCCTCAATCTACTTCACATAGCCCCTATCCCTGAGTATCATTACCATCCTCACCCCATCCTGCTCAGTCATGGCTGGTACTCCCTCTGCAGAGAAAACATCATCATTCTTACAAATTGCTTTCCATTTCCAGCCACCTTCTACTCTCCAAAGTCCCTGAGCTTAGTTAGAATAGAAAACACTGAAAAAAGAAGGCAACAGCACTGGCAGCAGCTGTGAAGAGAGGATCAGAGTTAATGCTTCAGGTCAAGAAACTTCCATCTGCACATCTCCTCCTGACCTTTCATTGTCCCTCTTGTGGCTCCATTCTGGAGGAGGAAGCAACAAAGAGGAGAAAACAGAGAAGAGAGGAACTTCATTCCTCCAGATGGATGCCATGCAGAAAATACAAAGTGTTCCACAGGCAAAGCAGGCCTGACCATAGTCACGGAGGCCTGAAGGGTAGCTGATCACCACTCTCAATATCAACTCCATCTGATAATTGTGACCCTCAAGGGATTAGATTCCCTACAGTGTGGAAACAGGCCCTTTGGCCCAACAAGTCCACACCAACCCTCCGAAGAGTAACCCACCCAGACCCATTTCCCTCTGACTAAGGCACCTAACACTATGGGCAATTTAGTACGGCCAATTCACCTGACCAGCACATCTTTGGAGTGTGGGAGGAAACCAAGGCAGACACAGGGGGAGAATGTGCAAACTCCACACATCCAGTCACCCAAGGCTGGAATTGAACCAGGGACCCTGGTGCTATGAGGCAGCAGTGCTAACAACTGAGCCACCGTACCACCCAAAGATTTTAGAACACCAAGATTTCAGTGAGAGGCAAAGCAACACAGGAGATGGATAAAAAGTACTAAGACCTACACCTCACACACCTGTCGCAAAACCAGAGAGGAATCCACAGAGATGGGATTAACACAAAGGGGACTTTATAATTAAAATGATCAACAAACATGTTTCTCGAAGTAGTTTCTGTCAAAAAGATAGTTACTGTCTTTCAGTCCTCAGCAGCGAGGATGAATCTGGTTTGCATCAATCTCCCGTGAGCTCGCCTCATTTCCTTTCCCTCGGTCAGGCCAAATCCTAAAGGAGAAGGCCGCTGTTGCTAATTAAAACAAACCTCTGCCTTTCAGAACATGTCACAAGGGACCCATTCAGTCAGCTGCTTCTGAGAGAATTGAAGTGCCCCAGAAACACATGGACTTTAATCCTGCTGAGAGAGGTGTTATGTTCCAGGGTTCATTTCCAGCTGTAGTCTCCTCAGAATTACTAGGGATAAAAAAATACAGAATTATCACAGGGAAACCATAAGGAATATCCCATTAGGAATCAGAATACGAGAACTCCTTTAACATAAAGCACCTTTAATAATTGATGGTGCACCTGATAGCTTTATAATAAAATTTGTGAGACATAGGAATACATCAGTGGAATTTGAGCTGCTTTTTGCTTAATATAACTACTTAATCCCAAAGATTTTATTTTTATCACCTCTTGTCATCTTTCTGAAGAGAAGCTGGTCTGTAAGCTGCCATCAGACCTAACCAGCAGTAACTGCTGCAGAAGGTGAATGGGAATTAGCTGCACCAATCAGTGCTTTTATATCGGGTTAATTTAAAGTTAGAAAGTTATAACATTTTTAAAAGGTGGAAAACTGCTCGTACTACATCAGTGATGGAAAGACCATGAAGTTTAACAGTTATTTATCACCGACTTATTTATGAGGCCCACAGTCTGTTTTACAATACGTTCGCCAGATTTTGTTGGTTAATGTTAATTCAATCCTCAAGGCCACATTCACAGGGTTCAGGGAGTCACTCTTAGGATGCCATAATCAATAGGACACAGGACAATTTAGTAATGCCAGTTTGAAAAGCTTCCCCATCATAATATCAATAAAAACAAGGGTAATATAAATGGCTAATTCATTTGGGTACTTACAAAAAAATCAAAATTGGCATAATGTGGGATGGATTAGGTTCCCTACAGTGTAGAAACAGGCCCTTTGGCCCAACGAGTCCACACTGATCCTCCGAAGAGTAAACCACCCAACACATTTCCTGACATTTACCCCTGACTAATGCACCTAACACCATGGGCAATTTAGCATGGCCAATTCACCTGACCTGCACATCTCTTGTAATATTGGAGGAAACCGGAGCACCCGGAGGAAACCCAGGCAGACACGGGGAGAATGTGCAAACTCCACACAGACAGTCACCCAAAGAAGAGGCAGCAGAGCTAACCACTGAGCCACCGTGCCGCCCCATTGTAATTGCTCCCAAGAATTCATTATTACATAAAACTACAAAGAATCAGCGGGTTGATTGTAACACCACTTCTCCATATCACAGCGCTGTGCTTCCTATCTGGAACAATTGCTCCATTTGGTATTTTAAGAGGTTAAATTGGTAGAATTGTATTCACATGTTTCCAGGTAAAGTATTGAGCTATTGGCTAATGGACAAGGGTTGACCTCATTTTGATTTACAAAGGAAGGTCACAAACAGTTGTGGCAACTTTGAGCAAAAGCCACAGAGTGACCTGTGCGTGTAAAACACAAGGACACACAGCCAACATCGAGAATGGAGATTGAGATGCAGCTCAAGCTGACTTTCAGATACTCAGGTGAACCAGTTTGACATCCAAATACTTGAGCTTAGAGCAATCTGTTCCACAGATGCACCAGATCATAACTTGCCTTATATTACCTGTTACCTTCCCATGTCTGCGTACAGCTTGGATTTTAACCCAACCTCAGGAATCTTTGAAATGGCAGAGTTGTACTCAGTTGTGCTCACCCAGACTCTCACTGGAAACTTGCCAGTTCCAATCTGCTGTGAGAGATGGCCACAGCTGGCATACTGAGTTGTGGTTGGATACTCTGAGGGTAAATTTAATACCACCAATCTTTGTAAACCTATTCCAGAGAGCCTTTTCTGTTATTGCGGGTATCGTTGGCTGGGCCAGCATTAATTGTCCAATAGTAGTTGTCCCTGAGAAGTAGGGATCGGGAGTGAACAATGACCTCCAGGCGTCTGCTGGTGAGGGAGCGGCGGTGAAGGAGGCCCAGGACCTCCATGTCCTCGCGGTCCCTGGCGCTGTGAGGGAACAGTGCTAACCACTGAGCCACCATGCCACCCCATGTGGAGAGGTTCAATACGTTTGGCTTGGACCCATTGAAGTTTAGAAGAGAATGAAGTGACCTTATTGAAGATTTAATATTCTTTCGGGGCTTTATGTTTCACCTCATAGGAGTAAGGGAGTCACCTACTTAAGATAGAGATGAAAAGAGTTATTTTCTCTCAATCAATCTATAAATTCTTCATCGCAGAGGGATGTTCAGGCTGGATTGTCCAACACTGAAGTGGACAGATTTTTAAGGGAATCAAGGGATATGGAGATAAGACAGGAAAGTGGAGGTAAGGATAATCAGATTGCCATGGTCTCATTGAATGGTGGAACAGACATGATGGGCTGAATGGCCTATTCCTTGCTGTGACAATCTTATGACGTATCTGAAATATTAACTTGTTTCCTACTTTCTGCCTCTTGCATGAGGTGACAGATGGTTCCAGCATTCTCTGTTTCGAATGTTCCTCAATTCACTGTTTCAGATCAACCTGCCTTGTATAACATCTCCCTCCCTCCCATGCCCCTTACCTGTGTCCCTCTCAAACCCCGACCTTACCCTTACCTGTTTGCTAGCGATTGTTTCCTTTTGGCAGACTCACCTTATTGAACTTGCATTGAATTTCTGCTTCTGCCCAGAGGCAATGATGTCACTCCTGCCAGCTTAGCATGGGGCACTGTCAGAGTGCAGCTCTGCCACATGTTGAGGTGCCCACAGGATAGGGCCATTGTACATTCAAATCACTGTGGGCAATGGAGGGACATTGAAGGTGGGTGACAAAAATTCCCAGTACCCTGCCCTTCCCAACCCAAACATGGCTTAAGCTATAAGGCAAACACAACTGTGCAACAGATGTCATAGCTAGTGCCTCCCCATTTATCTTAAGAAATTACGATACAAAATGTGAATAGAAATGACATTTTGCTTGTTTGGCCTGTATTGTTACACAGCCTGTCAAATCTCCAGGATTTAGGAGTTAGAATCTTTATCTTGCCTTCATATTCCAGCTAATCCTTCAACAGTTACATTGGGTAGATTATCCATCAGACTGAATCTCTCATTAGATTATGATAAAGCACACCAAATGCTCCTTGTTTATTGTATGGGGTATGTGAGTGATATCCCCACCGTTTTAGAGTGTAATTGCATGCTGTTAAGGTAACAAATATGCTAATTACATTGAATGAATGTTTAATGGTCATCACCAGCAAATGTGTTCCAGAGTATAATGAAAGACAAGCAAATAAAGCTTCAATCAGCTAACAATGCTTTTTGGACACTTGGTCCCCTTACATAAATGTCCATGAATAAGTCATGAGTCTGCTATATTCACATCCCCTGCTAGGAGTAGGTATAGGCAATCCAATCCCTTGAGCCTACTCCGCCATGTAATATGATAATGGCTAATCTTATCTCAGCCCCTCTCTACTCCCTCTATATAACCCTTCAACCCCCTACTAATTAAAAATCTGTCTGTCTCCTCCTTAAGTTCATTCAGTATCCCAGCCTCCACCACATTCTGGAATAGTGCATTTCACAGATTTAGAGAAAAGTAATACCTTCACATTTGTGTGTTAGATCTGCCACCCTTTAGTTTAAAACTACAACCTCTCCTTCTAGATTGTTCCACAAAAGGAAACATTCACTTTGCGTCCACTTTGTCAATCCCCATTAGCATCTTATATACTTCAATAAGACCTCATCTCATTCTTCTAAACTCTTTTGAGTATAGGCTTTAACTGCTTAATCTCTCCTCATAAGATAAACCTTCCATCTCTGGAATTAAGCGAGTGAACTTTCTCAGAACTGCCTCCAATGCAATTACATCCTTGATTACTCCTTAACCTAACTTTAAGTTCAGTGGCCTCAGAGCTTGGTGTACCAGGTTGGCAAGATGAAGGAAGCAGTGTTGTTTTTTTTCAGGCAGGAAGGATCAATTGGTATGTGAATTAACCCTTCCATCCCCAGACTTTGCTGTTGCTTCTTTTGTGTAACTCCCTGAAGTGCAACTCAGTGCAAGTTTGCGAGACAGGCCAGGTAACCTACAGCCTTCAGATAGCAACCTAACACCTGTAAAATGATGTATGACATTTCAGCAACTGAATAAACAAGGAATAAATAAGTAAAGTTAATATATGATTTGATAAAAACAATTGATAATTCATTCTTTTTCAAATAATCTCTGCTCATGAGGAATTTAGAACAAGATGTCCCATCTTAAAGAGACCATTCAGAGGGAAATGCAGAAGTAGTTCTTCACCCAATTGTTTATGGGGAATCTGAAGTTCTTAGCCTGATGAGACTATGAGTGAAGACAACAGAAACAACAACAAGCTCGGACAAGCCAAACAAAGACACGCACGAGAATTCCTAGAAGCATGGCATTCCAACCGGAATTCGATCAACAAACACGTCCAACATAATTATCAGCATGGTCTGATCAGGCTCTACAGCTAACTTCTTTGTAAGAATTTCCTGTCTGAAAAGCTTACCGTGGAAGCTCATTTTAATCCACATTAAATCAAAGAAGATGAATTAAAAGCAGTTTGTAGGGTGCCAACCCCTTAAAGGGCAATGGCTCTCTGTGCAGTTTTTACCTAAAGCTAGATAATTTAGAATTGAACATTACAGAAAAGATATACAACAGGGAAGATAGTCAGAGAACAGAGAAAGTCATATATTCAGGAGAAATGTTGCTTCTGCTCACTGTTTCTAATGAAATTGTAATCACGAGTGGAATCTACTTATAATTCACAGTCAATTATTTCAAATTAGCTTGATGATTCCGTTTCTTGCACTTTTTTTATGTTTTCCATTTTAATGACCTATCAGAAAAGAGTAGGGATGTGGGATTAGTTAGTCTGCTGTATCAGAAAGCCAACACTAGCACATCAGACTGAATAGCCTCCTTTTGTGCCATATCTATAATGTTCTGCATTTGAATTACTAATGCACTCAAAGCACTGTAATATTCAATGAAAAGAACTTCAAACTGTCAGAAGCAGACTATACTTGGAATGATTCTGTAATTTAGTTACACCCCAGGTCATGGATGCAGGGAAAGATTTCAATGGGACATGTGAGCGTGTAAATTTGTTCAGAACACGATGGTGACAAGATTGGTTCCAAGTGAAGTGGAGAGCAGATGTTTCAGCAGACTCATGACACACACACACACACACACACACACAGACACACACACACAGATACAGACACAGACACTGACACACACACACACAGACGCACACACACACACACACACACAGATACAGACACAGACACACACACACGTTACAATATCCTTCCATTGTAGCTTGCACAGGAAGCAACCTATAATTCCACTGCCAATGACAATCTTCAGGGAACAAGAGTTTTGTTTAAATACCCTCCACCTGCCAAATGTATCCTCAATCAGTTTTGAACTGCAGCCTCTGGCTTTTATTATCAAGTGCTACATGTTTCCTGATATCCAGTGTCACTGAGATGCTGAGGAAGCCAACAGTAAGATAAACAAATTGGTATGGGTGATAAACCAGTGAGTGTAGACTACCTGAATGCAATGTTGTCTCAGTTTCAGTCTCCTTCTTCCATAAGTAGTGCCCAGCACACCACCCCCAAACTTGTATCGCCTTAAACAAACACGATCCCAACCTGACTAGCAGGAAGTTGAACCTGGACATGATTCCAAGGAGTTGAGTCACACATGTGCTGGAATCTATTAAATAAATTCAAGATGTAAATTTTCTTATAACCATCTGGTGCACCATTCCGAGAGAAAAAACATGAAGTAATCTATGTAAACAGATCCAAATGTGATTTATCAAAGCAGTAACATTATTGCGTTTTAGAGACAGATGGTGTATAAATAAAGATTGGGCCTCCTTAAGGTGCTATAGATGGCAAATGCAGTTTTAAACCTGTCCTTTCCTGACCACTGCATAGTTAAATGGCCAGGAGGGATCGCTCAATGGCAGCCAAGAGCCCTGGAGCAACTCTTTTTCTAAAGTAAGGAGGGTACTGATGCCAATTGTACCAGGTTTAACGCTGCCCCCTGGCTGACAGCAGCTAACTCAGCTTTGCCATGCTGGGACCTTGCCCATGCTTTGTTCCCTCAACAGCCACGGGATATTTTGAGAATATTAAAAATCTCAAATTCCCCCCTTTGCCGACAAGTCTCAAATTGGGATAATCCAGGCTTGAAGGGACACTGTGAAAAAGGAGAATAACTAATCAGAGATTCACTTCTTGCTATTTGGGGGACCTCACTATCCATTAGTTGGCCACTCTGTTTGCCTACATTACAACAATGAGTACCATTCAAATGTAATTTCTTGTTTGTGATGTGCATTGGGATCTCTTTAGGATGCAATAGCTGTTGAACGATTCCTCATTCCTCCTGTTTAATAGACCAAAAACAGAGGCAACAATTTATCCAGAGGCCTTCACCTGGGCAACATGGGCATTGGGCGTCTCCTACTAGTTGGGTCCTTTCTTTGATGGTCTCTGGTGCCAGCCTGAATTGGACACTTCACAATTAAACTGTTACTTCTGACCCATTTCATGCCATCATTCATTTATCAGGTCCTGGAGCATTCTAACTATGAGTCCTTAAAGGTTTCACTGCAGGCAGTTCCTCAAAAGCAGCCTGCAGGAAAATGACATTTATTGTGCCGGGCAAATCATACGGTGTTCCTCCAGGTCCCACAAAACATCCGCAGGTCATTAGTCACCAAGGCCTTGCACCACACTCACCCATCCCGCTAGATTGATTCCCCCTGCTGTCTCCCTCAGCTCTAACACCCTGGAATCTTGGTCAGAGTTGGTATCACTAAGACCTGCAATCCACATTCAGTTGGCACTAACATTATTCATGAACGTTCACAATATTAACTCAGTCTTTGGGCCTCTCCATTCTTATATACTGCAACTGCACACCCCCCCTCCCCCTCCCTTCCAACCCCCACCGCCCCCCCCCCCCCCCCCCCCCCCCTCCCCACCGTACCTCTGGGGCACGAACAAGTTTAGGCTGTAGTCATGTGTGTGGAGATTGCACATTCTCCCTGTGAGTTTCCTCTGGGTGCTCTAGAGTTCCTCCCACGGTCCAAAGATGTGCAGGTTAGGTGGATTGGCCATGCTAAATTGCCCATGGTATGCAGGTTAGGTGGATTGGCCATGGGGAAATACAGGTTTACAGGGGGGAGATAGGGGGCTGGGTCAGTGTTGGATGCTCTTTGGAGGGTTGGTGTGGACCTGGTGGGCCGAATGGCCTCTTTCCACATTGTAAGGGTTCTATGGCTCTTTGATTACAACGTGTAAACATCCTTGGCCAATACAATTACCCTAGAGAATGAAAGAAGTTCTTGCTTACTTCAGAATTCTCTGTTCCTCGGCACTGAAACTCATGGAAATTTGGTAAATTGTTCTGTTTTTTTGAGTATCTGATTAAAACTTTTCGAATATCAATGAATACAAGATCTGCTATGGACCACCACAAACAGACAGCATTTCAAAACTTAATTTAAATAAAAAATATAGCTTTTAAAAAGACATTCCTCGAGGCACTTCGGAGCCGTTACCTTGTGCAGTTTGATTAATAAAGCTAAAAGCAAATTTAATCACAACAAAATAAGCTTTTCAATCATGGTGTCAATCCACACCGAGTAGTCCAATTTTAAATAAGTGGAAATGGTTATGAAACAATATGCAGACTCAGTTGGTAGTTATATCGGATTACAGTAGTCAGTTGGTCTAATAATTGTTTTTAAAAATTGCATTAGATAGCTTTTAACATGGCAAGTATTGACATGGTGCTCAGAAATATTCAGCTCCATTTTGGAGCTTTCTCAAAGGCCTGCAAAAGGATATAATTGGCAGAAATTCCCTGTGGTGATTAATTGACCCTGGAGACACAGTTAATTCTATAAGTGGGGCTGGTCTCTAGTGCAATGCTTTTAATTTTTTTAAACAAAAGATCGTGGGATCTTGAATTGGGCTAAGAGAAATTTTCACTTAAGTTTCATTTTGCACGCATTATGTTGATTTTGTGTGAATTGTTTCCTAAATGTATGAACAAGGAACAGGAGAAGGCCATTCAGCCCCTTGAGCCAACTTCACTATTTAATAAGATCAGGGCTGATCTGATTATAACCATGTATCTATACTCCTGCCTATCCCTGATAAATCCCTTGCCTAACAAGAATCTACATATCTCTGACATAAAATCTTCAAAGTCTGCGCTTTCACCACAGGAAGAGAGATCAAAATTAATTCAACTGAGACAAAAATTCTGCCTCATCTTTGTTTGAAATGGGTAAACCTTATTTTTGTTTAAATTGTGATACCTAGTTCTCGATTCTCCCAT